>NW_027526335.1:133373104-134093104 GCF_048455015.1 Haemaphysalis longicornis | reverse complement strand
AGGGCGCCGCCGAGTTATGGTATAGGAACAACAAGCGCGACTGCCGGACCTGGTCTGAGTTCAAGGTAAAGTTCCTTGCGGCCTTTGGCCGTTCAGCGGTGCGCAAGCTTGAAGCGGAGCAGCGTCTGCGTGTTCGAGCACAGCAGGCTGGCGAGAACTTTATTAGTTATATTGAAGACGTCGTGGACCTATGTAAGCGCGTCGACCCATCTATGGCGGAAGCTGATAAAATCAAACATATTTTAAAAGGCATAGATGACGACGCCTTCCAAATGCTTTTGTCCAAGGACTTGAGCACGGTTGCCGATGTCGTCAAGCTGTGCTTAAGCTTTGATGAGCTGAGGAAGCAACGGGCCCTCACTCGAAAATCTCTTGCACGGGATGGCTCTGGGTTGAGTTTGGCAGCGATTTCCGCCGATTCCGCGCTCCTTACGCAACTTAAAGACTTCGTGCGTGAGGAAGTGGCGCGACAGCTGTCCCTCCTACCCTCCACGACGACGTCGGTGTCCGCGCTAGAGCCTGCCCTCAGAGATGTCATCCGGGGTCAAATTGCTGAAGCACTTCCGCCGCCGCCTCCGCAGTACGTGCCAGTAGCTGCGCCAGTCACTTATGCCGAAGTCGTCACCAGACCATTGCAGCAGCCTGCCGTGACGTTCCAGCCGACATTCCCAGTTCGACCTCGGGTTCCGCCCTCGGTGCTTCCTCAACCTCAGTTTGTGCCGCAACCCCGGAGTGTATGGCGTACACCGGACAATCGCCCTATCTGCTTTGCGTGCAGGATGCCTGGGCACGTTGCACGCTATTGTCGTCGTTGTCCGCCGTGAACCTGGAACTCTGCGCCTGCAGACTTCACTCAGTCACCTCAAGTCCATGTTACGCCACGCTCGTCGTTCCCGACCTCCTCTTCGAACCGCGCCACCTTTACCGACCACCGTTCGCCGTCACCATGCCGTCGCTCGCTCTCCCCGATGCGGCGCCGTCCTGGTCCCGGAGATACGGAAAACTAGTCGCCGCAGTTCCTGAGGCACGAACTGCGTCGACGTCGAAAAGTCCAAGGCCTCATCCCCTTCCGTTCCCTACCAATGTAATCGATGTTGTTGTTGAAGGCATTCGCACATTAGCTCTGGTCGACACAGGAGCCGCCATTTCCGTTATTCACGCTGATCTCTGCCGTTCCCTTCGCAAAGTAAAGACGCCTCTGGATGGACTATCACTCCGAACCGCAAGTGCACAACATATCGAGCCAGTGGCTGCATGCACGGCTCGGGTTGTTATTCAGGACGTCGTGCACCACGTTGAGTTTATAGTGCTTCCGGCTTGCTCCCACGAAGTAATATTAGGATGGGACTTTCTTTCCCGCAATAACGCAGTGATTGACTGCGCACGCGCACAAGTGGAACTTTCAGCCTCTTCTGACGCATTGTTTGACGACGACCATCCCATCCACGCTGCTAAACTTGTCATGGCAGAAGACACTCACATTCCGCCCTGTTCTTCTGTATGTGTGCCTATATGCTGTGTGTCTGTGACCGACGCCACGGCGCTGTTTACACCTTCTGACACGTTTCACCGCCGCAACCTTTTTCCACTGCCGTTTGCCGTTCTGGATTTCCACTCCGGGGGAAGCGCCATGTTCATCACGAACACATCGACCGTACCGTGCGCACTCCTAGAAGGCGAAACTCTTGGAAGTCTAGAACATATCGACCCTGGCCTTATTTTCAACGTTGCGGATGGCGTGTCACACATTGACATCGACGGACTGGATCCGTGTTCGTCAGATCCAAACTCAGCGACTGACGTGTTTCGTGTCTCCGTGGATGATGCTCTAGACAGCACCCAACAAGCTCAACTTATGGCTCTACTTCAGCGATTCCGTTCGCCTTTCGATTTGTCGCACAACGCCCTTGGTCGTACGTCCACTGTGGAGCACACCATCGACACTGGAAGCCATGCTCCCCTTCGGCAACGGCCGTATCGCGTCTCCCCAACCGAGCGTCGCACCATCGAGCAACACGTCGATGACATGCTCCAGCGTGGCGTTGTTCGACCCTCAAGCAGTCCCTGGGCATCTCCTGTCGTTCTCGTTCGAAAAAAAGATGGCTCTATTCGATTTTGTGTAGACTATCGCCGCCTCAACAAAATCACGCGCAGGGACGTCTATCCTCTCCCTCGCATAGATGATGCTCTGGACTGCTTGCAGGGGGCAGAAGTTTTCTCGTCACTTGATTTAAGGTCCGGGTATTGGCAGGTTCCTATGGCAGACGGTGATCGCTCGAAAACGGCATTTGTCACACCTGATGGGTTGTACGAATTTAATGTCATGCCGTTCGGGCTGTGCAACGCCCCTGCAACATTTGAACGCATGATGGACAATGTTTTGCGCGGCCTCAAGTGGAAGATCTGTCTTTGCTATCTAGACGACATTGTCATCTTTTCCGCCGATTTTCAGACGCACCTTCACCGTTTGGAGCAAGTTTTAACATGCCTTTCACGAGCTGGGCTCCAACTTAACCTGAAAAAGTGTCGTTTTGCCGCCACGAAACTTACCATCTTGGGTCACGTTGTATCCAAGGACGGCGTGCTCCCCGACCCAGCCAAGCTTCACGCTGTCGCCGAATTCCCGAAGCCAAACAACATAAAATCCCTTCGGAGCTTCATCGGGCTTTGCTCGTACTTCCGGCGCTTCATTCGCAACTTTGCTTCCATCATTGAGCCATTGACGAAGCTCCTCGGTGGTGCCCGTGACTTGCCTGCCTGGTCTCCGGCCTGCGACCACGCGTTCCATACTTTGCGCCGTCTCCTTACATCGCCACCTATACTTCGACACTTCGACCCTACAGCGCCCACCGAACTTCATACTGACGCCAGCGGAGTTGGCCTTGGGGCTGTGCTTTGCCAACGTAAACAAGGTTTCGACGAATATGTCGTCGCCTATGCCAGCCGCACCCTAACGAAGCCAGAATCCAATTATACAGTTACCGAGAAGGAGTGCTTGGCCATCATCTGGGCGCTTGCTAAATTTCGACCATACCTGTACGGCCGCCCATTTGATGTGGTAACTGACCACCACACCCTCTGTTGGCTGTCTTCTTTGAAAGATCCGGCCGGTCGTCTGGGGCGATGGGCGCTTCGCCTCCAAGAATATGACATACGAGTAAAATACAGGTCTGGTAAGAAGCATTCGGACGCCGACGCTCTCTCCCGTTCACCCGTACCTGCTAATCTATCGGACTCTCCGGGTGACCTGGCTTCCCTTGCTGTAACTGACATGGCAGCTGAGCAACAGAAGGACCCATGGATTGTTGCCCTTGTCACCTCGCTCACCAATCCTTCCCAAGCTGTAACTACACGCGCTCTCCGTAGGCAAGCATCTCACTTTGCAGTACGCGATCAGCTGCTTTATCGACGCAACTACTACTTGGATGGCCGCAAATGGTTGCTAGTGATTCCACGGCATTTGCGGTCCGATGTTTGTGCCTTGTTCCACTCTGATCCCACATGTGGTCATGTCGGCCTACTCAAAACCTATGAACGTTTGCGTCTTCGTTACTTTTGGCGCGGGATGTACAACTTCGTGCGAAAATACGTTCGATCCTGCCAAGATTGCCAACGCCGAAACTGGCCGGTACCTCACCTCTGTGGTCCGTTACAGCCGCTGCCTTGCCCAGTGAAACCATTTGACCGTGTGGGCATTGATCTGTACGGACCGTTACCCTGCACAACCGCCGGCAACCGCTGGCCTATAGTTGCCATCGACCACTTGACGCGCTATGCTGAGACCGCCGCTCTACCAGCTGCTACCGCACGGGACGTCGCCTCGTTTCTCCTGCGGCGTTTTATACTCCGTCACGGTGCGCCTAAGGAGCTGCTCAGCGACAGGGGCCGCGTATTTCTGTCTGACGTCGTCGCGGAGCTTCTTAAGGCATGCAGCGTCATCCATCGAACGAGCACTGCCTACCATCCGCAAACGAATGGCCTCACGGAGCGCTTCAACCGTACCCTGGGGACATGTTGTCCAAGTACGTTGCGTCTGACCATGGAAACTGGGACCTTGTACTCCCTTACGTGACGTACGCCTACAACACCGCCATACAAGCGACGACGGGTTTTTCTCCGTTTTTCCTCCTATATGGGCGGGAGCCATCGTGCATGCTGGGCACGATCCTTCCCTACCGCCCTGATGTATCCGAGTGCACGCCGATTTCTGAGGCTGCCAAACACGCCGAGGAATGCCGCCAGCTTGCCTGTTCTTTCACCACTGAAGAGCAGGAGCGACAAAAGTCCATCACGACTGGCGAGCCCGCACCCGTCTTCGGTCCCGGTTCTCTCGTGTGGCTCTGGGTACCCACCAGGACTCCTGGCCTGTGCTCGAAATTCCTGTCGAACTACCAGGGGCCGTACGGTGTTGTTGAACGCACTTCCCCGGTGAACTACGTCGTCGAGCCGCTAACACCTTCCCAGGATCTCCGACGCCGTGGACGTGACACAGTGCATGTTGCTCGTCTCAAGCATTATTATGACCCGCTCGTCTCGCCATCACCTTGAGTCGCCAGGATGGCTACCCTCTTTTTCGGGGGGTGATTGTAGTGAAGATTACCAGCTATGCTCCGCAAAAGCATCGGAGGCGTCATTACCCACAATAGGTCATGTTGACCAGTACGAGCAGCGTCATCATCAGCAAACAGACTGTCGGAAATCCTCATCGCCATCGCCTAGAACGACGGGGTTCTCTCGGACTGCTTCGCTCGGCTCGTGTCTGCTTCCCTGGTCCGCGATTCCTGACCTCTCGCCTTCAGAAAGATCTTCGGCAATAAATCACCTTGCAATATATATATATATATATATAGATATATATATATATATATGTATATATACACGATAAGATAGAACAACAACAACAAATGAAAACAGAACAAAAAGAGATATCGCAATGAAATATGATGGCCCGTGACACAAACGTAATCCATCACGTGGATTTTCGGCGTAAGATGCTCAAGACAAGTAAGCTATTTGCTTCTCCAGAAGTGCAACAGACGGCTCGCTCACACCCGCGTTTCCTTTCGTTTTGATTTCAAAGGCTTCAAATATTGTGAATACTGTGTTTTTACTTTAGCCATTAGCCATTCCACATCTTCATAGAAGCGTTCAACCAGTTGGTCGTCCTTGCTGGATGTGGGCGCGTAGCCCTGTACCACCTTGACTTTTCTACCTCTTGTTGAGTGTAAGTACAAGACCTGCTGCCCTTTCGTTAATGCTATAGTATTCTTCTATGTTGCCAGCTATGCTTTTATTGGCTAGAAATACCACTCCCAGTTCACTTCTTCCCACTAGACCACGTAACATAGAACGTGTCAATTTTTCAGCACCGTAAAAGCTTCACCTGTCCTCCTAACCTCACTTAGCCCTATGACATCCCATTTAACGCACCTTAATTCCTCGGACAACACCTCTGGACTCGCTTCGCTAGATAAGGTACTCGCGTTAAGCGTTGCCAGCTAGGTTACTCCAATGGCGGCCTGTCCTGTTCCAGGGACTTTTAGCACCCTCTGCTGCGGCACAAGTCTGACCGCCGCCGTGGTCAGTTGCTTCACAGCCACTGGAGACTGAGGGCCGTGGGTTAATTGGCGTATTCATGGGAGTTTGTGGCCTTTACTACACAAGGATGGCCAATCGTGCTTTGGTGAGGGAGTGCATTACCGGCAATGGTCGCCAGGGTCAGGCCGCACCCGAAGCCTGGTTGTGCCATTCCATCACTAGGCGGATTTTTTTACATTCGGTGGAAATTGTTTGGCACCGGGATTCGAACCACGGTCCTTCTGCACACGAGGCGGATGCTCTACCTCTACGCCACCGCTGCTTTTCAAAGCTTCGGCAAATACTTGCAATTCAATGGGAATCTGCCTTGTTTTAACTGTAAGAAGTTTGCTGTTGCACCATTGACAATTTGTGCCCCCAACCTCCCTCTGTGCCTGCTTAGCCAGGATGATAATTTTTCTTTACACATAAATTATTCCATCCAGGGCTTCCCGAGAAAATTGCGGATCTTATTACTAATTTGCAAAAGAGCTTCCTCAGCTAAAAAAATGATGCGCAAAGAGAGCCGCAAGTATTCAGTCTTCAAATTCATTTCTATCATGTACACCACAAGGCTCAAGTCTGGAATGTAAGCACAGAGCCTAACATTTGCCTGTGAGGCGAGCCGTAGTAAAGGTTTGTCTGAGTAATCAAGAGCAGCTGGGGATCTCCAACGTCCGATAAAATCTCCACAGGGTTTTTTTCTCTCCCATGTATCAGGACGTTCTGTCGTTAACTACCATTTAGTGCTAGGTAGCGCAACCCCTAACCCGTCATGCTGATGCGGTGCGTCGCCGTAAAATCTTGAAGGAGAAATTGCGTAGAAGACAAATTCTGCTTATTAGAATTGCTAAATCCCAAAAATACTACGAACTTGCTCTTAAGAAAACCCGAAATTGTATAAATTGAAGAAATATTGTGGATGTTGCTTTCACACCAGTTTTTTCTATTTACAGGGGGTTTTATCTAAAGCCCCATTTTATACACTCTTTGGCCCTTCTAACTAATTCGCGAATGCTTCTGAGAAATGTGGCGGTCGTATATTTTTTTCTATCGCCATTTTGCAATCATGTTTATCATCGTACACATTACAATGCGTTCCCGGCTACCATTCGACACAAATGTCGGTGTTTGGGCTTAGTTTTTCAGCAGGTGTGCTAAACTTACCTTCACGGTACTTTTGTGGTAGAAGCACCTTCATTGCCACATTTTTCTGCCAAAATTTCCGCTCTGCTTTGCATATTAGAAGGACAGAACACACAAAAGTAGTATTCACAGTATTTTGCATTGCGGTCATAAAAGTGTTCGCCCGTGTCTCAAGTTTACCGCTTGGATCAAATTGTGATCTCTTTGCACTTGCCGACATCGATACCACCAAACCAATTTGCTGCAGAATGGGTTTCTCTTGTCATTTCCCGGTAGTAATCCTAGCAACACTGGACATCGTTGTGGCGGCGTATTGGAACATGACCCAGAGTACCCATGCCAGAGTTAGAGCTTATACGAGGCCCCGCAGCGACGCTTGTAATTATAGCAGCCGCAGATTGCACACTGCATATCGTTGTTATTGCTCTCAGGTGCCATTAGTCCGACGTCTGGAGCTATTTTGGGCCATTACTATGTATTTTCCGGGCAATCACGTTTGTCCAGCAACTTTGCGACACAAACCGTTTCACGTCGTATCGGGAAAGTTTTAACGTCATTCTATAACATAATTGAGGGCGTCAATTATTTGCATGCTCGGATTCCCATCACAAAAGGTACGCCGTGATTTGCAAGGTACTGTATTACATATATGTTAGGCGACCACATGTGCATAGGGAATATATACCATGTATAGTGCCTAGGGACAAAAGCGAGCGTTATGGGTTAGCCAATACGCTATTTCATTACAAGTCCAAAGAAAGTTGATTTTGATTTAACATAGGATTCAGAGTACCGACCACAGATGAACTAGCCCGGCCATTTGCACGCTACAGATGGGTGCGATACGAACTTTTGACCAGTAGATATCTGAATGACGGAATGACAAGACGCGATTGAGACTACCTGGATGCATTCAGCTTGCACAGAATGCGGCTATATCGTGAAAAGTGAGCATATAGGATACGTACTCAATGGACCCATGCCACGAATGAGGAAGATATTAATCCTATACAAGAAGATCGGAAAATTATTTGCCAGTAAGATCGTCAGACGAGGAACCGTAACGTGACAAAACTGTTGACAATGTGCCTTGAAGGGGTGTTTGGGAACCTTGACTGAAACAGTTCAGCTCCACGAGAAATTAGAAACAGTGGAGCTGCTAGGGATACTAGAATGAGGTCGTCTTGTTCAGACAATTGCTTGAAAACGAACAAAAAACGCTTCAGCATTTCTACACAGAAAATTCAGTAATAGGTTTAAAGATAAATAAACAATTATAAATTCATTATAAACAGCTGAGTCAAAAATGACCCCATCAGTGTGCTTAATGAAAAGCTAAAAGAGGTCGGTGAATACAAATATCCTGGATATAAAGCCAGTGCTGATGGAAACCACTCGAAAGAATTCAGGCTAGAATAGGTACGATACGCGGTGTCTTCCTGAAGCACTCTGATTCCATCAAAGTAAGCTACATCTGCCGGTGTAAAATCAATCCGCACTTGCGGTGATGAATTACGGGACAATGAATTCTTGTCTGCGGTGATAACTTACGGTGATGAATTCTTTCAAAAGCATTGAAAGAGAACGAGCGTCTGGGATTAAGAATCAACGTCGGTTGGTATTGACCTGGCTGAATTAAGAGAAATAAGTGAAATTGGTCTAGACATGTAATGTGGAAACCTGATAAGCGCTGCATCACCAGAGTAACAGAATGCTTAGCGGCGGGCGGCTTTAGAAGAGCTAGAAGCAAGGGAAGGTAGACAACTAGCGGGAGCGAGGAGTATAAAGAAATATGCTTCAATAAATAGAATCCAGCAGCCAGAATAAGACTCGTAGATATTCTGTAGCAGAGGCCTTCAACTCGCAGTGAACGCAGAATATGATGACAACAATGGGTATGTTGATGACGGCGACGACGGTAAAAAACACAATCACAATCAACTTGTAATTTTATTTAACATACATTTCCCATATATAGGTTAATCGAGAATAATCCAACCAATGTTTTGTCATTTCGAAGACGCATATAAAATAAAACCTTCATATGTGATGACTTGCAGTGACATGGAGAAATTGAGATTGGAACATTTCTACAAAAGATGTTCTACACCTCCCACGTATTTTGTCTAACTGAAAAGCGTATTATCCACGTGTGCACATTTTTCACTGACAAAAAGGGCATGATTTCGACAGCACATTTGACCTGTAGTGTTTCCTTTATCTCCTTCGCGATTAAATGCAATTAATAATCTTAAGTGCCTAGCGAGGTTCTCCGCTTCCCGACAAAAAGAACATGTTCAGAGGTAAAAATATACGACTTGGTGGGGGTAGTCCCACGTGTTCGTCAAACCCACTTTTTTTTTAATTCCTAGTTTCTAAAAGCTAGCGCCAGCTTACCAAATGTAACGCACTATACACAACACTTTCCTGGACTTGTCGGGCCAAATAATTTCACGATCAAGCACCCTCGTCTTTTAAGGCCTGAAGTTGCCAATTTGTCTGCGTCCGGATTACTACTTTTCAGTTGACACACGCTGTCTCGCAGAAAACGGAACAACCACTGTATACTAAGTTCAACAAAAAAAAAGAGCGAAAACGCCGCAAAAACACTTAGGTTTGGCTGCCTTTTCCTGTTTTTGTGCGCGATTGATGACCCCACCGTACGCTGGCATAATTTTATGCTATGGTGTTCGCTCCATGAAAACAAAGAGACAGGTAGAATATAAGCATTGGAAGCTACAAAAAACCGTAGCTTGTTTGTCGCTTGTTTACATTCCTTGTGAATTGTTTTCATATTCGCATTAGCATATTACCAGCCCTCAAAACGCCGAATTTGGCTACCGCTGTGGCTTTAGTCTCTTTTTCTTCATTGTGTTCGTTATTCCGATGTTCTCTTTTTGAAGCAGCGCTTTACTAATCCTGTCGAGCGGTTTAACCGTCGCGGTAAATTTGACCCTCCTATGACCGCAGTTCACCCGTGTCCTTGGCAACGTATCACGTGACTCGCCCTGGCCGAGCTCCACCGACGTCTGAGTTCACCCGTAGAGCCGACACTGCCGGCTTTGCGAATGCGCTCTCCGCAGTTGGTTCACGCCTGACCACGTGATTTGCCCCAAGCATGTGAGCTTGACTATCAATGATAGCGACACCGGGCCGACTATTCTGAGTGTTGCGCGGGAGGTGAAGGCTTTGAGCCGTTCTTGGCAAGTGGCGTCTGACCACCCCGCAGATACCGCTAGGCGATGCGATCGGTTCGGAAAACGCCGGCAGTCGGACAACAAGTGTAAACAAAGGCAGGCTTTGGACGAACAGTATAGTAATTACAGCTAAATCAAAGGTTAACCCAGTGAAATCAAAACGTGACCAGGTGAAGACAAGCTGTCGCTTTGCATAACCAGGTGTTGGACATAAAGACACAACGCTCTGCAGGGCTAGTTAAATCCAATTAAGCTCTGTACTTATGCATCCTCCCTGTCCTTTGTCTTTTTTGCACTGTACATCCCCTTTCCTGCTCACTCTACCTTCGATGTCGTGTTGGTTCACTTGTTTACAGCTAGGCCGACGGTGACGTACAAGGCCAAACCACAGAAGCGGACACTCAAGAGCTGCGCTCTAAAATTGGCATTGGTTAGAATCTTTATCTGTAAAAATTCCAGTCCTAAACGTTAGCGAGAGAGTGCGTTTTGTTGTTTTTTTCCCTTTGTGTGTTACTGCATGTTTACATTGAGTCTTCAGGACCCCTAAATCCAAAAGCAACTGCAAAAGACAGATTCTTTCAGAATGTCGGGATATTTAACTAACCGTGGAACATAAAACTTGTGTTTTGTTGTATGGTTGTGTCAGAGTTAGGGGCGGTACGTAATATAATAGGTTTTATAAAATGTAACATGTGCTTCTAGGAAAGCGCTATACCCACCGCACCGGTGCGGGTGCTGCAGAGGAGAAAGATACCACGGCCAAATGTGTCGCGCAAAGTTGTGAACTCTGTTACACATTGCGACGGAAATTCACCGCGCCCTGTCAGATTTCTTCTTGTTCTGAATAGAACCCATCACAGAAGCTGCGGCGAGCTAATGCACTTGCTTTCCGCCTGCCGAAAAGTGGATTTTAAGGCTCCGCTAACTGTCTTCGGATTCCCGTTGTTTGGGGACATGTTACTCTGTGTGGTCCGTGTATGTATTTTGTACAGTACGGCCGAAATGAGCAGCGTGTAACGCAGGCCCCGGAGGTGTTCAGAAAATATAGCGAAAACCTGCGTTGGTTTTGCCAAAGTTCTTTTTTTGGAAGACCCCTTTAGTTAGGTTTTCTGTGGTTGTATTCCTATATTAAATGTAAGATCCATCGATTGTCTATAGATATTTTACCCAGGGGAATAATTGGCAAAGCATAAATCGTGTTGTCCCAGAAGCTCTCTTCAACAGATCGGCAATGTGCATGCCAACGTCAACGATTGGCGCAGTCGAACATTTACTGCAAAACATTTGTGTTTTACAGTAAATTCCTCGTTATGGTCTTCCTCGAGGTGTCTTCGAGGCCAAGATAGCCATAGGAACAGTGCAAGAAAAAGTAAGGAGGCAGGAGTTGCGATCATTGTAATGTTATTGATGCACTAAAACCGAAACCCGAAAATTGGGTATTCAAGGCTTGTATCTGGCAGTTTGGATGTTGCGATAGAAATCTTTCATCCTAAAGAGAATTTGAGACGCGAAGTCTTGGCATCCTTGTTTTATACGGGATTACCTATTGTGGGAGAACACCTCGACCACCTGGATAATAATGAGGACGGAGCAATTGCGAGCGAAAACAACCAATCGAGTTAAATTGAAATTGGTATCATCAGTGGCACTTGACAATATTCACCTCCATTCAATAATAATCATATTCAGGTATCTGAATCACGTAACGCCCTCCCGGCATTTCAATTTATGTTTAGCGGAAAGAGCATATTCCCCCCTCCCTGGTCACATCGCAAGAAATCTTAAATCTAAGAGGTATTGCTGCCTTCATAATGACTTCATGCTGACATAATAGGAAAAATGGATAGTTGCAATAACAACATAAATAATTACGGGTTCATATTGTGGCAAAATCAAACGAAATTTTGTTGCGAAACGAAATTCTTTTTAGTTATTTGCCGGTTCTCTTGCAAATTATTCCATAAAATACGCGAGTACACCAAAAGCTCTCTATTTGGGAGAATATTTATTTTTTTGTTTGTAATGATGAGGCTATTTTTGTTGCTAACTCTAATAGGAGACCGGAAACATGCACGTGAGAAGGCTTCTCAACACGTTATAGCAAGCACACCTGTACTCCAAACAACCAGAACGCAAAATTACGAAGGTCGTCAGGTCGAGGAGCATGCTGCATGAACCACGTCATCACACGACAGCCCGACAATGCTTGATTGATTCATTGTTGGGTCTAACGCGTCGACGCAACGCAGGCGATGAAGCGCGCTGTGGTGGAGGGCTCCGGATGTCAATTTCGACCACCTGGGCATCTTTAACATGCGTCTAAATCTCGTGAACACGGGCGTTTTTACTTTTTACCTGCGTCAGAAAAGCAGCCGCCACTGCCGGGAAACTAAAAGACCGACAATGCTTGCTTCCTCTAATCAGTAAAAGCAGACTCAAGAAAATTATGATGATGATGACTTCCCCACGTCGGGCCTCATAGCCCAGCTTACCTTCGGCGCCTTAAAGCTGTCAGTCAGTCAGTCAGTCAGTCAGTCAGTCAGTCAGTCAGTCAGTCAATAAATAAATAAATAAATAAATAAATAAATAAATAAATAAATAAATAAATAAATAAATAAATAAATAAATAAATAAATAAATAAATAAATAAATAAATAAATAAATAAATAAATAAATAAATAAAAATAAATAAATAAACAAATAAATAAAAAAACGCCTTCGGCCACATAAATCCTCTATTCGCACATAATACTGCCCCTCTCAGTCTAAACAAGAAACCCAATACAACATAGAAGGTATCGTTACTTCTGGCTCCTAGACAACATACATTTCTGGCGTTGTTATGGGAGCTTTCTGACCCGGTCAGCATGCTACCAAATGACGCAAAAAATCAACACGTTAGCCATATAGAGGACGACCTATAGAAAATCATTTGCTCTGATAACATTAATAGCAGCGTTGTTGCTCATCTTTAGCATACTAGGAAAGAAAAATCCCAATACCAAGCACTATGGGAAAAACACCATCAAAACTAAATGGGGGTACACACACGATGCTCCCCTACAGGCAAAAAGGGCGTAAGTTCGAGACGTGTGTTTCCCCGTTGTCACAGGCGGAACCTGCACTGACTCGTCGAACAATCGTAGGTACGCAGCAATGTACTCTCTCCATGGCATGGCAGACATAACCTATTCTTAATTAAGCACTCATCAGATGAACTGCACGAATCGACATAATTTGTTTTTTGTGGTAGCAACGTAATTTGCAATTGTGCACAGCGAAATCAAATAGGACAAATTGTATAATATAAATCCCAAACCTCCGGAATTAGGGCACCAAATCTGTCTTCTTACTATATGTAGCTTCTAAATGCCTGCCGGCGTATTAATCTACCGAAATAAAATTCGTGATTACTGAGGTTGGTTGGCGGCTTTAGGGTAAATGCAACCTTTCAACCCAAGCCATAACCGCTTTAGTTTGCAAGCTCTCCGCTCTTCATTATGGAAGTCTTTCAACAGATACTTGCTGTGTATAACGGAGCTCTTTGTTTCACACGTACAATAATATCAAGCAATATTGGGAGGCTGGTGGGCATATGTTTTGACGTTTAAAGTGGCTGAGTTAGATTTTTGGCATTCGTGTCGAGAATGATAACGCCATGTTAAGTCCTGTGCCGTAAATTAATGCCGAGTGGCAAGCAGCTGTTAAAAAAAGTGCAAACTCCAGCCAAAATTGAGATAAAAGGAGCGATATAAGCTAAGCCGTTGAGCCTCAACGTCCATTTAGCAACTCTATAATGTAATTAGCAATGTAAAGGTGGTAGTGATGACGGAAACCTTACGTGCTAGAGTTCATTATAGCTACTGGCGAGGAAGCAAGCGAAGAAGCCGTAACTTAAGGAATAGGCGTGCGCAGGTAATAGCACATATACTGACATGGTATTTGGTATCGTTTGTGGTGTCACAGCGCAGCATTTTCTAACCAGCGCAGTAGGGTGTTCAGCATTCTTCCGGAATGTTGAATAGTTCTGACGGATCACTAAGAAATGGCACCAAAGCGAGCACCTAGTTTACGTCGAGGAAAAATTTGATATTCGTGACTGTGTTCTGGTCTGAGGTGCGCCGTGGCAGTCGTTAGAACCTTTGAGGAAACGACAAACAAGCAAGTTCGCCTTGACATTGATTTTCTGAGTAGTTTAGTACTATGTTTTTATAAACAAAGTTTTACAGAAGGAGATCCAGCGAAGGAATGTTTGGCATCCACCTCAATGCAGCCGTACGGCTGCAAAGGAAAGCTTTACAGCATTCTCAGAAATTTCGCAGTCGAAGAAAACAACATAGTTGACGTTGCCGTCACCTGGGACTACACTGAGGCGATCCTGAGAAGGAAATGCGTGGATAAGCAACAAAAGTACGACAATCTCCGGGCCAACTTTCCTGGCAAGACTTTGGAGGTCGGCGGATTTGCCTTTGGAGAAAGATCAATGGTCCGCAAGGAAAGCATGACTACCGGGGTCACGCTCGATCTTCGGGCTGCCGACATGGCCTTCTTAGCAGCCAGAACCCTGTTTGGCAGGCTGATCTGTGTTAATTGATTGATGAATATTTCAACGTGGTCATGCAAGAAAATGGCCGTTAGGTTTCTCCATGGTTCAGTTTTTTTGACAGTACCAGTTTGCCTAGGAAACGGACTTCTTTTTACCCGTTTTATCATATAGATGTTCCTTTGTTGCGTCTTCCGTTACGCCAGCAATGCTTTAATTTCCCGGCGAAATTATTTTTCTCTAACATCTTGTCACAACCGGATCCAGGATGAATAGATCTCCGCATGCGGTCCCTATTCGAGGTGAGGTAGCAGTTAGTTGCGCCTGGCCCCGAACGATTGGGTGTCTCCTTGGCAATGCCTGTCCGTCCTATCCCTTCCGGAGCAACTAAGGGCGGAGGCCAGAGCGTGCCGCTGAAGAATTACGTGAAGAGCCGTGACGGAGGCCGATCACCAATAATTCGCTTGACGTGCTGCAATCATATTGGTGTTAAATTCCTTCAGCTTCTTCGAACCTATACTATTTAACTGCTGACTTTCCCCCAAATTATTATTCGAGAAGAAACGTGATTTTACAGAGGCACGAATTTTTCCTTCCGCCAAGTTCGTGGTGGTTATTTACTAAAATTATTATCTAACCACGTCTGTCGAAATACATTTGAAATCTTTCATTCTTTTCTGCTCAGAATGATAAATTGTTGGCATGGACATTTCCGAGGGTTCCGCTTTTTTTCGGTGGCTAATGGATATGTCCCCTACAATGTTACTTTAACTATATATCATTAGGCCCGGCCTTTCAATTGCGCCACAGAGCGGTGGTTGTTGCGGGGAGGAGCGGGCGTTAACTGGCGCAATGTGTCCTGTAGTTCTATTACAGATACTTTTTTGTAACAGCTGTGGAACTGGGCGCGAAAAAGTGACCTACACTGTCATAACATGCGCAATGCCATGGTTGTAGATCGCCTTGTTCAACCTCTCGGCTCGCTGCCTCCTCCGAACAAGAACACGACAAAGCAGTACTGAAAAACGGGAGCTCGTGCATCCAATCAGGCAGGGCGCTGTTAGGAAGCTGAGCGCATCGCCAATAAATAGTGTTTTTCGGCCATGACTTTCGCTTTTCGGCAGTCCTTGCTCAACAGCTTCTTCCGTTGTATTGTAGATCTCACCTTGGTGACGGCGGGTCTGGTATTCTGGCGGCTGACGGTTGAAGGCGCGACGAAGGAGGACCATGCATTGCTGGCAACACACGGACTTTCGCACTTTCCATAGTCTCAGTCGCTGTAAAAAGGAAGCAACAAAAAGAAGCCTTCTACAAATTGATACTTGTTTTGCCGAATAACCAGTCCACCTGTATCGTACCGTAGCGAATTCATGAAATGGGAGGTACGTGCAAACCTCCGAGGCCTAAATACTATCTCCGCAGTGGTGACTGCGGATGCTGTGCAGCAATGAAAAACGAAACCAAGTGTGGTAGACCACCGAGACCTGACTCCCGTAACCCCGAAGATTATTTCGTTTATACAGCAAATTAAAGTGCGTTGAATGGACGTCGCCGGTAGTTAGGGATGATCGTAGGAGCAACGAACATAAATATTACGCAGCATATATATGTTTCAGAATACCACTGCGGTACATTATGCAAGGCGTGCAGCAAAATCGAAGATTCGAAAATAAGTTTCAGTTAAAACAAAATACATTTCAAAAACCCTGGGGCCAACTTTTATGTGCCATTTGGTAGTAGCCTGCACATATCACCTTCCGGTGTGCAAAGAATTCTTTTTTGATGCAACAGGTAAACAAAAAAACGAGTTCCGTTGCTGACCCCAGGCAGTCCTCATGCGACGAGGGTCTGGCGATAAGCGTATGAAGCTCCGATATCTTCAAGGCATAATTTACACGGTGCCCTAAACAGCGTATGTAGACCTAAATACCCCGGAGGCGCCTACAAATTGCATATCGATTGGAGATAAACGAGTCCCGCTAAAGGGCGCGTAACCTCGTTTGACAAAGCAAGAACACAGTGAATGCCAAGAACAAAATTCACAAGACTGGGACTCTTTTATGAACCATAGAAGCGAACGCATGGTAGTGCTGATAAAATATGTACAAAGGAAAATGTAATCACCACACTTTAAAAAGTAACAGAAATGCGAATTGATTTCAAATACGACGCAAGACATTACGCGCTCAGACAGTACCCCGGGGCCACTGATACCACTTCAAAGCTGAATTTCGCCTCCGGTGTTCGTCATTACGAATAAACACGCTGCAACTAGCAAAACATACCTTTGAATTGTAGGCACATATTTGCTTCGTATTGGTACTTCCTTCCGAGCAGTTACTTCGATAAAAGGGAGTAAAAAACTACAAGCTACTTCCAATTTTCGAATCTTTTTCATTCAGCCGCAGCTTCGCCGCAGTGAGAGAAGGGTTGAGCTTCGATCCTGTGCCGCGTATAACCCGGTTTTGACAAGGACGCCCTAGGTATGACTAAGTAGCTAGAAAGTGGTTTAAATCAAAACGATAGTTTCCGCTTCAAACAAACGCGTTTGTCATTTTGCATACAAATGTAATTTATAGAAGGCCTTTAGAACAATTGCTTAAACAAGGTTTCTTAAATTTGTTCCACATTTTAAATAACAAAAGGAACCAAAATTTTCATCCAACAAGAACGAGAAAAAATACGCCCATGCACTCCGCACAGATGGTTAACAAGACAAGTTGTAACGTGTGGGCGGTGCTTACCCGTATGCTACAACTGATGATTCATTAAGGCCTTTTGTTGCACCCGGGCTTCTACAATGGTACGGTGTCATGCTTACAGTGTCGCTGATTGTAAGCTGCATGCCCCTCTGGAGAAAGTCTGAAGCTTGGCCTGTCTATCCATGTAAAAGTAACGTGCGGCCAAAGTCACGTTGACGTTGCTCAACCCACACCACCGCCTCACCAGCTACCGCCGTTATCGTTTCAGCTGTGCGGCACGTAGTAGGTGGCTGCGGCTACACTCTGCTGCGACAGAGTCTTTATCACCGCCCCACTCCCTGACTTCTTACCCCGCTACAACCTAGTCTTTTTCGCACATGCGCATTGGTTTGTAATGGAGGAGTTTTCTTCGTACTCCGGAGCACCAGTTTTTCTTTCGCCGGGCAATATAAGGATTCGCTTTAAAAATTCTCGGGCGATCTTTAGCGGGTGTTTTCGAGGTAGTGCCTCTGTACGGATACACGCCGAAATAGTGACTAACACTAGCTGTGCCCCGCGATCGTTGAGGTGTGGTACACACACATATGCTACGGCTTCCACATTTAGCTTGACAGTCCCGCGCATATATGTCTACCCGGCTTCACGTGGACACAAATGCTTCCGAGCCGAGAAAACACCACAGATACGCCGAGCACTACCCCCTCCGTATACAGGCCGCCGCGTAATATCACGTGACCTCTTCCCTTAACGTCGAAGCAGTCTTTTATGTTTTCGCATAAAAACCAACATCCCGCTATCCGGATAGCGCCGTGGTGAAGCTGCAGTTAAATGCACTTCTGTTTCCCCTGCATTAACGGCAGGACATCGTGTCATTGGTTTTTCCGTTATATCAAAGAATACTTGGGCATCATTCCAAGGAGTTGTCGCCATCGGTGCACCCCATAATGCAGTGAACAGCTGCGCTCATTAATGTAGCGTGCTATTTAGAGTCCAGTACACCACTGCAGTTCTGCATTGCCAGAAGCGCTTGTGGGTAGGAAGGCGCAACACCCTCTGCAACAACTGTCACTTTTACCTGTTAATAAGAAGAAACTGACGAACCGTTTCCCTAACTTTTAAATCGCAAGCCTTAATGGCCCCATAGTGCGAAAAACCGCCTTTGTCGTAGTTGTCCGCTACAAAAAAAAATAGCCGCTCCATGTAAATAGTAACAGAAAACATATTTGAGTTCGTGAACTCAGCCAGTATCTTTTTAGTCGAGGCCGAGAGCGTCACAACCACGCAACCTTAGCGTTTTTACCACCATTCCCTGGTGAAAAAAAAATAGACTCAACCTAGCGGCCGATTTTGGCACGACCACTGCCCTCCTGACTTCAAAACGAACACAAATCCTTCTATTCCGTTGTCCTTGACAAAACCATCATCACTGCATCGCTATGAGAATGAGCAGGTAACAACGAACTTAGATGAACATTGTGGTTTGTGGGGAGACTGGATTGTGGTACTTGAAGGGTCATGTGCCGATGGACAAACACGGGCTTGTTCACGCCTATTGTTACCCTAATCATCCCGCATCAGACGGGCACCCTGTCTCATGGTGTTTGTTATTATCGATTTAATTTCTATTTCAGTAATTTATAAGATACTTATTTAACAACGTTGTAGTAGCCCTAGTGAGACAACTGCGTCACGACAGCGTCGATTCGGCCTTCCAATTTTAATAGCAATTTTGTGATGCCGGAAGCGAAAGGACATAAAGTTTCCGTTCACAGCGAGTAAGAATAATAAAAACACGTGCTCACTCAAGCGCTTCTCCTATCAGTCCCGTTAGCTTTGCATTGTCGCTCGTAATTTCTCGTGGGACGCACCAAGAAGCTTCTGTATAATTTAGGAATGAAGACTTACCACTCCAGGCTAGTAAAGGCGTTGTCCACAGAAAACATTCTAAATGAAATAGGGCGACTACGAACCAAGAAATCGGCAAATGGCGACACGCCCATCTTACTAAATACCCCGGTTAGTGCAAACCTCTTATGGTTAATTAAAACTGCTGTAAGGGCCGCAACCGTACCTGAACCTATACTTTTGCTCAGCGCCAGCTCTTGTGGAGGCAATCACTATACTTCTTGACTTGGGTTTTTGTTCGTGAGGGTTGTTTTATTCAGGGCCTGAAAAGCTGCCACAACCATTCTGTATCAGCGGCTTCCCGCTTATAGCACTTCAAATCCTAATTGCACTCATTTAGGGAGACCTGGACATAATCTCATTGTTTTTTCGTCTCCTGTCCAATTTCCGGAATTTTCTTCCGGCACGATTGGCATATAACCTTGTACAAGTTTGGTTATTCCAGTGAAGTTCTTCCTAGCTGCTGGGTGCAGCGTAGCAATTTAAAACTTTGAAGGTTAAAACATTCAAAATTCCAAACATGCCAAGTTGCACTTGTTTCTGTGCCTAATTTCGTCCAATTTATTTTTTATGCGTTTGGATAAGCGGGAGCGCCTAATAAGAGGTACTAAGAGGTGGTCCGTCTAAGCGGAGGAATAATGGTCGTGCAGCACGGGCTGTCTCCCGCTAGATTGAACTTTCGTTGGAACGCACAGGGCGTCAGATGTGATTTCAGTGGAATAACTGTAAGGGGCCTACCAACGAACCAACTTTCTTTCTTCATTCTCTGTTACCTAATTTATGCGTATAGACCTGTAGCCACTGACGTATTTACGTAAAATTTGTTAAGTGCCCCATTATTTTGAAAAACCGTCGTAGCCCTTGTGGTAGTTGTCAGGCGCGTTTTGTAGGTCGTAGCAGTCATTAAATGGAAACGATACCTACTGCAAACCACTTTCTCATGAACTTTGTGGCACTCAATAAGAAATAGTGGCGACGCATCCTCTCACCACTTTCAAGTTCTTCATTCAGTAGGAGGAGGCACTGTCACGCTAAGACCGCAAGGTCCAGACCTCCTTGCTTACCAGAGCTGCCGGCGTAGCTGACCGGCACAAACCAGCAGCCACCACCGCATTCTAAGGTAGAAAACATCAACTAAAAATCTCACTCACTTCCTTGCTCATAATGACGGATGTTTTTCTTGTGGTTGAGCGTTGGTATTTGACTAAAGGCGCGTATCAAAGTTTTGGAAGCCCCAATAAGAGAGATGTTTATAACTTGTTGCAGTATATAAATACAATGACTAGACTCCATACTGTTTTTTATAGTTAAAAAAAAGGTGAAACACCGGGTTATTTGCGTCCCCTACTGTGGTGGACGAAAGTAGCGGAGGTGGTGACTGTGGCTGATGTTGACCCTCTCCTGTTCTTACGAGCCCGAAAACCTAGCGCACGTTGTCTTTGCTGGAGTTGTATTCGGACAAAACCACATACCCGGCAGCGTGAATGTAACCGGTATCCTCGTGAGTAATTTCGCTGTGGCTTCGCCAAAACCCCACCGGGGTCGCTCGATTCTTTTAGTAATTAATCAGTACTGGGATAAACAAAAAAATTAATCATTAAAATAGAAATTAAAAATCCTAATGTGGGCACATGGTTATTGGTTGACTGATTGATTAGTTGGTCGGATTTCGGTTGGTTGGTTGGTTGGTTGGAAGGTTGATTGATTGATGTATGATTGGCTTATTGATTGATTGATTGATAGGTTTAATGATAGACTTTTGATTGATTGATTGATTGATTGATTGATTGAACGATTGATTGATTGATTGATTGATTGATTGATTGATTGATTGATTGATTGATTGATTGATTGATTGATTGATTGATTGATTGATTGATTGATTTTTGAATGATTGAAGAACCAACGAACCGACCGATTAACCCCCCGAACCCACAACTCACCGACTGACTAATCCACCGAGTGAATTATTGTCACGTATCGCAAGCATTTCCATTCCAATATCATATCGTAATTGTTCTGTGCCCGAGTCTGGCTCGCCTATTTTGTTGAAGCACCACAATTTCACTCCGGTCGACGACCACAAATTTCTCTGGCCTCGCATCTCCAACAGCGTCTCATGTACCCCAAAAAATGCATATGCATCATCAACCGCAAATATGGCGCATTGTATAACCCAGGGTTGAATAATGCAAAAGGTGGGTATGATAGCCATACCTCTGTGGCAGTCATTCAATCGGCCGCACAGACTCGCATACTTCCCTTCAATGTTTCATAATGAACTCGATGACCCTTCTCTCGGGGTGTGTATGTCTAATAGAGAGCCAAGACTTCTTGTGAATTGATGCGGTGCTAGACCAATTACCATCACCTTGCTGCCATTTCCACGGCAAGGAACTCAATTACGTATACAATCTTTTTAGTACGCACGATTCGTTTCCTCCTGAAAACTTTACATTCTGAAAACGGAGCGTAAAATTTAGGTTTTAATTGTTTAATTTTACGTCTATGCTGGTCAGTATTTCTTTCTTTGCACACAAGAGCACTTGTACATTTGTTTTTTCTGGGAAGGGCTGTGGCAGTACGTATCGGCACTAAGAGTGCTGCCTGTATTAGAAACAATACACAGAAATAATAGAACAGTTGACAGGGCATGCAAACAAAGTTCGCTCAGTCTACTCAAAAATGAACAAAAAGAAAAACCCAAATATAACATGCTATTATTGGTGAACAATATACACAATACAACGTAAATCATTACATGAGCTAAAACAAAACCGAGATAAAACACAATGAACGACCATGGAAATAGGAGCATTCTTGAAGTATGACACAACTCTCTTGTCAATATTTCAAAAGGGCAAGTGCTTATTTTTTTCATTACTTGGTAAAACTATTTGTTATTTTATTACATTATTTGAGCGAATAAGGATTTGATCCGTAGGTATTTATTTTTAGAGGGGTGCAAAAGATGTTCTGGTTCTTTCCTCACATATAAAAAACTCTCTGTCGTTATATTAGGTTCAACGCGACACATATTCCCTGTTTTCGAGATCTTTAGTTAAAATAGATTTCAAAAATTAGAATTGATGGACACTGTGATCCGTAGAAGTTCCCGCACATTCAGTATAGGATAACAATCCCGTAGAATCCCGCTTTCATTTGTTTTGTATTCAGTAACCTAAGAAACTCTTTATGCAATTTTATGCGCATTATTGTTTAAAACATTTATTTATGCTCTGGTGTCCATCCCTAAATCGTACATATTAATTTCCTACCTCATAATAGCCTCTCTAAGCCATATTTTGTTCGTTGCCAGAAGTCGCAAATAATACTACGCCTGTAAGTAATGACACTGATTGCACTCTGTGTTCCGTGTACATACTTATTATAACAAATGCATGAAAATGTATCGCGAAGAAATAAACACATAGTTCACAATTCTATAAAAAGCAACGACTAAGCATGTACAATCGGTAGGGACGCTACATTGCAAAAAGGTTATAAACGAGCTATCAAGCTTGCCGTGCGGGGTCTGGAAAGAGGCAAATTGTGTTTTCTCACCATTAGTAAAGGCATAATTTTCTTGCAGTTGACAAATTATCTGCGAACGGTTGTAGCTGTCTTTGGATTCTACCATTGAAAAGCTCAATTGCTTTGTAGCAAAGATATTACTTTACAGATGTCATTTGCATAATTCCATTCCTTTCATGTTACTTTCAATTGCAAACACCACACTCATAGTTTTATGCATGCGGTTACATTTCAAAATTAACTTACATTCATACAAAACTTTAGTGCCACTCAATTTTATCCTTTGGGGCTCCTTAATTCATGGCTAACACTGCTATAATTAGAGTCACTTATGCTTATGATTTGGTAGTTCACGCTTTAAAAATGAATCAAAAATACTTTGCCGCATCCTCAACAAGACAATTGTTGATCTATTGTTCTGAACACCTTGTGGGCATATTGAAAAAAATATATATTACAACTTCATGATCAATCCCATCAGTTGCGTAGTTCGCAAAACCGTCCAATTGCGTGGTTGTATTTCTCCTCTACAAAAGTCGGGCTCAGTGCTTGATTAAAGCTTCTATATACCGGGCGTCCCCACTATCATGCACCAAGATTATGAAAAAGAGTAATGGCGTTACTGAAACAAAACCTAGCGCATGATGTTTCCAGTACACGGGGAGTCGGCCAGTAATTTTTCGTTAATGAGATTTAATTAGGTATTTATAATTAATTATCTAATTCGAGAAGTACTACCCTTATCATTGAAGTGTCAATGACACACTTGTAGGTACCCGCGTGAGGAATCTTACTGTGGTATTTTCTGCGACGAACTAATTGCAAAGTCATTTATTCTGACTGACAAAAAAACAGCGAAATACGAAAAATTACTCCCACCTCCCCTCGCGGGAACCCCTGTGTAGATGGGACGCATAGGGGTTTCCGTTGTTGTTTCCGTTAGGTTGATTCTCCCATCGCGTGAAACATGCCGTGAACCACCTGCCGCGGCTATGACGCAACGTGGCGCGGCTATGACGCAACACAATCCAACACAATCCACTTTAATCCAATCCAATCCAAATCCAATACAAGCCAAGCCAAGCCAAGCCAATCGAATCCAATCCAATGCCCCTCGCGAGAGAGTGTTCGCTCTCGGGTGAGCGGCGGAGAGCGCAGCTCGCGCGGCGAGGAGAATGGGGGAGGGGTGTGGACGGACAACAGCAACGCCGTATAAAGGGACAAGGCGAGTGAATGAGATGCAGTCGCATCTAAAACACCGCGCGCTGGGTTCGATTCCCCGGACCTCCCTAACCACATTCGTTTGTTTAGGCTTCGAGTTTCTTCGCTGTGACGGACGGACAAAGCGAGATTTCAACAGCTCTGCTCCTAGAACAAAACAAAACTAAACAATTTAGCACCCTGGCGTCTTATAAAATAACCTTATATAAGACCTCATGGTGATTGCTTTCTTGTAATGAAGACTTGTTTCTCTTTGAGCTATCTGAAATTCTGGAGGAAAGAAGATAAACAAGAGCAAAGACTGAACACGCGTTATCCGTGTCCGAGCAGTAGTTTTCTAGCCTTATCTTCTGTAAAAGAAAACGTGAAGTGGCCGATAAATTGTATTAGCAGTTGTAAAAGTCATATCAAGCGACGTTGGGCATTGTTTATGTTTTCATAGCTTGTGACGCGGGTCCTAACTTGTAATAAATTGACGCCTGAAACATGGCTGTTGCCAGGTTAGAATAAAATGTGGTCTTCAAAGTCCTTGCGCCGGTGGTTAAGCGGGGTTAACACGACGGACGAGGAGGCCGGCGCAGGCGGACGGTTATGTGACATCAACACAGCGTCAAGGGATGGTCCGGCGTGGTGGCTCATCCACATGCGTGCAGCGACTAGCAGGTGAAAGCGCGGAGGAAGCCAGGCGGCTATCGAGAGGCACGCATCCAGACACCCTAGCTCTCGGTCACCCACAGCGCCATCCAACGCAATGGGACGCTTCTCCGGCTCCCACAGTTGTCAGATCCACACGTGTCGACCACACCACGTCTAAAAAATGGCTGCGGCTTAGCTCCGCTAACCTTGGATATGCAAAGCAAAAGCTTGGCTTAGTCTGGTTGAGTCTTGGTTTCACTTGGTTAACCATTGATTTAGCTGCATTGCCGACCACGTCTCAACGCCGTTCGGTTACGTGCAACCCTCACAGAAGGATGCCTGGCGAATGCGGCGTTCCTCTTCGCAGGGCGCGAGACGATTCACGTTGCCCGAAACGACCCAGCGCCGCATGCATGGGAGGCGGCGGGGGTGGTTGGCTGCCTCGGCTGCAGCGGCGGTGGCGACCGCTGTCGGCGCCCGCAGGCGCCAACAGCGGGCCCGGCGAATCACCCGATGAGCTTCGAGGGGGGACGAGGCGGAGGGGGGGGGGGGGGTAGCCGAGGGTGTGTCTCCGATCAAAAGGTCAATTACGCATCCTCGACAAAATCGCTGGACGAAAGTAGTAAAGCTGTACTCTAAAAGCCGCCCTAAAACCGCGTGGCCGCGGTGCCAAAAACTGGTTCCATTCCCCGCGACGGCCCGCCGTAGTCGAGCAAAAAAATGCAGAGGCATTTTTTCTCGCGGAGCATCCGCAGGCCTTCCAACCCGAGGGACGGAGCCTAAAACTGGTCACGTGAGTGGACTCCGCGGGCCAGAAAGACGGGATTTTTCGGTCGTGTGAATCCCGCTTTACTAATGCTCTTTTTGGGAAGTTCTGCATTTTGCTCGACAAATGGTTTTGCGCAATTCCTCTTCACTTGCTTTATTTATTGGTGTTTGCAGGTTTTTTTGCCCTTGAATTCTTTTTATGGCAAGCCTTAATAACCTCCCCGTGAAAGCAGTTTATGATGAGGAGAAATTTATTATCTATCTGCGACTGGGTAGATGAAATAGCTACATATATTCTATTAGGCGTCTTCACTTGCACTTTGGCGTGCATAAAGGCGCTTTGTGAGCAATTTTTAGTCTCTGATGGCCACTTATAACGGGGATGCCTCAACTATGTACCAGTTCTATATCTGCCTTATCGGGCTATTAGACTGTGCTTTCTAAAAAAACGGAAAAATATTTATATTTCAGTATTTCTAACAAAACTTGTATCTGCATGCTTCTGCATTGCTGAAGGGTTTCTTAGGCATCCCGGACTAGGGATGCCTTCCACGGGGCGAGGCCCATTCATCAGCCTCTTCTCGACAAATAAAATATTTATTCTCTCTCTCTCTTCCTGGTCGCCCTTTCTTCACTAAACCACTCTTACGGCATAGTTGCATAGAGTGCAAATTTTATCTAAGTCTGCTACTTGTGCATTCAGATGATTTATATTTCCGCTATCGCAAAACTCCATTTGACATTAATTCGCACCTTCCTGCTGAATTTTTAGAACTTTATTGCAAGTAGAATTCACTGTTCTCTCTAATTGTCTATAGTTTTTTTTCTTAAATAGCAAGTCGAGACTGGACTATCTTTATGGTGCTTTATAGTAGAGATCCGCAAGTTTTAGACGCACATACCACCACTGCAATTTATTTAACCTTGGTAAGCATCGTTTATGCAGGAGTTCTTTTTAAGCAACCCAAATTAACTTTGCCCCGCTTTGTAGTTTAGCGAAGCGAGTATACATACATCCGTTGTACATCAAACTTGGAGCTTCACGTGATGATCAATGGCTTACCCCGTGTATATGGCCAAGTCTATCAGTGCTATCTGAACGGTCTGCTGTTTAATTGGAATGGCATGAACCTACAACTTCAGATGAAACCTGGTATTGCCCCCAAGTCTCCTTCTGTCACTCTGATTGCTTTGGTGTCGTAGCACTGTGCTCATTCTTTTCTTGTACTTTCTCTCCAGCAGGTATACTCCAGTGATGTGGCTGGTTTTGTAATCAGATCTGCACAGCGGGATGGAAGATGGCACATTCCGCTCTGCATCAAAATAGGCTGGCCGCTAAACCACATCGCCATGTAGTGAATATAGTGCGATTACAACACACAGTCAACGCACTCTGCGGGCAGACCAAGGTCTTGAGCACCGAGTGATAGTTCCGCCTTTTTTCGTGCCTGTTTAGCCGCACTGATGATAGCTTTTCTAATATTCGACTGCTTTCTTTTCCTCGCGTATTTTTACATGGCTCAACACTGAAGGAAACTCGATGGCGAAGGGCTTGAGGGATGAAGACAAGTGCCCCGGCAAAAGTCACCCGTGTTCTTCGGCCGCATTTTATAATACTAACGCTTTGAATTCTGAGCTAAAACGTAATGTCTTCGCCGCATGGAGTGGTTACCGCTTTGTCCTGGTCCGATGGTGCCATATCGGCGGATTTCATAAAGGAGCCGAGCTGGTTGGGTGGGCCGTTTATAGCGCTTAACTTCCCATCCGAAATTGAATGACCTGTCTTCAAACCTGCCAACATCGGCCCTCGTCTTGATCTTATGACCCTTTGAAGAGATATCTTTTGAGGCTTTCAAAATGCCTCGGACAAAGCGTAAGCGATGCCCAAAGCTCCATGTAATAACCGAACTTCAAAGGCCTTCATAGCACGCTTTTTTCATTTAAGCCGGTCACTTTCAATTTCCTGTGAAGTTGCGGTTCCGTCGAGATAACAAGTTGAGTGTGTCTTTATCATCCCCCCGGACGATGGGGTTTGGAGTTTTTTTTTTCTGTTTACAAACGCCCTCTTCTTGGGGAGGAGCCGGTTAAAAGAGAAAATAAAATGTCTGCTTCCATTGTCCACTTCCGAAGAAAAGAACGTTTTCACAACTGTTTGTATTTCTATTCCGAGTAGAGTAAGCATTTTTTTTCTGCCTTTTAAATGGCACGGAACTTAAAGAGAAACAGAACAACGGGATTCGTACAAAAAAGGATTTATAAGGGATTTATATATATATCTTTGCTTCAACGTTCGTAAAAACGAGCCATTTAAGCTAGATAGACGGGACGCATTCGTTAGCGATTGGTAATGGTTTTCCAATGAGCAAAAACCTCGCGTAAACAAACGCCTGCAAGTCATATTAGCTAGAATTACCTGAGCTTTAATTATAACCTTCTTGCAGATAACGCTCGGTTGATGGACGTTGGTGTTTCCCTAGGGACGCAACCCCATCCATTCATATCTTAGTGATAAAACATTGGCGTTGGAAGAACACACACTATTTCTGTACCTTTAGACCAATCAAGCACCCTCTTTCAGTCCCTACGGGCTGCCCTCTCTTCCAGTTCCTGCAAAAGAAAAAAAAAGTAACTTATTTCAAGCCGCTTTACCGTGCCAGTGTAAAAGAAGTGAAAATGCTTAAGTAGATGAGTGCGTAAGCACCGCTGTACACGTATGTTATGTACCATCCCAAGCAGGGGCCGCCTGGGTTTTCCGAGAAGCTATCAGTGGGACCAGACGCGTTGAGAAACGTGAAGCGTAAGCCTTCCGGGCCAGCGGTAGAACCAAGTTACGCAATGAGGCAAAATATGAAAAAAAGGGGTAGTGGGATAGGACAATATTTGCGCAGTGAACGTCGCAGAGAACTGCTTGAAGAGGGTTCTTTGATAGAATTACGGAATTTTGTGTTTCTGCCTATAGGTTATCTTTAGTCTGGTAAGGATCACGCAGAATGTTTTCCAACTCCTTAAAAGAACTACATGTCTTTGAGTGTTCAATTACGCAACAACTGTGGTTCATGTTACGGGTTAGGAACGGACGTAGTTTGGAGTGCGTCGATTGAAAGCTGGCGTCGGATTGAAAGCTGGCGTCACATAAATTCCTAACAGCCTACAGAATGTCACGTACGTTAATATGAGGGTACCTATGAAAGTGTTTGGACATTGAACAGACCTAAGCATAGGAAAATTGCGGGTAAAAACATTGGCCTATTCTCCTCTCAGGGTATGTACTGCTCTTGTGTACGCAACATTATGGCGACATTACAAAGTTTTACCTTACCGTGTGGGCCGTGCGTACAGCGCGAACCATGGGTGCAGGGACCCGACTGCACCTGCTCGCGTGGGCACAGTGAGGAGGGCCACCCCTCACCGGAACGAATCCGCGGGGACGGTGAGGCGGGGGCTACTTATCAGCGGAACTAAGCGCCCCCCCCCCCCAACCCGAACGAATGCGCACATGCGCAGTCGTGTGGCAAAACACACGGTATACTCGGCGCACATGGTACTCACGGTATGCTAAAACTGTCTATTGTCACCGTGTAGGTATAAGCCCGGCGCTTCTGGGGCGATGCAGGACAAAAATTAAAAGTGCAATAGGTTGCGCCCAGAGAACCCAAGCCGACCTGATGGATACACTATTGCCTTCATTCATAAAAACCGCAAGTATACCATTGACCTAAGCAAGAAAATAAACTTTCTGGTGACCAAGGTTTTCTGTTGAATATGGCCTCGACGGTGATGGGTGTTTTAAGACAAGAAGTTTCTGGGCGGTCGTCACCAGCCGAGCCTTTGTTGACCAGCCAAATCTGGTCGCGGCCATCTGAGTTCGCTAGCATGCCCTGACGCCGCTCAGGGTGGGGGCGGGAGTAAGAGAAGCCGTAATTTAGCATTTGCCTATTCATGTGGTTGAATGGACAGAGTTTGGGGCAGAATTCGCAAGTGGGGGAGAAGGGGTGGATAGTATGGAAGATGGGGTCGGAGGTGGGGAACGGCGGCAAGTGCTGTTGTGGAGGCGCGGATACGTTGCAAATACCCTTTATTCTGTTAGTTTCTGGAGGGGTGATGACAGAGTGCCCTTGTTGAGGGGTACGGATTCCGGGGATCAGTAGCCAAGATGGTGCAGGAGGTAGAATCCGTTAAGAATGAGTTTTAGCCGTTTAGCGTTTATTTTGGTTGGCATGATGGGCATGGATGAGTTGGTACCAAGTGTTATGGATCTGCATCTGCAGCAGCTCGTCAGTAGAGGTTGTCGGAGGAGCCCAAGGTCGAGTTTGCATGCTTGACGATTGATCACGTGTGCATTATTTTATATTACTATTTTTCAGCGGTAAGTGACCATGTCAGGCGATGCGGCTAATTAGAAGGACCTGAATGTGTTTCACAAAATCAAATTGTTTGAACCCTTGGTGGTGGTGCTCATGCTATGCGTCGGACGAGAAGTGCGATGTGCAGTAGAATATCTTGTGGTTGATTTACCGTCTATATACCTGTGCCCCGTCTGATTGTATCGGAGGGCCCTGGACGCTTGTCTTGGGGATATTAGGAAGGGGGTAGGAAGTGGGGAAGGAGATAGGAAGAGGTTATCCATTAAGGATAACTTTATGGTTGCGGGTGTGTTCGCGTTTCTGAGCTTGCGTTCGTTTCTGAACCGTTACGAGGGAGAGTTCTCCGGCACATAGCTAAGGCCACGAGCGCAATAGCAAATGTCAGTCGTGTGTACGCGTCTTCTAAGTAATCCTGTTTATTCCCGATTGATCCGCGGCTGGTCCATTAAGTCAGATCATACGAGTAGGGCGCTTGTTGTAAATTTAAGGATTTGGTGGAGGAGGGTGGATAGCTGTAAGACGGCGAGTTTGCAAAGGAAGGGAGAAATGGCAGAGCCTTGGGGCGTACCGCAAGCGCGGGCGGGGAATGAGATTGAATGGGGCGGGTCGATTCCACGATTGGCCGCGCGGTTGGCGGGAAACGTTTTACGTAGTGGGTCGTAGGCTGACTGCAATGAGTGGATTGGAGTCCTTCGAGAAACACCTCGTAGGGTGCGTTCTCGAAGGCCCGATTTCATTCAACTCAAAGTGCAATAAAAAGGGATGAAAGGGAGAACGATACACGCAGGCGCTCCGTGTCTGTGATGAGTTGTTGCGGCAGCAAATCAAGAACGGCCAATCCACCGACTGCTTCGAGCGTAGCTTACGCGAGACGTAAGTTCTGCGGAAGAACAGGTGGAGAGGTGCTCTTCGGTCCTGGAGGCAGCAAAATAGTACTTCTCGCGCTGTAGGCTTTAGGATCGTCACTGACACTGCCGTCTGAATTACCACCCGGCTGCCAATGGAGGGACTGCCATCCGTTGAGGTGTAGGCCCGACGAATGTCTCAGAAGCTGCCGGGAGAAGCCGGCACGCCCAACCAGAGACTCACGCCCAACTCTTCCGTCGTAGAGTTCGGGCAGTGAGGCGTCGTCGTGAAGTAGGCCAGTAAAGTTAGGTTCGTTGAAGAAGGTGGTTGGTGTCGTCGTGGAGGGTGGTGAAGGACCCGATGACGAGACGAGGCCAGTAGGTGATGAAGAAAAAGAAGTCTATTTACACGTATTTACAGAGCAGACGATGAAGCATAACATAAGACAAGGAAAACTGGATTAAAATTAAAAGGCGCCGCAGCGCGCAAGGGAGTATCGCGGCACGATCCCTCGTGGGGGCCCGGAGGCCAAAAAGGTGCCAAACCGCCGCACGGTTGGCTGGAAAGATGCGTGGGGTTCCGGCGCCCAGAAACCGCCACGGGAGCGAGTCTTCGTGCGACCGCTTGCAGTCGCAGCTCTCGACAAACTCCTCGAAGCGTGTGCGAGCAGGGCGCGAGCAATGCCGCCTCCCCCACAGCAGCGCACATGCCAAAAAGGGTTTTGACCTCCGCTCCCCCCCGGCCGTCCCCGAAGGTCAAGATGAAAGGAAAGCCTCCCCCGACGCCGCACAAAAGCCGCCGGCGAGGCCCAACAAAGGGTTGCGACTCGCTGGCGTCGGCGGAGGCCGCCCCAACATTCCGACACGGGATGGAGAGACCCAGCAAGGCCACGAGAAGGGAGGGGGGTCATCGTCAAGACGGGGGTCATCGGCGCTGCAATCATTACAAGGCCCAAGCTTTTCCGTTCCACCGGTAACCATCGGCCACCGTCACGTTCCTGGCCAGCGGGCCAACACTTATTTAACTAGTACAATAGCCAGCTCCTTTGGCCCGACACTACTCTCTCGTCGACTAAAGAAAGGTGCATCTCCGACACATCACTTAACCATGGTCGCGTTTGTGCGATCGTGAACAACAAGCGTATCGCTTATGCTTTCCAACGCTGTCCGCTATCGTCCACTATTGAGGTGTTTACGGGTGTCGTCCATCTGTGTGCTCAAGTTTCCCTTCCCGCTCTGTACGTCTCTCCGGTTAATATATTTGGTGCATGTGTGTTTGCGAGAAAGTAGTCCAGGTTCGTGACTCTCTACGCGGTGCGGCCCAAAATTCATCAGAGTGCCTCGCTCTACCTGAATTAAAGGATAGGAAACACTAACTCGTCAAGGCATCCAACACTGAAAAGGCCCAACAATCTCGAGGGCGTGGATGGTACCTCTAGATTTTGAGCTCAGCGGGCTGAGGACCTCTTTTATGGGCTGTATTAGTACGTCGTGTATTGAAAGGAGTTCCCGAAATCCAGACATCGTGTGGGAGAGGAAATTGTTGGCTTCTAGGTACACGGTCCGCTTATTTCGCGCAAGTTTTTATAATGTACCCATGCGTAAGGTTAGCCAAATGTGTCGAATACTTTCGATAATGAGAGCATTATTAAACTTGCTGATAATCGCAATTTCAGCTTGTTAGCACTTGAGACGAAGATAGTTTATCATCCAGCAGGGATTCAAATAGTCGGAGTGGTCGTGCTTCCTTGGTCAAATTCCGGAGTGTCCGTATGCGGTCTTTCCCTGGCAAGGTGTTACGGGTGAGGCGGCTGAGTGGAAAGTCAAGTTGGGCCAAGTGAAAGAAGAATCAAGCGCTTGGTTATCTTTGCCTTTGTAGGGTACGGACAGGTGCATCTTCACTCTCCTACGTGAAATGTTCTTGCGCTTCTCGTGCTACAATTTCTGGTTGGTGTGTCTGTTCGTACACGCTTTCAAAGTGGCGAGAAAGCGAAGAAAGCTCTTATTGAGACGGCTTTTTTGCCCTGTGTATAACGTATCGATTCTTTCTTTTTTCATGTGTCGTCGTATGGTAGTCTTGTGAACCTGTACTGCGTTAGACGCTGAAGCAACACCAAGGAATAATTCAGATCGTTGCTTTCTTCATTATAAATAAGTGACCATCTCTGGTCCAAACTTCTGCGCTTTAAGGAACTTCGTACACCGAGACATCTTTCGGCCGTGCTTACTGTCCCTCATTCCCCATGTTTGTGCCTTTAGTTCTCCACAAGAATAACCACTCCGCCACTACTGCCCTACTTCTAGATGCTCTTAGCCTGAAAGAGTTCTTCAGAAGGCAAGCGTGGAGAAGACGAAGGAGTAACAGGTTTAGTCTCTTCCACCTTCTGCCAGTCTAACAACCATGACTCCCTCACGCATGCGGCCTCTCAATCTCCACGGCAGTACGAGGCCATCGGAGGAGATTGCCGGACGAGAGCGGCCGCGGGTGTACGACTTTCCTCGTTACCACCTTCACTTCCCCTATTTCAAGTAGAGTCTAGCCATTGTGCAGGTTTCCCTGTTCTTTTCGAAATGTTGCCTATGTGAACAACATTTTGAAGACAAAACTCCTCTTAATAAAGCCCCACAGTCTAATGTACAAATGTTTGGTATGCAGTGTGAAAACAGGGCCTTGCGCATTAGTGATGTAGTGATTAAAGATTAAAAATGCACCTGAAATTCTCGACGGTTTTCACGATGCTGCAAGTGGTGGAGCGGGCACGCGATTTTTTGCAGTTTTCTCGCGTTCATTACACCGAACCGAGATTAATCCATATTCTAGACGTGTAAGTTTTAATTAAGGGGCACTCACCTGATGACATTCCAATGGTACTACTTCATGACCCACGGACTCAGAAACTGCCCTGTAGGAAAAGAAAAGGTTTACAAATTTGTGAGAATATTCCTCCTTTAGGAACATATCACTTCTTCAATGAAATTACAAAATATACAGGGAACACAATTTACTATATCTAATATTCTGTAGATGCTGCAAGCTATAGAGCAAATCAGAGTTTTGTGTAAAGTTAAGCCTGGATGTAATGAACTTCTATACAACAAATTGCTGGATTTAACGAAGTTTTTCACTTCCCCATTGCCAACCCCATCGAAACCCATCTGTGTGCGACCTTTATGTAATGAAGGCGTTACGACAGATAAACTTGATGTAATGAATTCACTATGCTCATGAGCCATTGTTTTTTGCCCTTTTTCTGAAGAATAGGCTAGAGAAATACACTAATTTAGCGAATTTCGCCTGTACCGGAAACTACCGTGCGCTTCCACGCGAGTGCAGTTTCCACGTGTGAATAGGTGGTAGACCTACCTATCGGGGTGTACTCGCACGTATGCACTGCAATCTGCGGTGTCGGTTCATAGGTGATAATTTCTGCTCCCAGAAAACGAAAAGTTTCTTCTTTTCAAGACAAGCTCTCCATTTTAAATGCCACCTCCACCGGCGAGAAAGAACGTTGCCGCTCGGCACAGTGTCGCAAATCGCACCCTCTCACCAATCTTGAGAGCGAAAAACAGCATAATGTTCGAGAAAGGGCGTTCTTTCAGCATAAGTTTGGTCCTTTAAACGCGTTAAGGCACCGAAAAGTGTCAAAAGCAAAAGTGATACTTAAGTTACCTTGTAACTTACAAGTTACTAGTTGTAACCTGTAAGTTACCTTGTGGGTTACAAGGTAAGCGAACTTGCTTCTTTCGAGCACCGTGTGGTGAGTTAGCTCGTGGTAAAGCAGCAGGCGGAAGTCACGTAGTTTTTACTGTTGAAAAAATTCTTGAAGGGCGAGCTCACCGTCACTGATGTCTAACATCTTGATTTCGTTTCTGATTCATCCACGCGAGTATTAACTCTAAACCTGCATGTAACCAAAACGCGTGTGTAACGAAAAGTTGCGAAATATAGTCAACATTGTTATATCCATGTTTAACTGTATTTCAATACAGAAGTCACATATTTCTAAAATAGGTCAACTAGGCCATTGTGAACATTCGTAAGTTTATTATAAAACTACTCGTATTGGTACACGATGGCTTTCAACCCCATGCGTCGTGAAGTAGTGAAGCCACAGAAATATTACCTGATGCGTCCGCCTTAAAGTGGCGAAGAGCGCAGCAAAAGACGACGGACAGGAGGGATTTACGCTCGGGCAAACGCATTTTAAGGCCCTGTGTCGGTGTGCGTCCTTACTGTCCGTCGTCTTTGGCAGCCAATTCACATTTTAAATATATATTTTATTGACTACCCCAACATTGAACCCTACTAAACCTATTATATTAAATCATGTCAAATCAAATCAAAATTTATTCGGCATTAACATTGCAAATGCCCGACGCAGAGACAAAAAGCCATACAGGTTAGGCTTGACAGGGCATTTGCCTCTTGATATACACAAATATATAATAGGAACAGCGCTTAACAAACCGAAAAAAATTCACAGATACAGAAATCAGTTTTTAGTATAAGGCGATTGCATTGTAATAATTGTAACAGGGTTGAAGTAGAAAAGGTTAGGAATACCTTGTTTATTCTCGCTAAACCGGTTTTTGATATCCCGGCTTGGTTTGGGCTACGGGGTTACACTTTTTTATTAAACCAAGCGGCAACCTCGGTGAACCTATCATGGTATACAGTCGCATAATACGGGTACTGGCGAGATTTCTGAGAAGAGCGTCATTATATTTTCCGCAGCATTGAAATATAGCCTATACGGCTCTGTTTATTTCCTAGACTCATGCGCAATGCCTGTTAGAGAGGGGATTAGAAAGTTTGCCACGAGGCAAGGTGAAATCACACATCGCAGATTCCAATACATACAGCGGGAATCATAGTGTTTAAAGCACTCCGTCGGGTGAAATATGCTTCCGGCTGACAAGTGCTAATGTCCTCATTTCCTGATCCTTGCAGGGGCACGGGTCCTTAAGGAAGGCAGTTGTGAATATTTTAGGAGCTCCAAAAGCTGCTGGGGTAGCACCAAGCAACTCTATTAAAATTCCTTGTTTGCCATATCCTAACTTCGTTCGACTCAGTCCCGAAGCACTTGAAAGACGCAGTTCTCCGTTTTTGTTGGTGTGGGTTTGGGAATGGTTATGGGCTTCTGTATAAATCAGCATAAAACGTTATTTCTTGTGCCGAAGTCGAAAGTTTCGGGTGGGAAGGACTCAGTACTGGCGCAATCACAAAAAGAGTAGGGGGACACCTAGGTCTGCTTGCGTGAAATCAAGGAGCAAGCGTGGCGTACTATTGTGGCGGGCATCTTTTACATACACGTTCACTCGTCGACACAGCTTGCGCGGTATTTTGCCGCTCTTAATCCATATTAATGCACCCCAATCGCTATTTATGGGCCCTAATACATCCTACCTCCACCTAATGTACCTTAACCCGACCCCTTCAATCAATCATCACCACCACCATCATCATCATCATCCTGTCCACGCGCCCTGCAGGACGAAGGCCTCTCTCATAGATCTCCAATTATCCCGGTCCAGTACGACCTGCGACCAATGTGTCCTCTCAAACTAATTGATCTCCTCTGCCCACCTAACTTTCTGCCGCCCCCTGCCACGCTTTCCTTCTCTAGGGATCAACTCTGTTACCCTAAATGACCAACGGTTATCTTGCTTTCGTATTACTTAGATGCCCTGCCCCGCCCATTTCTTCTTCTTGATTTCTACAAATATGCCCTTAACTCTCGTTTGTACCCTGACCCACTCCACTCTCTTATGGTCCCTTAATGTTACACCTATCATCTTCTATTGCAGTGCTCGCTGAGTCGTCCTAGATTTAAGTTGAACCTTTCCAGTGAGCCTCCACGTTTCTGCCCCGTAGGTGAGTACCGGTAAGATGCTGCTGTCATACACTTTCTTCTTCAGAGACAACGGTAGGCTGCCATTTATTATCGGATAATGCCTGCTGAATGTACTGCACCCCATTCTTATCCTTCTAATTATCACTGCCTCATGGATGGGATCCGGTGTCACTACTTGGCCTAAGTAGACATAATCCCTTACCACTTCCGCTGCCTCGCCACCTATCTCAAACCGGTGGGCTCTCCCGAGTTTATTAAGCATTACTTTAGATTACCGCATATAATTTTCAGGCCCACGATTCTACTCTGTGGGGCGAAATAATCATACTTTGTAATTCGTTTCCTAAGACACTTAGCAATGACGTCATTAGCAAATCAGAGTTTACTGAGGTATTCTCCATTAACCATTATACCCACCTGTTGCCAATCCAATGTTCTGAGTACCTATTGTAAACATGCTGTGGATAACTTTATAGAGATTGTGCCTCGTCTTCTGACGCCCTTTACTGGTATTATACTCTTCTTATGGAGGTATATGATAGCTGTCGACCCATTGTAGATATCCACTAGTTTTTTTACGAAATGGTCGTCCTTGTAACGGCCTGCATTTCCACAATGATGCAGATTTCGCAGAACTTCCCCCTGTAATCGTTATAATAGCGTAAATGCAGATAATTCGTGGAAAGCAATTTTGAAAACCAAAATATGGCTATCAATATCTTATACTCTCGACAAGCGGCATAATAATGCTATGCACGAGTGCATAATTACCTGAATTTCCGCATATTTTGAATGCCCGCGTGTGCAGGTCCTTATCTTCTTGAGCAAGCTGATCTTTTGTCAGAAGAACCCTCAGGTGCTAAAGAGTTGCTCGAGTGTCAGTAACGAATGCCCATTCCTGAACTGGAGAAGTTAGAATGTGGGGGAATGCAGCACGCCGGGTAGGCAGTTCAGTCGCCATCGACGAAGTTTTGTGACCTTTGCGAAGATTTTTTGCTAGGTAACGAGATTCATATACCTATGGCAGATGATCTATCACCGAGCCGTTCGTAAAACTGTAAGAATAATTTCGGTCGGTAGTGGCAATGTGGCCCAATGTGAAGAATTTCAGAGCAGTCCGACACAACTTGGCTTTGCTGTGGATGCCTGGAACGGCTAGTGCAATTTTCTTGGAGGCAAATGTTCATGGTGGCTTGGTATTCTCAGGTGGGTTCTGTTACCCTGATGGTAACATGTCATGTACCTCGGCTTTCATGTACCAAGACAACGGGTGTTCAATAGTTCCAGTCACAAACCGCAGGCGTGCCGGAAAATTTTCTTATTGGTAGAGTACAGTTGGAGAGAGTGGCCTAATCTCGGTGAGGATCCCAAGGGTTGAGGTATTCTTAGGCACCCCAAGGCACAGCCGTTTGGCTTGTAAGCTTTGTAGAAGGCGTAAGTTGGGTTTTGTGAGAGGCTCGTGGGCACCCACGCGGTAGCAGAGCAATCCCCCCTAGAGTGCGTTCTACAGCCTGATGAGACACGCGACCGAACATCCTCCCGCGCTGCTGGAGATCATGCGGAACGTCATAGTCAAATCCTATTCGCTCTGAGGATTTCTTTCAAGCAGAGTTAAACCATCTTTCCTACATATTTATATCAGGGGGTAAACATGTTTGCAGCAATTGTGCCGATGCTCTGCAGTTGCTCTTGGGCAACGGCGAGCGCCTGAGTTAGGCTTTTCCTGCTTAGGCGCTTGCGCTCTTTGCGCAAATTCCAAAGAGCTAAGCCAGGTACGGATGTTCCGCTGTGTTCTTGTCCCTCCATGAATCTCTAATACGTACCCGAATTGCGTACAACACTGGGGCATACTTTTATCCCAATTGGTATTAGCGTTTACAATAAGAGGTCGTGTGAGTATGCACCGGTAGTCAAAGCGGAGCTTGAACAGGAAGCGAATTTTAAAAGGAGGTCCACTCTCGAACATTATGGTCAGGCCGATGCGTTTGCCTCGATCCGGCTTCTGAAGTCCGCAAGACGGCGTTTCTCGAACACCTCTCGGACACCATGACAAGCCTGCTTTGAGTTCTAATCGCCTCAGAGGTATTGTTTCCTTCATTGAGCAACGGCACTTACTGACTGTGGCTTTATTTGGAATCTCCCAGTATCGGTCTAAATGATGGCGACTCCAACTACCCCTTCCCCTACACCTAATGCACCTACAACATCCCCACCCTCCATAATACTTTGGCAATGGAATTGTAGATCTTTCTGTACCAAAAAGTCATCACTTCTTCCCCTCACCCAGCAACATTTTCCAGATGTCATCGCCTTACAAGAAACCGACACAGATACAGTAACTCTCCGAGATTATGCAACATACGCCACGAACTCCACAGCACGAACAGCCATCCTCGTACGAACCAACCAAACAGCACAGCTTCACTTTCTCCATACAACCATTGACTACACCTTTGTGAAAATACTCCCTCGGAAAAAGATTCTACCTAGCATCTATATTCTAAACATATACAGCCCTCCCACCGCCCCACTCGCTGAAATTGACCGATTATTCAAGCAAGCAAGACAGTGCACTAGAGGACACAGGTTAGTAATCTTAGGCGACTTTAACGCGCAGCATACGGCATGGGGATATTCTCGCAACAACCGCAAAGGCAGTCAACTATACGAAGCTATCCTACAAAATCATCTTCATCTCTGCAACGTTCCACACACCCCGACCCGCATTGGAAATAGCGTGTCCCGTGATACCTCGCCCGACCTAACACTCACCTACAACATCAAGAACGCCATTTGGACGTGTCTGGAAGAAACGCTGGGGAGTGATCACTACATAATAGAGCTACAAATTCCTTTCCATAAAAATACTCATCAACGCATTGGAACCGCCCGCCTCACCGATTGGAAGCAATTTAGAGAACACTGCCCCACGGATCCAATCCACAATCTGGAAGATTGGACCACCACACTACTTACAGAAATGGGCAAGCACACCAAGGAATTGTCTACGACAGGAAAACCCTGTCGTAGACAACCACCTTCGCCACCTGTGGGATGCCCGTAGGGGACTGCTCAAACGCTGGAAAAAACAGAAAACGAATCGAAAACTCCGAATCCGCATATCCCAGATCACGCTAGATGCAGAAGCATACGCTCACCAACTAAGCAGGCAAAACTGGACGCAGTTTTGCGACAGACTTCAAGGAACTCTCGGAACCCGCCGCACCTGGCATTTACTTCGGTCTCTAATGGGTACGAAAGAATCGAAAGCGTCTACAGCACACCAACTACGACGGCTCATTCACAACCACCCAGGGACTGAACAAGACCTGCTAAAAGAACTAAAACGGCCCCTTGAAGCGCCGCCGTCACAGCCTGCCATAATACTTCCACCATATACCGGCCACTCCAATGCGGAACTCGATGCACCCTTCACCATAACTGAAATGGAAGCTGCACTGCACAACCTCACCAGGAACACTACCCCCGGCAAGGACAAAATTCCCAATAAACTCCTCCGTAATCTGGATCCTGTAACCCTCGACAATCTACTAAACTACATCAACGAACACTGGATCGCAGGCACCTTGCCTTCACAATGGAAGCACGCAGACATAACACTGATCCCCAAACCCGGAAAGCCACTTAACCCCAAGAACCTCCGACCTATTTCCCTAACATCTTGCGTAGGAAAACTTTTCGAACATATGGTCCACAATCGCCTCTCACCCCACATCGAAGACAACAATTACTTTCCTCACACAATGTTCGGTTTTCGGCCGCACCTCTCCGCTCAGGATATTTTACTCCAGCTGAAAGAAGATATACTGAGCAAGTTGTCAAATCAGCACAAATATTCCATTCTTACATTAGACATCAAAGGTGCTTTTGACAACTTTACACATCAGGCCATCCTGCGAGGACTCAGCTCAATCAATTGTGGACAACGTCTTTACAACTATGTCACCGCATTCTTCACCAACCGTACCGCCACAGTGGGCATTGGGCACCTCCGCTCGGACACCTTCACAACCATACCGCAGGGGACCCCGCAAGGCTCCGTAATTTCACCACTACTTTTTAATATCGCAATGAAGGACCTCCCACCACTTCTGGAAGCGATCCCCAACCTCCGACATGGAATGTATGCGGATGATTTGACACTATGGACCCCTAGAGGATCCATCGGTGCCCAAGAAGAGGCCCTCCAAACTGCAATACATGTGACACAGCAATACCTCCAAGCCCGCGGTCTTGAATGTGCTCCAGAAAAATCGGCCCTTTTAACACTCAGCAAAAGAACAACCAGGAGAAACGCGCAAGATATACCCGACCCGGAACTCAAGATCAACAACCAGCCAGTCCCCAACGTCCCCTACCTCCGTATATTGGGACTAACCATTCCAAAGGATGGCTCAGGTTCCCAAACGATCCTCCCCCTACAGCGGACCCTCGCACAGCTCATGCACCTCATACATCGCGTCTCCCATCGTCGCTTCGGCCTCAAAGAAACCGACACGCTTCGGCTAATACAAGCCATCCTCATCAGCCGGATAGCATATGGTGCTCCATATCTAACCCTTAAACCAGCCGAGATCCTTAAACTTAACTCAGCGATCCGCCAAGCATACAAGACAGCCCTGGGTCTCCCTCCCAAGACAGCGACTACTAAACTCCTGCAGCTTGGCGTCCACAACACATGGGAAGAAATCGAAGAGGCACACCACACTTCTCAAATACAGCGGCTTAAACTAACTCCAACGGGTAGGGCAACGCTCTTGAAACTTCAATACTCTATACCGCCCAACCACGACCAGAAAATTCGCATCCCTCTGGCTATACGACAAAACATTCGCGTTGCTCCAATCCCAAGAAATATGCACCCCACCTACAACAAAGCACGCCGAGCAGCAAGATCCCGCACCATTTATAATCAATACCACCACCTCCCCTGCACCCGATATACAGATGCATCGCCATACCCCCACAAATCTGCACAAGCCGCCAGCGTGGTTAATGCCAGAGGAACTGAGCTCGCTGCAGTGTCTGTTTTCACCAACTCCACCGAAACAGCTGAAGAGGTTGCCATTGTCCTTGCCGCCACAACAGGCCAAGACTTTTTAACCATTGTTACTGACTGCCAAGCCGCTTGCAGGAACTACCTAAAAGGACGCATATCACAACCCGCCTTGAAAATTCTGCAACAAGCGAAACTACTCCCAGAACTGCAAATAATTTGGACTCCAGGTCACGAATCCCTTGGGGGTAACGAAGCGGCACACGCCGCTGCCCGCGCTCACTCACACCGGGCTGTTTCCCACGAGGGCCATGAACCCCCATCGGAAGCAACAGTTAAGCCCACCCCGCTGCAAACATACGCCGAAATACTCGCCCACTACAGGAACGAGCGTCGCAAATACCCATTCCCTCACCCGAACCTCTCTCGCGATGAAGCTACGACTTTCCGGCGCCTACAGACAAACTCCTACCCACATAACACCCTGCTACATGCCATGTATCCCACCCAATGCCCTGCCACATGCAACTCCTGCCCCCACCCAGGCACCCTGTACCACATTGTATGGGAGTGCCAGCAATCCCCTTCCCTCACCCCTAACCTCAACCCTACTTATGAGCAGTGGGTGGAGCTGCTGACCAGCTCCGACCTTCCACACCAGCGACGATTGGTGGAGAGGGCACGGATGGCCAGCATAGCCCAAGGCATCCCGGACTAAGGAAGCCTCCCACCGGGCGGGTGCCCTAACATCAGCACCTGGTCTCCAATAAAGTTTATTCATCATCATCCCAGTATCGGCATTCCGACGCCGTCATTCCCCTTCAGTCCTGTTTTCTTCATTTACTATTAAGGAGTACAAGTGTTGATTGAATCCGCTGAGAAGCCGGGTGACGGGGGCATCAGGCAGAGGCAGTGGTTCGAGCACGGCGGCAACACATTTAGTTCGCTGTTGTTCCACCATACGTGCCCATCGATCGAAGGCGCAAATATTTGCCGACATCCCGCATCTATTGCTATAGCAGTAATAAAGAGCAGCCTGCGGGCCCTATTCTTTAATCAGACAGGAACGCGGACATCCCCGCGAAACCCCGTATATCACTTCGTTTAGGGGAAAAAGGCATCTTTGATGAACATTTTGCCGTGTTTCTGTTCTGTTAACGCAATCTTTTGGTACTGAGGGCGTACCGTTTACCAGCGCACTCTCTATTAAATTCCTCGAATAAATCCCGACACAGTGCTTCTCTCGTTCGGCATTTATAACAACGGCGTAAAAACACAGTTCGAAAGCAACCCCATAAAACCTTAGTATTCGACAAGGGAGAACCTAGGAAAGTGTTCTCCACTATCTCATTTTATTGAACCCCTCGCTGGCGTCAGTCTCTTGCTGCAGTGTACTGCTAGTGTACTGCGTTCCTCATACAGGGTGATAATACATTGCTAATGATTTTAAAAAATGGCTGGTGATCACTGTAATCCCTAATGCGAAATTTGTGTTAAGCGGGAGCTGGCTGCCTGCGTCTGCTCGACAACGGCGCATAGCTGCTGTGTCTCGGGAAGCTATCGCGTGAAGAGAGAAAGCACGGCGGCACGCGCAACTCTGTCGTTATATCGCTGCGTGTCGCCACCTCTGAGCATGTTGTTCTAAACCGCATTGAAATTTCCCGTGGAAATGCCACTTGGTTCATATGAGCCACGCGGCGAGGACGACGCGAAGGGCATTCACCGGTTGCCTTACTCGTTGATCAACACTCACTCCCGAGTGCTGCAGGGCGCTGAGGCAGCCCTTACTCGCGGTTTCTCTCCGCGGCAGCAATGGCAAGCCTCTGCGTCGGTGGCGCGAACTGTGCTTGAGGAAGTGAACGCACATCATCATCACGCGTACGACTGCACGGCGTGATATGGCGTCATCTCGCAGCGCTTCGCCACCGCCCGGTATGTCTTACTGTCTTACCCTCACAATTTCGCCATGCGTCGCCGCCGAGGAGCATCTGGTGCGGGATCAGTGTACTGCCCTCCGAATCACACTTTTGCCACACTTCCCTTCGCCGTTTTTTTTTTAATCTACGCTCGCTCAGTTACGACGCCGACGCAGATATCAAACCACAGTAGCGGCCGCCATAGCGCTTCGGACAGAGACGTTGCGATACAAATGTCTTTCTTTGTCTGCCTATCAAAATTCCCACATCAGAGAGTTCAATTACAGAACGCCGCGAAGAGATGGGGCGCACTTAAGCGATAACATTGCAGTAAACCGTTTCAGACACCGAGCGGAGCAGCGAGAAACCCCGTCCACGGAATAGCACACAAGACTGCATTTTAATTAGTGCGTCATTCTGACGCGACGACCACTGAGGTGTTGTAGTAGAGCCTACACCAAACAAATGAATCCATGCAGCCCTGGCCCAATCTTCCAAATGTGCTTAGGGTTCCTCGAGGGAAGGGGGTGACAATTTTAAAAGCATTCAGTGAGCGTTGATGATAGACAGGCCAGTTCTATCGGATGCGTTCGAAATACAGCGAGGTCGGGTGACCAGTCCTGAGACATGTGTATTCAGGGTGACAGTGGTTGTATTGGAGCGGCTGTGTGGAATTTGTGAGCGTTCATGAGACTTCGTTTTTTGCACATTGTTATTAAAGAAGGCGCCTACTTCCCAATGTACTTAGGGTGAAAAGCATTCCGAAAGCGCTGACGATGGACAGGCCGAGTTCTACCGGATGCCTTCAAAATACAGGGAGGTCGGATCACCAGTCCTGAGCTGTGTCCCCAGAGCGACAGTGGTTCTACAGGCGCAAATGTTTGTAGTTTGTGAGCGTTCATGAGACTTGGTATTGTGTGCGTTTTGTTATTAAAGAACGCACCATTTCCTAACAAAGCACGTCAAGCATAAATGGGACAAGTTGTGGAGATCTTCGCTGTACCTGCGCGTTAGTGTCTCTCAGCTTTGTAAAACAAACGAAGCACATTCTGTCTGTCTGTCTGTCTGTTTGTCTGTGTGTCTTTCTGTCTGTCTGTCTGTCTGTCTGTCTGTCTGTGTGTTAAGGTTGGTCTGGTCTGGTCGGTCGGTCGGTCGTTTTCCTCTGCACTTCCTTTAAGTCAACAAGTTGACATTCTCAACTTCTCTAATCGCAATTCGCAGGTCGCCTAAAGTGAATACGCCAGGACTCTGGGGCCATCGCAATTTTTAGTGTGCGGTGCGTGTTAACTCTCGTGCTCCGATTCTCCTCCCCGAACGGATACGTCCGCCTTTCTATTCCAAACCACCTCCCGCGACTGAATGACGGTGACGAATCGCTAGTGAAGACGAATCGCGATGAAGAATCACGATGAGGAATTGCAGCCCGACTTCCGTCGAGCCCGGCTTCCCTTGTTCAATATATTGTGTGACCCCAGCTCTACTGGTAACCCACCTCCACAGAATTCGGAGTGGCTTATGATTTTATTTCACTCAGCTCATACCCGGAAGTGCAGCTCAAAGTGCTTCAAATGGATGACTGTGCCGGTCTCGCGAAGGAGTGTGGGCCACCATCTCAGCTGGGGGAATGCCGGAAAGCGACTTTACCCCCGTTCTGAACCAAATAAAATTATTATCATCAATAAGTGACATGTACGACTATTTCGGTGACACTTGTATGACGGTCGGGTAGGACAAAAAAAATGCTTTCTGTTATGGAGCTCACTCACTCGGCCTCAGCAAACTGAGCACGACGCAGTGTAAACATGCAGAGAATTAAAATCCAGTTGTCCTGTTCGCGAACAAATTTAGTCGATAATCTGGTAATACAATCAACAACCACCTGAAATAACCTCTGCCATGTAAACAGCAAAAGTGCAGTACAAAGGCACTATCGCACCTGGTAAATCAGTTCAAGTACCACGAGAGGCGTGTTGTGCAAGAGCGCCCGACACAAGTTCGCTTGTCTGCTGAGGCCAGACGCCGCTCGATCGGCTGTACTGAATCTCGCCCCGTTGTCCAACGGTTAGAGGCAAACGTTGAGTCCTAGAGCGCACCGATGAGTCACCTCTCTCTTGTCCGGTTCGGCGGATCGTCTGATGCAACACCCTCGCACCCATTCTTCGAATTAAAAAAGGAGAAATTTAAACTTCTGGCGGCTGGAAAGGATACCAGGGCTATAAAAAGCCCGAGGCGCGTGAAGCGGGACGACGGCGGGCGACGGGCGGCGAATGAAGGAGACACTGAGACGTGGTCTCGTTTTTCTACGAGCCAACTAGTAACACCTGCCCTTGTACACTTTGTATATAAATGATTCTTTAACTCGACGTCGCCTCGACCGCTTTATCGCTCAGCTCAGCTCAGCACTCGCAGCAGGCCGAGCAAGGAACCTTGGCAACACACGTTAGAGGAGGAGCAGGGAAACTTTATTGTGAGCCTGGTGATGTGGGAGTGGTTCCTCAGTCCATGAGACCGTGGGACGACCATGCTGTCTCAGCCCTGGACACCAAAAGTTGCTGCGTCCACGGCGGCGCTGGTAGTCAGGTTCTCCCACTGCCCAGAACATAAAATAATAACAACGTCCGTCTCCATCACTCGCTTGCTTTCTAATCGTATTACGCAAGGATAACAGTGCCATATGTGTTGCGCACGGAACACATGAAAGTGTAGGTACGCAGTAGATTTGTGCCAATGCTTCAGCAGCAAAGAGAGAGAGAGAGCCAGACAGAACATTTTAATGAGGACGGCAGTGGAAGTGGTGTAGGATGACTGTCGGCAAGGCTGTGAAGTCGAATTACGAACTTCCAAGCTCATTTCATGTAGCCGAGCGGCGCCGGTGACACCAACCAGCAATGATTATTTTCATCCCTTCCTCGGTATACGCATGGCGCCCTGCGTCTCCGCTTAGTAGATGCTGGCTCAGCCCGCGTGGAAGGCCCATTGACCATCAGTCAATGGCTTTTCGAACAGCGTGCAGGTAATTGCGCCTCCGTATCAAGTTTCTTCGACGCGCGCGTCGTGTCAGTTTAAACTAGCTAAAGAGTGCTGAAGGGAACGGGATTCACAGGCCACTGAGCGTATTGCAGTAACCTGAAATAGTTGCGTTTGCATGAAGCCAAGTTTATTATCGAGCACTGCTTCATCGAGTGAGACTTCAACCGTCTGTTGTTTTCGGATTTGTTTTGCCTCTAGACTAAAATGTTTCTTGCCTCTAAATTGTTAATGGAGGAAGCACACGCAAGCAGAACCCATTTCGTCTCCCAAACTTTCTTTTTTTTGTAACCATAACTTCATTTTAAACATGGACAAAACGCCGCGCGAAAACACGTCCCTGTTCATTTCGATTTTCAACAGTCATGTAATTTGTGCACCTTCCCGAAGCTTTTATGGGCTGAGCAGGCCATCAGTTCGGAGAATATTTAAGAACGTGCCAATATTTTGAAATGTGTTGCCTGGTGATATCCGCTGACAATTTTCTGGGGCTTTCAATGACGTTACGTTTTAAAGTAGCCTTTTTTGCGCTGTCCAAGAGACAACGCCGTGGGGAGTTACTATCTGCTCCCCGGTGTACAAAAGAATTATCTAGAAGATTTAATCATGGCCCCGTTTTAAAATAAAGGTACACTTGCACGGCCCTATAACTCCTACGTGCTCCGTCGGGATTCACTGGCTGGTCTCAGCTTGCTCTAGACCATTGGGAGGGCAAAACGTATTCCAAGAGTCGGCTGAGTTTAACACAGCTTTGGTACTCACCATTTTTATACTCTTCCACTAAACTGTTTATCAGTTCTAATACGTTGTTATTACTTTCTTTCGCTTTGTTTTTCAGAAAACCGTTCCAAATCAAATATGCCTTGATGCAATAGCTTTAATCGCTTCAATACCGAACACCGATTTATCGAAGACATGCCCGCTTCACCGAACGTGGTTGTTTCGAATCAAGTTTGTTGAACGCTGTTTTGTCAAGTGCCATCTATGGGTCATTTATATGAAAATAGTTCCTTTGTTGCTTCCAGAGCCCATCTATAAATTTACGATGTTTAAGTTGCCATTGTGAAAACGCAATCTGCAGATCCTTCCATTTCATCATATTTCAACAAAGCTGTATATACAACAAGTTCATAGCATATGTTAGTTGTTTATACCTCCAATTCTTTTTCTCTACTGCTGTTTGGGCCAGGAATGTTAAAATGTTTTATACGATCAATAAATTTGCCGCGATAACAGCAACCCTTACGCAGCGCAGTTTTTCGCCACCCCCATTTGCATAATGTCGGGGCTACCTTGGCATTAACTTTCAGAGGTTTTATCAGAGTTGGGATCCGTCAATTGCCAGTTTATGTCTTGCCCCGCCACTGATAGCGCTGACTCGTTTCAGAGTATCTAACGGAAATTGCGCTTCCACGAACATCGAGATGTTCTGTAACCGCAGTATCCTCTGTTGAAAAGGGCCCCAGGCATTTCTACGTTAGCAAAGCTAGCCGTTTGGCGGTGTTCTTTATTCAGGAAAGGCTTTTGTATTGAAGATGGCCAGACGAGATCTGGTAATTACTAGAAAGGAAAAATAGACTCTCGATGTGCAGTTATCAATTCCAAGAATACAGTCGGTGTCATAACAAGGGTTGCGGTTATCGTACAAAAGTGCATGCTGTCAGCCAGAAAAATGTAAGTGTGCGAACTGAACTCACGTGACATGCTGTCCTTTTAGGGACAGCCATGTTGTGAACGCGTCTTGCGAATACCACCAGTAAGACTGGCCGTCTTTTCCGGCCGGCGTATATGAGTGCGTTTACTTAAATTCCAAGTCTATGCGCTTGTTCAGCCGCTTGCTTTATGTTCTTACGAACAAACGGCATGGCCTAGCGAGACTTTTCTCTCACTATGCCCATTCTTCTCTTTGCTGAGAAAATAAAAAGATGAAAAGCACTGAGAGAATCCACCTGACATCATTCGGCCATTTACTTTGCCCATTCAAGTTCCAGTCAAGCTCAGTTTCACAGAGCCAACACTGCTTTTTTTTCTATTTCTTCTCAAGCTGCTCCGGTGTATACGTGGCCTTATCGGCAGCCGGCAGTTGCTCCCAGATGTCCCGGGGCTGTTCATTATTTCCGCTTCCCGTGTACGCGTGAGGTCACATTGTTCCCGTCCCTATCTCTCGTTCCGTCCCTCTCGTCTTGGGTCCCCGAACTTCTTATTTCTCCCTTGTCTGCCTGGTCCATCTTCATTGCCACATTCTTGGTGTCGCCTGGACCTGACTGACGTGTTTGCTCTTTTTTTCCCCAAGAAAAGCCGAGCTCGGCATGGTCAGGGCTTCCCAACGACCCCTTTATGGCCGTCCTCACGGTTTTATTCTTCGGATCCATTGATCGCAGGCCTTCCCTCATGCTGGCTTTTGGTTCCTCATATCTCGTTCTCTGCGAATTTTTTGCCGCACTGCAGCCGTCACCTCCACGTGAGGAGAGAGACGGGAGGTGGGTGAGACGAGTGGCCGTTTATCGACAGGGAAGCTAGATCGAACGTCAAAGTTTCCTCGTCGGCTGTCCGCCTGCAGATGTGCGAGGCTTGCATAAAATAGCACGTCTTCGGAACGGATGCTTAAGATTTGAGAAGGTTTTTTTCTTTGGGCTTTAGGTTTTATTTTAAATGCAGAGCATTTCTTTAACTCACATGTAGCGTCCGCCGTGCGTCCGCAACAGCTCCGCGCGCAGGTGCGCCCTCTCCCCCACTCCTCCTCTCTCACATCACGCTAACCTCCTCGCTCTCAACAACAGGTCCGCACCCCTCCCCCTACACTATATAAAGAAATAATACTTACCGGCGCCTGGTTTCGATCCCACGACCCTGCGGACGGAACGCAAGGTACCTGGTGCTCTTCCCACAGCGCCGCAAAGCCGGCACAGAATCTAAGGCTACGAACGCGCCTTATATCCTTGACTCATTCAAACTACGTCAAGAAGCTGCTGATACAACGCATTCACTACCTGTGGGCGGAACGCGAGGTACATGGTGCTCTTCCCACTGCGCCACAAAACCGACACAGAATCAAAGGCTACGAACGCGCCTTATATCCTTGACTCATTCAAACTACGTCAAGAAGCTGCTGATACAACGCATTCACTACCACCAACTCCCCAAACACTAAACGTTAACGCAATACACCCAAGCCCTATGCGACGTATTTACTCGAGTCCCCCTCGCGGGGAGATGGGCCCTTTTTGTGTTCCCTGACACTTTATTGTTAAAAATGTAATATGACGCCAAAAGTTAGTGTCTATAAGTAAGAATCGTACTCCCGGGCCCTCAGTTGGAGGTTCTTTGCACTGGGATAAAATACAGGTGTAGGAACGAAAACAAAATAAGCGCTGTTACTCCACTGCCATGAAACTAATTTCGTGTATTGCCCGCACTGAAGAAATCACACGAGGAGAATAAAATACAGGACGCGGAAAGGAAAAAATCCTGGGGCACTTACGTCTGCTTGTGCACTTTCAAGGCGATAGCCTGCAACGCTTAAGGACGACTTCTTTACGTTACATCGTACCTGAGTCCCTTCACTTTTTTCGTCTTCTGGCGCGAATCACTTAGCTAAGTTTGTTTTTGCTACACCCTTTTTATGTAATTTTCTTGACTTTCGGTTCGTCGTCTTTGGGAGCGAAATGCTTCTTCAGAGAAAACTTCAACGGACAGCAGCCGCAGTTTCACCATAAACAGAGTTGTTCGCGGTCGTTACGCTCTTGTTCTACTCAGGTGCGGTCACGTTGAACTGTAACGCGGTCCGCACTGGTGTAACCTTCATTACCCCGCTGGCAATTGTGCGGAGGTAGCCTAGATGTAATGTCCGGGTTCCCTGGTTCAATTCCTATAGTAACTCGAATGTGTTTTTATTTACTCTCGACAGCGGAGATAATCTTTCATACCAGACAATAACTACAGCAATACCGATGCCGGCTTTTCGCACTTAGGGCTGTCGCCTACAAAATACATTCGAAATAATGATCACAAAAACCCTGAAAGGAACTCAGTCACAAATTTTAAGAGTAAACTAGAAAGACATTTTCAAACAGTTTATACTTGAGTAATATTTTGTTTATGTCATAGTTTCATTGCGGATCACGTTATATTTTAGCTCACAATAAAGATCACCAGATGGTGGAAATAATCCAGGGCCCTCCGCTATGCAGCGCCTCATAACCAATGTAATCCTTCGGTATACAGTACACAAGACGTGCAGCTATTATTAGGGCACGGAGTGCGTGTTTTTCCTTTGGGGGCCAGTGTTCGAAAGTTGACATCGAAGTCTTTGGCCTCCGGTGCTCTTATTACTCCGGCCACTGCTCTTTCAAAAAGGAATGTATGGTGACTGCACAATTCTAGCATTACCTTTCCCTCTCGCCAGTCTTCATATATAGACCTAAGCTTGCGTTAGACCCCCCCAAAATTTTTGTCTGTTTGAATTTACGTTTTATACCATTCTTTCAACTTCTGTCTCCTCTGAACTTACCTGAAATGCATGAATAAGTGAATTACCACGCCAAATTTGTGGCCTGTGAAAACAAAAAAAACGTTCAGTAAAACCTGTCTATTCTGGCACCCTGCCTTACCTATATGGTTATTTGCGCTTACGAATAGGACGTTTTTCCCGTAATGTGCGGAGAGATGAAGAGACAATTGTATGCGAAAATGGCAATAGATATGACATGGCTAACAACTGTACGATAACGGTTCTACCTGTGCTTTCGGAAGGCTTGAAGAAAATTATTTTAAAGCAGCTCGCTTATTTTACTGACTCCTTCATTTTGATAAGTTCTGTGCAGTGTGGCTTCGGTAGAAACACCTTTGAAGAGTTCGTGCTACCGGCACAAGCGGGCTTCATTCTCGAAACCTCCAAAAATAAAATATTGTCTTGCTTTTTTCTGGGCCTTTCAAAAACCTTCACCCCATTAACTGCGGAATTACTCTTAAAAATGAATTACAATGGCATAGGAGGGTGCACGCACAAGTCATGTCCTGCATAGACCGCACTTGATTTGTTGTCAATGAAGGAAAACATTTTACGATCAAATCCATAAAACAGGTGCACCACGACGAAGCTTCTTGAGAAATATTTTGTTTATATGTTGCATCAATGAGGTAGTCTGCGTTGATGAAACAGCCCATTTTGCAATCTATGCTGGTAGTAACACCGTATATTTGTCAAGCATATTCTGTTGCTATTTAGGTGGCCAAGCGAAAAGCACACTGTCTGAAATTCCTCCATGGTCTCTAATGAATTGACTCAAACAAAACATGCACAATAAAAAGATAGTTTCAACTTCTGCCGTCAACGAAAACCAATATTTCAACTGTGTACCTATGCAGCCATAACCGACCAAGACGAATGGCTATTATTAAACTTAAACTACGCGAGAGACCTACCTAAAGTAATTAAGTCCTTATTGAAATTGATGCTTTCCAAACACATGTGTAGAGGGTTTTATTCTCCAATCCCAAAACCACAGCTCTCTTGAAATTGAGGGCAGGACCTGCAACCTCACAAAATCTGTGTGACAGCGCGAATACCCTCCACGCTTGACTTTACTCTCTTAATAAAGCTACATAATCAGCAGACGGTAGAATTGGAGCATGAACGAGTTTAACGTAAACCCCCTTACATCAGAGTCCAGGAGTATAGGCAAACCCATCGCCCCCATTTCAAGGTCAAAGACATCTATGAAGAACAAAGCAAAGGTGTACAGGTTGGGTTGAACAAACGCTCTGTACCACTGTTGTATAGCTGCCGGAATCGCATATGCGGATATCAACGCAAGGGCATGACACAGGGGTCCACATTTTGTGGAGCACGAAATAGGAACAGCTGACTCGTGCGATCCAAAAGACTTTGCCAAATAGAGGTAAACATGAGCTATTTAGGAAGAAGTTCCATTTAGGCATTTAGGTAAATACCTTGCAATATGAATCTTTGATTCGCGGGGCCGTCCGTGTACTCCACATCTTTTATTGTCGTCGACTAGGCGCTAAATGTCTGTGTAATGACAGGAGGCCGAAATTTTGGCAAAAAAATTACACCATCTTCACGCGGGGAACCCTGATGAGGATGCGAAGCATCATGGGGGTTTCGTGTGGTTCCATTGTGTAGCCGTTATGTTGAGTTATCTGGTGTTTAGTAGCGCCAGAGGGCATTCCACGTCCGGGTCCACACCGGTGGCAAAGGCCCGCAAGTACTGTTGTGTTACGGTAAGTAGGCGGTGGTGTTCGATGCGCCGAAACTCGTCCATCATGTTCTTGTCGATGCTGTCGTCTCTGTGGTAGAATCGGTAGTCTCCGTCAGCGCTGGTGAGGTGAAGGTTGTTGACGTTGGTGCACCGGCTGAGAGCAACGTACATGCCCTCGTCTTCGCAGCTTTGTCTTCTTCTCCTTCTTCTTCAGTGGTTCCCCTACGGGAAGATGACAATAGTGGTTGAACGCAAAGCTGTCTCGTGATGGATTCTTTGGTTGCCTAACCCCTAGGGGCATCCTGAAAAAATCATCATCAGAAGCGCTGCGGACGGGGCGAGAGCAACGTACACGCCCTCCTGTTCGCAGCTTTGTCTTCTTCTCCTTCTTCGTCTTCAGCGGTTCCCCTACAGGAAGATGACACCGGTGGTTGAACACCAAGCTATCTCGTGATGAATTCTTTGTTTGGCCAGTCCCCAGGGGCATCCTGCCACAATCATAATCAGAGGCGCTGCGGACGCGGCACGGACGCGGGACATCCCCTCGAGCAAGAGACGCTAACATCATGCTCTAAAGTTTTCAGTTCGTCGTTTTCGTGGACGTTCAGCTTCGCGTGCCTTCGTTGTATCAGTAGCTTCCTGACATAGTTTGAATGAGGCAAGGACATAAGGCGCGTTCGTAGCACATTCTCCTGTCTCGGTTTTGTAGCGCAGTGAAGAGCTCTGCGCACCTCCAGTTGCTGTCAGAGAGTCGTGGGATCGAAACCGGGCGCCGCTAACTATTTCTGTTTTTATAGTGTAGGGGGAGAGATGCGTACAACGGACGGACACCGGACAAAACCCCGAGCAAGAGATTGTTTGCATCTAATAGCAAAAAGCGTGAACATTGTAAGCCGCAGATGAGGTACCTGATCCTGTAAGCCTCATGATAAACTTCCAGTAAAAACGGGACAGCACGGAATACAACATCGGCAAAGACTCAGGATTGGGACCACGAGGCCATGCAGATTTGCTTTGTGCCAATTATTTGATACAAGATACTGATTGATGGTTGCTAATTTGTTTTAGTTTCTTCAGTGCAACCTACGCGATATAATTTCGGCAGCAAGCTTATAACTGTGTTGATGAATTCCTGACTGGCCACTTTTTTAGGTGCGGAGTACCTTAGGAGCGCACAATGTTTGTACGCGTCCATGAGCATAGCATTTCCAATCGGAAAAATCACACAGGCACCGGCAATATTCGAGGCTGTGTCTGGTGTACCAGACAGAATTAGTGTCAGCCATCTTACCCATGGGGCTACGACCGTGAGTTAGTACGCGAGGGTCAAACGGCTTACTCCCTCGCCTGTAACGGTGCGGAGTACCTTAGGACCTCCCAATGTCCGTCCGCGTCCATTCGTGCGCCACCATTATAAAGCGAAAATCAAGCGAAATTCGATTTGAGCCATGAGTTGCAGCTTCATTTAGGGAATAACCAAGGGGAAACTCACGGCTCAAATCGAATGACGGTCGGGGCGCAAATCGGATGTCCCTCGGGGCGCAACTTGGATGTCATTTCGAGTTCCCGTACAGCGCACCCTCGCCATCATCCACGGGGTGGAGATGCTGCCATTTTTTTGGAACTTGGAATGGCTTTAGAAATTATATTTTCAATGTCATATTTTTCTCAATTTTATAAACTCTATTACTGCCACTGTTGAAAACTTTCATAGGACTCTGCAACAGTTTCGATAATCGCTTTCAGTCTTTCCTTTGCATCTGGAAGCCTTCTCAAAGCTACAGTCATGCCCAACAATGAGCCGCACTGGGTGGTTTGCGCGTTCCAGGAGACCCGCTTTCCGTTCACGCTTTGTATTTGTGGCTTTTTCATGAAGTGGCTATCGAATGTGTTCATTGCTGCAACTGAACGTACGGCGGCCAATTGCTCTTGCATTGCTGTAATGACGTATTTTGAGTGTGTTGTGGACGCCAAGAGCGGGAAAAAGTTCAGTTTCCAAGTTATCCGATCCGCGGAGAGCAGTAATTTTTTGGCTCCGGTTCTTCGTGACCCCCTATTCAAAGTACTGGATGTGTTTGTAGACTACGTTCGGAAATCACGTAGGGTTTACAACAAACTTAAGAAGAGTGTTGCAGGGTCCTTTTAAGCGCTTGTTTAGACCAGGAGTAATGCTGCTTAGCGCCGGGTAATCGCTGAAATGATTTCTTTTCAGCAATTCGTTGTGGTCACGCCCGCACTACAGTTCCACGCTGGAATCAGGGCTATAGGAAAAACGCTGTCTGTTCACGCATCTCAAAATGCGCAACTTGAGTCAAAGCTACCGCGGCCATTCAATAGGATGTCAAAGACGCCGAACCACAAAGCGTGAAAAAGCTTTGAATGAGGCAAGTGGACGCAGTCTATGGGTCACTTAGGCGTGCACTGTGGGGGGCTACAACAAGTGTAATCATGATGAACAGATTCTGCTCGCTCCCCAAGGGAAGCGGGAATCAGTCGTACTAACGGGGAATAAATTTTCCTGATATTTTTAACAGTGGTGCGGCCAGTACATTCACGAAAACTACGTTTTTTTTTCATTTTTAATATCAAGCACTTATGCCTAGTTTGAGGATTATTCGTGAATTTTCCGGTGGCGACTGAGCTTGCGCACGCAGTTTCGACTGCTTTATATCAAGTAACGTTCTTTCCGGCTCATATTTCTATTATTTGAAATATAAGATTGGTGCATGAAAGGACATTCGAAGCGTATACGAGTGGAGCGCGGCTGAGTTGTGTGATGATTATATTCTTTCCACATTGCGTTTTCTTTGCTCTACTAAAGTTACTGTTCGACGGTAACAAATGTAGCACTACATCTTGTAATCAAATACCGTGGTTTTGTAAAACTCCTCCCAAATCACAGAAGAAATCCGGAATATGTCCCCATGTGTCCTTTGTCTCTCATTCCTTTTGGAGTTAATGAGAACTGAAGTGATGAGTTCGAAATGGGAAAACTGCCAAAGGGAGAAATAACGAACGTGTTACCTTAAACCTCTCCATGGGGTATTTTGCTGGCGGTTTTAAAATGTATATTGACGTTTCAATTGGTGAGAAGTTCAAAGCAGCTTCAGCTCTGGCACGAGATTCTTGTGGCTATTAGATAACTTAAAAATTTGAAATCTCTGTTGAAATTCGTATTCACGGCTTTGTAGTTCTCTTTCCTCATTGGTCTGCCAGTCTAAAACTGAGATCCAGGAAGTTCTTTTTTTTTCGTTTCAGGCAAGGGGGATATTGGGTGTGGGGTAGTATTGCTTATGTAATTTGCAGACGGCAGGTGTGGTTGAGCGCTTCATCGACGTAGCAGAGCCTCCTTTAAGGGTTGTGCAAGGGGGTGCTGTGGGACGCCACCGCTCCTCTCCATTGCAGGCGCCATTACGCGCCACTTCTTTCCATTTTCACTTGACTTTCAGCTGAAGATAGCTTTAAGGAGAAAACAGTAATCCAGTTCCTTTCGTTATTCTAATTTATGACATGTCGGGCAAGGGTTGTAGTGCCACGTCACTCATTAGGAACTGTTCCAAAGTAACAACGAATCTCTTCGATTTCCGGATCTAGCCATGTAGCAACGATTGGTGACAGTGCGCGTATTTTGCAAGCATATATCAGCTTCAAGAAACAATTAAGGCTTCGTTTGTATTCCCTTATCCAAGAAAAATGCCAAGGGAACTTCTATAATTGGGGGTTTCGAAATAACTTTCGGGCAAAATGGAACGTCTATAATGAGCAAAATACGCAAACTAAAGTCGTTTATTACACCGCCTAGCTCCCTTTCACCGCAGTGCCCACGAAACACGTACATAACGTACACAAGCACGTAGGGAAGAATTTTGCCTTGTAATCAAGGAAAAATGGCATGAAACAAGCCAAGCCAGCCGCCACTGTGACTCGGTGCATGTGGCATTGTTACAGAGAGCCTCATCACGTGGGTTCAGATGTGGTATCGGCAGCCATCGGCAGGAGGAGGAAAACGAAACTTCCATTGTGTCGAGATTATGAGGCCACTAACGATCTCTAGTTTGTCGAAATTATTCCGGAGTACACCAAAATCAATCGCCTCGTATCCCAGGTTTAACTCTCGCACGTAACAATTATAAATCTGCATACAAAAATATTAGCCTGCCCGCGATTCACGCAGAGTTTTTATATAAATTGACCGTAATAAAGCAGGTGTTCTGCTTGGTGATTGCGAGCATACTTTGTTGATTTTTAGCATCATTCTGCAACAAATATGGAGTAAATAAATATGGCGTCATGCATGACGGGTTCATAAAATTTTGCTTAACATAACTATCTGCAGAGGATCTTGAAGCATATTCTTTCCAGATAAGAATGTGAGAGCATTCTTTTGACTGGATTCATCAACGCGCCCCTGCCTATGCTATAGCCTACAACCTTGACATCGTTGTGACTGCACCTACTTCTTCCACAGTTACTATTCCATGCTGTTGCGGCACTGTCTCTACAGAAGCAGAAAACGCCATACAACGCTTCGCAGCCCAATGACATGCCCTTTTTCTTTTATGTCGGTTTTATTTCTGATACGTGCGCTCAGGACCACACTGCAACACACGGATATTCGGGGCATTGCTTCTGAGAACGATTTTTGCGTACGCAAGTAGGGGGACCCTCTGCAGCCATGAAAAGCTCTCGCATTAAAAATGTGTCATTGTGTCACGTGGTGAGGGCGAGTGGTAGCACCTGATCGGTGTAAGTTTTCCTTCGCTATGATTACGGGTAAGCACAGTAGCACAGTTCACATACCAGCAGAGGAATCTCAACCAAGCCTTCGACACCGGCGTTGAGGGCATTATTTGTGTTTTAGCGCCTGCACTTCGTAAGCGGCACAAACAGCCCTTGCGCACTGAAACTCCTCCGATCTTTGAATCTAATATAATTGAACAAAACTGGTGCAACCGCTGTTGTTATGGAAAAGAGCGGCAGCCGCGTGAGGTGGCGCTGCACAGAAACGAGTGACTTTACGCCAGCAAGAAACACCGTCGCCTCCTGTATTTTTGTATCAGCCCGGACCGGCCGACCAAGCCCTTTCCTTCTACTCCGGCCACTCTCCCCGAATCGGTAGCCTTCCCAGCGCTTTATTCATGTGATCGCGTGGTGGAAAGCGGCAACATTGGCGAAACGTGCTCTGCCGCGGCTCTGAGTTTTCTAACGCTGGCGAGAGCGCCATTACCTAGCAATCTCAAACGTTGCTTGCGTTGGGAACCAGGCACAGGCCTCTGTCGAATTCAGTTACGGTTGGGTGATACCGGTCGAGATCGCGGCCCCACCTTACGACATGTGGGCACTGCAGGCGTATAACTCACTCCCATAAGGAAGCGCGATGCGTTTGGCAGTATGAAACATTGGCCGCGTATCTGCTCCTTTCGTTGCAAATATCGTTAAAATACGATAGTCATTGTAGACATTTCCAAAGGAAATTCCCCTCTTTGCTTTCCCGCTCACCTCTCATGCTGTTCCTGTTCAGTCGCGCTCATCCCGAGTTAAACACAGTAAAGGTTTGCTCAAGGCGATTTCAATTTACCGCGTTCCACTGCTACAGGCCGGATTCCTCGATGCCAGCGCTACAGTACGGCGGATGAATTGAGGTGGCCGACTTCAAGGTATAAAGAACTGCGTTGCCGTGCTCCACGTGCTTTCTAAGTAGAACGCGGAACCTAGCTAGTGGAACCTTTCGTTGCTGTTGCGTGATTTCTAATATGCCGCCAGGAGGTGGCGCGGGCAACAGTAGGCGACGGTTTTCTGCAGTATATGTAGAATATCATTTGCTATCGAAAAACCATGTATTCATAAGTTTTTTAATAAAGGAACACCGTAAATATACCTTGTGTAAAAATTTTCTGTCTTATATTTCCGTAATGTCTTGTTCATGCTCAACAAACTTCACAAGTATGAACACGTAAACCGGGCTTAGACGCTCACGTTTGGCTGTGACTACATACACACCCAGTATACATTTTACTCTGGCCGGGAGGCTGAACCGAGCCACAGACAGACAGACAGACAGACATACCGACAGACCAACATATCTGGGTTTAAGTAGCCCAAGAAAGACTATCGTATTTAAAATACAGGAGGCGATGGCTTGGAATTCAGTCGCTCAGCAGCGGAGCCGCGTTCCGCATGCGTAGGCATCGTGTAGCAACAAAAGAACCCACTTCTCTTCATTTCTGGCTTGGCATTCTTTACTTGAGGTGCCTTCGCCAAAGGATGGCTTTCCCTAGTGGAACATGTAGCGCTATCACGCTAAAGCGGATAAACACATCAAGTTCCAACATGCGCTCACAAAAACAAGCTCGCTCGGCACCAATGTAGCGTTCGCTGAGTGGACATCTCAAGAATACGACGCTTGTGTCCAAGCACCATGAGCGTACGCATATGTTTGCTTCGAGTTCGTCAACGCATAATATCTCCTTATGATTGGCGGGCATTATTCCTAAATATTTGACACTATCTGCCAAAACTAGTTCATAATAGATATAGTTCTTTTTCCCCCATCCTCCCTTGCTCTGCACTCGCAAACATGCTAGATGAGAACAACGTTATTTTACCTCGTGCGGCAATACAGCGTCAGGGAAAAAGGCATGAAGCCGCGCATAAAAGACAAGCGTAGCTCCGTTATTAAAGGGCATTCGTTAAGACCTGCGAAATATGAGAACATTCTATTGGCCGTCGTTCTCGGGAAATGACATTTCTGGGTCAAATAGAGGACAAAGGGCGAGAAAGCATGTAAATAGATGCACTACAGCTTCAATTCCTTCTTTGTCACGCATGCTAACCATGACGGGGGTCAAGTTTCAGCGGTCCGCTCCTGTCTTCTATTTCCATTGCCTGTTTTGCATTAATCTAGAGCTGAGTGCCAAGCTGTGGAATTCCGACCAATTATTCCCCAAACGTCGTTTTCGTTTTTTTCTTTTTCTTTTCTTCTGTTGTATCTTGTTTTTTTTTCTACCTTCTACGGCCTCTTCCTTCTTTATGTTGCCTACGTGGTTTTTATTCCTTCCTTCTTCCTATCTTACGATCTCTGCGTTCTTTTTTTGCCTGTGATTCGCCCCCCTCTCCGGTGTTTTAAAAAAAATTCCCTCAAGGGTGTAATTTGTTTCCCGCCGAAAATATAAACTGTGAACGAGAAAAGAATGCCACAAAGAAGAGAAACCCACATCGGTGCCGAGTGACCGGCACCGGTCCAGAAGCAATATCTTGGCTGTGAACAGCCTCCTAGGGAGCATGGGGAAAGAAAAACCTGCCCTGAGTGGATTTGCCGACATGTGCTCGAAAATTTCTGATAACGGTACGTGAAGCGGGAGCGAATGTAATAAGTAAAAAATATGCCTAACGATGAGATCTTCTGGGCGACTAAAGCTCTGTACGATGCCTCCGAGGTATAGCCCTATTGTACATGCCTGAACTCAAACAAATCAAAAGTGTACATCTACACCCCAAGCTGAAGGCGAAAAATGAAGCGTCATGTAAGGAGATGTCAACTGAACGGACTCGCCGAAGGACGAAAAGCAAAGCGAAGAATTGTTCAGCGTGAGGACGACCATGCGCAGCTCTCGTTTTAATCGAAATGGAGATTGCTATTTCACTCCTTTTCACACCCGTGCCGCCACTTCCGCGTTTTCTCTCTCTCTCTCGCGCGATCTCTGTCTCTGTCTTCACTTCCTGACTCCGATTTTGTTACGGTCTTACTCGGGGAATTACACACGCATATTGCCCGTTCACATAAAAGAGGTGAAAACTCGTTAGGAGCCGCATGTTCCCGTGTCACACAAGAGATGAAAATTGTTGGCACCACTGTTTGCTTATGCTGGAAAGTTATCAAGCAGTCAGTGAGCCAGAGCGCCCACTCGTGCTATCGTGATGAGCGTATCCATTTTCGCGCATTCATCAACAGCATCTCGTGAACTTGCACATTTATTGCGCGTTGAAAACTTCTATGGGAGGGCGAAGTTCGTAAGAATGTGGGTGTTCAGGTGGCCTTGGTTATACATGCAATAATTTTTTAAATAATCCGAATTACCTTGTTTTTTTTGGCGCCATTCTGAGTTCTTTGCAGTTCCCTCTTGTACCACGGAGGCACCGTGATAGTATGCGCAGTCCTACGTGCACTTCATAGCTGTTCTGAAAATGTGTAAGACGAAAGCCTGACATCTTTAGTTTCAAGGTCGCTCTCAAGGAAAAGGGGGAACAGCAACGCTGGAGGAGGGTTCCGGGAAATTGCTACAAATCGTGGTACGTTCTGGACTCACCTTGTGTACGTCGCCGCGTGGGCTCAGAGCCTAATTCTACACGAACAACGACGCACAATGCCCTAGTCCCGGGTGGGAAACGACCGAAAAAGTACGCTACGGAGGTAGAGGCAGCTCCAGATGTCGCTCGTCGTAGCGCTATTCCGAGGAAGCGGCAGTGTATAAAGGTAACGCCGTGAGCCCCACGAAGATTCAACAAAAGTTAAACTTCTGATGAACAGAAAAATAAAGTAATCATACACGCTCACATTACCAGAAAGATCTAATCATCCACCGTAAGTTTTTCTTTCCCCATGTGGTGGTGGCTTATGAATGTAAACTTCTAATTATCCATACCAAATGTATCAGCAGTTGCGTTAAACCGCCTCCCTATTCGTACCGTCTCCGTAGTTACCTTAATGAGACAGCCACGCCGAACATCTGAGAAACTAACAGCCGACTATACGTGCCACCAAATCAACTCTTCTCGCAGATGATTTTGTTTTCGAGAAAGACAACTCCACGGCATCACCTTTGGCGGCCGCATTACCTGGGCAAGAACCACTTTCAAAGGATGCAGCTCGAGCTTTGTTACCTTTTTGAAAAGCGCTAATAATATTGTGCTTCGCCAGGGGTTAAGATCATGGCGCACTTATACTGGCGGCCAACCCCCCAGAAATGTCGTCATCCCAAAACCGGGACAGCGCGGTGCATGCCGGCTCCCCAGCAAAGGCCTCTTTCAATAGTGCCACCTAACTATAAAACGAAGGTGCATGCGTGTGATCACCGCATTCGGGGGCACCAAACACGCTAAATCTAAGCTATGCCTAAGTCTAAGTCTAAGTCGAAGTCTAAGTCTAAGTCTAAGTCTAAGTCAAACTAAGCCTAAGTCGAACCTATGGAATACCTGTGAAAAGTACCCAATTAAAACATGCACTTCTTATAAATTTTGTACTCTATAGCAGTCGTTTGCGTGTAGCTACAGCGCTGGAAGGCCTTCAGCGCGACACCGCGTCATTACTATCGGGAATGCGTCCCTTTCGACCGCGCAGGCGCCTCACCGCATTAATCACTGATTCTCTTGACGCCTGGGGCCCCGTGTCGCCCAAGTTCACTAAATGGAGGGCATGTCTTCCCTGCGAAAACAAACACATTTCTCAACGATGCACTTACCACAGCTACAGAAAGTAATAAAGTACCTGCTTGCTTAACGTAAATGAGGCACTATAGCCGGAGTGCGGTATTCTCCTGAGGGTATACGTACCTATGATTAGAGCAGCCGAGGCCGTGAAAATTACCCTGCCACAATAGCGCTGGTAGACGGCAAAACTGTTGCCTGATTTCAGTAAGTACTCATTGAAGCAGAACTATTTGGGCATTACCCAACCCTACTACAAGACTCTACTGTCCCGTTACTGGCAGTACTACAATACTCTGTGCACTGTGAAAACTTCGCTCTTAGCGCGAAGCGCTCGTAGCGCCAGTCATGAATTTCTTCGCTCACTACTCCAGTTTCTGCTCATTAGCGTCTCCCTCCTTACAAAAACCTCAGGCACGGAAGCAATTACGAATCTCAAGAATAAGCCGGAAAGGGGCGCTTTTGCCCCTGGCGTCTTCCGTGAAGTCTGGTTGCTGGTTTTCAAAAGAAGCAAAATCCGAGCACAATTAATCTTTCTATGAGTTGTTAATAGGAACGAATTGATTTTCAATTGAACGCCGGGGCACGAGCGGCGCGGGCCCAAGTACGTGTCGCTGCCAGCGAATAAAAAAGGCGGCCGCATTCACCCCCGCTCTCTCTCCTTTCCGCGTGACTCTGCGCATCCCCTGTGCAAACTAGCAACGCTGCCCGTTGCGTTTCAGAGCTCTATTACTCCAAGTAAAACTCAAAACTTTTATGAAACATCCCCCTCGCGAGGGGCACGGTCAAATGCAGAGCATTTTCGGGGGGCGCACGACGTTAAGTAGGTTGGGTTACGTTAATGTTGTTGCAGTTTTTGCTGTTGGTTGTTATTGTTGTTGTTGTTGTTGTTATAATTATTATTGTAATTAATGAGGAGTCGTAATTAAGTGGTCAGGTGACATCATTTATTATCTGGTTTGAAAGAAATTGACAGCGAGAGCGAACGCCGAGAACCGCCCCATCACGGCACGACCGCGCCACGACTGCGTCACGACTACGTCACGATCACGCCACAACTGTTGTTGCTCCCGCGCCAAACTACGACGCATGCGCGCCCCACCTGTTGCTGAACGCGATCCGAGCACGCAGAGAACACGCGAGGAGCAGCGGAGAGCAGGCGAAGAAGAGTGGGGGAGAGGGCGCACCTGGAACGGCTGTGGCGGACGAGGCCGCGCGCTCCCGTTTGACTTCGGCGCCGCGGAGCGCAGCCGCGGCGGAGAGGAAGCAGACGACGCAGGCGACGCGCCCCCGTTGCCATAGCAACGCGGCGCATGCGCAGAGAGCAGTGGGGGTGAGATCAAGTGCGAAACACGAGGAGCAGCGGAGAGCAGGCGAGGAGGAGTGGGGCAGAGGGCGCACCTGGAACGGCTCTTGCGGATACCGAGGCACGCAAACGCCGGGTGACATCGTGAGTTAAAGAAATGCGCTGCATTTAAAAGCGAGTTGTTTACTCAGTCTGACCTTCAGCCTTCGCCAAGGTGAACACGTGCGCCCTCGGACATATGTAGAGTGAAGGCATCTAGTCGCTCGTTTCTTCCAAGCGAAGGGTACATGGGCCGGGCTAGAGGGCGTACCATCGAAAAGGGATGGAAGGAGGCGCTGGATGCATCCGATTGAGTTCATTGGGTTCTTCCGCATCCAGCGACGAATGCGCCGACCGGCGAGCAGCATCGGCGTTTTGTCTTGCGCTGCAATTCTGTACGCGTTCCCCGCACGATCTCAGCGTGAAAACGAAGCTGTTGCTTCACAAATTTGTTTTAACCGCGTTCAACCACGGCAAATTCTGTAGCGTAAGCTACACTGGCCGAGGTTGGGCAGTTTCGCGTGGACCTTAAAGGGGCATGCTGCGCAAGCACGAGGAGCATCGGATAGGATGGGATTTAATTTGATTGCATTGGATTTGGATTGTATTGTGCTGAATTGGGTTGGCTTGGCCATTCTTAGATTTCGATTGGATTGTACTGAATTGGATTAAAATGGATTGTATTGGATTGAAAATCCAATGCAATTGGAGTACGGGTATGTAGAGAATCGGGTCTGCACATTCTCCGTGCTGCGCTTTCTAGAGGAGCGACCACATAGCCGCGGCAGGCGCACCACTGGCGCCGGCGCGCACCCAGCTGTGCGCTTCGGTTGCCCAGTAGCCAAGTCTGACGCTGCGCCGAAGCAGCTTGATAGCCGTTTCACGTGGCTCATCAAGAGCCGTGCTGCGGATGCCCGAGGAGCAGTGACTGGGCTGGACTGGACTGGCCTGGCCTGGATTGGACTGAATTGGATTGGATTGGATTATATTGCATTGAAAATCGTTTCAGCAGCAGTAAGCGTGATAATCAGCTAATCCTAGACAACCAGGAAACCTAAGAACAACCAGCTGATCCTTAGCCCACGCTATGTATATTCTGGCATAGCCGAGCTAAGCCACTGCTCATTTTTTTCATATTGTGAACCGTGCGCCTAAACTGCAGTGCAGTCACGTGGTGTAGGACGGGTTTCGCTTCTACACGCGCCGCCGATGCCTCCTTTTTAAAGACGATAGTCTTTCTTGGGCTACGTAAACCCAGAAATTTTGGTCTGTCTGTATGTCTGTCTGTTTGTCCGTCTGTCTGTCTGTCTGTCTGTGACTCGATTCAGCCACCCGGCCAAAGTAAAACAATGCCTGCGCAATAGTCTTATATAGTCACAGCTAAATCTGTCCATCTAAGCCCGGTGTAATGTTCATACTTGTCAACATTGTTGAAGAAGAACAAGACATTACGCAAATATAAGACAACAGATTAATACAGAAGTGATATTTCCAGTGTTCCTTTATAAAAAAATCATACATGCTTGATTGTTGCGAAATTAAATACTCCATCAACTGCAGAAAAAAATTCACTCCACCATCGCCTGCTGTCGCCCGCGCCACAATAGCTTCTGGCGCCATTTTAAGAAATCAACCGGCAACAGTTACGAAAGGTTCCACTAGATAGGTTCCACGTTCTTCTTGCAACGCACGTGGAGTAGGGAAACGCGGTTCGAGAAATGTTGAAGTAGGGCGCCTCGATTCACGCGCGTCTTCGCCGTACGGCTGCGTTGGCATCGAGACACCCGGCCTGGTGCAGTGGAACGTGATAAATTTAAAATGATTTAAGCAAACCTTTGGAGTCTTTACCTTGGGAGGAGCGCGACGCAAGAGGAACAAAATGAGAGGTGAGCGGGAAGGCGAAAGGAGGCATTTACTTGGCAAAAGTCGATAATGACTATTGTCTTTTGTCGACATTTGCAACTAAAGGAGCCCATACGCGGCCAATTTTTTTCCTTCAATTCATTGGTACCGTACCTATCAAATCTGCTTAGCTAAGCCGGACAGCTGTGACTGTAAAGGATATGCAAGCTGTGCAGCGCTTGAAAATTTTCGACCGGCTATGCGGCAGTCGAAATGATGCAGTTTCTCCCAATTCCTCTCCCACCTTGATTCGGATGATTAGCTTAGCCTATTATTTTATATCAAAATAGAACTAATTGCCAGCTCCGGAAAATCACTTGGCTATATTAAAAGATTTCTAAACTCCTGAGCAGTGGAAATCCGAAAACTAGTTTCCAGAACTCTCAAGGGCCCTAAACTCGAATATGTATCAGGTATTTCGAACCGTCATCACCTAAGTAGGAACTATCCAAAATTGCGCTCCTACATTTGTTACCTGTCAATACAACCCGTACACCTATAAGTAATGGTTGTAAGGGTTCGAAAGAAATACTCTCATGACTATTCCTGTTTACTACCAGAAACCACAAGGCCTACGTACAAAACCGCAACAGTTCTGTGATATTGTTGTTCTTTTCGATCATGACGTGTACTGCATTACTCAAACGGGGTTGTCACACCAAAGTTCTTCCGCAGATTACTTCCCCGACGAATACGCTGTCTTCCGCACGACAGAGATTACGAACCCACTGGCCAAAATTATCACACTGCGAAAGTACATGGCTGCGTTTCGCCGTGCTGACCAAGTATTTCGAAATGAATGCTTTTGGGTCAAACTGAATTCTAGACGTGAAATAAACTTTCTCATTCGCATGTGCTATCTCCATTCAACTGTAGACATCCCTGAATTCGCATCCGTTTTTCTGCCTCTCTCAGAAACTAGGAACCCTTGCATATACAACATTCTTTTTTTCGGCGATTTCAATGTACCCGGCCAGTGCTAGAATCTGGCGGAAAACGTGTGCAATTTTTTCAAAGCAGTTAACATGTTTAACGTCTTCTCATTCACCCCATTGGAATTTTCGCACTACACCCTGACACCGCAGGAAACGTCCTAGACATCGCTTTCTGTAACAAAACTTGTTTCGATCTTAAGCAGGCTCGTGAAGGCCTCATTTCGATTGACCAATAGCATGAACCTTTCGCTGTCACCGCATTATTACCGGTGGCTTATGAGTGGCGCACGGAAACCAAAATTTTTTATTTTCTCCATGGCTATTATAACACGCTATACAGAACGCTCAATGAGACAAACTGGGCGCCAGTGTACAGTCAACAAAAGTGTTAACAGAAACAATAAATGAGGTGCCAGCGTATGCCCAGAGCGGCAGCATGCCATACCACCCTAGGTAATCACCGAGGTTTTGCGCATGCCCTGAGGCAGCCGAGTGCAGAAAGTAAGCCTGGGGAGCACCGATTATCACATGGCGAAGCTGCGCCGGTAGCCATCGTAACCGGCTGCTCCGTGTGTAGGCTGGCACCTGCTTCTTCGTTATTGTTAACACTTTTGACGACTGTACACTTCACCTAATGCAGGTTCAGCTGAACAGCAGCCCACAAAAATTCTCCCAAAGGCAATGGATGAGCACACCCCGTAAATGTATAAGCAGCCTCGCCAGTTTCCTTTCTGGTTCAGCAAAGAACACCGCAGAGCGTTGTGTAGAAAGCGTCCACTCCACAAGCTAATGAAAGCTACTAACAATACGTTCCCCTGCATGAGCTTCAAATAACAGCATTCACTAGTGAAAGCACTCCTAGCTCGCGACAAGAAATATTTTTAGCCGTTACGGAATCTTTGCTTACCGGTCCACCGCGCGACTTCTGGCGGATCACAAAACTGGGCACAAGAAACGTCCCTGTATGGATTACTCTGCAGGTTGGTGACGCAATCGCTTCCGACACAGTGCCAGAATGCGTGGCATATTCACAAATCACTTCTCGTCGGCGTAGTAGTTGTCACCGGATTGCGGCTGACCATTTGGATTCACGCCGCTAGATGATGTCATACAGGCGCCCAAAATAACTGAAAGGATGCAACGATTGGTATCCGCAGTCTGCCTTCCAAGAAGTCCTTCGGTCCGATAATATCTCATGCTTCATTATAAAAGGCTGCTCTCACGTTCTCTCGCCATTGCGCAGCCGCATGTTTTGTCTTTTTCCTTGCAGAGCGCAGTTTCCAACAGACTGGAAACCAATCGTCTTTTTCCCTCTCCATAAGACCGGAAACACGTCCGTGCCATGGAACGATTGACCAGTTTCTCTCATCTCTTCGTTCTCAAAAGTATTTGAAAAAGTAGTACATCGTTATATCTTGCCCAGATCCTCCCGTTGTCTCAGTAATGATCACGGGTTCATGCCTGCCCCGTCTGTCGAGTCGAACCTTGCCTGCTTTCTAAGCGACGCCAGTAAATGCGTACTTCCACGTCACCAAATGGACGTACTTCGTTTGCAGCAAGGCCTTAGACCCCGTAAATCATGATTTGCTCCTGCACAAGCTCTCTGCGTATGGTCTGTCTTTTGCTCTCTGCGAGTGGTTCTCTACCTACCGCAAAGATAGAACAAACTTTGTTCAGACCGCTGGCGCCAAGTCTCACAACTTGGTTGTGCCGTCAGGGGATCCTCAGGTCTCCATTCTCGGCTCTTTACTGTTTACCTCATTTTTAAATGATGTGCAGTTCATTATACAGCATTCATCTCTCTTGCAGTTTGCAGGCCATGAAAGTTAACCTTGCAGTGGCATCACAGGCAGATTGCGCTCAACTTCAAAGCGACGTACACGCGATTTCCCTCTGGTGCAAAGCTAATTACCTAGCCCTGAATCATTCGAACAACGTTGCAATTGCATACATTATAAAAAAACAATCTCCTTTAATCTTTATATACCCCCTCGACTCTCAGACGATATAAAGCGCAAGCGTAACACGCGATTTAGGTGTTTTGATGGATTCTAAACTTCGGTCAATCCTCATGTCCATTACCTGGCACGCACATCTTTTAGAGATATGGAAGCGACCTCTCGTGCGACGAGGGACGTCTCAAGATGATCGTGGTTTCTACCCTGTCTAAAGCCCTTGTTATCGCAAAGATGGAGCCTGCATCGGCAGTCTCGAAGTGAAGGAGTGCGTCGCCATCTTTGCGCTTGGAGGGGGTGGAAAGATGGTTCATTCGGATCTTTTCTCGACGCTACAGCCCGCATGAAAACTACGCTTACAACGACCTCAAGGGGCTTAACCTGTAATGATTTAAAATACGGATGCATGAACCGCGATTTATTTTATCTGTTCCAGTGCATCTGCTCCAAATTCCACAGCCAGAAAACAGTGAGCTCATTTCGGCCCAGGGCGCCAATGCAAGCACTCCGTCCGCTCATGTGCTTTGATGTACGCAACGGCCACAGACATGCTGCCTGAAGTGTGCCGTCTAAACCGCGTGTGCAATGATGATTTTTGCGCGTCCTTGTACGTCGTCTCTGGCGTCTTTAAAGCGTACTCTTAAAACTGCAAGTATCTGAAGCTCTTAGTGCCATATCCTTATGGTATAAAGAGATCCCGAGTTCCTGTCTTTGTTTGTATGCGTGTATGCGTGTGTTCAGGCGCGCGTATAGGTTGTGCATACATATCAACGTGCTTTACATGCATTGCGCCATATATGTATTCTCCAGTGTGACACCACCATTTCACTCCTTAAAACACGGGTGTTTGCAGATGCCTGCGTTTTGTGATAAACCCGGTCCTCGTACACGCTAATGCGTGCGGACGCGTGCGCCCGCGTGGGCGCTGCGTGCGTGCGTGCGTGCGTGCGTGTGTGCGTGTGTGTGTGCTACACTGCACTTCGTGATTCCCTGCCTTACGCATGCAGTATCCATACTTCATTGTTTGGATTGTGCGCTGCCGTGTTCTTCTAGTGCACCACCCAAGAAGGCCTAGGGCTGTTGGTTGGTGCTCCCAAATAAACAAATGGACAATGCGAACCTTAGAATACACATAAATTAGCACTAAACATGTATGACCTCGAACTTTGCAGAAAAGTCTCCCGGTTTTGCAGTTCGCGCACACAATATTATAATTTTCGTTAACACCGCAATGCAGTTCGTGTCCCTGCCACCGATTCATCGCGTTGCCTATTTACCATGTTATATAAAGAACGTGCAACACACAACTGCTGCTTTCAACAATATTTCTTTACCAACCAACATTCAATGTAGGAATAACTTTCCTGAATTTGTGGTCACGAGCGCAACCGCTTACATTCAAACACTTTTTCACTCCATTTAATTTGTTGTTCGATTCCAGTTCCAGTTCCTTTCATGCACATTTACTCCCTTCAGTTGTCTAAGTGTAGTTAATGAACCCTACTCCCGTTTATGTCTTGTACCACGGACCACACTTGTTTGCAGATTCTTTAACCTCCCCATTATGTATTACCCACCAAGGAGCTCCAAGGATACGATAAATCATTAACATGATGCCGAAATTGTTGCCAGGTGGTGGCACAAATAATAATGAGAGCAATATAAATTAGCAAGGAAAGCACTCGGCTCACCGTTAGAACACGCTTCAATTACTAGAAGTGGTGCGCTGTCTCCAAAGATCCTAAAATTCTAAGTGCTTTGCCCACATAAGTCGAAGGTTTCCTTGAATGGTTTACGGCGCTACTCTCTGGTTGCATATAAAGGCACCTTGAGTGTCCGGATTATTACAAATTGCCGAGAGGATATCGTAAATTTAGATTAATAGCAGCTGTCATTGCTTAGAAAAATTGCGGTAGTTGGTATGTAGTTTAACCGGCACCAGCACTTGCATTTTAAATTCATATCATAAGCGAAAAGAAAAAGGAAACAGAGATGCGAGAAGCAACAGCCCAATTTCGTGGTTTCCCTCTCGATGCAGGCAAAGACGCTTATATTTTTATCACTGTGGTCCCCAAGGATTTGCGACGCCAGACTTGGCGTTTCCTTTCGGTGCCTCACAGGATGCCTTGTTTTTAACCGCACTTCTGCCGGCTGTGCTTCTGAAATCCCCGGAGCATACGTAGGGGCATGGGTAGCTCATAAAGAGCACTTAAGTTTACCCCAAGGTCATATAACTTGAGCGAATAGATATAAATAATGCATAAAGAATGAAGAATAAGAGTAAACAATAAACAATAAGACGAATAAACAATCTGAAAAAAAAAAACTCGACACGTCAGCAATAGACTATGCGTTTTCTCAACGTTGCACAGGTCATGTGGAGATTTTTCGAAAAGCACTATTTCTCCTCTGTCTCTTACCGTAGCGCACGGTGGCCTCATATGCGATAAAAGAAACGCTGGAAAGAAATAGACAACCTCAGCAACATATACAAAGTTGAGCGTGCCTCCAGCCTTTGTTATTATGCCTTGCGTGCCCGCCAATACTGCGTCGCCTCTACGCTCCCAAGTAACTTCCTAATATGCAATGTCTTTCGAAGCACTTACTTGCGGTGGCTTTTTTTTCTTTTCGCTGTTGCTACTTTAGCTTAAGATAAACAAACGTTTATCTCTCTCTCTCTCTCGCTTGTTAAGCAAACGCAAAGACACCATCGGCCTCTATAGGCTTCCTTCGTGATTACGACAATAAAACGTTTTCCCGTTCGCAGCGGGAGGCGGCGTCTTTTTTTTCCGCCTTTGACACCTAGCGTTGGTTGCGATCGCGACTTCCTTATGCATTTACAAGTTTACGTGTTTCAGTCAAATACGGCAGTAAGTTAGGAGCTGCAGCACTGCAAGCAGAGTTAGAGCAAAATGCGACTGGGAGATAAAACGTTCACCGTGGCAAGAAGAAAAAGAAAGAAATGAAAATGAGAAAAAAAGAATTCAAACAGACGCTATCCTACGCAATGCTGTGTATAGTAGAACTAGCAAGCCCGAGGGAGTGCACGGTATTTGAGAACTAACGCAGTGGTTGCTTCCGCCTAGCTGCTGCCTTGAACCCCTCGATGTATTTCGGCTGCCCCAAGAAGGACGGCCCGAACGGGACAAGAGGCACCGACTACTTGACGCGGGTGTCACCGAAACGACTTCCTGCTTCTGCGTTCGGGCTACCGCGCAACAAATATTCCGAACACGCCAAGTGATGCATAACAAATACGCCTAATGTCTCGGGGAAGCCTAACGCAGTGGTGGATTCAAATTGAGAGAAAACATGGCAAACATGAGTTTCAGAGAGAATTAAACTCGTGACCACCGCAAGGCCACAGAAGCCTGCATCCCTAAACCTAAAACCACGGCGATTCCTTGTGCCAATAGGGAATGCGCTGCGGCGGTCGCCATGACAAACACGTGTTGGAGATACGTACCAAGAACTACATGCGTAATTTGAGTGTGCTGTTTACAAAACTACCCCATAAGGAAATGATAGCGGATATTTTCCCAAGATCTCCATCTTGTTTCGGGTGCTACAAAGACGACACACTACGTTATTCACCTGAATATGCGACCGCATGGTGCATTCGCCACCAACTACACAGGGGCGGTGCAAACACGAGGACTTAAAAAAGGCGTAGAGGGAAAATGATTAGCACAATGAGGTCACACGTTTACCAATTCGATGCCAAATATTTCGCATCAACCGCACTGCAAGGCCTGCTTGGGAGTCATCGGTAATTTTTGAGACTATGTTCTCCTACAAAACCTCTCGGTTATGATAATTGGTCATTGAGTTCCCGAAGACAGCGGCTGCGTGACGCTGCGCTTTGACGTTAGAAAGACGAAGATTGACGTGGCGAACAAATCGCATGAGAGAAAAGAGCCTTCATTTTTCTTCTTGCTTCCACACCTCGTTTTCAAACACAAAAAGAACGGTAAAAACGTAATGTAAACGATTTTTTATTTATTTCTACGTTCTTAATGCGACAATAGTGGCGGGAGGAAAGAACAATAAAAGTAACAACATAAAAATTTCAGTATCTTTGTGTTAGCGTTCTAGCTTGCCTGGTTTTCACATTTTTCGGAAGTATTTGCGGTCGGCCCCAGCTCCCAGCACACTTAATGGAAGTTTAGGAAAATACTTTTCCAGGGAGTTCCCCAAAAGAGGGAGCGTCATAACATTACGTCTATGCTAACGGTGCTGCGAACGACTGTCTCCGAAGAGGGGGGAAATATATGAACTAAAGCTTCTGACACACACTCCCGGATTTGCCTAGCCCTCTTTCAATAAGCCCCGGGCGATCGAGAGAAAGTTGTCCTCGTGGAAATGAAGAGCGGATATAAATGTCCGAGACGGGTCTATTTCGAGCCGTTAAGTGTACAAAAAAACGATAAGAATGTTTCTTCGTGGTCGAGGGTTGACACGACGTCGAATTTCGGTTTTAAGAGCATTACGAAAGATCTTTTCTGAGTAGCGTAATTTTTTGGTAGAAACATAAGGAAGGCAACAGCTGTATGATAAATTCGAAAGACTTTATTTCTATATGAGCCGTGCATATTTACATTGGGACGCAGTGCGCTAGAAATTTAGTTACCGTAGAATATGCATAAGTGTTTATTGCAACAATCAGAACATTCAAGCAGCAATAAGCAAATAATAGAAACAGTATTCGGCTGTAGTCTTGGTGGTATGAATTTAATGAACGGAGGATGAAATCTGCCCTATTTTAACTGGGTTCTCACTGAATCAGAAATGATAATATTATCATTTTGAACGATTTCCTGTGTAGAATAATTCTGCCTTTTAAGCCAACATAAATGTGCATGCAAAGTTATAGAGGTGGCCAACACATTGTACGGACGGGAAAACATGATTAGCATAAGTTATTGTACGCAAAACAAGGGACCATTGCGGGTTCTTACTGGTTAGTTTGTAGCCTTGCACACAATTCCAGACATTCTTGAAATGCTCGCAGTAAGGTTTAATGCTTGCCCTATATAAACATAGCCAGCGACATTTCAATGGGGCGGCGGCACGGCAGCGGTCTACGAGGAATCAATGGCCTGGGGTCGCTGCAGTTCTACGTTCGATTTTCGGCTTTGCTTTCAAGCTAATGAGAAGCATTGCCGAATTCAATGCATCTCAGAAAAGAAAATCATTATTGTCGATATTGCCATTTATGGCGCAGAGTGAACCGATATTGTTCCTTGTCATCCACGTGTCGAAGGAGAGAAAGGAAAGAAAAAAACAGTGAGCAAAAATATGGACAAGCAGTCCGTGCTTTGCCATTCTGCGAGAAAGATTACAGGCTAAGTTGGGTGAAGTGAAAGGCGGTGCACGAAAGAAAACGCGTTTTATTGTAAAGTGTGATGGGGCCTGCTTCCTAGAAATTTAGGTGCATGAAACTAAGGACTACAGTTTTACTCGAGGGTTTGACAAAGGCGGGGCTCTCTTGTTGAATCCCGCGTCGTAGGCATCTTGCTGTGTATCACACTAACCCAAAGCGCTCGATCAGGGATGACAGCAGTCATGTCTCATCCGGCCGTGAGACGTCCACTTTTAGACTTCCCCTTGAAGCCAGCCTCCGCGTGCACATCGCCCTCCCCCCCAAATGCAGGCATGAAGATGTCAGGGGGTGGATAAACGCTGCGCGTCGCGGGAATTTTACGTTACTCGGGAAAGAGGTGGCTGCAGTGGAGAGGAGTACAAAGTGGGGCCCTAACCATGCTTCCTCTGTAGATGGCCATGCTCCATTAGGAAACACTCACTGCGTAAATGCCAGCTTACAAAGAGCAAGCTTTCACTGACCTTGTTAAAGTCGGCTTCACCTCTCAACTAAAGTGCGCTGCTAGGAAGAAATTGTTGCGGGATCAACATAAGCCGTCGGATATAAAAATATGAACGCCCTTGGATCTGGATTTATTTTTATGAATGTGTTCTCATGCGCTTAAAATTGTTGGTCTGCCCTCGGCCTGTCGGGGGAGGCGATCTGCTCGATCCTTGTAGCTTCACCGTAAAGAATGCTGGCCAGGATGACCAAAGCTGTACCGTCCTGTCGCCCAAAAAACTTATGAATCCCACAGATACGGCGGAAATCAGTGAGAAGGGAAGCATAAATGGCATGCCGTTCCGAACTCCTGCCTTCACAAAGTGCTTTTTGGAGTATTGCTCTGGGCAATAAACGAGCGGCGCTACTCCCTCAAGGCCCGAGGCGCGCCGTCCGCGCTGCGGAACCACACGAGGCGGTTGCTTGCCTTTGGCTGAGCTTGGAGGTCAGAGGGACGCTACCAGGTGCTTCTTAAGTTTGTACCTATAACACTAAACTCCGCTTCATGAGGTGAAGAAAATACCTGCGACGTTGGCCGGCGTGCCGACCAGTGAATTCGATGGCTATCTTTTTCGGGTACTCAACTGGAATATCCCACGTTCACAACCGTTCATTGCGTATATGCGCAGTTGCAGAAAGGACGTCAAACACATCACGCATTCTTTTCCCACAATGTTTGAGTTAAACTTGTACACGAAGGAATCATCATCATCATCATCATCATCACCAGCCTATCTACGCCCACTGCAGGGCAAAGGCCTCTCCCATTATTCTCCAATTACCTCTGTCCTGTGCCAGCTGTGTCCAATTTATCCCCGCAAACTTCTTGCTCTCATCTGCCCATCTAACTTTCTGCCGCCCCCTGCAACGCTTGCCTTCTCTAGGGATCCACTCTGTTACCCTTAATGACCAGCGGTTATCTTGCCTTCGCATTACATGCCCTGCCCACGTCCATTTCTTCTTCTTAATTTCTACTAATATGTCTTTAACACCAGTTTGCTCTCTGACCCACTCCGCTCTCTTCTTGTCCCTTAATGTTACACCTATCATTTTCCGCTCCATTCCCCGCTGAGTCGTTCTCAATTTAAGTTGAAACCTCTTAGTGAGCCTCCAAGTTTCTGCCCCGTAGGTGAGTGCCGGTAAGATGCAGCTGTCATACACTTTCTTCTTCAGCGATAATGGTAGGCTGCTATTCATTATCTGAGAATGTTTGCCATATGCACCCCACCCCATTCTGATCCTTCTAATTATCTCTGCCTCGTGGTTGGGATCTGGGGTCACAACTTGGCCTAAGTGGATATATTCGCTTACCACTTCCACTGCCTCGCCACCTATCTCAAACTGCTGTGCTGTCCCGAGGTTATTGATCATTACTTTAGTTTTCTGCATATTAATTTTCAGGCCCACGGTTCTACTCTGTTCGCCCAGTGCGGAAAGCATGCTTTGCAATTCGTCCCCCGAGATACTTAGCAAGGCAACGTCATCAGCAAATCTGAGGTTACTGAGGTATTCTCCATTAACCCTTACTCTCACCTGTTCCCATTCCAACGTTCTGAATACTTCTTGTAAGCATGCTGTGAATAACATTAGAGAGATTGTGTCTCCTTGTCTGACACCCTTCCTTATAGGTATTTTACTGCTCTCCCTATGAAGGATGATGGTAGCTGTAGACCAACTGTAGATATCCTCTAGTATTCTTACATAATGCTCATCTACCCCCTGGTTCCGTAATGCCTGAATGACTGCTAGGGTTTCGACCGCGTCAAATGCTTTCTCATAATCTATGAAGGCTATATATAGGGGTTCAGTATACTCAGCGCACTTCTCTATCACCTGATTGATCGTGTGAATATGGTCCATTGTTGAATAGCCTTTACGGAACTCTGCTCAAGTTTTCAAGTCCTTCATGTCGCGTTTCTTATGGATTAGGATGATGTTGGCGTTCTTCCAAGATTCCGGTACCATTGCGGTCATTAGGCATTGCGTATACAGGTGTGCCAGTTTTTCAAGTACAATTTCTCCGCCATCCTTCAAGAGGTCTGCTGTTATCTGATCCTCACCAGGTGCTTTGCCCCCTTTCATTTCTTTCAAAGCCTTCCTTAATTCTTCGGTCATTACACGTGGGATGTCTATCTCCTCTGAACTGCTGTCTCGTTCGGCATTATCCTGTATGTCCCGGCTACTGTACAAATCCCTATAAAACTCCTCGGCCACTGTGACTATGTTATCCCTATTTGTGATCACATTGCCTTGCTTATCCTTAGGTGCATACATCTGATTTTTCCCCACGCCAAGACGTCTCTTCACTGCTTTCAGGCTACCTCCGTTCTTTACAGCGTATTCGATCCTCTCCATATTATACTTCCGTATGTCAGCTGTCTTACGTTTATTGATTAACTTCGAGAGCTCGGCTAGTTCTATTCTGTCAGCTGCGGTAGAGATTCTCATGGTTTGCCGTTTCCTGATTAGATCTTTCGTATCCTGTGAAAGTTTACCAGTATCCTGTCTAGCCATAGTGCCCCCGACTTCTATTGCACACTCCGTGATGATGCGTGTAAGGTTGTCGCTGGCTTCCTGGGTAGTAGGCTCGGCTTCCTCGTTAAGGGCGGAATATCGGTTCTGCAGTGCGATCCTGAACTCTTCTACTTTACGTCTTACTGTTAGTTCGTTTATCGGCTTCTTTCGTACTAGCTTGTTGCGGTCCCTCCTCAAATCTAGCCTAATTCGAGATCTTAACATACGGTGGTCACTACACCTTACCCTTCCGAGCACTTCCACATCCTGCACGACGCCAGGGTTATCGCATAATATGAGGTCTATTTCATTTTGTGCTCCCCATTCGGGCTCCTCCAGGTCCACTACCGACTCTCCCGTTTACAGAAGAAGGTATTCATTATGCGGAGATTATTCCGTTCTGCAAGCTCAACTAGTAGGTCCCCCCTGCTATTTCTACAGCCCAGACCAAAGTTCCGAACTGCCTTGTCTCCAGCCTGATTCTTGCCTACTTAAGCATTGAAGTCCCCCATAACTACGGTATATTCTGTTTTTACTTTAGCCATTGCCGATTCCAAATCTCCATAGAGGCGTTCCACTACTTGGTCGTCGTGGCTGGATGTGGGCGCGTAGCCCTGTACCACCTTGAGCTTGTACCTCTTATTACAAGACCTGCTGCCCATTCATTAATGCTATGGTATTCGTCTATGTTGCCAGCTATGCTTTTATTGACTAGAAATCCCACTCCCAGTTCTCTTCTGTCCTCTAGACCACGGTAACATAGGACGTGTCCATTTTTCAGCACCGTAAAGGCTTCGCCTTCCCTCCTAACCTCGCTAAGCCCTATTACATCCCATTTAATGCCCTCTAGTTCCTCGAACACCTCGAGACTTGCTTCGCTAGATAAGGTTCGTGCGTTAAACGTTGCCAGGTTCAGATTCGATTGGCGGCCTGTCCGGATCCAGGGATTCTTAGCACCCTCTGCTGCGTCACAGGTCTGACCGCCGCCGTGGTCAGTTGCTTCGCAGCCGCTGGGGACTGAGGGCCGAGGGTTAGTTGGTGTATTCATGGGAGGTTGTGGCCGTTACTACACCAGGGTGGCCAATCCTGCTCTGGTGAGGGAGTGCATTGCCGGCAGTGGTCGCCGTGGTCAGGCCGCAACCCAAGCCCCTTTGTGCAATTCCATCATACGCGGATTTTTCTTTTTAATCTGGTGGGAATTGTCCGGCACCGGGATTCGAACCACGGTCCTTCTGCACGCGAGGCGGGTGTTCTACCTCTACGCCATCGCTGCATCCGCTGTACACGACGGAATATTTTACCCAAAATATTTTCCAACACTGCTTTCTACCTGTGGTTTTAGATATCCTTTTTTGTAATTGAGAATGGCTAACAAGCCTTTTCGTTTGTAAACTTTTCTTGTGACCAAATTTCCGAATACCCTTAGTCCACAGTCGCATTTTTGGGATCGGCAAGAGATTGTTTCAAAGGTGAGCAAACTGCACCTGGACTATACAAGAGCGTGGAAGAAAAGACTATTCTTCGGAAAGGGGTACGCTTTAGGAAGACAAATATGAATACGTTACTAAATAAAATGTTCATCCTGTCCACCTATCTTGCAAATGAAGCTGAAGTTTTTGCAACTTCGAATGGGCGTCCATAGTGTGGGAGGAAGGCTAACTGTTCCCTCGAATATCCATGCATGTTCCTCCCTGACTCTCATACTCGCAAAAATGCTCAACAAAGCACTGTTCCCTCCCAACATTTTGCTACCCACATTCTATGACATCCTCGTCCGTAGTGCAAACATTTCGCAGACAGTGACACCAGTCTTGCCGCGTTTTACATGTATGGGTTATTGAGCGACTGTTCTGGCCGCGAGTGGAATATTTGAATCTTTGGCATGGTACTGGACCAATATACGACCTAAGCCACCTTCGGATGCAAGTGGCTAATTTCCAAAATCAGCTTCAGGCCCGTGAGAAAAGTGTTTACATATTTTTATATTTCTCAGCTGTGAACGCAGCCAAGCAGCCCATTACACGCTTGCAGCGCGGCGTCCGAGGGAGCAATTCTTGCTGGTAGGTATTCCCTGCTGTCTTCACATCCCACTCGACACTCACAAGCATCGAGCAGTCTGCAAACAAAGCGAAATCCACACGAAATGGTCTTTCAGGTCGTACGAGATCTCAACAAAGAGTCAAATTCGTGATGACGTCCAATTTTATGCACGCCGCGCATATCCGCACCCGAAAAGCGCCCAAGAAAAGTTTCACGTTGGATCGGACATTTTCCCTGACGATAAACGACCATTCGTCTTTCATCCTTCTCCCCCTCTTTCCCCTCCCTGCGTACACAGGCGAAGTGATGGTCCTACTAAAAGAAGGGAGCAGTAGCAGAAGATGATAAGGAACTAAAAGGCAGCGTGAAGAATGGCCTCACAGTCAAAGGATAAGCAGCAACGAAACCGTGAGGCCGGCCATGAAAGAGGTCGTTGGTAAATTGTGGCCCAATAGACAGCTTGGCTTTTTTCGAAGAAGAAAAAAACATGCCCGGCAAGGAAAAAAACCAAAGACACCAAGCTGCAACAACAATGTGTCGACGGAGGGGGAAAGACGCCGAAGCAAAGGCGCAGAAAGGGAAGACGGTCGGGAACCGAGGACGACACACGCGGCAAGTGCGAATGGGTGGGGACAATGGGTCCTCACTCGCCCACGCGAAAAGGTCGTAATGAGCAGGCTCAGGACATCTGCGAGCGACTGCGGGATGCCGTCACGGCCACATATATACCCGAGGGCAACTGAGGAAGAAAGAAGAAAGTGGTTGTTGACTTGACTCGGTGAAACTGGAATCTGGCGGAACTGAGATTGAGTGGAATACGCATGCCCAGAATAAACTGCGGAATCGTTTCATGCAAACTCGAGGGCTACTTTTGTTCCTTTTTTTAAATAGGAGAAAGAACCAGGCCAACACTACCGTTTGTCTAAAGCATCTTGTTTTGACGAGCATTACGCAAGCGGTTGAGCGAGCACTTAAACTTGAAAAGTAAGTAAACGGAGATGTCATCTGCCACCAGGCAAAGGCGGCACTTTTTTATTCTTGCTGAGTTACGTAGGCGGTGATCCCTGCTGCTAACGCTAGCGGCAGTGGATCAAAAAACAACCGTCAAGACCTTTGTCCTTCATTAGTCACAAGATGGTGATGATGATGATGATGATGATACGAAGAGGACGACGATGATTAAGACGAACGCGCCAGTGATTTATTGGTACCAACCAAGCAACCATATTTCCAGGAGGTAGTCGTTCATCACGCTGTTGCCAGCCCCCTCAATTCGGCTTCACTGTCATAACCCTTTTCTGTGTATAAGGTGCTATGATTGCGCTTATTTTGTAGCTTTTGAGCTTAGCTGGCTGGCAAACGTAACAATGCCACATGTGATAATAGCCATCGCATTATAGTAGTTGTTTGTCACTAGTAGTTCGAGTAGTTATTAGATGCGACGAATCTCTTGCTCGGGGGTATGTCCTTCCTGCGTCGCGGCGTTGTTCGCACGCTCATTGCACATGCGCAACTCTCCTCCGTTCTTCTCTCCGACAGCTGTGCGCAACACTGTCACTCCGTCTCATTATCATAAAAACAGTTGCGCGTGTTGGCTTTGCTTCACTGGGTGCGCGCATGTGTGCGCACTCTCACTCCGTCTCATTATCATAACAACAGCTGCGTGCGTGCGCTTCGCTTCTCTGGGTGCGCGCATCTGTGCGCATGCGCACCACTCTCCCCCCCGGATCCTCACCTTTCAAAAGCGGGAATATAAGCGGAGGAGCGCACGGCGCCGGATCAGTCCAGCGCTCGCTCTCGCACTTGACTTGACTTTGCTTGACGATACCTCCGTGCAAGATCTTCCGATGAAGACGTGATGGAAGCGACAGTCCCTTCTGCGAGTGGACTGACGCAATCCATTACCAGCGTCAGTCCAAACGCTCCCCCCTGATGCGTCGCATCACATCAGGGTTCCCTCGCGGGAAGATGGGCGTCATTTTTAGTAGTCCTTAGTAGTACAGTTGCATGCCGAACGTAGAACGTTGATTACTCGATCGCATCTGATTTTTTCGAAAAAAAAATCCCAGCTATTCACATGCCTCCAGATTGATTGATTGATTGATTGATTGATTGATTGATTGATTGATTGATTGATTGCGGGGTTTAACGCGCCGACGCTCCACAGGCGATGAGGCACGCCGTAGTGGAGCGCTCCGTGTTTACTTTGGCCGCCTGGGGACCTTTAACGTGTGCGGAAATCTCAAACACAGAGGCGTTTTCGCTTTTTACCTGCATCAGAAAATCACCCTCCGCGTCCTGTCTCCAGATATGTATTTACACAAAATCATTTCGCTAAAAGGTGTGCATTATTAGAATTTACAGCGGGGTGTAGAGGCGTGTATGGGTTATCATATAGCCAAAATGGAAGCTACAGAAGAAGGCAAAATTTTCAATCTTTCTTTTTTAAGCTGCATGCATGTGAGGTTGGAAACAAATCTAACCCAAGAACGAGTAGCTGCAATATTTTGGTTTTTCGTCTCCCATGAAACGGTTCTCAATGCAGACATCAAATAGTAATTATGTTGTTTCATTTTTCTGTTCGTTCAAAAATGCTCGTGGGCCGTTGAGGTATTTGTACAATTAAATCAAAAACTATGCAGCGAGACGTTTTCGTTAAATAAAGACGTACCATGAAGAAAACGACGTTTTGTCTGAAGTATTATTGTATATTGCGAATTGTCATGGTGGAGGCCAAAATGCATAGAAAAGGAAAACAAATATCGTGTCCTAAAAATCATTAAATATCGGGAGAGTTTTATTTAAGTAGCATGCTTACAAAAGAAAAATATTTTCATTCAAATTTTCGAATGATCTAATTAAATTTAATTTTTACACCCTGTATTTGTGTAGAATATCCTGGTGTTTGCTAATTTGTTCCCACAACTGGCTAGATGGCTTGTTTAGGCTCCTCCTCCAAAATTACAAGTACCGCCCCTCACTCTCAACACCACTGTGCTCGCCGTTCCAGTAGAGTGTGTGCAGCGAAGCGCTGCTTGAATTTTCTCGTGGCATCCGCCAAGCCGGATCAGCTAACGATAATCGAGTCTACAAGCAAAAAGAGACAAGACACCTCGGCAGCGGCCCGACTTGGAGCGGGAACCGTTGCTTGAAACCACTGAGATACGCCAGCTGTCGTTCTGCTTATTTATTTATTTATTTATTTATTTATTTATTTATTTATTTATTTATTTATTTGTACCCTCAAGGCCGAGAGGCATTTCAGAGGGGAGTGGGTTACAAGGTTTATACACAAAACTAGAAAGCAGCAACAAAAGTAGTAAGCAGGTAAGTACAAACATAGCTGGGCCCTAATCATACAATGTTAGCTAGGGCTGCACGAAACTGATGGTTGTCTTCGATTGCGGCGGTCAGTCCGGGAAGGCGGTTCCAATCTTGTGACGTCCGAGGAATAAATGAGTGAGAGAAGGCGTTGGTGTTACATGATATTGTTCCTACTTTGTGTCGGTGGTCAATACGAGAAGAAATATATGAAGGAGGAGTAATTAACTCACTGCATAGGGGCGAATTATGGTAGTAAATTTTGTGAAAGAGACAGAGGCGAACGTGTTTGCAGCGTGAACTTAGAGTGGGTAATTGAAGCAAGTTTTTCATGGACGTGACACTTGCCGCACGGGTGAAATGAAACGTGCTGCGTTGTTCTGCACAAGCTCAAGCGATGTCACCAGATAGTCATGGCAGGGTCCCAAATGGATGACGCATATTCGAGTTTGGAACGAACCAATGATTTGTACAAAGGTGTTTTTAAAGAGGTAGGTGCAGAAAAGATGAAGTACAGACAGTGTATATTCAGTTGCGTCATCTTAATGCGAGGCATTGATTTAGTCAAGGCTGTTAGACAAATGTTCTATAGCATTACCACTGCGATTACTTGCTTCTCACCTAATCCGGCAAACCATTCCAAATATGTTTCATTCTCGCCGCTTACGTCAAGAAACGGTTTATAATACAAAAAAAGGTCGCACAAATGAATAGCGTAGTGCTAATGTCATATTTCGCGGAGGAAACAGTCGGCTGAAATTAAATATTCAGATGCAGCGGAAAGCAGCTTTGTGGCTTTACAAAATATAAAATTCGTGAAGTGTATCAGGCTTTATGGCCATCAAAACACTCAGTAAGGAAATACAGTACAAAGAATTTCCGGGCCATTTCCGCTAACGTGAAAAGTGCGGAGGGCGAAGCATCCAGCGTATAAGTGCATTCAGAGATTGTAAGTGTCTCTTTTGCTACTCGGCGCGCGCTGATTCGGCGCCGCAGAAGCACTTGCGGGAGGAGATTTCGGGCGCTTGCTGAGGCGGTGGCGCCTTCTTTTGGGTTAAAGCGGATTTAAAAAATTCAATGAGAGCCACACTGGCCGTAGATTGTCTTCGTTTCACATGCCGCAGCATGGTAAGGGGAAACTTCACAGGAGGAAACCATGTGATTGAAACCAATTTTGAGACGTCATTTAACAAATTTGGGTTAATAATTCAAATAAATCCTGATTATTCCTGTATTTTAAATTATCGTTCGTTACCTCTGAGCTGGTTTTATCTGTTATACACATGTGTTTTTACCATCGTTTGAAAACTTCATTTACCGTGACGACGACGAGAGGGGACGCCAACAGCACCAGCCCCTAAGGTGCTTCGCCCTTGAAAATGACCTGCCCTGGTGTCTGAGTGGCTAAGGCGTTGTGCTGCTGAGCACGACGAGGACGCGGGTTCGATTCTAGGCCGCGGCGGTCGCATTTCTGATGGAGGCGAAAAGCAAAAACGCTCGTGTGTACGAGATTTCGGCAAACGTTAAAGATCCCCAGGTAGCCAGAATTAATCCTGAGCCCTCCACTACGGCGTGCCTCATCACCTGCGTTGCGCCGGCGCGTTAAACCCTACATTCAATCCACCAAATCCCTTCAAAATGAAACCCTTTATGAAACCCTACACTTTCAAAATATCTAATCTCCTAAACAGGCCCAGCCTATTGCTCTCCGGTGTGAGAACACGCGCTGCCTGGACACATCTTAGTTTCTTCTGGAGGTTTATGGGGCCATTGGTTTTTTAAAGCGAACGCAACTTTGATTTCTTCCGTCGTATCTTTATTCGTGATTCATCTTCGTTTTCTGCAGCAAACCGCCAGGACATCATTATTTTCAAACTTCTATCGGTACTTCCTCTTTAATACAGCTATTCTCCCTTGTGCCTTAGCTCTTACCACGAAAGTTAATCCGTATCCTGGTGAACCCCACCTCGCCGGTTTACAAAAAAGAAATTCGCGCTACCGAAAGAGAAACAACGAAATGCCCCTTTCACCCTCACTGCTTCGCAATAAGCCGATAAAGCTCCTTTCTCTCCACTGCGGTGTCTAAACGGAGTCATCTTCCTTTATTGAAGCGTTCGCACCGCACGTAAGCAGGCATTTGTGGTTGTCGGCGAATCCAGCTATCGCGCCCCTTTCTCTACAGGTTATAGAAAGCGAAGATTTTTAAATTTGTGTTTGGTTCTGTTACCTGTTTTGTATTGCGTCGTAATGAGCTCAAGCTTTTTGTGTCTGTTTTTTTTGTTTGTTTTCTTCTAGGCTTTGGCTGACGGCTTCTTTACACAGCCATTAGCGACCACCCTGCTTCCTCCTCCCGCCATTTCGCTTACGCGCGCAATATCCGTTTAAGTGATCACGCCTTCACCTTTTATCCCAGCTTTTGTTTGTCTTCGGCCTCTGTGGTTCGATGGTCCACAACACTCTGCCCACAAAGGAGGCCAAGATTCTTGTCGTATCAGGGATTTGACGTGTAGGCGAAGGGGCGCTGAGTAAAGAAAATATTCGAGCCAAAGCTTAATATTGACGGGTCGACCAGATCGCCCAGCGTGTTCGCGCTTGCATAGACACGGTAATGGCCCTGTGGCGCTGAGCCACGGTGCCCCCTCTGTGCCTCTTTCTGTGGTCTTAAGGGAGAGGAATGGAGTTACCTCGAATTCCCCAGTGGCAGTGACGAAACAGAAAACAAAAAGTATCTAAAGGAGAATGAGGGCATTAAATCCTTTGGGGCAGTTCAAGCTTGGGACGGGCTTCTAAGAGAACTTTGAAACCCAGAAGCTCTGCAAGCGTACCTGAAGAACGCAATATTACTTGGTTGAAAGTCTGTTGATGTCTGCGGGCGTTTTGTTTTGTTTGTTCGTAGCGATAAAAAACTCCGAAAAAACAACACTTGGGTGATACCGTTAAACCTGGGTATAAGAAAGTCAAAGAAAATTCCCAATTTTTCGTTACATGCAGGTGTTTCTTACATGGAGGTTTAGAATGAAGGATCGCGTGAGTGAAGAGGAAAAGAAACCAAAATGCCAGACATCAGTGACGGAGAACCCACCCTTCAATTATGTTTTTCACAGTGCAAACTGCGTGATTTGTGCCAGACGCTTTTCACAAGCTTGGTCACTACACGGCACTCTAAATAAGCAAGGTCGCTTACCCCTGTGTTCACAAACGTAACTTGAGTATCGCTTTTCTTTTTTTGAAACTTTTAGTTACCTCAACGCGTTTTAATGACCCCACTAATGCTAAAAGGGCGCCTTTTCGTGAATTTGACTAACTTGACGCTGCTCTTTCCCGCAGTCAAATTCGGTCAGAGAGTATTATAGATGGTCTACGGTACTGGCTGGCGACGTTCTTTCAAGCAGTGTAGGCGGCATTTAAAATTGCGAGCGTGTCTTCAAAAAGCAGAAGGTTTCGTTTTCTGGCAACAGAACGCATACCCGATGAATCGACCCCACCGATAGCAGCGGAGACGCGCGACTGCACGCCGACTGGCAGGCCTAGCACGTAACCGACACTGTACTCATGCGTGTTAACGTACGGTAGTTTGCGGTGCGGGTGAAATTAGCTAAAATAGTGAAACTCTCCCGCCGATTTTTCAGAAAAAAAACCAGGCCATCTCGACTAAGCTGAAACGTGGGGAGGGGCGAAGTATGCAGTGTATAAGTGCATTCAAAGCTGACACGTCTCTGACATGACACACGGCACACGCTGATATACGCGACCGCCGAAATAAATAGAAGGAGGAGAAGAGAAATTAGAAACGGAGAATTGCAAATTTTGAAGTTAAAGTGAGTACGGAATGATATAGAAGCAAGAATGCACGGGCGAAGGAAAAAAGGTGTGTCCCGGTATGTTCTTTCAGTACGCCCTTTTGCCCATGGAGATTAGGCGTTCTAGCGCGTGGCGTTGTAAAACGAGTGTCACGGTGTTTTAGTGCCGGGATCACATGAGAATACGACAACATGAGACGATGACGACATAAGACGCCGACATCCCGAGCCCTTACGGTTCTTCCCACCAAAAAGTACAAAAAAACCGTGACTTATCGCGTAGCGAATTTGTTATATCGAGGTTAACCGTCCAAGCCTCTTCGTTACCTACAAATCGCATATACATGGGCTTCGATGGAGCTGGCAATGGGGAATTGAAAAACTTCATTAAATCCAGGAATTCGTTACGTAGAGTTTTGTTACATTCACGTTTAACTGCATCGTCTTTCTGGTGTAATTTTTTGTCTCTGTGCAACCACAAAAAAAGTGCAATCGGAATAATTATTTTCAAGTAGCAGAGGTTAACAATCTTTTTTAAGTAAGCGCCACCTTGGAGTTAGTACAAATTAGCGCTCAAACCATAGTCATCAAGACCAAATTGAACTCTCAAACATTTTTTTTTATTCATGATGCTGATTTCTTTCGTTTCAAGCGTGTTCATGAATCATCCGTCATTGCAATAAAGTTGTCAGTGGCCTTGTAGCTCCCAAGCTCTTACCCGAATAAACCAGTTAAGCGCCACTCAGCAACCATATCCTTCGACGCTGTTCAATCGCTACACCACTCTTGTATTTTCTGTGGCTTTCCCGCTCTCTGTACCGAACCGGTGACTTTCGTAAAAGGGATACATTTTTTCACTCCCAGAAATACACAGTGCAAGGTAAGTATTTGAAACCGCGGGCTCGCACCAAACAGCTCGGCGCCTTACGCACGGAACCTTTGCGCCGCTTTCGGGGAATAAATAATGAAGCGAAAGCATAAAATTGGAACGGCACGGAGGACCGATCCGAAAGGGCGATATTTATTTTCAAGATAACTAAAAATACCTCTCCGTCAGAGGCTATAATGCGTAACGCGTGGGTGAGCCGATTATGTCCGCTGACCTCCTTTTAGTCAAACGGCTTCGAAGCGGGCTCCGTATTGCGCCATCAACTTCCGGCTATAGCAGGTGAAAAGAAAACCCAGAAGAAAAGCTTACGCAAAAATAAAAGAAAACGGCAATATGACGATTTTAAAGTTGGAGCACGCTACGGAAGTAGTAGTAGCAGCTGGCGTCAATGCTGCCGGAAAAGCCAGGGCACTTCGACGACGTAAAAGACGTTAAAAATCGGAAGGGCGGCAAACATTTTGTGCCTGCGTGGGTGAAGGCACGAGATTTTTCTTTAATATGTTATTTTTTTACCGAAGCCATCAATTTATTTCACGGTTGACTGCCTTTGCGGGCGCATACGGGATGAGAGGAAAGGGGGTTCTTGGTTGGAAAATATAAATTTATGCACACTATGCTGCCAGCGGAGACACCGAAAAGAAAATCCGAAGCTAAAGTCAAGTACTTTACAAAAGAGGCGGCGGTGTGCTGGTACCGTCATAAACACAAGGCCGGCGGCATGCGTGCTCTCGAACCCATTGGCAGGGCCTAGCGCTGGAGAAAGTCCTCTGGATTCCGCGCCCATGTTGTTCCGCCCTTTCCCTCAATGTCGCGCCCCAGCTGACGTCGAATATTACCCCCTGAGACCCTGGTCGCTGCCCTTTTTGTCTTTCATATTTGCCGTCATAATGAATGTTTCCGCGCAAACAGCAACTATAACATTGCGTAACAGCTGTTTTTGGTGGCAAAAGCGTAGGAAATTCGGTCTTAACAGGCGGTCTGCCTTATTCCTCCCAAAGAATTCATTCAGGAGCAAAAAAAAGGGCAAAAGCACTTGTTTTCTTTCTCGTTTTTCATTAGGTGTTAGTTTATTCGAGTTTTGGGCTGGAAAGCTACAGCAGATGCATAAAGCATACCGTTTGAAATCGAACTGTCGCTTAAAACAGGCGCTGATACTTACGTGTTCCACCAAAATCTCGGCTCATCGCTGACATGTAAAGCAAGAAAAGCCGCAGAATGTGGAAATGAATATCCCTAAAGTGATGGAAGGCTGAAACAGTTGGATTTACCTACAGGGATTACTAGATTTGTCCTGCTATACGTTCGACTGAAAGATAACAGTTTTGGGGCGTTCAACGCAGCGAAGGCACACCTGTGTTATGTGGAGTGCTGTAGTTGACGGCTCCCGATTAATTTTACCACCCGGGGATCGTCAACGTTGCGCCGAAATCTCGATACACGGACGTTTTCACTCTTGCCCTCCAACTGAAGGCAGCCATGCACAGCGGGGATCGAACACGCGTCCTTGGACTCTGCAACGCAACGCCCTTGTCACTGAGCCCCCATTGCGTGTACGTATGGCAAAAAGGGCTTTTAAAAGAGCCGGTAAAATAGCGGAGCTCTTTATAAAAAAAATCTTGCATTCTTCCGTATAACAACGACGACTGTTGAACGCGAAGCTTTGTCAAGACAGATTCTTCGGTTGTCGCCTAAGTTTGGACTGAGTTTCGACATGTCGAATTGGAGCAACAGGATAAACTGCTGCTTCGTAACGCGAGAGACCAAGGTTCGGTGCCTGCCACGAGAAGCGTTTTTTCTTACATTTCACCCGGTGTTTTTGTTCCTCCTACACTTCCCACCTACACTTTATTTCTGACTTTGGTGTTTGCTTCGTTTGCTTGGTTACGAGGCCGACAAAGCCGCTAAACCACATTGTAGGATACTGAAGTCCTCCTCCCTAAAAAAAACACCAGATTGAATTGCCGGAAGCTGCCGTGAGATAATTGTTTTGAAGTTGCACGAAGGAGCGTTGTTTTTCTCGCCTGAAACTCAACTCTGAGCGGTCTCAGAAGAGGAAGAACCAGAGTAAATGACGAAATGGGAGGACAAAATTTGGGTGCCATTGTTGTTTCTCCCACAAACCAACATTCATGGTAGACACAGTGTACAACGTGTAGCTGAAACAGAGCGGGAATCGAGTTCGCGGAACAAACTTGTTGTGTCAGAGAACAGCCACTGTTTTTGTTCCTAAGCATTTACGTTTGACGCCGACGATACCGGTATCGCCTCACAGTGGTTGTCACAGATTGCTTGCGTTATAAAATTTTACATGAAATACAGGTTTCTCCTCTGACACTCGGTTTGAGTGAACACTTTCTAGTCATTTTTGTCGAGGAGAACGGATAGCCTATTCTGTTAATTAGGTTCATGGCTCCTTCTCGAGGTAGAGGAAACCCAGATCGGTCTGCAGTTGGCCAACCTAGCTGGATTGGCTTGATTTGACTTAACTTGGCTGGCTGAGTACGGAATCAGCGGGAAAACAAATCCATAGTCGCTGGTGTGTCTGTCGCTGTTGGGTTGGATTGCTGGAACTATTCAGTAGAAAGGTATATTCGCTAGTTACTCCGTTGCTAAGTCGTCAATGATTGGTTACCACCAAAAACCCAATGGTCACCCACCGACGACCCATGAGCGGTTCACTAGTGGATCCCCAGCTGAGGTACTGGGGCACGCCGTACGAACTGCAACCATCGGCCACAAAGTTTGCAGCACATGTGCCTCGCTGAGTTCGCTTCAGGAGTTTCTGTGTTGTAGCAAGTGTTTTCACTTGTACAAGAAGCCTAACTTAATTAATAGAAACACAAAAATGCTCAACTGAATAGAGGAATAGGGGTGTTCCCTGTATGGGCTGCCAGTATCACTATACTCTTATGACGGCAGTTCGAGCAAAGCAAGCATATCCATGAATAATTTTCGTGAATACCATTTGTGGGGGATTCCTTTATTTAAGAAGGTACTAAAACAAAGAGGGACACAAAAAGACAGTGTTAGCTGACTGAAAAATGAGATAATTCTGTGTCGCTAGGGCCAAGTAAGGTTGGACGCACGTTAACATGAACGTTTTTGTTGGCACCAGCAACCATGTGACCTCGCCAAATGCAAAGTAAAAAAAAGTTTGGGCTGGCCTCTGATGTATTCTTCATAAGGTTGATTTTGCATAATGCTGGGCTACGAGGCGCACCGTAGTGTATGCAATCGGATTAACTTTGACCACCTCTGCATCTTTACGAGCACGTAAATCAAGACAAACGGGCGTTTTCGCTTTGCATTTTTCGTGATGCAGCGAATCCGAAAGCGTCTGCGTAGAACCGGGTAACGGATATGCACGCATGGATGCGGCGCCATGTTTCACAGCTGCTGCTCACGTATATGCTTCAGAGTCTAGAACCGCATGCACCAAAAGAATTCGCAGAACAAAATTCGCGTGAAACAGAACACTCCATGCACGTGCTGGCACGTCAACGCTCCGCAGTGATGTGACGCATACAATGACAAGGATCGAGTGGTGCGCATGTGTATTCCAATTTACAGGCCCATGGTTTTTTTTGTCTCGGCGTTCTTTCTCTACTTTAAGGTTACGAGACTCAGAATCTTGGCATATTCCCATTGTTAGCACAGCGTATAGGCTACAAGGGGGAACGAAATTACCTACTCCCATATTCGCAATTAGCATGCCTAAAATTCCCGTTTAGTGCTCGGCACGCGTATAACACACATTTATAAACACATAGCAGCAGTTTTTACGCAGCTGGATACAGGTCAATATGGTAGTGCAGGCGTTCTGTGCTCCTCTCGCATTCTAGAAGACCGTCGCCGGAATCCCGCCCACAGTTAAAGTTTCCCAAATTGCCATTCAACTCAATAAGTTACTTTGTTTATGGTAACTTCACTCAGAAATGCGGCGTCATTCCGAAACTGTATTTACCTGTTTCTTTTTATCATTTGAGCAGTCAGCCATCTTGTGTGCCATCCATCGGTTATTTTTTGAACCATTCGCGACCACTTCGCGCGTCAAGTACGCTGGATTCCCGCCTAACATCGTTGCTGCCGCTTTTGCATTTAAAATAAATCCCTGCTAAAAAGCGTCTCCGAGACATCGGACTATATACATGACAACTGATAGATTAGTTCTGAACCATACTCTGCTGATTTTAAAAAATGGGCGCCGTCTTTAAGAGCGGTAAGGCATCGTAACATCGCATATTCAAAGAACGCACTGAGTGCTGTTTCTATGGTACAAACTACTATTCTAGAACTCGCCTAGGCGCATTGGGCACAGTGGTTAGGTTAAGGAAATGGCGCTGGCTCACGCACACCGAGCTCCACTCGAGCAGTGCAGACACACCTTGCACACCCGTGCTCTCCTGCAACTCATCAGAGCATGACAAATGGGACAACAGGGATCCGGGGGCTCCATCCCGGTGACCGAACGGACAATCTGGGGAAATATTTGTCCATGTGTCGTGGCCCAGTACCTTTCTTTCACAGGAGTCGATATGACGCCTCCGCTGGCGTTGTACATGCTTTTGTCCATATCTCGTCTTTTGGGAGCGAAGGTTTATATAGATCACTTCTCGGGATTCTTCCGTGACCTGGTCCATCAGCATAATACGCTTTGCGAAAAAGGCAACTTTATAACGAAAGCCCCGTCCCTCATAAAAATGGTTACCAGGATTTAATAAACTTGTTATAGAGATTGCTCAAAAGCGTTCTATAAACTTTTTGTCAACATTCTATAGAATATTTCTATTGAGTTTCCATTACAAATTGGCCACCGCGTTTTAATTAAAAGTCTATAGAGCCAAGTCAGTAGACCTTATCGGTTTTGAATCGAGTTCCTTATGAGTTTCTTATGGGGTTTTCATAAAATAAATTCAATAAATTTTCTATGCAATTCTTACTGAGTACAGTCGCAACAGCCTGTTGCATGGGAGTCCGGTTGGAATACAGGTTCTGGCGAATTTTTATTAAATTTATTACAATTAATTTTTATAAAATTCTTGTTGAGTTAGTTGTAACATCCTGTTGCGTGTGAATAAAGTTTGAATAGACTTTTTGATGAGTTTTTTTTAAATTTGCCTGCATTAGCTTTCTTAAAGTTATGTTTGAGTATGGTCGTAACAACCTGTTGCGTCTGAGTCAGCTTTGAATAGAGTTTCTGACGGGTTTCTATTAAATTTATCTCAATTGGGTTTCTATAAAATTCTTATAGTGCCCAGTCATCACAACCTGTCGCATATAAGTCTGAACCGAATGTGTGATGAGTTTTTATAAATATATCTCTATTAGCTTTCTATAAAATTCTTTTTGAGTATAGTCGTAATATCCTGTTGCCTGTGAGTCAGGTTTTGTGGCAAGTTTTAACAGAGGAGCTTTGTAGGGGCTCGAACTGTCCGGCGGTGATGTCCGCCATCCCAGCCGCCACCGCTACCAAGTGCTCCCAAGACGTAGTGATGGGACGTCCATCGCGCGATCTTGGCTGATGGGTCGGGGCAGGCGGCGCAATAGCAGCCCACATATATGCACCGATAAGCTACCAGACCTCCGTGGGTGGGCTATAGAAACCCAATACAGAGTCTATTGAAACTCAGTATAATGAAGGCAATAAGATGCTTGCTGCGTCTTCTTTATAAGGAGTTTATTGCCTGTCTAATGACCACAGTCCACACATTACGAGTTCGATCGGCCCTATAGAAAGGCAATACAGAGTTTGTTAAAACTCAATATAGGGAAGGGAATAAAATTCATGTTGCATTTTTGCAATAAACAGGCAATTGAATTTACATTGGCCGCAGTATTTATGATTAAGATTAGGTTTACTCTATAGAAACGCAATATGAAGTGCATTAAAACTCATTGTCTTGAAGGCAATAAAATGTTGGTTGAGTTTGTGCAATACAAAGTTTGTTGACTTTTTAACGAGCACAGTCTAGAAGCTATGAGTTTTAATTGACTTTTTATTGACTCTATAGGAACTCAATAGGGGGTCTATTAAAACTCAACGTCCATTTTCATGAGGGGTAGCTCTGATGCGAATGTAGATGCCACGGAACATCATGGCGCAGTCAGACGCTCGGGGACTCTGTTATTAAAACGAGTGTTTAGTCAACGGTACCGCGGTATCGCAAACAATGTGCACTTCCCGTATACCCTAAGCACACGTATTTTAATGGGAGGTGCATTGTAGGGAAAACGCCTCTAAATGGTGTTTTATCACACGTATCCCAACAGGAGCTATACATAACGTTAGACTGCTCAAAGGACCTCGTTGCCGAGTCAAATGGTAAAACAGGAGGTGCTACGAACAGTTATGAGTCTGTTTCAATATAAATAACACCAAGCCGGAGCTACTAATCTATTCCAAACGAATCATATCTTCAGCATTAAACAGAAACCCACAGGATTCTCGCCAAAAAAAAAGCTGCCACACCCCCCCTTTCATTAGGGTGAGTATTTAAAATAATTCTACATTCAAAATACCTAATCATCATGTTTCGTTCCAATCATATTTGTCACTCACTTTTTTAATACCATTGTCATCACTGGTTTAGTATCAGCGCTGTGAATTTTTATCGGAAGGGTGATATTGAATTATTTCTAAGTAAACGTGTCTTGGCTATTTTTGATTGATTGATTGTAGGGTTTAACGCGCCGACGCAACGCAGGCGATGAGGCGCGCCGTAGTGGAGGGCTCCGGATTAATTTTGACCACCTGGGGATCTTTATCGTGCGCCGAAATCTCGTACACACGGGCGTTTTTGCTTTTCGCCTCCATCAGAAAAGCGGCCGCCGCGGCCGGGAATCGAACCCGCGACCTTGTGCTCAGCAGCGCAACGCCTTAGCCACTGAGCCACGTCTTGCCTATTTTGCTCGCTCCTTCTTTAAAGATCTCGAAGAAGAGGTTGCGGACAAAAATGTTTAAAAAACCAATTTGAAAGGTTGCACCGAATCCTTCCCAAACGCCAACAGCGAGTCAGTTGCTTTTATTTTCAATTAGGCGATCACTAATCCATTAAATTAACCAACTAACCAGCGTCCCAGATGAATCACCCAATTCGCAATTGTAATATTCCTGCCGTTTTTCGATGGAGTGAGAAACAGTGCGCCCTTTGATGTGAAGTCCTGGCGCACGTTAAGCTTCTTCAGGTGGACTAAACTACGCCTTATTTCATGGAGTTCCACTGCGGCGAATGCTGTAGTTAAGGCTCAGCATCTGCGCTTCAGCTCATAATTAGAGATTAGACCGCCGGTTCACTGTCCTCGCCCATTGTCATCATACGTTAGCGTCAACTGCACAATTACCTTTTTTTAAGTAACGCTATTCACGTTTGCGCATACAGTAAATCCAGTAATTGGTTACAACATTCGCCAACTCGCATCTCCCTGAGACCCTCCACATGGGATTGGGTCGCTCGGTATTCGTCCCATTACTTGCACAATCCGCCTGTCCTTTTCACACAGCTCCCCACGACCTCAGTTACTTTTAGCTTTTGATTCTACATAGAACGTCTTCTGCCGCGTTTAGGCTGGAAATTTGGAATGATCAGTTCCGGTTCACGGATGCAATGCTCATCGCCATTCTAACTGCACACCCACACCCCATGTTTCTTCTTCCTGCAGGAGTGCACCGGAAGTAACCGCGGCTGTACGTTGCTTTTTACATAGCGACGGATGCCACCTGAACTTTGTGACTCGATTGCAACTCACGAAAACACGCATCTCCTTTTCGTCGAACTGTTATAAGGTTTTTGGTCTGCGTTTTAAATTCTCTTGACTTTACAATTTTGCTCATATAACCATTTGTTATCCGGTACTCCGTAAAACTTGGTAAAGAAATATTTTCTGTCCGCTGGTCTGACAGATGATTCGCATGCTGTGAGTCTTTGGTTTAGCGTGCCCTGAAAACTGTGAAGTAACGTAACAGCTCCCCCACGTCCTCCTATCTTCCCCTTGTCTTGCTCTCGTTCGGACGAAACAAAGCATCTCGCTATATGTACTTTTGTTCCAAAAAATTTTATCTCCGTCAGACACATAACAATCTTTACCGTATACTATTAAAGTTAAAAGAAGCGCGAAAGCTTTCTTACATCGAAAGTGCTTCAAACGTTCGCTAAATGTGGGTCAACTTTCGATGAAGTAACGTCCAATCGATCGTCAAACCTTCAACGACACACTTCGCAAACGGAAAAGGAACCCATGGGATGATTTTGCGCGCACTAAATCAACGCATCTAGGAAGGATCTAAATGCTTCGATATAGGTGGCTTAGGGGTATTCTGCTCTTTCTTTATGACGGATGGGTATTCTGCAGTATATATAATCGTTCTTTTTCTAAACACGGTTTCACGCACGCGCCGTCTTTCTAGAGATCTTATCAAAGCTTTCGGTCGGCCAACCGGTCTATGGGAAAATGAATTAGTTCTTTGAATCGGTCCAACATGAATGAGTCCAACACTAAGCTGTCTAACAAAGAAAGCTTTCGCTTTAAAAAATGTCGTGTCCATATCGCATACACAAAAACAAAAATGACAAACAAATAACTTTTCTACTCCCATTACTGCACCCAGGAGTCTGAATTATTAATGAATTATTAGTTAACAAATTTATGGTCGCTTCCTGAATCAAAAAAGGAGTTCCAACGCGCCGTTTAAAAAAAAACAGCTTTATTATATAGGTTCCTTGCCGGGTTTCCCAATCGGAATGACCGCGTAAAACAGGCCTCTTAGCGGACTCTAAACGCCCATGACCTCAAGCGCTTTTTCATTGTGGTAAGCCGAGAAATATGGTTAATTTGGCCAACAAGCCCAGTCACGGCCGCCGAAGGAAACCACCTCGGCGGCCTTATTTCCTCAGCAATCATGCACTGTAGATAAGGGGAGAACTGCCGATCTTCTCAAACGTCCTTGGAGGTGATTACACATTGTTTTGATCACACTCAAACTCCCGACGGACCGAAAAGGAATACGTCTTGAAAGTGATCGCCCTTTGTAGTTCCGAGGATTTGCTTCGAAAAACCTCCAACGGGATTTTGAAGCAAGCTCGAGATTTTCCGCCTGCGCCCGAGACATGAAAGCGCTCGAGAGAAAAACAAACGCACGTGCTCGTTCGCCAAATTGCGTGCGCTAGTCCCTCTTCGAAAATCAAATGCGCGGAATGCCTGCGGTGGGCTTTGGGGATTCTGCGTTTTTCTGGAACAGAAAGTTTATGTTTATTGCTACATTTATTTTCAATCTGCGTGGTCACTAGATACTGCTTGAAACTTTTGTTTTATACTGTTTCTTCCTTCAGCCCAATGCGCTAGATTTGTCGCGGTTTTCCTGGGCATTCGTAGATCGGATTTGGGAGGTTCCGGCCTGCGCGAGCAGAACGGGACGAGGTATGTGTGGACGACCATACCTCTATTTCACGATGAATCAAAATAACGCGCTTTTGCAAAGGAACATCTTCGAGGTCCACTTGCCACCCTTTCAGCCCAGGCTTCTGCGTTCAGGGCGTGTTACCCGAGTGCCGAGGTTTCAATGCACCTGTGGATACCTAAGTAGTTTAAATTATTTTTGGCCCTCACGGTCGGCGCGCCCCAAATACCGAGCATATCCTACGGAGTGGGAAAATGCCTTATAAATTCTTAAGTGAAAGCCTTAGATTTTTCTGCTGCATGGAACGCGTGACGTACAAAACGATTGTAAGGTACACAGAACCGCCGAGAAGTGGGAGCGTGAGGCGGGAAGCGGAAGGAACTTCGGAAGGTCGTCTCCCGGAGGCTAGTCAAGTGACGGCGGACCCGACCGTAACGTTTATCAGAAAATTCAACGGAAGACCACCAGAAGGTATAACTGGGCGTTCGCCTTCCCATTGTTTGAAAGTTCCAAACATTAGTCGCAATTTTTCTGTGGCATGATACTCTTAAATTTTACGTATGTTTTTGAGCAGCCAGAAACTGCTAATGAAGTGGTTGCGGTGGTGGTGCAAGAATATATGGCTCATATCTACTCAGGGGGATTGCAGGTAATGGGGGTTCACCGAGAGAAACTATATACTCAGCATGTAAAAAAATACCTTTAACGAATGAAATTAAAGTAGACTGTTAGGGGGGAAATACAAACAGAAAAGGAAACTGCCCGAACATGAAATCTAGCACCAGAAAGTGTTGAAACCAATATAACTGAGAAATAAAAACGAATAACAAAAAAACGTGAGAAGTATGCAAAGAAATAAAACAAGAAGAGAGGTTGGTGAAGGAGAGGCAGTGGGCAGGGAGGCCCCGATATCAGACATCATAAACGCTGCGAAGTTTCTGAGGGAAGCCCGGTATAGCCATCCGCAGGCTAGCAAGGGAGGCAGCCAGATTCCGAAATGTATAAGTTTACGGCGAAGCAAAGAATTGCGTGGCTAAAACCCAGCACATTCGCCCCGAAGGATACTATAAGAGGACCAGACAATAAGAGGCCGAATCGGTTAAACCTGTTTTCCGAGTATCTTTTTGGTATAGAGAAGTACCTTCGGCAGGACAGGAACAAATGTTTTGTGGTTTCTAATTCGTTACAAAATGCACAGAGTGGTGAGATTGCAGTGGTACAAATAATAATTTAAATTTGGGACATTAGAGCGAAAGCTGGTGAGGGTAACTTCACAAGCCCGTGACTGAAAAATCTGGCACTTTCATGAGTGCCGGAGGTGATCGAGGTCAGAACTTACGTTTGCAGATTCAGCCATGCATTGTAGCAGGCTTAATCTTGGAAAGCGTGTCGAGGTGAGAATACTCATAGGCGGTAGAACCTTTACCACCGGACCACCCAAGGCAATGTCTGCCAGAGTGTCTGCTAGTTCGTTGAGCCAGATGCGTTCGTGTGAAATCATTTTTTTTGTTACGGCAAGGAGCACTAATTTGGGATTTTCCTTCTCGAGTTTGCATTACAAGACAGAAATTGACGTTTACGTTCTAAATCTACGGCATAATATTTTGGAAGTTACTATTGACAGCAAGGGTTAAGGCTTGAGTGAGTTGGTGCATGATTACAAAAGGCGAACAGCGAAAACTCCGACAAAACACAAGAAGAAGAATGTGACAAACGTTAATAGAATTCACTGAACAAAATTCGCGTGAAACATAACTCTCGATGCACGGGCTGGCACGTCAACGCTCCGCAGTGATGTGACGCCTACAATGACAAGCCTCTAGTGGTGCACACGTGTCTTCCAATTAACATGCCCATTGTTTTTTGTCGCGATGTTATTTGTTTCTTACTTTTTGGTTACAAGACTCAGAACCTTGCACGGCCTTGTTAGCAACGCGTATTCGCTATAAGGGGGAATGAAATTAGCTCCCACCATATTTGCAACTTATTATCATGCCTGAAATTCCCGTTTTGTACTCGGTACGTGTCTAAGATACATTTATAAACACATAGCAGCAATTTTTACGCAGCTGGATACAGGTAAATGGGGTAGTGCAGGCGTTCTGAGCTCGTCTCGCATTCTAGAAGACCCTCACCGGAATCCCGCCCACAGTTAACGTTTCCCATATTGCCATTCAACTCAATAAGTTACTTTGTTTATGGGAACTTCCCTCAGAAATGTGGCGTCATTTCATACCTGTATTTACCTGATTTTATGATTTGAGCAGTCAGCCATTTTGTGTGCCATCTATCGGTTATTATTTGTACCATTCGCGACCACTTTGCGTGTCAAGTACGCTGGATTCCCGCCTAACAGCGTCAGCTGCCGCTTTTGCGTAAAAATAAATTCCCCAAAAAAAGCCTCTCCGAACTTCACATTCTTCTTCTTGTGTTTTGTCTGAGTTTGCGCTGTTCCCCTTTTGTAAACTAATGACAGGCCCCTCGTGCTTTTCCCGTGGTCACTTTTTTTTGTTGCCTTCAGTAGACGGCACAACTCCAGAAAAATGCTTGAAGCATACAAATTACGCCGAAAATGTTTTGCTAGCCATGCTCCAGGTACCAAAAGAGCTTTGGTGCCACTAACGGATCTTGGTTGTGCTATTTTCACGACGAAGATACTCGGCGGGGAGTGTCCCTAGAAAACAATATGTAGGTGACAAAGCGAAATATAAAACACGCGGGCTCAGCCGTAATGCAATTAACCAACCCTAAGTCACAGTGTGTTCTGTTCTCGCCGACGATAATGGTAATAGAGACAGTTTATTCAATTAATGGCCACTTTGCAGCCACATGGAAGCAAGCCCGCTATCAAACATTCATGTCAAGTAGCGTCGAAGTGCGGTAGTCACGGCTGAGCGCGTGGGAAGCGCGATGGAATAACATTTTAGGAAGGTATCAAGGAAATACGTGGTAATGAGACACACTCCTTAGTTAAAACGAAAGTGTAAAATTGATGCATGCACATATTTATCTGCAAAGAAAGTGTACAACTGATGCGTGCACGTACTTTATTTAAAACGAGAGTGTAAAGCTGATGCGGGCAGATATTTTATTCAAAACAAAGTGTAAACTGATTTGTGCTCACTACGCGCCCTCTTCGGCGTCTAAAATGAATCGGTGCGGCATCTGGAAAGCAATTTTGGTTGTCCCGAGCAGCCGCGGAAGTGGCAAGCTTCGGGCCTTGTCGTACAAGGTGGCCAGACGAATGAATACAGAGATACGTGCAGTACATTCTAGCGCTAATATACAGTGGAAAGGGGGCTTGGTAGACATGCCATGTGAGAGACAGAGAAGATCCGGACTAAATAAGAAACAGACATAATAAAAAATGATATAGAAATAAGGCAGGAAAAGAACTATTTAAAGAGCGACCTGAGGCAAGCTTAATGAAATTTTCTCGGTGCCGTATAGATCGGAGTAATACGCCCGTATCGCGCACAGTGACCTAAATCTTAAGTACATCATCATTATCGTTCTCGTCATCGTTATCAGCATTATCACCGTCGTCAATATCCTCATCATCTTGGTCACCCTAAGTACGACAGCTGCCGAAAGAAGGCCTTTCTAATAGACCTCAATCGCTTGAGTCATGGTCCGCCTGATGCCACTCACCGCACCTGAATTCTCTCATTTGTCCCTCCATCCGGTTATTGGTGTTATCGTTATTAGTTCTCTTTCTCGGTAACTGCTCCGCTTCCTGGAGGTCCACCGATTGCCTTTTCGTTGCCTTACGCGCCCATGTAAACTTCACTTCTTTCTCCTAATTTGGGGTGTGATCACTTCCATCCGAGTTAGTCCCCTGATCCACTGATCCAAGACACTAATTTCCTGTATGTAGGAATTCCTCCTTCTATTCGTTGTTCTACGCCGCAGAATAGGGAACTCTGCCTGGGACCTCTGCAAGACAGACTTGAAATTCACATCCACTCGATATATATATATATATATATATATATATATATATATATATTATATTATATTATATATATATATATATATATATATATATATATATATACATACATCCGAAAATACAATATTGTTACGCACACCGTAAGTGCCCTAAATTCGCCGATGCGTTCAGACATTTCAACGGTCAACCATCTGAGCAAGCTGATTAGAAAAAAAACTCCCCCCACCTCCCCGAAGGGGATCGTGCGGAAATGCGAATGCATTGGGTGCACCGATGAGTGCGCTGCGGCAAAAAGTCAAGGAGAGAGGCGCGCGCTCCACTGCATTTATATATATTTTTCCGAGCGCAGCGAGCGGAGAGAGGGTACGCTGAGAGGAGAGAGAGACCCGCGCAACACGCCCGCCCCGCGCGCGAGCTCTCTCTGCCGAGCTCCGCGATGCGAGCGCCCTCATACGCCCGAGCGCGCTCCTCCTTTCCACTCACTCTCCGCTACTCCGCCAGAGCTCCGCGATGCGAGCGCCCTCACACGCCGAGCGCGCTCCTCCTCTCCCCTTGCCCTCCGTTACTCCCGCCCCAGCTACGACGTGCTCCGGTTGCTAGGCGCGCCACAGCTGTTGCTATGCTCACGCCGGCCAACGCACGACAACCCCCGACTAAGAAATGCATTCGCATTTAAAAGAGGAGAACGAGGTTGCACTCCGGCCTGGCACCGTCATTCACGGACCTCTGTACCATCTACGCTCATCCTACACCGTCCGATTTCACTGTAAATAAATCCATCACGTAACAGTTCGGTGGAGGAGCTTGGTACGCCACGCCGGACCTCCATGATTTCCGCCGCCGCCGACGTATCGCGGGTCTGCCACCGCTGTCTCCTACGATACCTCAAGGTGGGAACACTGTGCCGGCCCCCATGCCTGGCTGACATCCCCCGCGAGAGCAAAGAATATTCACTGGGAACGCCGATGAAGACGTTGAGGAATGGCTGACGCACTATCGACGAGTGAGCCGGTACAACCGCTGGGATACCGCTGCATAACTCTCGAACGTCGTGTTCTCGCTAGATGAAACTGCCCTGACCTGTTTTGGGAACAATGAAAGCAAGCTCACATCCTGGGACCATTTCGTCGAAGAAATTTAATCCCGCTTTGGCGACTCCGTCGGAAAGAAGAAGCGGGCTGAACAGATGTTGCTCCATCTCACCCAAGTCCCGGGCGAGACATGCACCAGCTACATTGAAGAAGTGCCAAAGCTCTGCAGACTCGTCGACCCACAAATGTCTGAGGATGATAAAGTGGGTCACTTATTAAAGGGGATCGCTGAAGACGTCTATAACGTTTTAATTCGGCGTGAAATGTTGGAATCAGCGTCAGACGTTGTTCAGCATTGTCGCACCTTCGAGGCGTTGAAGAAGCGTCGTATTACACCAAAGTTCTCTTGCTTGGCTAATGCAACTATTGTGGCAAGCGTTGACGTGACTACACCACCGGACTTCGCTGAACCTATCCCGCGCATCGTCCGCGAGGAATGACTGCGACACCAAGAGCCTCGGCGCTACACTGACGTTTTGCACGTTCACGAAAGTTGCGTGCTGCAAGATGTACAGGCCAATAGCCTCTGGCCTTCGAGTGCTCAGTTCCGTGATGCGAGCTATACGCCTCGCAATAAAAGCCCGCAGCGCCTCGACAATCGGGATTCACCACGCTGCAGTCACGATGTCCAGCAGTTCTCTCGGCACCCTCTACGTCCAACTTGCGACCAGCGTCCTCAGCGCCCGGCTCTTATGATCACCGTTTTGATCGCGTCTACGAGAGATCCTTCCCTCACCGTAAGTGTGACCTTCTCGTCTGCTACAACTGTGGTTTTGAGGGCCACATTTCTCTCTACTGCTGCCGTCACCACCAAGCGCCACGGTACCAGCAAGCTCCCATGTCGAACCGCCCGAACGCTCGAAATGCCCGCTACGACACTCGCCTGCCAACAGCTTTGATCTTCCAGGCACCACCATGCCGCGATTCACCGGCTTCTGACCGCAGCTTAACCCCACCCGCTTCACGACAGCGGCGTTCACAATCACCCCGGCGTCGGTCACCGCCGCCGGAAAACTAGGTGAGGCCGCGGCACAACCGTCACGTGAAATGCCTCTTACCGGACAGCCTAACTGGGAACTAGCTTCGCCTGTATCAATGCTAAAAAACAGAGTGGAAGTATTATTCGATGGCAAGCGAACAATGGCTTTGAATGTTACGGGTGCAACAGTGTCGGTAATGAGTACTGCGCTTAAGTCCCGTCTTGGCCGCAAAGTAATGCTTCACTGGGACAAAATGGCAACATTATGAGGTGTTGGTGGTGAGTCCCTATGCCCACTTGGAATCTGCTCAGTGACTGTTTCGTTTGGGGGCCACACATTCAGGGTGGAGTTTTCAGTATTGCCACGGTCAACACAGGATGTTATTTTAGGTCTAGACTTCTTGAAGCAGTGTGGTGCCATGGTTGACTGTCGTGATGGAGAGACGTATGTGGGCGGGACCGCCCTATCTGCCCTTGTAGAGGATTCTTGTCCCGATACCACCCGCGCACTGTGCGTGTTGAGCGACACCATCATGCCGGCGCGGTCAGCCGCATTCCTGTCAGGCCTTTGCACGGGAACTGATATGGATAAATTTGAAGCTTTGCTGGAGCCGATTTCACTCATCTGTGCAAAGGAAAATGTATTGGTGCCTCGATCGGTTGTTACGGCACACAGGGGACAAACCTCTGTATGGACTATCAACTCTTCTGCCGAAACCACTCTACTTTCGCGCGGGCTGAAACTTCCCGAAGTGGTCGAATATGTTTCAACTTCGATAGCAGTTTTGTCCGCAGCCGTAAATCAGTACACTGATCCTTGCCCTGTGGACCCTGCCAAATTGCAAAGTATGATCGACGGATCCCTTGAACCAGAAAAACTCCGTGCGTTGGTTGCCGTGCGTTGGTTGCCGTGCTGGCACGATACTCACGCGTATTTGACTTCGGGCGAACACATCGATGCTCATCAATACCGCCCACACGGACCCACCATTCAATCCATACTGGGGAAGCCCGATCCATACGGCAAAAGCCGTACCGCGTTTCACCATCCGAGCGCAAGATTATCTAATGAACGAGTACGAGACATGTTCCAGAATGGCGTGATTGGAGCATCTTCAAGTGCCTGGGCACCTCCGGTGATATTGGTCCCAAAGAAAGAGGGCTCATGGCGCTTCTGCGTTGACTATCGGCGCCTAAACAAAAATACTAAAAAAGACGTCCAACCACTTCCCCGCATAGATGATGCAATAAATTGTCTTCATTCGGCTTCGTACTTCTCTTAAGTTGATTTTCGATCAGGCTACTGCCAAATTCCCGTGAACCCCGAAGAAAGAACAGCGCTTATCACACCCGATGGACTATTTGAATTTAATGTTATTCCCTTTGGACTGTAACGCCCCTTCCACGTTTGAGCGTTTCATGGATACGGTACTTCAGGGCCTCAAGTTGGAAGTCCGCATGTGCTACCTCGACGATATCGTCACTTTTGGTCGCACGTTTTGTGAACACAACACGCGCTTGGCCACTGTTTTGAACCGTTTAGAAAAGGGAGGTCTCATCTTTCGATTTCGATTCGGAGAGCGGCAAACTCTTGTCTTAGGCCTTGCTGTCGACAAACATGGCGTCAGACCGGATCCACCCAAGATACGAGCCGTTAGCTGCTTTAAAAAACCCACCTCTGCGAACGACCTTCGCAGCTTCTTGGGACTTTGCACCTATTTTCGTCGTTTCAAAGGCGGAGCATTTCTTAGGCTCGCCTGGTCCTCCGACGTTGATGGAGGCGCCGTCCACACGCTCACTGCGCATGCGCAAATCTCCTCCTTACACCCAGAGCTCCGCGATACTGCACTATAAAAAAAAGAAATAGTTAGCGGCGCCCGGTTTCGATCCCACGACTCTCTGGCCGCAACGGGAGGTACACGGTGCTCTTCCCACTACGCTACAAATCCGGGACAGGAGCAAGTGCTACGAACGCGCCTTATGTCCTTGACTCATTCAAACTACGTCAAAAAACTACTAATACAACGAAGGCACGCGAAGCTGCACGTCAACGGAAACGACGAACTGAAAACTTTACAGGGGGATGCTGAATTTCCCGTGGGAAAGCTGTGGCGAGAAGCGCAACGCGCCCTGCAGCTCAACCAGCCCCGTCCGCAGCGCCTCTGATGCTGATTGTGGCAAGATGCCCCTAGGGATTGGCCAACCAAAAAATCCATCACGAGATAGGTTCGCGTTCAACCACCGTCGTCATCTTCCCGTAGGGGAACCGCCGAAGAAGAAGAAGAATGAGAAGACAAAGCTGCGAAGAGGAGGGCGTGTACATTGCTCTCAGCCGGTGCACCAATGGCAACAACCTTTACCTCACCAAAGCTGACGGAAACTACCGATTCTACCAGAGAGACAACATCAACAACAACATGATGGACGAGTTTCGGCGCCTTGAGAACCACCGCCTACTCACCGTAACACAACAGCACTTGCGTGACTTTGCCACCGGTGTGGACCCGGACGCAGAATTCCCTCTGGCGCTAGTAAAAACCAGATCGCTCAACATAATGGCAACACTATGGAACTACACGGAACCATCACGATGCTACGCATCCTCATCAGGGTGCCCCACGGGAAGATGGTGTAATTTTTTTCTCCCTGCCTTTGCTGACATAGCCTATCCTCTACAATGTCGTCTGCGGAAAAACGGTCCATTCAAATGGAGTACCGACTGTGCCGTCGCTTTTCTTCTCTTGAAACATCTTCTGGCATCCGGACCGATTCTCCGCCATTTTGATGCCCAGGCGCCGACTGATGTTCACAGCGATGCCAGTGGGCTTGGAGTTAGGGCCGTGCTTGTTCAGCGCCACAGTGATGGTGAGCATGTTATTGCTTACGCCAGCCGCACTCTCAGCAAGTCGGAGTAGAATTATACTCTCACGGAGCAAGAGCATCTGGCAGTTTTTTGACACACAGCGATTTCGCCCCTATCTCTATGGGCATCCTTTTACCATCGTCACAGATCACCACTCACTCTGCTGGCCCGCCAACCTTCATGATCCTTGTAGGTGTCTGGCACGCTGGGCTCTCCGTCTGCAGGAGTATGATTTCACCGTATCATAGAAAAGCGGCCGCAAGCATACTGACGCTGACTGCCTCTCCCGGCTGCCACTCGAATCAATGGCCTCTGACGAAGACAACGTTTACTAGTATCTCACCTCCATTTGGACATCTTTCCCTGAGCCGGCTGTTTTCAAAAGGGAGGAGTGCAGCGACAAAACTTTGGACTCGCTTTTCGCTTTAACCGATGAATCGAAGCCTACTAGCCGTTTCTGCGTGCGAAACGAAACACTTTACAAGATGAACTATTCGGCTGCCGGACCTCGTCTCCTACTTGTTGTGCCAGAAAGCCTCCGTAGCGCTGTCATAAGTTTCGTGCATGACGATGTCACATCGGGCCACATGGGACTCGCGCGCACTCTGCCCCACGCTCAACAGCGGTTTTACTGGCCGAACATGCGCAAGACTATTGAGCGCTATGTCGCCACTTGTACCCAATGCCAACAGTGCAAAAATTCAACAACTGCTCCAGCAGAGCGACTCCACTCTGTTGACCCGCCAAGTCGTCCTTTACAACAAGTTCGGATTGACCTGTTAGGACCTTTCCCCCGCTCATCGCATGGACATCGCTGGATCATTGTATGCGTGGATTACCTCTCTCGCTATGCCGAGACGGCTGCTCTACCGTCTGCCACTGCTACAGGGATCGCTGTCTTTTGCTTCGCTACATTTTGCTACGCCATGAACCTCCCCCCCCCCCTCCCCCCAAGTCATAATCAGTGTCCGTGGACGTCAGTTTACTGCAAATGTCGTTGAAGAGTTGCTTCGCCTTTGTTCCGTCCAATTTCGTCATGCTGCGCCAACCACCCCCCAAAAAATGGACTGACGGAACGTAACAACCGCACGTTAGCTAGCATGTGATCTATGTATGTCAGCTCGGAGCGTGAGAACTAGGATGATCTGCTTACATTTATCACATACGCGTACCATACTGTGAAGCACGAAACAACCGACTACAGCCCCTTCATCCTCCTTTATGCCTGGCGGCCCGGTAGCTGTCTCGACACCATTTTCCCTTTCTTCAAGCATGACGACCCTTCCTTAGCTAGGACGATCTGCCTTGGCGAAGAAGCTCGTCGGCTTCCCCGCGTACGAATCCTGTCCTCCCATAAGCGCTCTAAGCAGTGTTACGGTAGTCGTCGGCTGGATGTAACATTCACACCGGGTGATTTAGTGTGGCTTTGGACACCGCTGCGCAAGCGCTGCTTGTGTGAGAAGTTTCTGGTTCATTACTTGGGTCAGTTTGCTGTACTACAACGTCTCAGCGATGTCACCTACGTCGGCGCACGATTGACTTCGACTGGCCGAAAGAGAAAAAGAACGCAAGTAGTTCATGTTGCCCGTCTGAAACGTTGTGAAGAACGCTCCACAAGCTGACTCGCCCTGGGGGCTTCGTCTGCGACGGGAGAAATGTTGCGCACATCATAAGTGCCGTATATTCGCTGATGCGTTTATAACATTTCAACGGTCAACCATCTGAGCAAGCTGATTGGAAGAAGAGGAGAATAAGGTTGCACTCCGGCTTGGCACCATCATTCACGGACCGCTCTACCATATACGCTCGTCCTACGCCGTCCGATCTCACTGTAAATAAATCCATTTAGTAAAAATATTATAACCTAAAACTCGCGCAGGAACAGAAGTTTTTCAAGAGGGGTAAACCAGTCAGTACGCTTGCATCCCCAAATATAAACTTTGCATTTCAGCCACGATCTCGCGGACATGCGCCACAGCGATACGGGAATAAATAACGTGAACCCGGCGACCTACCAGACGACTTCACAGGATGCGCATGCCGAGCAAGAGAAAAGCACGTTGGGAACGTCACAGCGGACACACAAAGCAAGTATCGTGGAAAAAAAGGCCGAGGACATACCTCTCTTCAGAAGTCTCTGCACGATATTCCCCCGCCCTTCCCTCCACCCCCCCCCCCCCCAAAAAAAAAAATACCGCATTTTGATAGTGTAGGATTGCGTGATCTATAGTTTTCCTGTCGCCCAATAACCTACGATTTACGGATTCCAAAGAAATACCGTCCCAGTTTTACAGGAACTGTTGAGAAATACCGTTCAGAAAAGAAAGCTTTATACCCAGACCAATGGCCATACATTTACCTCGATGCAGAGTACCTCAGCAATTGAATTGTTAGGGCAGTAGAAAAAACGGAAAAAAATTTACCACTCGCATTTACCTAGTTCCTAATGGTGCGTGGTAGGGATGTAGAAAGATCTAGTGCAGATTGTACCCATGACGAAGTTTCTCGTTTGAAGACAAGTGCCAAAAATACCTTAAAAGGGAATCCGTTTGATCGCACAAGAAACGGCAGCACGACAGACGTACAGGTGGCTTAGAACGAGGGCACCTGCTCGTATAAAAGAAAGGTTGAATCTCTGCATGCCTTTTCAGCTTCAATGCGAAATAAAGATGGGGAATATTCTATGAAGCTCTTGAATATTGTTGCGGGAACGCGCAATTGCCTACACAAGGTACAATATCTCAGATGCCAAGTGGTTTTCGCACATCATTAGGCGGGGGAATATATATTGTTCTAGCGAAAGCGATAAAATGTTTTTGCTTACAGGTTTCAAAGAGGACAATTCTAGTGTCCGTGGCTGCGCTCAAAACACTGTTCCGGACTGGGAAACAAGAGTTGACTTAGTGCGTGCGCCGCTGATGATATATCGCGTAAAAGGCGATCGTAATGGCGCGAGAAAAGAACACGGGCACGCGGTAAAATAATAACTCTGATTCTGGAGAAGCGGTGACGTGAAGTGTCGCCAGGCAGGAAGTTCAAGTGATTCACGCCAAAAATGAAGAAAGAAAAGCAAAAAAAAAAACTCAGGGAAGCTTGCACTTATGGACAAGACTTGAATGACGAAGCTTCTGTTGGAGATCATGAGCGGAAGCTGGGCAGCATCGGCACTCCGCAAAGCGCAGTCATCTCGCCATTTCTCTTCAACCTGGTGATGATTGGAGTCGCCGAACGCCTGAACCAGCTCCCTCAAGTCAAGTACACCATCTATGCGGACGACATTACCCTCTGGGTCCCCGGGGGTAGTGACGGCCACATTGAATCCCCACTACAAGAGGCAATCGACAACATCGAAGACTGCCTGAAAGACACGGGACTACGATGCTCTCCGCAGAAATCGGAGTTGCTGATACTACCACCGCCCGGGCGCCTCCGCAAGCGAGCAGCGGAGGACGCCAAAAAGATCATGCTGCGCACGGGGGACGGCACAGTCATACCCCACGTGAAAAGCATCAGAGTGCTCGGCATGCACATCGAAGCCAGCCGCAGCAATACAACCGCAATCGACCGCATGGTCACCAAGATGGGGATCGCAACGCGTCTCATCAAACGAATATCTACGCGCAGACAGGGAATGCGAGAAGCTAACCTGCTGCGCCTCTTGCAATCATTTGTCATGAGCCACGTTACATACGTTGGTGCGTTCCACTACTGGAAACAACAGGAGAAGGATAGGATCTATGCGGCCATCCGCAAATCCTACAAGGCAGCACTGGGGTTGCTCAACAGCACGAGTAACCAGGCCCTTGCCGAACTGGGGGTACACAACACCCTGGACGAGGTGAGTGAAGCCCAGCGGGTCTCGCACCTCGAACGCCTCGGTTCCACCAAGACCGGCAGGGCCATCCTCCAGAGGTTGGGCCTCAACCCACCTCAAGTTGACCAACATCAAGATAGGATCGTTCCCATAGAGGACGACATCATTCGCAAGATCAAGGTTCTCCCCTTGCCGCGGAACGTCCACCCGGACAGGAACGCGGAGAGGATAGCGGCGCGAGCCCGAGCGCTCGCCGAGGCACACAACAGTGACGAGGGGGCAGTATACGTGGATGCAGCCAAGCACCGCGACCGCCCCAACACATATGTGGTGGTGGTCGTACGAGCCACCACCGGGGAACTAATTAACGCCTGCAGCATCAAGGCCCGAACGGCCGCGCAGGCAGAGGAGGCTGCCATAGCCCTAGCGCTAGCGAGCAGCCCCACAATCACCACGGTGCTCAGCGACTCGAGGACCGCAGTAGCAAGCTACGCCAGGAACGCCGCGTGCGGGACTGCAGCGAGCCTGCTCCCCGAGCGCAAGGAGACTACAACGCACATCCGCTGGTTCCCCGCACACGTGGGGGGCATTGCGGGTGGCACCGTCAACCGCAACGAGGAGGCGGACGCCATCGCACGCTAGCTCGCGCACCGTGCGGTGCCCCCCTGCCCATCGTCTGCGGCGGAGATCATGGAGCCCCTGACCAACTACGGGGACATCCTTCACTGGCATCGTGCGGGAAGACGCGCCCTGCCCCCACCTCACCCGAGGCTCAAGAGGGGCGAAGCCGTCCTCCTCCGTCAACTACAGACTGGATCCGTGCTGACTCCAGCGCTCGCGCGTCACGTGTGCCCTGGAACTTACGAAAGTGCAGTGTGCAGTGTGTGCGCGTTGGTGACTGCAGACCTGGCCCACATCATGTGGGGATGTGAAAGACACAGTGCAGTGGGGAGCCCAAAAGAGCTACCACCGGACAATATAGGACTCGTGAGCTCGCCCGAATACGAGCGGCAACTGCTGGCAGTCCAGCGGATCGAGGCTGCTCTGGCCCGGCAAAGGCGAAAAGGAGACCCTCCTTCGGGAGGGGACTCGCCGAGTAGCCTGAACCGGTGCCCAGGCATAGCTTCGGGGTCTGCTTAGTACACAGACAGGGGGGGGGGGGGGGGGCGAAGCCCTGCGTGGCCTGACCCGCCTCCCCGCCGGAAATTTTCAATAAATGTCATTTTCTCTCTCTTGACGGACCCACACTCGAGTTTTAGTACCGTTGTGGTGTCGTGGTTGACGTCAGCGCCACGGCATTTCGATGACCTTATGTTGAGCGAGGTCAGAGTGTGCTTGTCGTTTGGGTCAATGTTTTCGCACGGCAATCTGCAAATGCTACTTTGCACGCCGAGCCTTTCGAAGCACGGCCTCATCCTAGGCCATGAGAACTATCCGCGGCCGGGCGATATGGAGTCAGTGATAACCTACAGCAGCTTCCACATTCACGTCGCGGCTTTTTTACGGTACAGAGCGCATGCCCCTCACCCGACGACACGGGAACCAACGAGTGAGGAACGTACGCTATGATGGGTCTTTCTCGTTCCGAGCAAGTGTAGCCTCGATACGGCGAGCACTGGAGTTTTTTTTTTTTTGTGACCGGTGTTGGCCAATCTCCCTGCTTAGCTTGACGAACGTGCGCTCTGGGCACGTGCGCACGAGCACTCGGCATATTTCTGGTTTTTTGCCACCGCGGACACCACACACAAATCAGTTGTGTAACAGCTTCGTTGTTCAAAAAAGGGAGACGCAAACCCGGCGTAGCAGTGAAGTCTGGTAGGTATCGGCAGGGGAAGCGCTAAGGCTTTCGTCTTCAAAGCACGCAAGCAGAGCTCAACGCCAAAGGAATTATTTCATGTGCCTTGTTTTGATTTTTTAAGATCAGCGGCCAATTTAAGGCGATGTTTTTAGGAAAGAGAGGAACGCACACGTAGAAATGTGGTAATGCGGAAATTTTTTCAGTCGACTCAAGCGGAAGAAAACGCTAGAAATAAGTGCCAGGTGCCAGACTCCCTTCGATATCCTCCGTAGAACTAAGTACAAAAAACTGTGAAAAGACATCATTTGCGATCTTGTGAAACGTTCGATAGCTTGGCAGTCGCAAAAAACACAGATTCTCACGTTTCCTAGCGCCCAACGAACGCTGTTTACGAATTCGAAAAGGGCAACAGTACGACGTGTTATTCGTTCCGGGGTACCTATTTATGTGCCGCCGGAGTAACTGACCGCTCTGCCAGGCTCTGACGTCAGCGATGTCGTCAATGCAGAGACGGGCGCATGAGCCACCGCAGGTGTGTATGCATTATCAATGACGGCGCAAATATTTGACCCCGGCGGGGCGCTGTCCTGAAATTTATTTTCAGTGTTTGGGTTCACATTTATATCGAGGCTTATATCGTTTTGATCGTCGCAGTGGTTGAACTATTTTACATGCTACGCTTCGCTTGAGCAACTCGTGTCTGTGCATTCCTTTTTTCTTCGTTTTGTAGGCACCGCTGTGCTGTCTTTCAATCCGGGCGATCGCGAAAAAATTGGATAACCGCTGTATGAGCTTGCGCTTTTGCAGTCCAGTGACCCTAGCCGTCAGTATTAAGGTGTTTAGGTACTGAAAGTTTTCACTCCAATGGACTTTAATAATAGGCATTTAAAAACGAAGACAAATCGTGAGATTTTTTGTGGTAACTAGAAATGAAATCAGAAAGAGAGGGAATACCATGAGAAATTTGCTTTTCCCGGGAAAGTGATGCCACAGTACTGGTTGTGCGGAGTGAATGTTCCGAATGTTATAAAACCCCAGGTAGCCCAATTTTTTCTGTGGCACTCCCCTATGGCGTGCCCGTAGCGCACGTATATTGCGGAGCGTAGAAATATCAACGGTTGCTCTGTTTTCACGACGTTCTCAGTCGTGCTTCAAATCTTCTTTTTTTGGAAATTTTCTAGCCTTGGTTTTTTTGGAATAGATGTATGAGATGCGGATTTTTGATTTCGTGAATTTGTTTCTAACTTTTTATTTCTTGATTCTTGAATTTTTGGTGTTTAAAATTTTGTGGGACTAATTACCTCCATATACGCTTTTATAAGGATAACGGCGTTACTTTCACCAACAATGCATTTTTGTGCAAATGCAGGGCGTTGCATGGACTCGGCATAGATTGCTACGTGCTAAAAATGAGAAACTGCTGCGGGCGCAGGTTGTGTACAGAAATTGTGCATAGAGCCACTAAATACCCGTTCTCGGTGCAAACATCGCCTCTTATTGTTCGGCCGTGTAATGGCAGAAAATAGCTTTTTCAGAGTATTATCCGAACACAACACCCACTTCGTTGCGTTCAAATCAACGAAAATGAAAGCACGAAAGCTTGAATTAAGCTCTTTCAGACTCCTGTTTACCAATTCGGAAGCTAAAAGGAGCCCTTCCACGTTTTTTGTTTTTGTTTTGTTTTATTTTGTTTCGCATTGAGCATTGAGAATATACCGGAGCGCATGCCATTGATCAAGGCCTTTGTCCTTTGTGCGACACGGGAGCTGGAATCTCTTTAAAATTGAATGTTGTCAGGAGCCAAAAGAAGAGCGCTGACACGTGCTCCTCCTTTTTTTTTTTCACTTCCGAATAGGGGTATAAAATGAATGGAAGAAGAACCTTTTTTAGAGGCTCATTCGACAGACTGGTGTTTGAACCCGAAGTTCCTTCACATGGGCGTTGCCAGTTCTAGGTTTGACAGGTGAAACTTTGTTCCACCAGTGGGCCTACTGCGCGCAGGGCGAGACGACACGCACAAAAACTCACTTCTAAGCCAAACGCCCCGGAAGTTCCTGGTAATATTTGTTCTCCGCTTCTGCTAACTTCCGAACCAAAGTAGAAAACACATTGCAGTGGGTTTGAGAGTTCGGTGTAGATGTACGGTAGGATCATCACAACGCCTTAACACACACATACTACGAAAATATGCTGGGTTTAATAAAAGATCAAAGTACATAACTCTACAACATTAATTAGATACTTGTTACGGCACTAACTTCCCCGCAAGAAAAAACTGCACTGAAACGGCGGGATACATGAGCTCAAAAGTTATTTGTTTTCGCAGGGCAGTGGTACGGCCAAAAAACATTATTACTATTTGAACGCTTACAGGTGTCTGGAGCCTAAATGAGAGGCCAAAGTGTCTTCCAGATGTAATATTTGACCAGCGTGATCCTGCTAATAAGGGTGGGGAGCGCTGGATATGTAAATAAATGTTTAATGAGGTGGCCGTGCCTCAGCCATGACATAGTTAACAGTTTTTTGTAACCCTTTTCGAGAGCTACATGACAACCCCGCACGCAGAATGGCTCCTGCTAGCTGCATGAGGCATGTCGCTCATGTTTATTTAAGTAGAAGGTAACGTGGGCATAGAGAGTGGAGCCGCTCCTGTAAATTGGTCGCGACCGTGTCTTGTCTCATGCTTTATGCCCTTTTTTAACCTAGCTGCCGTGGTATATATGTCATTGTCTCGGAACCATTGTAACATCTAGGTCTGCTTATAGTATCGGTGATAACATTGGTTCCATGCTTGTCGTTTTTCTAAATTGCCGCTCATGTACCATCTCACTGACGGCATGTAGGAACATTGGTAACAGTGCTAATAGCTGAGATAGCTGGGTAAGCGTGTTACACGAACGTGACGACATAATACCCAGGCTATATCACAGGGACGCTGTGTAAAGTGCGTCCTTATTTAAAAGGAATACCTCAAAGTACGCGTGAAGCGCATGTGGCTAATGCTAAGGCTCTGTATTTCTGTCAAGCTTGGTTCACATGATTTGTATGCGCGTAGAGGGGAGAGCTGTAACCTCTGCTTCCTATAAGCATGTGCTTGATCATTCTCTATTGTTCTGCATATCGAGCGCAGTATTTCTGTTCCGAATGCAGCCCCACAAAGCGGAACAATACAGTATTACGTTGGTCCATGTCCAATGAATATCACTTCTAAATAAAATTAAGGACGCTCACATTTATGGCAACAATGACGCATTAAGGGCCTGTGCCGCAGCGAAAAATTAAATGGGCCGCAATCGTGGACTTGATTGATTGATTGTAGGGTTTAACGCGCCGAAGCAACGCAGGCGATGAGACGCGCTGTAGTGGAGGGCTCCGGATTAATTTTGACCACCTGGGGATCTTTATCGTGCGCCGAAATCTCGCACACACGGGCGTTTTTGCGATTCGCCTACATCGAAAAGCGGCCCCCGCGGCCGGGAATCGAACCCGCGTCCTCGTGCTCAGCAGCGCAACGCCTTAGCCACTGAGCCACCGCGGCGGGTGCAATCGCGGACTTAAACCGTCGTGATGGTCGTGAAGGTTGCGTACAGCTTCGCTACCTTCAATGCTTACGAGTTAGTGTCACATTTCTTCAATATTTTGATGCCCCAGGTAACTCGCGCTGTTTTGAAACCCGATAGTCTTTCCTGAGCTACTTAAACACAAAAAATGTGGTCTTTCTGCGTGTGTGTATGTCGTCTGTCTTGATATGGTTTATGAGGCCACTTGTGCATCTACTACGCATTACACGTTGGCGATTCCGGTCGTTGTGCAAAATGTCACCGTTACAATTTTGCCGCCCACGGTGACCGTCTATATTACGATGCGATCAACCTTGCATCTGTTCTACAACCGCTCTTCCATGCCCGAGCAAACGCTCCTCGAGCGACCCATACTAGCTGCTTCCAGTCAGATTACTGGACAAGTGTTGCAAGTGGCGCGAGTTGGCCTGGCATCTTGCAAACGTTGCGAGAATTCGACGGCTAAAATAGGCAGGCAGAGCGAACTCCTTTTAAACAAGCTACTCTGTTCACACTGACAAACCCGTTGGGCCATTACAGTACATTTCTGTGACCACATTTTTCTGAAAACCCGTAGTGCGGGATGTCAGCCAGAAGTCCCCCCAGTAGTCTGCTACGGATGTCGTTAAGGGGTTGTGGTGAAGCCGGTGGCTGTATTGTGAATGCTGTCATCCGAGGTTTACCGAATACACTACGATGGACGTTATTTCGAAGGGCTGCGTGGTGCGCGGGGTGACCGAAGGGTTTACGGGATATTTCGCGCTGGACGTCGTTTATTGGGGTGACGAAAGCGAGTAGTCACATGGAATGCACATCCTGGGGTGGCTAAGGCATCCCGTTGCGCCTTACACCATGTAGCCGCAAGATGGGTGGTTTGAAAAATGGCGTGTAAAGGCGTAACAACATAAAGTGATTTTTGCGAGACAAGGGGTGGTCACCGAGGTCATCTGTCACTGGCTTGTGTCGCGTCACTCGCTTCTAGCCCTACAAAAAACTTTCCTTGTTGCACGAAATGGGAAAATCAGGCTGTTATAATATGGCGTCACGTTGTCGTGTCGCTGGCCAATATCGTTTCATGTGGTCACGCCCATGTTATACATCTGTTCTCACGTCGTTTGGAGGAATCGCTTTATGTAGATATGTCGCTCTTGCTGAAATAAAACTGCCTAACTGCCGCGATTGCTTACCTCCGATGTCGTACACCTAAAAATGAACCCTTCAAAACAATGACGAGTGCTTAAAGTACACGAGTACTCAGAAGCCAACGTTGGAGCAAGGGTTTTGTGGCTTGTTTTATTTAGTACAGAAATTGCTTTTAAGAAGGAGATCAAGTAATTGGCAATGGTAAGGAGGCCAGGAAGACAAATAAAAGCTGTTAAATTTGGAAAAAAAAACTGCCATGTTGTCACTAACACAGCTCATATCAGTTTTGAAATACCTATTTTAATCAGCTAACTTAATAAATATTACAAAACTTTCACAGTTCGCAATACAGTGACGTAATACGGGCAGGCGTTACGCCAGAGAGGGTAGGACTGAAAAGATAATTATCCACTGTGTTACCTGCCCCTTATCATTCAAGTGATACGATACAAACAACACAAACCGCACTAGAATGTCCGAGTCACAATCCTCCGCCAATCAAGCAAAAAAAAAATTGTGACTTAAACACAAGAAGCCGGACAGTCTCAAGGGGTGCTGTAATAAAGACTCTTCTCCGAGGCTGACTTCTGTAGAAAGACGTCTATTCCTACTCCTTCACAGACACGTTTCTAGAAAGTGGCTGCTAGTGCAACTGCTTCATCGGTTCCGTTTCCTGAATATAGTATTTATTCCAAGTTCGCAAGTAAATTCGTTTGTTTTTATCTAAACTAGGTAGTCTTTAATGAATAACATTATATATGTCGTTCATGGCAAGTTGAAACTACCACTGCATAAGTAGGAGATATGCTGACTGGAAGAGTTTATTAAACTTCCCCTATCTTCATACCTTCGGTGTCCTTCCGTTTAGCATTTGCAGCTAAGTTATAGGCACAGAGAAGGGTAAAGTAGTACAGAAGCATGCCGCAGCAATGACGTCGGTGCCTGTATTTGGGGATGTTGTCACAGTTGAACGAATGCCAAATTCCAGAAAAGTTTTCAAAGTACAAACATTTAGCCACTCGTCAATCTGCTGTCATCCAGGCAGCGAGAATAATATTCCATGGAAAGGTGGCGTGAGGGAAGGTAGAAGCCAATCGGGAGGCGGCATCCATAGCCAGCAAATTTAGAAATCTCGGAGCGGTCGTTTAATAGGAGCAGCTAAGCGTTCTGCCTTAACTGGAACGGCAGTGGAACGCTCCACGATTTTCATAAAGGTTTAGATGCGCTATGCGGCGGGATCCCATTTTGCTAGGAAATCTTGCGCTTTGTCTTAGTGAAATCGCGCAAAGAAAAGGAGGCTGTGTGAGTAGGCAATGTTTACCTCCGTGAATGAGGTCACTTATGGCAGACTGCTTGGATTTTTATCAAATTCAAAGATATTTTCGAGTCAGAAATAAAACACCCAAACAACATCTGTAAAGTTTAATTTGCTGAGACGACGAACGATACTAAATTTGCTTTCAGGTTCACGCCCACATCTCTCATTACTGCGAATAAGCGAGTGTAGGGCTTTGGACTTGGGTTCTTTTCTTCCAACCCCTATCGCTGTGTTTAACGGGGTCGATTTCTGTCTCCGCCAGCGCAGAAGTGAATACGCGGGCGCCCCTGGCACGTGCACGGGATGAGATTTTCGCCGTCAAAAAAGACATTGAAGGAAAGCCATTACGCGTGATATTGTTGTGCTGTTTTCTAAACAGTTATTTGGGGACGCAGGTACAGCTGCGTACACCGAGGCTCCGAACATTTTAGTGAAAGCTGACGCCAGCCTACGCCCGCACTTAGCGAATTAAGATGAGTATGGAACCTAGTTGTATGACGTAGTCGCTTTTTCGGGGGCCAGAATATTCCGCCGAAAAAAATATAGCTGTGAAGCGACACTATACCCTCTTTTGGAAGTGTTTCGTTCCGGATAAAAGCGACGTCTTCAGCTAGAGGGTATAGAAATTTAAAAAGAGCGAAATATCGAGATAGACATCTCCCGCGTATCAATATTCATACCAAGAGCACCCACCCATAGTACCGAATGAATTTCGTTGGCTATGCGCGAGTGACTGCAAGCTAGGCTTATACGGTTTCGGCTGAACATGTCTAAATAGGATCCTGTTTTTCTTCGAATAATGGGAATTTATTTAAAGGTACAGTTTCTTTGTTTTGTATCGTTTTTAAAGCTGAGGTCGGCTCGTACCGGTGGTATGTTTGTGTAAGCGGTCAATTGACAAGCAAATCTGCAATGCGAAACAATTGAGGGCTTCTATACACCTGCAGTGCAAAAGATTATAGAAGGAATTCGTAATACCCCACAGTCTCTTTGGCACATGCGAGGCAGAGCATTAGTGCATAATGCAGATTCTCATAAATCACCATTTAAACAAAAAAGTTTTGCCTGTTTTGTCAGCAATAATGTACAGCGTTATGGAAGCAACCAAATACAACGTTTCCACGTACCCAGCGGTTTAAACAGTTTCAGTGAAACCTGGTGCGCTTTCCCGAATTCTCACGTAATTTGGTGCTCCGGACCACTAAGCAGAATGTTGCTTCGTGGGCCTCGTGATAAGAATTTCGTTTCGTTGAAGAACTACATATTCTCTTTTTGAGGCCCCCCGAATGCTGGCGTTGAACTAACCGGTTGTGCGTAGTTCGAAGACTTCCCCGAAAGGCGGTACCGCCGCCCCAAGCATGGATGAATAGCGCCATACAGCGGTAGTCAGGAAAGACGTTGCGCAAGTCACGTTTGAAACCCCTTCCGGTGCAAGTTGTGTAGAATTGCCCATGGCAGCTACACCTGCCTTCACGTTTTCACTATTTTCTACCTTACTTCAAAAAATCTACGCGTAAAAATGGTATATTCGTAGTCTTGTTGAGATAATCTATCGTTCTAGAGCAATTTTTAGGGCGCAGCCCTTGGCATTTGTTCCTGGGCTGAGCGGTGTCGCCGCCGTTGTTGTAACCTAGAAAACTATGGCAAGACTGAAGATTGAAAGAAGACAAAGGAGGCGACTGTCGCGAAATTGGAAAGGGAGGGCGTTTTGCCGTGGCGGGGCGAGACGGTTCTCCGAAAGCGTGCGCTGGGAGGGGGTAGAATGCTGTGCCCGCACGAGACGCTTGACTGCGTGATGGTTGGCGAAAACGTGAAGGGGAATGGCATACGCGTGACGTTGAAGTGTGTTCGTTTCCTAACACGCAGTTTACGGTCTCTTCCTAAGACGCACTTCGCGCCACTCACGTGGAGCCTCACCATTGCTACCACCGAGAGAACCCACAAGTGAGTGCTGCTTCAGCACACTGCAGCCATCAGGAGTGAGGGCAGAACTGCGAGTGAGGCAACCGGTCGTGCGTTTTGTCAGCCGCTGCAGCTAAACGAGGTGGTAGAGTGGAGGCTCAGCACCACCGACGCCAGATCCCCGAGTGATTGCTGAACAACGAGCGAGGCAACCGCTGCATAAGCTTCATCAGCCACTGCAAATACAAGTTTTTTAAACCATACAAATATGTCCGTCTGAAATTCTTTGCCTCAACATATTTTGCGTAGTCAAAGCAGCTGAAAAGCTGCGCTCAAATATTGCATTAGCGAGTATTCTAATGGCCAGTCAATTTTTGTTTTGAATTCTGTGCCCCTTTAACCTGTGTAACATACACTGATGGGTCCGCCTGAAAATAATTCTGCACAAGCGGTCACGTCACCCAATTGCCCAGTTATCGCCACCGCTGCGGTGTCATTACAAATCACGCTGCCTTATACTCTCATCTGCTGTAGAAGCGAAGCTGTTCTTGTTCGATGGTTTGATAGGACGAGGAGTAGTATCGCGGGGCAGCCGTGTGGAGAGGGCATAGCCTAGCCAGGGGGAGAGCAAGCGCCAAGTGTAGGTGCAGCGTAGTGGGGAGAGGCGGAGTGGACCCCAAGTGCTGGTGGGCCGAGACATGGCGCGGGTGAGAGTATGCGCCGAGCGCAGGCGGCCGGAGTTGAGGAAAGGAGGCGCGTCGGCCAATCAGAGATGCGCCGCTTCATGTACTTTATGCAAGATTGCGAATCAAGACAAACAAACAAACAAACAAACAAACAAACAAACAAACAAACAAACAAACAAACAAACAAACAAACAAACAAACAAACAAACAAACAAAATAACAAACAAACAAACAAACAAACAAGCAAAGTAAGAAACAAACAAACTGATGGTTCGGAGGAGCGCAACGATATAGATGAGTGCGCTTGGCGGTCGTTTCGCGAATGCTGGGAAAATGGGCGCTTTCCGGATGAAGACGCCACCCCTCGGGATTACCCGCCAAAGCTGGCTTGCGAACGGGTGCGAACTGGAATCAATCTATGGGCTTTGACATGTTCTGTTAAGCCTATCCGTACGATTATTACCCGCTGGAAAACTTCTCTTTTAGCGCCAGCATTCGCGACGTTATTATGGTGAAGCTGGGCTAATTTTTTTCTAGCAGACCCAAGTACTGGTGGCCCAACAATGATCAGTACTTTTTATAAACGTGAAAACAAAAATACGGTTTAGGTGGCTGCTAAATAATTGAGCCCCTCCATTGCAACGAGGATCCGGCAGAAAGACCTGACGAAAGACAACATAGGGTGTGGCCAAGGAGCGCCTGGACGCTGGAACTGATTCTTTTATTCTGCCTTCACCTATCCACGTCCTTGTGCATACGAAAACACGTTTAACTTGTGGACTTTAGGCGTTCCATTGTCTTTAAACTTCAAAGATGACTCAGCGAATTTTATGCGTATTTAGCAATTCTATATAGTAGTTCTTTATAGTAGTAGTCAGTTATAGAAGCATTGTCTATTTTTGATAGTCTATAATTTCTAGCTGTATGCTCTTCCGAACAAAACTACACAACTTGGTTAATTGCGGACAGATGTAGGGAAAGAGAACAGGTTAAAGTAGACTTGCGAACCCAGAATGTGCAAGGGAAGGAACACAGAAACCAAAATAACGGTCGTAATAAAATGAAATTCTCGAGAATTCTAGAAGTTATTTCTATTAAATTTTTTGACAGCCCGCGAGCTCTGTACGCACGTTAAGTTTATGCGCCTGTTGCTTGGGGCAACTCCGTTTTCTAAATTCTTTTTTTATATTGCAAGCATATGGAGACCTAAATAGACTACGTAAGCAAGCATACCATGGAAGGCATTCGAAAACTGACTGCTAAGACGAAGAGGAAAATTTCGCTCAAGGCGCCATGGATTCTGCCATTCCGAGAGCCAGAGGTGGATGTGAAATTCATGAAGGAACGGACAGAGTGAAGCTATGTCGGTGCAGGAAAGTAAACGCTTAAGTTACGACGAAAACGAAACGTTGATGTCTGGCGCGGTGGTGTTGTTCCTATTGTTTAGAAACACTGCAGGTGGGGAGAGAATCTACAGCGAAACGAACAACGTTTCCGGTCTGAACACAGACAAGAAATCAGAGAGGAAGCATCGCGGGGAACTCAGTGCAGCTTTCCATTTTTAGGAGTGGGCGCCTCCAGAGGCATCTGTCTCGAAGTGAAGAAACAACGCCGTCCTAAGACCTGCATCCGAAAAAAACACAGTGCAGCTCAGCGGAAATATTAGCGTTAACGCCTTTACAAAATCGAGTGAAATTTCGCCAAATTTGCGACAAAAATATTTTTGGAAACAGTGAATGCTCCGGTTGAGGTCAAGATCATGGGTTCAGATTTACGTTCCCCTCTCCTCGCCCGAGTCACCCGAATTATAATCCGGGAATAATGTACTCTGTTGTATCAGAGAAATGCCACGAATTCTTTAGCGGAAAATAAGGCAAAACAAAACCTCTCTTCCGGCCACAAATTGCCAAAAGTGTAAACTCTCACAATCCAGTATAGTAAGCCTCAAGGGCGTGCTTGAATGAGCATATTCAATCAAACAGTGCATTCAGTTGACCACCCTCGAGTCATAAGAAACACGAAAGTAAAAGGGTTTCAGTCTAGCGTCACCCGCTTACGGCAGGCGTGAAAGCCCGGGGTTCTCCCGGCGAGCATGAGTTCCCAAGCTCAATCAAGGCTTGAAGGGGCAAATCCCTGGACCATTTCGCAACTGGTTGGCCCGAGGATAACGAAAGCAGTGGTTTAGTCATGGATAGTATGTGCACTTTCTTTACCACGAGGCATTTTGTAGGTATTTGGGATGATGACGTTGAACTCGTATGTGCTGTGCGCAACAAGGCGGAACCGACGGACAGACAGAAAGAAAGACGTAGCGAAAGGGGAAGCAAACAATAGGGTGACCTCATGGCGGGCAAACTAGTCGTTGTGTCGCAGTGTGGCTTTCGCATCCGGTGTGGCAGCCGGCAAAAGAAGGGAGACATCGATTACTGCCCTCGGGACGGCGAGAGAAGATGCTGCTTCAGAGGGGCCATTTGGCTGGTTTACGCGCGCCTTCCTGTGCTGGTACTCTCCTTTCGGTTCTTTGTCGCAAACGACGCGATGCAGAGGCCCCGAAGGCCCCTTCCTTCAATGTCAAAGAAACAACAAGCAAGGAACTGAGCAGGCGCTGAAGGCGACGAGGGGAGCGTGGGCTTACTGCAGAAGTCTCTCGCCTGGCATCTTTGAAGAAAGGGATGGCTAGAGAGTGCTATCTTCGCCGAGGCAGCCGCATATTGAGGGGGAGGCAGAGCAGAAAATGTGTTTCTGTAGTCGGAACCCAGTAGTGCAGGGTGGATTGCTTAGACGCAATGCACATTTCGGCCACTGAGCGTTGCCTAATGCTGCTAACGAAACCACAGAGAGGAAACAGAAAAACAAATGTATGGCTTCCTGCAAGCAAATGCTCCAGCATTAACTTGCGCCCCGTCAGGCCAGTGAAAAGAATAAAAATTACTATTCAGGAAGAAATATGTGCTCTTGTGGGAACAACCGCATGCAGCTGAAATTGCACTCAAACGAAATACAAACGAACACCGAACACGAGAATTTCGATTGTGACTTTGAACTCGACCAAAGTTTCAGAAAAAAAGGAATGAAAGTTAAAATACCCTACCCTCACATTTCTGCTTGCATTCAATGGTAACTGAAATTTCAATGTATGAAATCTTCGATCGCCTTTAAACCAAGAAATTTATATTACTAAAGGGGTACTTAAGACTATAAAGGGCTTTGCTTGAGGTATGACTGGCGCGGCATGTATAGCTTCTTGCGCATGTTCCTTTGCTCGCGTGCACAATGGCAACGCTCAAAATTTCTGGCTTCTCATTAAACCGATCCTTTATCATCGGTACAGCAACGCCTTTCGAACGTGTCGGTATCGGCCCATATTGCCCAGTGCCTTCTACTACAGCCGAAACAGATGTTTTAGTAAAATATGCTGTTGGGCCAATTGGTGCCTACTTAAGGAAAAACGAGTGCTAAAAACCAGGACAGAAAAAACGAACGACGAGACAGATGCACATCTGCCTCGTCGTGCTTCGTTTTTTCTGTCCTGGTTTTTAGCACTCGTTTTTCCTTAAATACAAAACAGATGTATTATATTTACAGCGGATCACTTAACCAGCTACGCCGAAACCACTGCTGTACCACAGGCAAACAGCTCGTGCCCTTTCCCCATTCTTCCGCCTCTGCGGTCCTCGAAACCGGATGTCTTGAAGCGCTTAGGCGCCCAAGGACTGGTTTCCACGTGTGACGTTGTTGAATCTCTGATTAATCAATACCGTATTGTTGAAGGGAGAACCGCGTCAGAGCAAGCCCGAATAAATGCGCTATCGAAGCGCTTCCACTGCATTCGTTGTAACATGTCCCTTATATGCTTGTCATCCAACCAATATGAATGTGAATTCGCAATTTAATTTGAAACATTCCCTTATATAACGCCTCTAAAAAAATTACGAGAGTTTTGCCATTTTTCTTGTTATATAAATGTACTCAGTCTGCAAAGCGGACGCTGCTTCCCGGTGAAACAAAGATGCAACCGAACCACGATGCAGTTGCTTTCATCGCTTCCGAGTCACGCCGGGAGTGTTATCAGATGGCTCTATGATCCACTCCTACCGGTGAATAAAGCAGAAAAATATCCGCGACGAATCTATAAAGAAATCACACGTTTGATTCGAAATCTCTCAAGTTATATCTTTATGCGCCTTTCCCAACATTTTGTCTTACCCAGAGAGTGGACACCAAGTGCCATGGTCTGTAGCAATTGATTCAGCGTACTCCACGATCTACTACGTCCTCGAAAGTGTTATTGAAGTTACCGGCACAATTTATATGGCGTGAGAGTTTTCATCTGAAATGTTAAAACCCTGCGACTAGCCGCAAGTTTGTTCGTGACATTTGGAAACCAAGATGGCTCTTTTTATAGCCGGAGTGATTGCACCAAAGAACATGAGCTAACGCCGGAGAACAACGCGTAGAAGATGCCGCAGCGCCCTGTGACCATTCGGTAGCCATATTGCACTCATTCTTGAATGCTAACAAGTTTCGCCTTGGGATTTTATCCACATGGGTATACAGATTGCCAGCGATGGGCGGTTGGCTACATGTGACTAAAGAAGAGGCATTCGACCGATGCGCACTCGCAGTGATGTCTTGCGAGACGGAGAGTTGAAGGGGTGAGCACCACAGAAAAAGAAAGCTGAAGTAGAAATGGTAGAAGCAACACCTTTATATCGGGAAGGAGCTTTAATCAGGGAAAAGTCTAGGTAGGAAGTCTTCGCAGCTGAATGTTGAAGCAAGTGAAGTTCGACTGGGCATTAACTGAGAAGGAATGACAACGGATTTTTGACAAACGAGCTTCTAGGAAACACTAATTTAAATAGGAGACCGATAACTCAAGCTAGTCAAGCTTTTCTCCTGGCGCCCTCTGCTTTCAAAGTGGAAATAAAGTCATTATTTTATTATGAAATAGGATCGTAGAGCGCCACGTAGGTGCTGTCGCAAGAGTAAAACGGAGGCCGTATCCTTTTATCCCTGCCGGGAACATAAATATCCTGACGGGGACACTGATGACTCAAAGAAGAGAATCCTGTTCTCGAAGTCCCCTTCGAAATCCCTTGACTGCGCTCGTAGTCCAAGACCAAACGTGCGACCCAAATCGAAATAGAAACGAGGCTTGCGCGTATAGCATTGAGGCTGCATGCTTAGAATAGCTTTAGGTCTGGCTATTCAAGCAAACCTTTCAGCGTCTCACTGATGACGTCAATCCGCGAAAACGCACTGCAGGAAAGTCAACTTTTTCCGACTATGATGAAGATCGTAAGTGAAGTGAAGAAAAATCACTAAATGCTTCCCTTCGAAACGGCGACAGCTCCTCAGGCCCCCTCCACCAATGGTTGATGTGCAGAAGAGGGAGGACGTGATGCACGTATCTGACGGCGCTCCTTGTATAGGCCTACCATCACGTTCTGAGGTGTACAGGTGTACGTCGCCAGCCGTTGCGCACAGCTCGGAGTACGATGAGAATGGCGTTGATCTGCGTGCCCTAACTCTGGATGTCACAGGAAGTAAGCCTGACGTCACGTTTTACTTTTCGGAAGTGAGGCCTGAAGTCACATATGAGATTTCAACCTTGAACCGCTACCCACACGAAAAAGTACTCACTGAACGTGCGTTACGCGGCAGGTACCGATTTGCGCCGTAGCACCCAAAGCGGAACGTTATGCCTACGGAGTGCACACCCGAGATTTGGTGTGGTTACTGAGGAAGAGTTGTCCATATCTCCAAGGTACCGCGTAATCATAGTATGGGATTGGCCAAATGAGAAATCCGTTACAAGGAAGGTTTGCGTACAACCATAATCGTCGTTACACGGAAGGGTGCGCAATTTTTTGGCGCAGTTTTGAAAACGAGTTGGCTGGCCATATTAATTCATTAAAATGTACTTACCTGAGCATTCCTTTCTGAAAACCACCTAAACAAACTAAAGCCATAGCATATCATTAGTTCCAATTTTTGAAGCCCCAAATCGTACCGCCTCAATATGTATGGATCGGTGATAGCGATCTTTAGTCATTTTATTTTCCGTCTTAATAAACAACGTATTTCTTTGGGAGTGGCTTACCTCCGTCCTCGGCAGTGGGATCTATGGATTCGGGCCAAGTTGTATCACTTCAGTGGTACTTCGGTATATGCTGAGTAATCATTTATCGCCAGAATTTTCCCTGCGCCGTATACTCCATGCTGGCTACTGTCTGTTTACTCCTCCCTCATTAGAAGGGCAGGGGCCAGGTTCACACCTCAGCGAAGCAGTAACCAAGTGTGGCACAATATTGCGGAGGAATCGTTGCGCGGTGTTTCGTCTTCTTTCCTTCCACTCTAGGGAAACAACATGGTGACAAACCCATTAGTGCGCAAAACGAAAATGAGAACATCAAGCGGGATATTTCGCTATCTGATAAGTTTTAAATGAAGATTGGCAGAGCACAGTCTTCGTTAGCTCGAGTATTCTTCACACACGCCATTTTCTCATTTTCTGTCCTGGCTTTTCAAAAAGCGAAAAAAAACTTGCGAAATAAAAACACATGTGGACGCTGTTCCTTGCCGATCGTGATCCTCAAGCTTAGCGTCAACAGCGCCCCCTCCAGCTGGGCGCTCAACTGCAAATGGCGGCACATAAAAAGTCACAGGAAATACGAAAAGCAATCAAGTCCTCGCCGCCTTAGGCTGCGCTGATTCTTCCAGGACACAAAGAAGGTAGTCGGCACAGATGAACCTATTCTTTCGACGACACGTGTCCCGTCTCCTTTCTCATCCGCCAGTTTTTGCTCTGTCCATTTTTGTTTTCGCTCTACTCCCGCAACTTCGAAGAAAACTGCTGACGGCAGTTAGGTGGCTGTTGGAGAAGCACCAGCTGCAGAGGAGTTACGCGCTTGCATCTGACAGCCGGCATGGTCGCAGCTCGAAGGTATTTACTTCCCGAACAAAACCGTGAAAATTACTTGCTCTGCACTTACCTTTCCAAGCGATTGAGACTTTGGGGGGTTCAATGAGGGACAAGTGAGAAAAAAATGCATAAAAAGTTTAGAAGACTTTAAGGAATAAACTCCGACAAACCCGTTCACACCCACCGTTTAGAGCGTGCCAGTGAGATGAAGAGAAAGAAAAAGAGGATGAATACAAGATGTTGGCTTAAGGCTGCTAAGGAAACAACGCCTGCAAACAGAAACGGAATGTTTCGACACCTCTTCGGATTTTCCACTCTTCAATTTGCTATTCCATCAGCGGGCCAGAAAATCCCTCAAAAACACCTGTAATCCAACCAATTTTTGTCGGGAAATGGCGAGCGGCATGCTTTCTTGGGTATGCCGAATTAATTTTAAAATGTTTGTTTTATGGAATACTAAAGAAATCTCAGGCCCCACAGTCTGCGTATTCACGCTCTTGGATTAACCTTTCAGTTGTCACAATTCTAACGGCCAAACCTTCCATCGTGTTCTTTTCCCCCAATTTCTTTTAGAATCAGGACATCCTTGCTAAGATTGTGCGGGATTTTTTAAGAAGACTATGAACTAAAATTGTGTTCAAAATTTAGTTTCTGCACCCTCGCTGCGAAAACGCTGCGCTAATACTGGGAGATTCCAAATGCAGCTACCTGAGCACGACAGAAAATTTTTGAATACAGCTTCGGGTGTCGTCAGATTTTCTTAACTGTTTTGTTTTTGAAAAAGGGAATATTTCCATTTTATTTCACCTGAAAAACATGGAGCTCTTTCTAATTTGTTTGTAATCAGCACCTTTTCTTATCGGCGAAGCGACTTTGAGCGCTTTCGTATTCGGCCTGGGACATGAATTTGAGTGGCGGCAGGAAATAGGCGGATCTAAGGCAGCTCGTTGAAATAACTGAGCGAAAGCATATGCGGTGAATGGATGGCGATGCATCACTAAGTCGACCGCGTATTGGTTCATTGCCGTAAACAATGCTTTTTACTACTCATTCTGCTGCCGCGCCACAATAACAGCGAGCACCAATGCCACCACGCGCTATACATCCTCTTTGCGAGCTTCCTAAGGTGCCCTGTATCAGTACACGCATCCTGTGCAACATAGGCTTCTATCCCAACAAAGTGTGCTCCGCAAAAAGAAAACCCCTTCCAAACTCAAAAAAAGCATTGGCAACTCATTACGCTCATCAAATTTCATGCGAGTGCAGGTATATTTCGGGCTGCTGCCATGAATATGTTTATAATTATCTATTTTTTGTGGGATTGATTACCTACCTTTTTTATTTATTTGTAATGGACCCATTCTCACACCAGGCTGCTGGAGAATGAAGAAATGCATGTTGCAGCCCGCGCGATGCGGAGCCGGGTAATCTTTGCATCCGAACCGCCAGACACGTAGCCGTTCCATGGAGCCGTTCCACACTCACTAAATGCACCACCACTACAAATATCCTCCTTCACACTTCTCCCTCACGCCCGCACAAGCATGCACCCGGCGAGGCAAGCCGAGAGATGGATACCTAATGCAACTGTATACACACACGAATTCACGTCATTGCTCCTACGTTCTGCCCAAACACCTGTCAACCATTTAATAGCCCACTAGACGCTTTCCACTTTACCATTGAATGCCCGCACTATCCATCCCTACCTTCCCGACTAACTCCACCCCTTCCCTTGCGCAGTGGGAGAGGCTGCTGACCAGCTGCGACCGTGAAGATCAAGCTACACTGGTCGACCGGGCGGTGTCGGCGGCGTGCTCTCGAGGCCTCCTCGACAGAGGAGGCTGACCACAGTCCAATCCCTTAGCCCCTTGCGCAATGTTAGGCATTTTTATTATCATCAATTATCTCAACAAATGACGCCAGTTGGTACAATAAAAAATAATGATCGATTTAGTATGTATAGGTAGGTGACCAGCGAAGCAGGGGTGGCACAGAATTTTGAACAAAGGAACAAATACGTCTATAGTCTGTATAGGTGGTCATTGCGAGGTACGCACGCACATTTATTTTTTGTCTTTGGCGTTTTCTATTGTACGGGAAAAGGCCCTTAAGTAGCGACAAGACTGTTTATTTTGTGAGCAGCCCAAACCAGACAGTTTAATACTAATATATGCTAAAGGGAAACCCGTCTCTGCAATAACGTGCCATCGTTGGTGCCGCCATAGCGGCCGCTTTGTTCTTCCCCTACTTGGTTTGGCTAACCACATGGCTTATTTTGTTCTTGAAGGCAATATAAACGAAAAATGCCAACCTTTTTTTTAGTCTTCCTTTCTGTATAAACCTTTCAATAGTCTCTGACAAAGAAATCTCTTTAGAGCTCCATTTTTATAATAAACAGATTTAAGTTATTTCTACAATAACATAAGTCCTTTTTCGCAACCACAGGCAACTTTTCAGCCTGTTCATGAGCCATGCAAGGACCAGTGGAAAGTGCCTCTCCGGTACATGACGGACCCCTCGCTGAAGCGCGGCTCGCCTAGACACTGGCACCCGATTTTCCTCCGGTGTATATTAGTACGAAGCTCCATGACTCGAACGAACCCAACTACAAGCGACAATGGTGATGAACAGCAGCCAAGAGAGAAGATGAAGTGTTCCGCCTTCTGAGGGTATGATGATGGGGACATGTGCAAAAAGGCACAAAGCTGCGCGCTCCGCCGCTTGTGGCTCGCAATATACTTTGGCGTAGAAGACTACCGCGGCCCCGACGAGCTTGATAAGCACAGCACGTGCCACGTTTCGACGCCCCCGTCACTAGGACGAAATTGGACATGCGGGATGCACTCGCCACACCTGGAAGGCCGAGGATGAGAAGAACACAAGCTCTAGCAATGGTGACGAAGGGAGGGTGGTGCGAGCACAGGCAGAGGCGACGCTGGTTGCCCAGTGGAAAAGTTTGGAGAAACACTTCGAATTAAACCAAGTCCGTACCAAAGAAGACGAAAACATGCAAACCAAAACGCAAACAAACAACAACAAACAAACAACGCACACACACACGCACACAAACGCTCCGAGTTTCATTAATACGTGGAGTCCTGATTGTTTTGTGTTCACGCGCATAAAAAATCCGCCGAACCAGATCCATAAAAAGCTTCACGGTAAGAGGGAGAGAGTGGAGCGAGCATAGTCGGGGCGCCACATTTATGAGAACCCACTGCAGTTAAAGCGAGTGCGGATTGGAGTAAAAGCACGGAAACATGCCAACTGGTATAAGCAACGACCTCGGATTCAAAGTAATCTGGCTTTAACTAAATGTGTTGAGAAATAAAGAACAAAATTAACGCTCATAGCTCACTGACAGTACTAAGTTCTCAGTTATTCAACCGGCATTCTGTGCGCAAGAACGCCCACGTATTCCGAGTCTGTCAAGTAGTCTACGCTTACTAACACAAAGTCTGCCGCACAGGTTTACCCCATGTAATCATTTAACATTCTTGCGAAGCTGGCGTTGAGTTTTAGGGAAGGACAGGAACCACAGTTGGATGAAATTCCTGAGTTCATCCAGCGCGACAGAAACGAAGACTGAGTGAAGCCTATACAGGGAATGCTGCTCATCAAGCAGCCCGTCCAGCGGCCGACCCTGCGCACTGTTAATCTGTCTTCGTTTCTGCCGCGCTGGTTGAACACACGAATGTCATTTCAACTGGCCCAGCTTGCTGTACTTCTGCCTAGAGAAAATCTTGGCAGGGAGCCATGGCTCTGATGTAACGGTGAAGGCTGACAATAAAATCTCGCTTACCACACGGAGAGATTTATGTGTAAAGCTATATTTCGAAACAACTGAAATCGCAGTTGCAGAGCGTTCGTTAAAACCTACTCTTAAGCATGTATTAAAGACGTTTCACCACATTGCTCAACTTCTTAGGTACGATATTGTTATTTTACAGAGGCGTTGTTCATTAAACAGGGCACAAGGTCCCTTTGGAGTTGTCCAGAAGTTTCTTTTAACGCAAGATATTACTGGCTTTGTACTGGTCTGGGATGTCAAAAATCCCTTTGACACTTTACAATTCTAAACGTGCCGGCAAGTTGAATCTTGCGCGAATGTTTTGGCGCTGGAATAAATTTTCATAGGTCAGTTTTACATCCAATACCAACAACAATATCCGCACATACAGCAGCAATTTAGCCTGTTTAACAAACGGGCTGAAAGAGGCCCCAATTTTCGTTTTGTGCTGGCCTATCCCATCCCCTATCCTTAGGATTTCTCCAAGCCTGGAATCGCTGAAATTAACGTATTTTCTGTGTAGAACATTTTTACATCCGCTGCGTTATTTGATTCACATCGCCTTGAGAGTGAAGAGAAATGAAAATAAAATAAAAACTCAGTAGCACTAAACGCGACAATGTTTTTTTTTTCATTACTAACGTTATTGCAGCACTGTAATTACGTATACTCACATAATTTATCGCGGAGGTCATTTTATAATTAGTTCGCACGGAATATTCCCGTAGCTTTGGTTAGGAGAAGATCGTGCATTTGTGACTGCGGGGCTTTTAATATAAAATGGTAATGTCATTTTCGGTAAAGAAATTAAGGACGACCTAGCCCACGGCATCCAGATATGAAATCACTACGTGTGCTCATTATTTATGCAAGTGGAAATATTTTAAAGTTACGGTAATACCACAGATAAATAGTATTTACCAATTACCTTCGAATCTATTTCTGATATAAATTCGGAGGTTATTGACGTTATTCGAAAGTTTTGCACCTCTAAAACATCCATCTTTTGGATCATTTTAAGGGAACGTTTTTTAAACGATTCTGAGTCCCAAATTTTTGTGCGAAACGTGTTTTGCCACCCAAATAAAAGCAAGATTTTGTTTTCTGTTCACGATATGTCACCCAGATGCAAGAAAGCTTCAACAAATACTTGTGGGTCGGCCGTGTTTGGTGACCTTCAACCCGATTTGTATCGCCAAACTGTAAAGCTCCGCGATTAACCTTTGCGAAAGTTTTTCCATGGTTATTTTTATATTTTGGGCATAAATTATTTCAAAGATAAAAATACCGCTGTTTTTAATATATGAATTCGTGAGTGATCTTTTCCGGTAGTTTCGTATAATGTAAGCATTGTTCCTTGTGCTAAACAATGGTTCCGGTCCCTTAGGAATGGTGATGACTTTGCTTGGTGCTAACCCCATGTATTGGTCACGAGCATTTAAGTAAAATTATTACATATGGATAACATTGCATGTTTTTGCCTGAGATTAAAAACATTCCTTTTCGCCTATGTTTTCCGAAATTTGTGAAAAGAACCATAGTCTCCGAGGTGAAGGTGCTTAACCTCTAGTTGTAGATGAAGCCACAAGTAGTATAGTAATACCCTGCTCGCTGACTCCTATGACCTTATTAAAACAGTGGGGTCATCGCAACCCAGCTTCTTATTAGCCTTGAGACATGAAGACTTCAGATAAAAAATAAAAGAAGTTGAGGCAAGAAATAAAACAAAAGCTGTAGGGAAGCTAGGGCCGGCAAAATTACGTCAGATACCACATTTTGGGCCGCCAGGTACGGAACTCGTGGCCGTCGGATCATCCCTTGTCAATAGTAGCGTACTCCGCAGGTTCATGGCTGAAGTTTACCGCGTTGCAATAGTCCGTTCTCTTTAGTCTTAGTCCATCCTCCTCCAGCAATAACATTGCAGTGCCTTCCCTCTTACACCACTTGTTGAAGTGATTGAGTGCAGTAGACACTCGGAAAGGTATAAGTACTTTGCGGATGAGAGGCAACTGGTTGTGGGGCGTATTTGTGGTGGATGACCCGTTGGTTGCTGAGTGAAACCGATGGGTCAAGGCAACAAATTTTATCTGAGGTATGAAGATGGCCTGCTTTTCATGCTATAAAAAGCTCGCCTGTTTTTTATACTGACATTAATCGTAAACGTGCTATGCAGAAGATGACATGGCGTATGGGCGCTGTTATGGCTCTATGTCTCGAATGGTACCAAACGTCAATGCAACTAACCAGAACAATCAAAATCTGCGTAGTTTTGCATGGCTCCTGACGAGATTATGGAGTGCAAATTTATGTATTGAGGCACACAAACACGTGATGTCGTCAGATGAAGTATACGGAACCTACTAGCAGAATCTCAACAATTTGAGAACTCTCCCACAGACTATGCAATAACACCTGGAGAAATAACGCAGTGGAGCTCCTGCTCTAGAGCAGTTAGCTGTAGGAATTGGTGTGAAACAGTATAGCATGACCTTTCCAACACACTAATCTCAATCACCGGTCATTTATTGTTGCGCGACCATGTGTGCCAGCATCATTCACGTTAAAAGTGTAGCGTTGTTCACGTGCGCCCGTGTATTAATTGCCACCTTTTTTAACATGTGAATTTTCGCACACCTGTTTGTATAAGCCTAGGTTTTCTACGCCTTTGTAATCGATATCATTCTTTCAATTATATTAGGCATCTTTCATACTATATCTTCCGTTATTTATACTCTGTTACTATTTTGCATGTTTTTCATATGTTGCTTGGGTTAAATTCGTACTACCACTAGTCTCGCCCCCTTACTCAGTGTTCCTACATGAGCCTGATATGCAAAATAAATAAATAAATAAATAAATAGATAAATAAATAAATAAATAAATAAATAAATAAATAAATAAATAAAAATACAAAACTGATTTATAAATAGGAAAATCTATACACATTTAGATAAATTGTAATCAAGAGAACTGAATAGACTTCCATGGCCTAAACACTGGGGTCGTGGGTAAGGGGTGGGGGGGGGGGGTACGTTCCAGAAAGATCCACTTATAATGATGGGTGTGAGTCCATGTAAGGAGAACAGAGTTCACCTGTCCAGTTCACCTTGCACCCAGCTCTTCCACCACTTCAAATGCAGTTTAATCACAACTGAGTTGTAAAAGAGAGATGGGGAATCACCACAGTCTGTTCCAGGTGAACCGGACAGGGAATATCTGCTCTTAAGCCCTGTCCCTGCCCTGCTCTTATGCCCTATTCAGCTATCATCGTACACCGACGATGATAGCTGAAAACTTCCAGAGCCTACTCACCTGGGATGGCAGGATCGAGGTAAGATAAGAGGCACGATCGAGGTACAAGATAAGTAAATAAACAAAAAAGTTCAGGGGCAGCGAGGATAAGTGCAAGGCCACGCGAATACTTAACAAGAACCTTAACAAAAATAAACGATTTGGTAGGTTATACAGCAGCTTGCAATGTCTGGTACACGAGCACATATAGAGATATGATACTTCTACCTAAAGTCTTGCTATTTTACGAACTATGTTAGCAGGTTAAAACTGGAAAGACTGTGATCTTGATGCGGAATAATTGATAAGGTAATAATAGGTGAGGTAGTATCGTAAAAAAACGAAGCAAAATACCATGCTTTGAACACTGACACCACTCCAGATGCTTTTGTTGGAAAAACACCATTCATGTGAGCTAACAGGATGGAAGCGGTAGCAACCCCATGTTGTAAAACACTTTGGGCTGTACACCGGATAACCCAAAGTGTCCATCGTCCACGCCGTCGAGGTACTTTTAAAACTGTCTCCTCTTCTCCTCGACGGGCCATTAGCGCACCAGGAAAAGCGGGGCCAGGCGTGCGTGGATCCCTTTCTTTGACACTCGTTATATAATGATATCTAAGTCCGCCGTGCATCAGGACAACGCACTAATTAATGTGCAAGAGCCTAAACTGGTGTGACGCTCCCCGGTAATGGCGACCCCCGGCGCAGGGCTCGGTCTCCCTGGCGGTTGCCCAGGGTCCTGTCGCATATATGGAGTTAGGCTTCTGTACTCGGGGTGTCCTGTAATTGAGCTGGTCGTCAGCGCCGCGATTAGTGTAGCGAGGTAAACCATAGTTTTTTTTGCGCGCCGTTGGCTTGTTACCTGTATGTTGCTCCGCAAAAAATTGATAATCGCGCATCGTACAGTCGCGATGAACTAAGGCTGCAAAAACATAGGTAAAAACAAGGGACTGAAACAAATTTCTCCACGATCCAACTTCTTGTATAAAGAGCTTTATATCGGGTGGGGACTGAAACAAATTTCTCCAGAATCCAACTTCTTGTATAGAGAGTTTCCTATTGGGTGGACTTATAAACTTTTACTTTACGGCATTCCAATAAAAGCCACATCGCAAGTCTACCATGAGGCCATTTTCGATGCGGGATGAATACGGTCCACTCGGATTGTAGAACTGATCCCGAAAAAATACAGAGCCTAGACTCATCTGTACACTAAATCTTAGGTAGGCGACTTCACCAACAATTCAGCATGACAATTAGTTGATCATGTTCTGCGTTGAGCGATACGCTCAACATCAGCGCCAGTATACCTAACTTGCGGCATGCGGGCCCGTTTCGCATTCACCATCAAGTATACAGCAAGCACGTGGGCAATATTCACGGATTGTAGGCAGGCATTTCCGTGTCTATGGGTTTAGCTGAAAGATTACCTCGTATACCCAACCAATGACCTACAAGCTTTAGACGCGTGCCATCACATACAGCATCAGTGGCTTACTGCCTTCGGTGTCTGATTTGGGCACGCCAAGTAGGACACTGGAGCATTGATTCCTCGAGACGTACACGTTTCAATATTGCCCATCCCATTTGCCAGGATAAAATCAATAGCCCATTCATTTTTTAATTTGCATGGTTGCCTGAAAAATTAGCAATTTATGCATGCTGTTGTGTCACGTGAGTTGAGTGAGTGAGTGAAAGAACTTTATTGTGTCACGTGAGTTCTCGCCCCTCTTCTGTACACACCTCCTCTAGCTTCGGTATGCCGATTCACTACGCATGACGAAGCGGTGCTGCACCGCGCGTGGCTGAATTTAACCTACACAAGACACATCTGGTATTTAAGTAGAAACAGGCCACTTGCCCCCGTGCTCCCTAATAATGACCTGCGCGAGGGCTCTGGCCACCTCACGTGGAACTTTTCGCTGTTTTTAGCGCCTAGAATGCCCTGTATGTAGTCCTTGCGCCTGAGAAAAACGATTCGAGAGTTAACAAGCACAAAAAAGCTGCCCTAACTGTTTGTACACTTGGCGGAATATGGCATAATATGATCCTTTCTGGGCGGCTCGCAAAGCGATGCTAGTTCAAGAACAACTGTCTCTATTCTCTTATAACAAAGATATTATGTGTGCTAAAGAATATGTCATGACCAGTATTATTTATGAGGCACTAATAATTAGGAACAATGCAGTGGTGTAGAGTTAATAGGAAATTCAACAGTGTGATCCGAAGCGTCGGAGTTGGCTTACACGGATAAGCACCAGTTCGTTTGGGTCTTTGTTTTAGTGATGTTGTTCGTTAGGCGGTGTTTTTTGTGCGCATACATAATACACGACGGTAGGAAGTAGCGGAGAAAATATCGCGGGTAATTTGGAGGACACCTTTCACAGGACGTTAAATGGACGCAACAGATCATTAGGGGCCAATGCTGTACGCACGTGCCCTGTTACGGAGCATCCCGTTTGCAAGGACGAACATTTATTTTGCTTTACTGTGGGTCGCTACCCGAGCTGGCCGCGGTGGACGCCTATGGAATTCAATTATACAGGAGGTTCATTGCACATTCAGGGAGCCAATTAGCCACTTGCGTTGGGTCTTTCTCTCCAAATCAGTTCAATGAAGACAAAACGCACCAACTGGTCGTTGCTGGCCATATTACAGAAAAAAAAGTTTTAAAGGGATCGATCTAGCACTTTTAGCTGTAATTAATGAAGTTTTTCACTATGCGAAACGTACCCAGGAGTCACGCAACATAATTATGGGCTCTAAATTGATTCTGTACCGGCAAAAACAGTCCAAAAAGAACGTTTATGCCTTAGTTATGATGTGTAAGCAGCATTTGTGTATAGCGTTTTTGTTTTACAAGCCAGCGACTACGTGCTGGCGGCAGTGATTACGGCCGGAATGTATTACCAGCTGCGCTGTTGCAATTTTTAACATGGACCCTCCCGTGTCCCGCAAGAGCTCGTGAGGAACTCAAGCCCTGCATTGTTAGATGACAGGCAACGAAAATAGAAGGGACACACACGTACATGCTTGCACGCAACTTAGAGCGGGTCTCAGGTTTCGGTCATGCTCAAGCGTAACCTGTGTGCCTTGTTTCCATTTCTTTTCCCTCCTGTTACTAGTCAGCGCTTGTATTCCGCAAGATTGTTAAACCAACCAGCCCCAGCGCAATCCTAAACCCTACGCCACGAGGGGGGAACAGTTGCTGGTTTAAACTATGTCCGCCATAGCGCCCACACGTGTCTGCCAAGCCATATTCAATGTCATCGGAACGTTCGTTGCAGCGTAGGACGCGGATTCCATCACGGCCGCGGTGGCTGCTTTTCTGAGGGAGGCGAAAATGCCGCTGCATTGAGATGTTAGCGCATGTTAAAGATTACCAGGTGGTCAACTAATACGGAGAGCTTTAGTACGGTGCCCCTCATAGCCTAGGAGTAGATTCGCACGTCAAACCGTAGAATCAATCGCCTCACCGCAGTCCTTTTTCGCCCTGCACAATCGCCCTACACTTAACGATGCGTGGATTCGAGCTACTTGGTATTCTAGGTTACCCTGCCTAAGCAGAAGAACTGTCAGACGTAGGACCTAAAGACAAGGGGAGGCACTAATTTGCAACGTATTTTTATTTTCAAGGCGAGACATGTAGTGCTCATAGCAATAAAACTAATATACGATTATAAAACGTGACTGTTCTGTTAGTGTTATTGCCACCAGCTCTGCATGCCCTGCCTTAAAAATAAAAATTAGTTGGAAGTTAGCGCCTGTCTTTGTCTTCCAGTCCTACGTCCGAAATTTTTCGGGTTCAAAGGCAGTGACCCTACTCTTTGCAGAGCACCTGCTCCAGTTTTAAGCTATTGATGAAGGTGTTGTGGTACGCTTAAGGTAAAAAAAAAATTGGCCGCGTATCTGCTCCTTTCGTAGCAAATGCCGACAAAAGACGATAGTCTTTAACCACTTTTGCCAGGTAAATGCCTCCCTTCGCTTTTCCGCTCACCTCTCATGTTGTTCCTCTTGCTTCGCGCTCCTCCCAAGGTAAAGACGCCAAAGGTTTGCTTAAATCATTTTAAATTTACCGCGTTCCACTGCTCCAGGCCGGGTGTCTCGATGCCAACGCTGCCGTACGGCGAATACACGCGTGAATCAAGGCGCCCTACTTCAACGTTTATAGAACCGCGTTTCCCTACTCCACGTGCGTTGCAAGAAGAACGTGTAACATATCTAGTGGAACGTTGTCTAACTGCTGCCGGTTGAGTTCTTGAAATGGCGCCAGAAGCTATAGTGGCGCGGGCGACAGCAGGCGATGGGGGAGGGATTTTTTTCTGCAGTTGATGAAGTATTTAATTTCGCAAAAATCAAGCATGTATGATTTTTATTAAAGGAACACTGCAAATGTCATATCTGTATTAATCTGTTGTCTTATATCTGCGTAATGTCTTGTTCTTCTTCAACAATGTTGACAAGTATGAACATTACACCGGACTTAGACGGCTAGATTTAGTTGTGACTAGTGTCACTAGATAAGCTACAGAGTACCGTCACTGAGGCACGAAAGTGAGCAACGGCGGCCATTTTGGTGCTTATCAGTGTTGCCAGACTGCCACTTCTGCGGCCTCACCGCTCACTTTGACGAGGTCATTTGTAAACAACCCTGACAATGACACCGCCACACCGCATCTTCGGACACACTTCTGCAGCCGAAATGCTGCGAAGCGCGTTATCTTTGAATCACGTTCGGAACGACGGCAGTCGTGCGCAGCCGCAGAGCAGGGCTGACAAGCTGAGAATACCACAACTGACCGACATAAAACGCATAAGCAACAAAATGGCGGTGCCCATAAACCGTCGCAGTGTAAACAAATGTCACGTGATGCGAACTGACCAATGATCCCGGCGGCACAGAACAATAGGAGAAAAGAGTGCCGATACTCTGTAACCTTATCTAGTGACACTAGTTGTGACTATATAAGACTATTGTGCAGGCATTGTTTTACTTTGGCCGGGTGGTTGAATCGAGTCAAAGACAGACAGACAGACAGACATACAGACAGACCAAAATTTCTTAGTTTAAGTAGCCCAAGAAAGACTATCATTTTTGAAAATCGGTGCAGAGTACGCAGAATCGCACAGAAAATTGGAGCGCAGTATGTCGGACGGGCTCACACGCTGAGGAGGGGAAACAGCCTCGTCAAAGGAGGCTAGGCTGCTGCGGCCTGTGCAATACAAGCCGCCTTACGAGTGGAACGTGCGTACAGGGGTGAAGGCGATGATCCGGACGATATTGAACGGGAGAAACGAACTTAGGCATGTACTGTGCAGGGCTCTCGTCAAGTGAGGACGGGCGCGACCGCAAAGTTTACCAGGAAATATCATGGCAGACCAACAAAGGGTATACGCAAGAGTTCGCCTGGACAATCATTGCAAGCTCTAGTCACACCACGTAATTTGTTTCGTTTGCTTCTGCATGGGGCTAGCTATGAGTTGTGTACTGCCTGCTTCGTGCGCCAAGTACAAGCACGCGAATTTAGGTTTGTACCCAGCTTGTACTGTACTTGACGAAGTCGTGAAGCAATTCTTTGTGCCACACGAAGGCTCACTTTGCGGAACGTTTGCGGTATGTAAGTCATCCTAAAGTCCTTTGCCGGTACAGAATGTTTATTTAGGATTATATATATAGGCAACTAGCCTGACCCGCTGCTTTTGTACAATTAAATATATAAACAAGTATGTATGATTGATTAATTATTTAGTCAATTGTTAATAATTACATAGTTAATTGTTAATTTATTTTTAATCGATTTATTTATTTATTATTTAATTGATTGATTGATCGATCGATCGATTGATTGATTGATTGATTGATTGATTGATTGATTGATTGATTGATTGATTGATTGATTGATTGATTGATTGATTGATTGATTGTAGGGTTTAATGCACCGACGCAACGCAGGCGATGAGGCGCGCCGTAGTGGAGGGCTCGCGATTAATTTTGACCACCTGGGAATCCTTAAAGGAGTACTGACACCAAATTTTGATACCTAAAAATTGATATAATTGGCTTCAGTAGTTTGTACAGATGCCTCACAGAAATTTTTGCAGCAATCCGAGGCCGGAATCACATCTAAAATCGATTTTGATTGTCCAGGCCGCGAGCTTCCACAAATCGGCAGCACTAGCGCAATCGCTATCGGCGTGACGAAACATTGGCCTACGTGTCTGGCCGGTTCAGGGTGACGCCATATAGTCGTTTTCAGAACCGGAAACGATATCCTGCGCTGCTGTTGTCGGTGGTATTCGTTTGGGCAGGAGACGTGGGCGTAGCTGTGTGAGCAATGCTTGTAAACGTTGCGTGTTCGACGTCTTTGCTCTTCAGTTCGTTGCCGGCGCATGGTGTTCGGCACTGGTGCCGAAACGGCGTGGTACGCGATGTCGACGGGCACCGCGGCGATGCGGCGGTGCGCGTCGCCGAGCTCGCCCAAGTTGTGCTATGGCAAGCTCGCGGTATGCGAAGTACTGCTCGAGTGGAAGCCTGCCCGAGCAAATCGACGATGACGCCAAGGTGCATTATTTTCCACGCGACGACATGCAGAGCTAAATGTGGACTTCGTGGAGTTCGTGCACGCCGGCGGCCGCAAGAACTGTCGCCCAAGCCAGCGGGCTCGGGGTTGCACGGGTCACCTTGGGTGTTGGGAACTTAGTATCGTGGCGACTATTTGATCGCTGGTATCTGTACAACTGCGAATGACCATCCTTTACACAACTTTTCACCACACTATCATCCCCTTTTTCGCATACGAAGCTTTATTTTGGCAATAATTTCCGTTTCTGCGATCGGTGACCAAGACATCTGCCGCGGCCTGTTTTGATTCTAGCGCGCAGGTGGCGCCATCTTTCGACCACTCGCCGCACCGTGGTGCCGACAGTGCTGGGTCGGAGCGCCGAACCTCCGCTGCTGGTCAGCGTAGACTTACCATCGCGGCAAATATCTGAACGCCACTTTTAAATTCAGCGCTGATAACAACTCCTAGCACAATTTTCAACACACTAACATCTATAGTTTCTCGCATGTAGAGCTTCTTTTTCGTGATCAGATTGATTCGAAGAGTGGCGACAAGCTGTTGCTATCACGGTCTGCGCCGGTTCGAGCCGCAGTGATATTAAAAAACGGACGACGGCAAAGACATCGCCGGCCTAATCGCCTGGCCAAATAAAGTTGTTCTGTCTGTCGGGTGGCAGTGACTCATCCGAGTCTGAAGATTCAGACGACATGTCGACTGCGCGGGCGAGTCGCGGACCATGTGCAATCGTAGCAGACGATGCGGCGAACGCATGGAGGAAAGAAAAACGTCCCTGACGTCACCGGTGAGACCATGACGTAAGGCTGCCCGCTTGCTGGCTGGCCTTTGAACGGCCATTTTCCCGCGCCGCGACCAAATTGGAAATTGGTTGCAATAAACGTGCTATAATTAATTCTGTGTTGGCGGCTGACGGCTTTCTGTTCGATTTTCGTAATTACTGGGCCAATAGGTATTCTTTACAGCATAAAAACTGAAAGCGAGAAATTTCGTGTCAGTACTCCTTTAACGGGCGCCGAAATCTCGTACAAACAGGCGTTTTTGCTTTTCGCCTCCATCAGGGTAGCGGCCGCCGCGGCCGGAATCGAACCCGCGACCTCGTGCTCAGCAGCGCAACGCCTTAGCCACTGAGCCACCGCGGCGGGTTTTTCTAGAAATAAGGTGCAGCGAAAGCAGCTGGGTCGCCAGCAGCTTTAGGTAATATTAGCCCTAACCACAAAGGTGCTAACGAAGAAAAGGATGGCATGAAACAAACCAGACAAGCCAAACAAACAAGCCATTACCAGGGGAAGCCAACGGCAATTTATATATCCATGAGTTAGAAATGCATGAGCGCTTGTACTCAGGAACCCAGAAGGTGCTTGCGTGGCTGTATCCCCGGGTCTGCATTAAAGTTCTGATGGCGAAAGCCGATGCCCGAGTTCGTTCCCGTCATCGCGAGCAGCTGCACCGGTGCTGATCGAAAGACAGCTGCCCGGAATGCCACCGCACTTTATAGCTTGGTACACAAAGGAATGTCATTTTTCTCGTGAAGAGGCCACTCCCAATCTCAGAGTGGGCAAGCAGGTAATATAAGTCACCTGCTTGCGTCTACGGCCGGCGTCGTGGCGACGAAGTGAATAACAGCGAAGCTGCTCGCGCTTCCTGAATTCCAGGGTATTCTCATCGCTTATTTTTCTGTGCAGAACGTCGCTGACACTCCTTGCCGCATCTGGATTGCTTTCATACCGGCAAAACTCTGCGGCAGAGGGAGTCTCTAACGCGTTACATTTTATATGGAATGAAGTGGAACGCGGCTGCATATTTCACGTAAGTTATATGTTCGTAAGAACTACACATGTGCGCACGTATTTTGGGTAAAACGAACTGGAGCATGTTAGAGCAGCAATATCTGGACAGGTTTCGTGCGAGGCTATCCTCTGAGCAGATCGAATTTAAAACAGCCGGTGTAAGAGGTGGTGCATTGTAGGTCCTCGTAATACTAGCGCATGTGGCCACTCACGATGTAGCACACCCACTTCCAGTCTCACAAGGCCACGCATGCACAGGGCCACGCACGCGCACGCATACAAGATCTTACACAGGGGCGCACACAAATTTTGTTAAAACAAAGTTCAGCATTCTGGATTCACAACGTGCGAAGGAGCCAATGTGTAAACGCATTCCTTGACCTGAATGTAAGAGCGCATCAAAGGGTAAGGCGTGCATTTCGTTACTGTGCGCTGCGGAGCCTGCTGAAAGTACCCAGTCCGCGATACTTTCCGGCGGGTTAGGAGAGCCTGGTATCTTCCACGGCATCGTGAAGGTTTCTTGACAGTACCCTGAGAAGTCGTATGAATTACACTGCAATTCGTTTCGTATTCCCCAAAATTAGGTAAAACAATGCCATCGGGTAGGATGCAATGTTGCCAAGGCTCAGTACTTAAATTTCGTTCAATCACTAGTTGTTTTTGTGCATTGAATGCCATATTTCTATTGAAACAAATACACCTTAGAAATGATTTTATAACTCTTGCTGCCCAAATGTAAATGCCGTCTCCAGCATGCGCCATGACTAGGGTTCTGCGGTTTCGTATAAATCCGATAAAAACCGAAAAACACTCGCCGGTAGAAATTTTGCGAATTCGAATTTATCCGAGAAACTCCTAATTCAGGGACCGGCGCCGGTGAAAACCAGACTACCTTTTATCTTTCACCTGGCAGCCACGAACAACTTTTCCAATTTTATTTTCATGTTTCTATTTTTGTTTGTTCGTCTTACGTTCCCAAGCTTCACAAAGGGAGTCGCTTTGGACCCTTATCATTAAAAACAAGATCTCCCGCCCACAACAATAGACGGACCAAGGTCAAACACTTCTCACCTTTCCTGCCACTTTCCTTCGGGCCTTTTTCCCGAATATGTTATTTTCCTAGAACTCCATTCGTCCTTCTCTGACCTCATTTCACTAAAGATTGAACGTTTCAGTAAGCGCAAAAGAACAAGGATGAACGAAGTGGACGGGACATGGCGCTACTATTAACTCGTTTATTTTCACTGTGACGCCTGTTTTTATACGAGACGGTACACTGCGAACGAAAGAAAAGAGGGAAAGGGAAGGACTACAAGCAAATACAATAAAAACTGAAAATTAAAAAGCGGTGGATGACTGTTCAAACACCCGCTTTAAAAAAGGTTCTTTAGAAAGGCAAAAACTAGTGATTGGATAATTATTTCAGTTCTTTCTTTGTCATTGTTATGGAGGCTGTGCTAATGCATTTGTGTTTCAAGGAAACAATCTGGTAGGCCTCGATGATTTCTCTTGTTAGCTGATCCTCGTGTCGGCCTACAATGCTGGTGTTATCAAAATGTGGAAGGAGCGTGCTGCGGGGACAGACACTAACAAGTTGGAAAATATACCTGCATGCACTACAACAAGTTGTAAATGGATGTCACCACCAATGCTGAAAATATTGACTCTGCAATAAAAATGTCTGTGCTGTTTGATTTCTTTTATTGCTGTACATTGCATTTCTTAATGATAAATACTGTACGACCCTAATAATCCGAATAATTCCGAATTATGTGTAATCTGAAAGGACGCTGCGAAAAACTCCGAATTTGCAAAACTAAATAAACTCCGAAAAACGCCCTACGAATTTACTCAAAAATAAACTCCGAAAACGCAGAACTTGACACAAAGGTAAAGAATTACGGCCGAATCACTTCCGTCTCTTCACCTTCGCATGCTATATGTGTCTCGGGAGCGTCGGAGAGTCGTGGAGGAAGTTTCGATTATTAGAGGAAGAACAGAATTGTTTGCGACCGTGGTGCTAAAAGAAACATAGAAACGACGCCTTAGTGACGTCATCGGCCAATTGCTTTCAGTTGTCGACTACCGTAATTATGCTTTGGATTCAACGGCGGCGAGTCCTCGGCTCTAAAAGGAAACAGGGGTCATTGGGGATGGTTTCACATAGAATAGAGCTTAAATACCTGCTTTGCATCTGAACATTTTGTGTGGCAAAAAGTACGAGCAGTTTCCTATTTTCTTTGGGTGCTTGAGGCAACTTTACCCGTTTAACGCCATCTTTGCATTCCACAAATGCGGTGTTAGATATTCGGAGCCTGAGGGGGGGCAGTGAGGGCATATTTCAAATTTCGAGCATGATTCTACGGAAACAAAATCTATTGGTTACGGCTTCGAGTTAATTTGGTCAAGTTGTAAGTTTATAGCAAACTTGTGGTCACTGACAAAGTCAAATTCACAGTTTTATGCCCTTGACAATGTCACTAACCAATATTTTGCTGTGAACAACTATTTCGTTCATTTTGCGAGAGCGGACAACTAAGATCAAAGCATTGATCACGCGAACAAAGCATGTGGAACAAGGAATAATTCTGACCGCAACATTTGGCAACCTTAAGGTTGTTACTAAACAACGTGAAGTTAGTGGTAGTGCTGCAACCACACCTTACCAAACTGATGTGGGCGGGCAGGGACACAAAAGCGATGTGGGAGTGCACTATGTTCTATTGTATTTCAATGCGAAAAATGGCGTGCGCTATTCGATTCTTCAAACCAAAAAAAAAAAAAACGAGCAGTGGAGGGATGTCCGCGTGCAAACCCTAATAAGGTAGTGCATAATAACATGGCACGAAATCGCCCTCTCAGGCTCGGTCGACCCAATATTCAACGGCGTCACACAGACCTTAATCATTGAACAGCGCAGACGAGTTTGCGCGAAATCTCCAATCTTCCGTCACCGCTGTCCGCTCATAGGTTAGATCTTTTTCGTTCAGTCGTAACTGCTTTATTTGCCCTCGAAGAAAGGATGATTACGTTCATCCAGCTGCCGCATACAGCGTTGGTAACTGCAAATTCTAGCGTGACAGCGAGGGAACTCTGCGACTACCTATAGGTGCCCAGACGACACTTTGATCGGTTGCTCGACCGACGACGTCCTGGTCGTCCCCTTCCGTGACGGGCGGGATGGAAGCCGATACGATCACGCCAGACCTTGGCCTCGCCTGGACTGAGTCGGGCGTCAACCCATTTCGATGACAACGAGGGTGACGCCAACGTTTATGATCGTGATCACGACAGGGAGATGGTTGTCTTTCGATGGGCAACGTTCGCATGTTTATAGGCGGCAGCATAAATGTCCCATCTTGGAAGAAGCGCATACTGATTCTGTCCAGCCCCACAGAGAAAACAATGTACGGCGTGTAAGTCATCTATTTCCAGCCTTGAACAAAGTTAGCAGAAATGCATTTGTAAAGCGAAACATCTGTCTGAACAGCAATGTGTCCGACAGAATGTTTACGATAGAAAAGGACGTCGCACTGAAACAATTCTAAGGAAACGTTATTTAGAAGGTGGGTGTGGGTTTTTCGACCACTTAATCATTTAATTTGACCACGTAATCATACGGGTTAGATCACTTAGTCATATAGGTTGTTCGACCACCTAATCATCCCTTTGCTGGAGTCCAAAGTTTAATTTCGATCCCAGTAAAGGAAACACCAGGGCATATGTGGCACTCGAATAAAGTAAATGAACACGTAAAACGTTTTCGATAAATTCAATTGTCCGTGAACGTGAAGATTCGACTAGTTACGACGTACAGCCCATAGACGCTTAATATATTGGTTCTCCAAAAGAGTTTAGAGGTTCAGGCACCCGAGTACAAAATGAGCTGCGTTAGAACTTGAGCCCACTTTTTTGGTATTACACGTTCCTCTGTAGAGATGTGAAGCCGCGCCTCAGAAGATAAACAACAAGAAAAACAAGATGTCCGCCGCAGTGGTGATGGAAATGGACTATCGAAGACAACGAGCCATCTCACAAGAAACGAATGTAATCCTTCATCACTTCCCACCTCCGCCACGCTGGACAAAAAAATAGGGCTGCCTTGAAGCAAAATGATTCTTGGGGTTGGTGAACGTATTTTTTTCTGCTTGTATCCCCAGGTGCCGCTTTTTGGCTCATCGCAGTTGTTTTTCTAAAGGGATTACTGTAGAGTTATTCACCGTAGTGCACCAATTATTATTACATCTTCTATTGAGGACAGGCGCTTGCTGTGTGCGTAAGTTTCAAGCTTAGAAAGTTGGTCTACCAGGTGCCACAGCCAATAAACTATCCTATTAAATATAAGTACAGTGTTTACGGACAACGAAATACACAAAATCTATTCATAGACTCGAGCAAATATTTTTTAAAGTTTATACACAAGTCGACTTTATGCTCTGTGGGGAATAGCGATTTTCTGTTATGGTTTTACCAGCTTCTTGAGCGGTCAGCTTTTTGAGCGGGAAAGTTAGCAATGTTCACGAATCTCGTCCTGCCTGTGGGATTGCGTGTCTTTTGATTTACCTGCGTCTCCATTTCTGCCAATCCGTTGCCGGTATATGTCAGGGAAAAAATTCGGAGTCATTGGTTGGTCATTGGTAAGTCTGTTGGTGGGTTCACTCGCTGGTGGGCTACTGCCTCATCGATGTGTTGCTGAGGCCCAGCAGTGACCCAAAATTGTTCCGCAAGTTAGTCAGTAGAAAGCATTTCCTGCCCATTACAATTCTTTCTGAGTTTTTTCTACGTTGGAGGGCTGCCGCACATCTGCGCACTTGGTAAACTATCACAAAATTAAATTTTAATCGCTAAATAGTGTGTAAAGTACAAAACCGAACGAGCACCGACTTTACCTGGCAGAAATGAAACTGTTAACGCATTTTTGCTTCATTTGAAATGAGGCAAGTATAAACCTTTTCAACTTCGTTGGCCTGGGAGCAGCTACATCATTGGTCCACGCCAGTGCCAGTTAAACTAGTGCAGTCAACAGGGTCATCAGTAACCTTATCGCGTTAGCGCCTCACAGTCCAGAGCATCCCAAGGTGTTAATGTGAAGAGATCGAACAGGGCTATATACACGTGCATAATGATTTCTCTTCTTCTCGTTAAGGGGACGCTGATCTTGCTCTTGCTCGTGGGTTTTTGGTTGGGGGAGCGGGGAGTAGACGGGGTTAAAGGGCCCTAAACTGTCTGTCTTAGGGAGGCGACACCTTCAACACTTCGATAAATGCTTTTCCTCTTTCCTTCGTGCCTAGAAGCATTGTGAAAGCTATAAAAACAGTCCGCGCCTAGCAACGCTGCATGATTTCCTCGTCGCCGCGCATCCGCCTTTCGTTTCTGCTTTGCTTTGGCAATTTCTTATTAAGGTGGCTATTGATCATTGATTGCGTCTGTTGCAGCGACTGGACGGAAATCCGACAATAGCCGCTACATCGCTCCGGTGACGTAATTCTAGCACCAAAAGAAGGCCGGCACTAAGTTTAAGATGGCCGCAGAATTTTCGGCTGAAGTGTCTGTCACCCAGTTTTATAAGTTCCAGTTATGTATGTTGTCTACGTTAGCAAAGCATTCAAGATTTACAAAAAGCTTATAAAGTGATGTTTGTTTGTTAATTACAACCTTTTATGCATGCCATTTTATTTTCTCTGTTAATTAAATCTGTTCCAGTTGTTCCTGACCTGTTCCTGACCTGCTCCGGCGTTCTTGCATCAGGCCTAAGTGATCACCTTCCTATATTCGCTGTTCTACCGATGCCTACCCGCGTGCAAAATACCACAACTACTGTACGAGTCATAAACGCTCAAAACAACCTTCAATTTCAAGAGCTGATTGCCTGTGAAAATTGGGATGGTGTTTACAGAGAGCCTAACCCATCAAAATCATAAGAAATTTTTATTACCAAAGTAAAGACTGCCTACGATCTGTCGTTTCCACTAACGCCGTTAGTAAAACACAAAAAAGGAAGGAAAGAATAGGTTACACATAGCCTTTTAAAACACATAAATGAAAAGGATAAGTTCTTTAAACGGTTTTTACAAACTGGTGACCCTGAAACCCTACGCCTATTTAAAAAGGGTAAAAGCAGCGACTTAAATAACTTCAGACCTATTTCTGTCCTACCATTTTTTTCTAAAATAATAGAAAGGGTCATACACAGCCGCCTACAAAGTTTTCTATCGGCAAAACGCGTGATTTGTGACAAACAGTACGGATTTCAAAAAAACAAATCAACTGAAACAGCGTTAATAACGGTTAAAGACCAAATTATTAGTAATATCGAAAATCGCCTGTACACTGTTGGCCTATTTCTCGATTTTCGAAAAGCCTTCGATTCTATCAAGCACTATATTTTGTTACATAAACTTGAAAAGTATGGCATCAGGGGCCCTGCATTAGATCTTATCCGCAGCTATCTCGACAGTACATTTCAATTCACTTGTTTACACGGACACAGCTCCGACATTCGTCTTATTAAATATGGAGTGCCGCAAGAATCAATATTAGGCCCTCTGTTGTTTAATTTGTATACCAACGACCTAATTAATATCCATTTAACAGGGGACATCGTTCTCTATGCTGATGATGCCAAGATATTCTTTTCTGGGGGGAACCTTCAACAGCTTGAAATTATCTCTAACAATTATCTTCATGAGCTTAGCAAATGGCTTCATATAAACAGACTCGCACTGAATACAAGCAAAACCAAATCCGTGCTGTTTTACCCAAAAAATAAAATGGTAAGCTATGAAATACGGCTTCAGTATTGCGGTACGGCACTACAGCACGTCAGTAGCCACTCATTCTTAGGCGTAACATTCAACAAACACCTCTCCTGGACAAATCACGTAAACAATATTCGTGTAAAAGTAGCACGATCGGTCGGCATGCTACGCCGTCTTTATAGTTTTTACCTGGTTGGTTTAGGGTGCAGTTATATTACTCTATTATACACTCACATTTTACATATTGTGTGCTGTTATGGGGTATCGGTAACAAATGTGATATTGATAATCGTTCTGTGTTGCAGCGCCGAGCTATTCGCTTACTAAACCAGTCAAATAAATATATTACTTCGGGGGATCTAATGATGCAGTACAATATACCAGATATAAAAGAAACCTTTTTGCTCAAACTTGCTGTGTTTGTTTACAAGCAAGTCTCCTTAAACTACGATGTATTCTTTAATAAATTCTTAAATAGAACTACTGGGTATTCGCTACGTCACACATATGTTGCTGTAGACTGGCCACGTACAAATTACGGCATGCAGATGATGGATTATTTGATAATGAAGCTCTGCAATGACTACCCTGATGTTATTTCAATTGCCAAGAGTTGCCGGAATGTTCGCAAATTCAAAAGTACTGGTCGAATCATGTTTCTTTCCGCGAATGAGTTATCATTACAATGATGCAAATTTTTATGTTAAGTACTTGAAATGCCATCTTTGTCCTCGTGTTTCATTGTATTGGTTTACTGATCTGGGCTCTTACTAAAAATTATGACGTGATTGCTATAGATTACGTTATTCTACGGGTATTGTAGTGAAATGTTTTTTTAAGTGCGAATGCACTTCTTAAGCGAGCCTGAAGCGTCCGCCGCCGTCCGCATTCTGCCGCCGTCCGCATAGCAACAGCTGCTGGTGCGCGCGCTCCTCGTCTTCCTTGGCAACGGGGGGAGATGGGCGCGCGCTGCCTGGCCGCTGACATGGCACATACCCACGTGGGGGATTGCCCAAGAATCTCCTCGTCTTCCTTGGCAACGGGGGAGATGGGCGCGCGCTGCCTCGCCGCTGACATGGCACATACCCACGTGGGGGATTGGCCAGGAATCGGGCGTGAGAAGGGCTAATGCACCCGCTTAAAGGAGTACTGACACGAAATTTCAAAGCTGAGATCCGCTCTAGCAATCAAGTACAACGACAACACAAATAGGTGTCTGTGAATAAATGCATCTTTCTTTCTTTGTAGTTGTGTGTGTGTGTGTGATCTCTCTTTCGCGAACATTACCGAACCGCGCAAATTCAACTCGTGCATTCGCACTTTCACATTCTTCCCCTCGGGGAAATGCGGGGAATTTTTTCTTTCTTCATATGTCTGAAGACTATTTGTATATTGTATGCTGTTTTGTGCACTACACCTGCTTCTGTTGCTGCTCAAGCGGGGTGAAGCCTAGTCAGGAGGGTATACCTCCTTTTGCTTTGCCTCGCCGTCATTTCTGTATTGTACTGCCCAAACGAACAATCAGGGACGTACCCAGAGGGGGGGCCCGGGTAGCCCGGGCCCCCCCCAATATTTTTCGGGCCATACCCCCCTTCCCCGCGCCACCTCTCCTCTTCCCTAACACACATTCTAAAGCGGCGCCATACAAATCCTGGGCTTGATAGCTATTTGAGGCGTTTTTTTTTTCGAAATGAGCAAAATCCACCTAAGGGGAATTTGAGGGGAAAAAACGAAAAGTTTGGAACCGGACCTAAATGCAGTGCTGTCAAAACTATTAAATGACATGTTTCACATGTCAGCTAGGGGAAGTCTATAGTGACAAGTAATTAAGAATTATGCGGAGAATTTGAGCAATATTAGGATAAGTTCAGATTTGGCTCGTGCTCAGTTGATACAGACAAATTGGTGCGGCATTCTTATTAAAACTTTATTGGAATCAAATTTCAAGAACAGTACGATAGAGTTTTAAGCAAAAAAGGCAATAAACACGCAACAGAGCTCAAAATACAGTAACACTATACATCAAGAGCCGGCGAGTCCTCTTGGCAGCATTAGCATCTCTTTATGAATGGCTCCGAAGGGTACTTTTTTGGACACGCCTGAAAACACTCATGAAGCTCTTCATTGCCTTGCCATAAATTTCCAAAACGCTTTACAAAAGCCTGCTCAAATCATCTTCCATGGCTTGCCATGGCTTGTAAGAGGCAGCTAATTTGTTAGGTACGTAAATGGGAAATATGGGAATAACAACAATAATAATAACCAGTTTTACTCCGTAAGGACGAGGGAGATGAGATAAAATGATAGTATCACACCTCTCAGTTTCATTTCGTTCACTTCCGCTTCCGTTCACGTTATTGTAGACGTGTGGCATCAGATCATTTGCCGATCTCCTCATTGATCTCAGAACCCATGATACACCAGCTCTCAAATGCAAAAAAAAAAAATTGATGCAAAAACGCACAAAACAGCCCGAAACGTCACACCAAACGCGAAATCCCATTGGGCAAATGAATTTGGCTCCTTAATTTTGATCTATGCCACATTATTGTCTGGCTTATTTTCCACACGAAGTAAGATCTGCGTACACGTTTGCAGGGAATTCTGTCAACTATTTATTTGCCACATTTTTTAAGGGAAAGTTGCCGGGATTTTAAGGGCAGTGCAGTTTTAGCTGACTCAGTTTTGGTTTGTGGATTAGGTTCATTTAGAAAAAAAAGATGTCTCTTTGGTGGTCAACGTGGGATTAAAAAAAAACGGACGAGGTATGTTTGCTCCGTTTACGCGGAAGCCAGTACCGCTGTACACTGGCTTCGTGCTCTGCTGCCGGCCGGCCACTTGCAATTCGCTGCACACCCTTTACCCTGTTCGTCTGCAATCGGTGCTTCCGTTCTCTCGACGGCAGTACTTATCGCCTGTTTCGCCAGGGTGGCGGTTTCAGCGGCTCGGGTCGCATATGTTTTAGTGGGGAAGAAAATTTTTGTCTTTAAACATTCAACAAATTCCTCCATCCAGCGCGCCGTGCTGTCGGCCGATACTATCGCCCATGCCTGGTGTTTGTGGCTCAACGAATTCCTTCCCTGAGCCGAACTCACAGCGCGTTTTTCACTAGTTTTCGTGGGAATGCTGCTTTTGCTTTTGTCGGTAAGAAGGGTAAGAAGTCTTCTTGCCGCAGAGAAACCCCCTGTAGGGTTTCTCTACGGAATGCCTTCCAATGTCCGGCTCGCGCACGTGTGCAGCGTCCGCGGCCGCCGAACAAGCCAAGGCGACAGAAGGGCTTCGAACCGGATGGCGATGAGCGGAGTGGCGCGAGGGGATGCTTGACCCCACCGTCTGGCGCCTCTAACATTACGCCCGCTTAGGGAAAGCTACCGTGGGAGTACAAAAGCCTTGTGCCACAGTCGGCGCGTCCATCTGGACATGAAGGATCACTCAAAGAGGAAGCGCAACAACGTTACCAAGCCCGGCGACGGCAGGGTGACAAAGTGAAGGCGCGCATCGCAGTGGTACGGCGGCAAGAGACACCACACCGGCAGCTTTGCTTTGGACAACTAAAGGCAGTGACAGCGGCACTGTTGATTAACAGCCATTGTGGTTAATGGCTGCAATGCACAACGGCGGTGTAGTGATGCCAGCGCCGGTGGACCCCATCGGGGCGATGGCCCTCCTCCCTTCTCGTCGCTTTGCCGTGTCCCCCAAGCCGTCGGTGGAGTGGCAGCCCTTTGAGACGGCCGTGCCGGCGACCTTCTACGCTACTTTTGGGAAGGCTCGTTTCCTCCCGACTTTCTGGGGCGGCGGACAGGGGGGAGCGGGGGTCAAAATCCTAATTGGTACGTGTGTTGCTGTGTGGAGGCTGCTTCGCTTGCGACTGCATGCGCAATTTTGCTTAGTTTGTACGGAGCTGGGGCCAAGAGCGGTCGCATCAAGACTTGCTCTCGTGGCAGTTTTTGGGCGCCAGAGCCCCGCGAATTTCTCGCCAACCGCGCGGCGGTTCGGCACCCGTTTTGGCCCCCGGGCCCCCATCAGGGATCATGCCGCGATACTCTTTTTGTGCGCTGCGGCACCTTTTAATTGTAATGCAGTTTTCATTGTCTTGTGTTAGCTTATGTTCATGCTTCGTCGTCTCCTGTAAATAAGTGTAAACAGACTTTTTCTTCATCATCTACTTGCCTCGTCTCATCATCGGGTTCTTCACCATCCTCCACGACGACACTACCCACCTCAATGACGAACCAAACTTTACTGGTGGGTTTACGGACCCCGAACTGCATTCCTATGAACAGACCTCGAAAACACCGGGCTTCAGCGGGGAAGGGCACGGAGTCAAGGTGGCCAATGGTCAACATGAGAAAGACGGATGTGCAGCGGGCGATCGGTGAAAATGAACCCGGGCCGGACATCTCGACGGACACCAACCAGAGTTTTGGCCGAGAGCAATTTCGGCTTCAAAATTGGACTGCGAACTGTGTCTTTGTATTAGAGAGGTTATAAAACCCCGGGTACATATGATAGCTTAGTCTCGCGATGTCGGAGTATCGTCAAGGTGTCGGCAGAGAGCAACGAGTTTACCTCACCAACGGGTCGAACGAGAGGACAGAGGAGAGGTCGAGGAAGCGACAAGGCGCATCCCTGGATATAACAAGGTTCTTTACAAAACAGCCAGAGGTAAGCGCTGACGCGCTGGCGCTTGCCCCAGTTTTTTTATCTACATTTACTGCAGTCCAGTGCGTCTCAATACAGCAATTTCCCAAGCCTGAATCATTGGTGCTTTGAATGGCAGACGGTTAAACGTCGAACTCGGAGGCTGTTTAGGGTAATCACACACGGAATTAGGCGTATGACATCTCCGATTTACCTAACATTTTGTTTCCTTCCTTCATAACTAGTAGCCACAGATTTTGTTTGGAGAAAAATATGGAAGCGCAAGAGGTTTGCTACGGAGGTCTGAACACTCGAGTGCCTAATGCACTTTCGTTTCTGCCGACTTGGATTGCATATAACGTGTGGGAAGCTCCAGAAATGTATAGTTACTGTGCAGTACGCGTATTTATTCCCGTAAATATTTTAAGTACTGCCGTTCTTTTTTTAATGTTGCAAACTTCGCGTAGGGATCTTTAACATGCGCAGAAATCTCGAACATACAAGTGTTTTCGCTTTTCGCCTGCATCACAAGGGCGGATACACTTAATTTCATTTCTGTATGCAGGTTTAGGCGCATTTATGGTAAACGCTTGGCGTTCAACGTGTTTAACTAGTAACGGCGGGTACCCTCGCCCTCTCCCCTAATTTGCATAGAAAAGTTACCTTGGGTTGGGCCCCCCCCGAAAAAAAATCCTGGGTACGTGCCTGCGAACAATAAATACAATACAATACAATACAGTTCACGATGGACGCTGATAGCTAGTTTTTATTTTCTTTAATCTATTTACCATTTTTATTTTTCCTTTAGAGATAACCTCCCTTTTCTTTCTCCGGAGAGAAAGAGCGCCTGTGATTGGCTGGGAGTATGGCGTGATCCTCACACTAGCTGCGGGCGAGGGAGAGTTTCGGGACGCCAGCGGTGGGAGAGAAGAGTGGCTGGGTGGCGATGAGGTTCTGGTGGGCGACATCAACAGCAGCACCGACGGTGACACGAGTCAGCCAATACAAGCTTTGCTTAAAAAATTGTTGCAAATTCCCTTTAAAGAAAGCTAGAAAACAAGAAAAACGAATGAAAAATACCCCAATAATAGAAAAATTCCTTACCTCTGCCAGGTCAATCATGACTCGCGTCCTTCGCCTTGACAGCGTCCCTTGTGTAAACCACACGCGCGTGGATCGTCGTTGTTTTGCTTTGGGAGACCACCACGGTCGGCTAAGCCTTTTATATTTCGTTCCCGCTCTTCTTCATGGGTAAACAAGAAGAGCCGCCTGATACCGCTGCAATCCGAGCTGCACGCACGTCGATGGCGAAGGGGGGGATCGTTGTTTCTCCACTGCGCGAGCCTGCCACCCAAGAGGCGCTCGCTTGGCCGATCAACCAGGACCTTCCTCGCCTGCTCTCGTTTTACTCCGCCGCCACGCCGACTGTTAGAGGCAGGCAAGGGCGGCAGTTCGATCAAAGGCGTCGCCTCGTTGCACCGCCCGCGTTGCGGCTACACACGTTGGTATCGCCGCGACGCCGGGGTGGCAGTGCTCGAAACGCCCGATCCGGGGCCGTCTGTGAGTACAGCCTGCGAATCCTGGAGAAAAAAATAAAACGCAGTGTGGGCGGAAATGGAGGAAGAATGGGTAGGACCATCAAAATGGTCAGAAAAAGGCACTTAAATGCGAGCGTCGGCTGAGACAGCGCACCCGAAAAATGATAACGGGGTATTAAGGGATCCAGCGAGACGCGAGTGCTTTGAAGGCGGGAGCGGGCTTCAGGATATACTTTCTCGGCAAGCAACCAGCGGAAAATTGTTTATACGACTTCTTTCTTGTTTGTCTACACGTCTGTCGTCGCTAAGTTTACCGTTTTGTCTTCGTGGTTCTCTCATTGCACTTTCGGGTAGGTAATCTCGTTTTCCTTTTTTATAAATGTGTGTCTGTGTTGGCATTCGGGTTGTCTTTCCTTCCAAGATGTCGCCAGTGGATTATAAATGGGTGAGCTGCACTAGCGGGAATTTTCACTGTGAGTGCTCGCGTGAAGAGTAACAAATGGATGATCCTGTGTCTGTCCCGAGCAGTGTAGGGTTCAGACAATAAATGTTTTTACTGGATTAAGCCTTGATTAAATAATGACAGCCGCAGTGTTCTCTTTTTTTTTTGAAGTGGCCTTTCGGCGCGGTTATTATAGTTTAAGGCACGCATGAGCTACGAACATTTAATATGAATACAAAGCCGCCGATTTCGTATTATATTTTCGCACCATTAGGTTTGGTGAAGTTTGTGGCTGGAAGCTATAATAACACAGGAACTGTGTCCTTTGGTGTAGCGAGGTTTGGCTGATCCGAATTCCGTGATAACGACCGCTGGAAAGCTGTGACTCTACTCCAGTTCCTACAAGACACTGAACTAAACAAATTTCTCTAGATCGCAGACAGAGCAAGTGTGTCGCGATATCTACTCTTTCGCACTGTAGCGTTAATCTATTTACTTTGCTTGTGTTGGCGTCCCTGGCGTTCATCTATTTATTTTTCTTGGGATGGTGTTGGTACTCTTTTTTCCGCGTTGTTTACTTTTCATTTTGTTTCAGTGTTTACATTAACGATTCTTTTTTCAATCGTATTTTAATGTCCGGACTCTGCTGGCAGAATTCTCTTGTTTTTACTTTCCTTTTTTTTCAACGCTTCTTGTTTGTCTTCTTCCTGCTGTAACCCTAATGTCTAATATTCACCACTCATCAAAGTAGTCACCCACCATATGGAGTAGCAAGCCTTGCCCCTAGGAGGGCTGACCTCACAAGTTCAAATTAAAGAGCCTTCTCTCTCTCTCTCTACATAGAAAGTAAGTTACGAATTGAGAAATAGGAACCAAATATGAGAAGAAAGAGATGTTTGACCATTTGGAAAGGCCGCAGGTTATGAGAGAAGGAGAGAGACTAAACTAATATTCGGAGCAGAGCAAGCACTTATGTTGGGGCGCCCGCCCGGTGAGGCCACCACCACCAGCCGACGCTCGGATGCAAGGTCGGACCTGGTCGGAGCTTGTAGGTTGGGTGGGGATTAGGGTTTTGGCATGAAGTGTGTTGTCACTCCAATTCCATGTGGTGTATGTTGTGGGGCGGGGGGCCGAATTGGCAGGCGAAGGGGTAGATTTATTATTAAGGGCAGAACACTTTAAGGGCGCGCCTTGTCGACGTACCTCGCTCGCTGGACCAAAGTAGAACCACACGGCGTCGCGGTGTAGCGGCTGTAGTCAAGGCGTAACCCAGAAAGTCCGAAAGCTAAGCATTTTATATAGTCATAAGCGTTCGAAACTTGGTAACCGCTGGCGCTTGTCATACACCTCTCTGTTGTTTAGCGCAAAGACAACTGCAGGCACACTTCAGGCAAAACATACGTAAATAAGCTGCAGCACCCGCGTTCATTTAGTTAGGAACGCCCGTTGGGTTGTTTTTTGCGATAGTAAGCAAAAAAAGTGTCAGTGCAAAGCCGGCACGCGTGGGGGGAAAAGCAAGCACAAAACGAACAAACTCCCGCTAGTGCAGTTTGAGGCATGGGGCGCGCGAGCACTGGGAAACAGGAAATTTGAATGGCATTTGGTTGTAGCAGTGAGCGGATAACGGCGCTACAGCCCATTATGGCGAATCACTGCTCTACATTTCGACAGCTTTCACATTGAGCGGAACGGTTGAATTTTTTATTTAGTTATTCACGCTCTATTAAATGCGTTACAGAGAAGAATGGTAAAACATTATGCAAACAATACAACTAAATAAGGCTGTGGAAACTTTATGAACAATCCTCGCGGCACTGATGATGATGATCTTATTAGTGCCGATCACCACGCGGGAGCAGCTCTCGCTCGAGCTTTTTCATCTTACTCGCATTCGCCATCTTGTAAATAGAACACCACCGCATCAACGAGACGTCTCAGCCCTTGGTCTCTCCTATTATTTTATATGGTGCCCATAAACCCTGGAAGAAGCCCCTCCTGCCATTCGGAGTCCTCCGAACTTCGGCCTTTTGGAGAAGGAGGACCCCTTGATGCCGACGACAGACCGGTGTGATGGATTGAACCGGTGGTGGTACGCGAAAGTGACCGAGGCGATGGGACGACTAGACGACGACGAATCCTTACCTCCGACGATTCCCTCGATGGGTGGCGATTTCATAACCGGTGAGGGGAATGCCGTAGTGCATCGCGCAATGAAAGACGGGATTCGTCCGCAACACGATTTCGGCCTCGCTCTGCCTAGGATGCACGTTAAGAAAGATAAAATAACATGACAAAAAGAGCGGATAATAGCTCGAGCACTGTGCAAGGAACTAAAAGCAACATTAGTCCTGTCAATGGCGAGCAGTGGCGTTAGCGATGTGTGGACGAGGTTCCTGCACGAGCTAAGAAAATCTGAAGTTAGATTGAGATTACTGAATGAAGAAATTGAACCGTTTATTGACGTTGAATACCTAGATGAAGAACATTGCAGTAATGTTGAATTTGATGATGAAATGATTCATTTCATGTGCCAACTGTATTATCGATTAAAACAGCAAAAGTGTGAAACCACCTAACCATGCCAGATCATGAACAAATTGCCTTCCTCGACAAACTTTTAAGAAGTTTTTTACCATGACTGAACTGTTATACGGTCCACGAAATTCGGAGCCCCTGAGGAACAAGCCATCATTCAGAAACCTCGCCTCCGTCAGATTTATTATCTAAAAACGAATGTGAAAATAAGACCCCCCTTTGGGCGACGCCTGACATCCTATCGAAACATTCGTTACTATGGTGTTCGTTTGAAGAGTTGCCTCAGATGACCGAGAAAAAAGCTGCTTGTCGGAGGCTGTTACGATGACAGAAGGTACGTATACTGTATCCTGAGCAAGAAGACACCGATGCTTCTGCTGAGAAGTTGAAACGGCAAGACGCCATACAAGTGTTTGTAACGAACAACCAAGAGACGCCTAAAACTAAGAGGGATCTTGACTGTTTTGTGAGAGATGCAAAGAAAATTGCCGCGGACCGAACCCGACAATGCACCCGAACGAAGATACTACCGGGCAGGCAGCGTTCCAAGAATCGGAATGCATCTTGCAAGGACAACCAGAATGCCAGAGTACGGAGCTCGGAGAAGGAGCGGGTGACTCCAGGACAGTGTTTACAGGTCGAAGTGGAAATACCTGAGGAGCTCGTGTCAGAGTTCAGAAGCGCCGAACACAGGCGAATTTCAATTTGGCTGCATAGACTGCGCCGACATTCTCGTCGTGGGTTTAAATGGCGGTACATGGGGCATGTGCCCCCTCAGACTGCCCCACCGGATTGACTGGAACAAACTTCATATACCCAACGGATGCGGACTGACTACGGATTCTTTGCGGCCTGGAAGATGTAGAAAGTTTATGGACAATCTTCGCTACACCGGTGATGATCATCTTATTGGTGCCGGTCACCACGCGGAAGCAGCTCTCGCTCGAGCTGTTTAATCTTCCTCTCATTCGCAATCTTTTAAATAGAGCACCACGCATCACCGGGATGTCTCGGCCCTTCGTTTCGCCTCTTATTGTATGAAGGCAATATCAGAAAGGGGCGCGTGTACGGTCGTCTTTAAGTTAGCCTTGTCGCTGATTGATGCTATGGAAGCTAGAAGGTGGTTCCAGTCCGAGCTTACTGTAAGCGTAAATTAATGAAGATTTCACCCGCTGCTTTTAATTCCAACTTTGAAGTGATGATCCCTGCGGGATGAAATGAAGCATGGGCAACAAAGGTGGTGATATACATCTACTGAGTAAGGGTGCCATAAGTGTGTGCACACTTTAGAGCCGGCGGGAGGAGGTTAACTCTGCAGGGGTGAGGTGGCGGTGCAGAGAGAGGGAATTTTCGGCGTTCGTGTTGATATTGCAAAAGGTATCGGTGTAGCTTAAGGCTTTAGCTTGATGGGGGAAAACATTAGGAGCAGTTGCAGAAGTTACTTTTTCTCCTTCACTCGAACTAGCAATACCCTGGAAACCTATGTATTCTGCACTAGACGCACGTTCCCACAGGGGATCTACCTCTCTATTCACAGTACAGGAAATACCTGCACTGCCATCTGCCCCATACAACAGAACACATGCATGGTCCGAGTACACAGCTTGAAATGCGCTGCACTGGATATATCTCCACGGTTATTTCAACCACGCCCATGCCAAACATGGTAGATAGAACATGGCTATGCTCAGTATTTTTGAGTTGTTGCTTTTGAGCGCTTGAAATGGGGCTAGTTGGTTTTTTACTCGGAACCTTGCTGGAGCTACGCGAGACAAGGACGTGGATTTACACACACAAATGAAGCGAACACTACCAACTGATTTATTATTCACAACAAACACCACTTAAAATGGAATAATTCAGATTACGTGAGAGGAAGAGTTAATCAATCTCGATGAAAATGTATACAATATTTGTCATGCGCATGCGTTTGCCTACGAACTTTCAAGTAGTTCCATCTCTGTTGTCGACAAGCAATCGATGGAGAACTGATGCAGTCTTTTTCTTTTCGGATGGCGTAGGCTTCCCATATCTCGCAGGTGATCGTGTCTGTAGATTTAAAGAGAACCGTGGTGCGTTAGAATTGCGCAGAGCACCCATGTCTGACGCAGTGGGCAGCTAAGTGCCCTGGGGCTGAGACTTGCTTGCACATAATTTTACGTTCTCTGAGCCGTTCGGTAACGCAGCGTGCAGTTCGGCCTATGTAAGCCTTCCCGCGCGACATGGGTATCCTATAGACAATCCCGGAGCAGCATGCGACAAACTTACTCGTGTGCTTAACGCCACATCCTGTTTGTTTAGCATCTGTGGTTTCGTTAGTCATCTTGCACAGCATGTATAATTTTTTCGGAGCAGAAAAAACAACCGGGACATCACCACTCGTGCCAACCTTCTTTAACATGTGGGAAACTTCGTGGATGTACTGCCGAACAATTGCCCGCTTCTTTGGTTTGTGCACTTTGTGCACTTAATCAAGTTCTACCTCGAGTCCTTGCTCGTCAACTACAACAATGATTTGTATGTTCAGTCCGCGGAGTTGGCATAGGTTCATGTATAGCGCCGGTGCTTTCTGTCATTTTTTGGCACAAGGCAACCGAATTTTGGAGAATCTATTACCACATTTGCATGTGCAGAAGTGCTTCCGGTAATAGATGATTTTTTATTTGCTTAAAGCCAGGCACTGACATTGAAAGTAGCATCCCTCCAATCATTGCAGCATTTGAGTCTATGCACCAGGGCCTTAATTTCACGTATGAAAAACCTAATAATGATGTCATTCAATGCCTTTACATTAACCTGAAGCCGGGACTGTCACACACCTGTTGGTGTTTTCGCCCGAAAGCAGAGAAGGCGCAGCTGGCATACGATTCGACACACTCAAAGTTGATTAAGAGAGCCATAGCCACTTCTTGCATGTCGAAAGACACCAAGAAATTATGCGAACACAGAGTCACTAAAAGTCTGTCTTTTTAAATTGAGACCGTCTAACAAAAATCGGGTTCTCTAATCAAGTACTTGTCTCTGTTGCAGAAAAAGTGTTAAGAACAGTGCTAAAGAAGATTAACAAAGAGAAAGACAGCAAAAAAAAACCAAAGAAGCGGCCAATCATTCTCCAGTACATCCACATAGGTTCCCACAGGTTAAAGAAGGTTGGCACGAGTCATGATGTCCCGGTTGTTTTTTCTGCTCCGAAAAAACTAAAAATGCCGTGCAGAGATGCTAAACCAACAGGATGTGGCGTTAGGCACATGGGTGTGTTTGTCGCATACTGCTCCGGGATTGTCTATAGGATACCTATGTCGAGCGGGAAAGCTTGCATAGGCCAACTGGATGCTGTTTTAACGAACGACTCAGAAAACATAAAAATATGTGCTAGCAAGCCGCAGCCTAAGGGCACTTGGCTGCCCACTGCGTCAGACATGGGTGCTCTGCGCAATTCGAACGCACCACGGTTCTCTTTAAATCTACCGACACTATCACCCGCGAGATATGGGCAGCCTACGCCATCCGAAACTGTATCAGTTCGCCATCGATTGCATTGACGGCAACAGAGATGGAACTACTTGGTAGTTCGTAGGCAAATGCATGCATGACAAATATTGTATGCATTGTTATCGAGATTGATTAACTCTTCCTGTCACGTCATCTGAAATTTTCTCCCTTATAAGTTGTGTTTATTCTGATTAATAAATCAGTTGGTCGTGTGCGCTTCATTTGTGTGTGCACATCCTCGTCCTTGTCGCGCCTAGCGCCAGCAATGTTCCGAGTTGATTTTCAGTTGTGTCGGTGATATCGACAAGCTTGTAGAAATATTTTATCGTATGGAGCGCCTTCAAGAATGCTCAAAACGTGAGTATAGAACGCTACAAGTATTCCTTACGGTGCGTAAAAAAAGTACCCTTGTCGTTGCTCATGAACTTCTAAAGTGGCCAAATTATTTTATTTCCCAAATCAGTGCATGTACCTCATACTTGGGATGAACACACGGCACCGGTGGAGTGCCAAAAAGATGTATTTCCTGTGGCACCATTAGCCGTTGCCAATGCCAATTATGGCCACTGATCCCTCATTACGCCCTGAAAAAATGGATCTAAATGAGGCGGCGGTGCTCTGTTACGTCTGAGTTCTCTCACGAAAGGAATCTACGACATGGCGGGTGTCCGAACTCCTACTTCCGTCACTCCTTCTGTTATAACTGCCAGGCATCCGAGCTAGAAAGGACTGAGGATCGCCACCGCAAGGTGCACCGCATGCTACACCCGGTTCCCCTAGCGGCGCAAGCTCTGTCACACCAACAGCACCGGCGCATGCCCAGGGTCAAAGGGCCACCACTTTTCTGTAAGCCGGTGCATGCAAACCAGCGAATTCTGTCACATCCACAGTCAAGGAAAAACTATTTCGTTCTTTGGTCAGCGCATACACGCTGCTGCTCTTTCTATTAACTTCTGAATTATTGTTCTTAGATTACACATTAAAAAAAACGAACTTCCGGGATTCTAGCTTTACCCTGTTACCCAGACGCTAAAATAAAATATTAATTTAATACCCGCTGTGAAATTGTATGCCCAACAACACCTTAATCATCTATGTTTCCTTGAATAATAATGTTACAGTCCCTCTCCATAAACTCTTCACTTTTGCTGCCTCAGCATTCGCACATCTAAACGGTATGAACACCCCAACTTCTGCCCAAAGTAATCCGGGCGCGCGCAAAATTACAGCAAGAATATTCGTGGCAACCTTGCACACCGAACAACCCTTGCCGCGCTATCAAAGCACTCCTTTTCCCCTGAAAATGCAATTTGGAACTCTAGCAAAACCGCGCGTACCGCACGAAGCTGACTAGACACGCTAACCTCGTATGTAAACGCAAATTGATGATGATGTTTGGATTTTTATGACGCAAGGCCGAATGAGGGCAAAGAGCGCCAAAGAATGGTTAGTTCATTTGAGTGACACGAATGTAAAAGTAAACCATTTCAGTGAAAATAAACATTGTAAAACTCAAGGTAATGAAGATGACTGGCGTAAAGGCCCATGTTATTATGATGCATTGTAAGAAATGCCATGTAAAAACTTGATATCAGTGAGAAACTGAAAAACGGTCAACGCAAATTCCTCCATAGTATTTCTGATCTTATGTGCGAGTGGGGAGGTAAGGGGCGTGTGGCGAGAGGGAAAGATAGAAGAGAAGATTACGCGCAGGAACAGCGGAAATCGAACGTCTTAAGTTTCGTTGTAGTTTGCAGGATACTGCGGAGACGCGCTGCCCTTTTAGCGTCGCACTTACACGACGACCCTAGAGATACTACTTGCATTACTACTTCCCGCTGCAAAAAGCAAGGATGCAAGCGAATGGCGAATTCTTGCTTCCAAAGAAGCAAATATAATGGAGAACGACAAACGACATTTGATTTAGCTATAACAAATGATATGTGCTGTGATATCACGCAATCAGGAACGGAATACTCGCCTGGCGTAACAGTAACGAATTAGGCCACATTTGATATGTGAGGACATATACTGGGTTTCTTATTCGATTACTTCGCCTACTTCCTGCAAACAGTAGTAATTTAACTGTGCTGAGGTGATACAGTCCCATGAGGGGTTACGAGAGTGGCACAGCGAAGGTCGCACGAAAGAGTTGCAGAAAGAGAAAAGGGGGTGGTGGAAGACGTTGCGCCCGGACTCATGCGCCCAAGTATACATACGCACACACATTGCAGTATTACGTGGCCGCGCTCCTACTTTCCTGTAAACGTTAGGCATATACGAGAACATCAAAGATCATAATGGTTATAGCATCACTTCTATGTAATGATGAACCGCTACGATGTCCTCACTGAAACACGCAGGCTGCCTGGAGTGGGGAGACGAAACAGAATGGTGAACGCCAGGAAAGAGTCATTCAGGGAAACGAGCGGATATGCACCCACCTGGAACTGACGTTTACTCGATCGCTAAGCGCAAAGCAGGTAGTGTGCTAGAGTACACAGCCGCTTATTATCGACGTTGCGTTACGGGCAGTCGTAGTATCCTGAAGAGTAAAAAGCGACGTGGCCTGGGCATTCCCCGATGGATTCCCCGTCAATTAAGGCAGAAGCAATGATGAGCCGCCGTGCGTGACTAAGCTAATAAATTATGATGCGATGAGTGGCCAGTTCCCAACAGGAGCAACAACTGTGGTTTGGCGTGCGGCGGAAGAAGCTTATAGGGTTTATTGCGCCAGCCATGGACCGACAACCAAGCACGTCGCATGAAGCTGCCTGCTTGGTTTTATGGGCGTCTGTTATGATCATGGAAATCAAGCTCACTATTTGTATAGACCTTATAACCGGAGCCCCCACCCTAAAAAGGCTTTAGAAATTTCAAAAAAAGGTAAGAGATGATTCATCCGCTAACGTTGTGTCGATGAGTGGTCACAGCCAAAGCAAAAACTTCCTTCTGTTGGGTATTTGGGCGTACTATCCAACGGGTATTGGTCAATCGGCCATTCGCCTCTAACGGCAGGTGTCATCGTTTTGGGTCGATACACTGAGTTGGTACGTAGAATTGTAGTTTATAATTTTAGCTGTGTAGCTAAAAGGCAATCGGTGAATTTGCTGTAAAATCATGCCCACAGCTGATAAGTTCGTTAACAATTTATTCGTGTTGTCTGGATATGTCAGAACTGTGGCTGCGTATACTGCCGTTGCAGCCAAATGATTATACCATCGCGTGCTTGTAACGGGAGCTGTCATTGTCACTTGCCAGTTCACCTGAGTGGGGCATACGTTGCCAGGGCCGTTTTCTGCCTATATGTGTGGCTGCCCTAACGGTAAGCCTACACGATGTTCCAAGGAACCTCAAACTTGTCCGCCCGGCTGCGTGTACCACTTGTCTGTTTTAGAAGCAGAAGGCCAAAACACAAGCCCAAGAGGGGTCTGCAAGCAGCTGGAACAATTTCGGCCTTTCGACTGGGAGGAGGTTTTGATTGGCTCCAGGCGTGGCGGACTTTCCACAAATATATATGTTTGTTTTTGTATCTACAACAAGTACGGAAGCTGTGGGCATTGGGGGGCCTTTCACGTGCGATACAACCCGTGATCTCAATTCTTCATTCATTGCTTCCTAAGCAAAGCGAGACGCATTTTTTAGGTGCATGATGTGCCATCAAACAAAAAGAACCAAGGGATGCCATGGAGAGGTGCTCGACTTCATTCAGGAAGACATGGGTGGGATTGTGGTTCAGTCCCATATTTGCCTAATTTTCTTTCCAACTTTATTACCCTACGCTCATTCTCCTGTTGCTGTAGGTAATTTGAGGAGCCTTTTTTTCTTTATAAAGACGACGGGCGGCTGCTTTATTCCCCAAATAGCCGTTTAAAACTTTCGCATCAAAGCGGTACCACTTTCGCCGCTGCCTGGTACCAACGCATAGACGAGCTATTGGGTTTTCCTTCAGTAGGGCTGCAGCGCAGCGGCATGGCGCCACCTTGAGCGCTACAGTTGCCGGCGTGTTTACTCAAGGCTATGCCCCACCGGTGTCGTTTTACTCTTAGTTTATGTTTGATGCTTGGGCTGTTGGTACCGTAGTTGTGTACAATTTTCTTCGTTTAGGCAGGATACGTTGGTTTTATTCACATAGAAACCGCCCTTCCTTGTTTTATTTGGCGGGTGACTATAGTTCTAACAAGTGATAGTACTTGAACCCCTTGTTTCTTTGCCTTCCTGGCGGACTTCATTTGTAGACTCAATTCTCGGTAACTTCAAATGTTTATAGGTAGGAATGTGTCCTGCTTTCGAGCAATATTTCGTCTGTCATTTATTATAGTTTTGTAAGAGCGGAGCTTATGTTAATACACCCGCACATACATGACCATGGTTCCGCATAGCAAATCACACGCTGCTGGTGTGTCCCCAAGTGTGGGTAAGCAAGAAGTAAAACAAACGGCCACTTTCTGAGAAACGAGTTAACCTACGCATTTGACAGACGGTTAAGGGACTGTGGCTCCGTAGTATGGGATAGGACAAACATCAGCCGCAGCGGGGCGACTACCAACAGCGGAATATCTTTGGCGCAGAAAGCGCTCGTACAGGAGTACGATCCTCTCTTTAGAAGAGGAGGCGTTTTGCGGATCTATACAAGAGCTTTTCAGCCTTTCTTCCTTCGCCTATCTGTTCGCTCAAACGCACTTAGGGGAATTACAACTTCGCAATGGTGCGCAAACGCAGTCTGACCAATGCGACTACAACACAATGATTATGTTTGAAAGACGTCGAAAACTATGGGGTCATTTGTTCGAATCGAATTCTGCTCTCCTGGAGGAAGTGCAAGGGGCACTGGTGCCCCTCGCCTTTTTCAGCTGCGATGCATGGCAAGCAAAAAAGTACCTTTTACATATTCTAAACATGCTGGCTGTAAAGTGAAGCTTCCATGGCAAAATGTAAACTGATGCAGGGTTATAGAGCGTAGTCAGTTTCCTTACTGACTCGCTGGTAAAAAAATTCTTAATAACACTTACAATGTAGAAAAGAAGGACGAAGCGGGCGTGAGCACGCGCCACGATCGTCATCGGTAGTGGTTCGATGACAGCGAATAAAGAAGCACGGATCGCTCCGTCTAGGGCTCTGGGCCGTGACTCGCGGTAGCTTCCGCGACATCTTTGGTGCCGAAACCCGGGAAATCGCCCTTCGGAGCATCACCCGCATGGCTTCGCCCATCGACCGCCTTCGGAAGGCTCGTGGCGTCATCAGGAGCGGCGTCACGCGAGCGCTCAACCAGCTGAATGACCTGCTGCAGCAGCCGTCTCCCGACGCGGCAACCCTGAGCTCCCACGTCGAGGACATCGTACAGCGAGAGCCTGAGCTCACCGCCCTCAACGAGAAAATCGCCGATGCCACGGATGACGACGGGCTGGAGCAGGAGCTCGAAGGAGCGGCCGAGTATACCCGCAAGATATCCTACGCCGTATCTCAAGCACGCTTCCTCCTACGAAACGCCCAGCAAGTGCCCAGCGCGACCGATCCCATCGCCAGCGGAGGGACAGCCGCTCCAGCTACTGCTCCCACGGGTGCGTCAGGTGGGCACACGCATGCTTCACGTCATCGGACGGTTATGCTTCCCAAGCTCCAGATCCCAGCGTTTTCGGGAAATCTGCACGACTGGCAAGCGTTTTGGGATCATTTTAATGTGACGATCCACGAAAATGCCGAGCTGCCGAAGATTGAGAAGTTCAAGTACTTATTGACATACTTGATCGGCGACGCCAAACGAGCCATTGAGGGAATCCGGCTTGCTGACGCGAACTACGACCTCGCGGTGAAGACCTTAGTTCAGCGGTTCGGCCGACGAGACTTGCTCATCAACGAGCACATTGATCAACTCATGGCAACGAAGCCGATCAGAAGCTCAATGGACATCGAGAGGCTCCGCGAAATGTACGACAAGGTGCAATTCCGTGTCAGTGCCCTCGAAGCCTTGGGAGTTCCGCGAGAGCAGTACGCCGTAATCCTGAACCGTGTGCTCCTCCGATGCCTGCCGGATGACCTGACTCTAATGTACCGGCAGAGGGTTAAGGAGACGGACAAGGGGCTAACGGACGAATCCGCGACGCGGCAACAAGGAGCTGGCCAGGTGAAAGAGCTAATGGAATTCCTAAGAATTCAAATCGAAATTCGCGAGGAAGGAAGACAAGGACAGCCTCCCCCTAACGCAGCTCGTCGATCCGTCCAAAACGCCGATTTGATCTCTCAAGGACAACCGGAGGCACCCGTCCCCTCAGCGTCAGCCTTGGTCGCGAAGTCCGAGTCCATAATAATAACGGCGTGTCCCTTGTGTGACAGCCATGGTCACAAGGTGGCGGACTGCCTAGTTGACATGTCGGCGAACGAGAAGAGGACGCGATTGCGCAACGCTCACTGCTGTTTTCGGTGCGGCCGACGCAACCACGTGGCGCGTCAGTGCAGAGCTTCCCGCAACCTGACCTGCAGCAGTTGTAATCGGGGCCACCTGACCGTCCTGTGTGACTTGTTCAATCCGACTGGCAGCAGCACGCCCAGATCAACACGCCAGGTACAAGCTAGAGAAAGCGCACCTGCCGTCATGACGGCTTCGAGCGGACACTCCGGGGCAACGTCCGTGTTGCTCCAGACGGCCCGAGCCTTGGCAGAGGGTGTACGGCGACGCCTTGTTGTTCGACTGCTGTTAGACACTGGCAGCCAACGCACCTTCATTCGCCAGGACACGGCTAGGGCCCTGAAATGCACGGTTCTCGGCACGGAAGACCTATCCTTAGTAACGTTCGGTACTGCGAAGTCACCCAAGGTTCTACGGTGCCGGCGAGTACAGGTGACGCTACGCGCACAAGCTCGTGGAAGGCCGGTCGTGTTGGAAGCTTTAGAGGTTCCGAAGATCTGCTCCCTTACGAGCCCGGAACTCGACACCGCGACCGTAAAAACCCTTATAGAAAAGCGGTACGACATAGCCGACGCCTTCCATCCGAGCACATGGAAGGCAAATGAAATCAGCGTACTCGTTGGTTCAGACGCCTACTGGAAGGTGGCCACGGGCAAGGTGGACAGGATCAACGGAGACCTCACAGCGGTAGAAACAGTTCTAGGCTGGACCGTTCAAGGAAGGCTCGCCTCTCCCGCATGCCCTTTTACCAGTGCCATGTTCCTGTCGTGCACCTCACCCGGACATTTGGACTTTGACGCGTCTGCCATGTGGCGGCTGGATGCCATTGGCATTGATAACCCGACTCACGAAAAGTCGCTGCAGGATAGCTCGATGGAAACATTCGAGCGAAACATCACCCGTATCGATGGCCGGTACCAAGTACCCCTCATGATCCAGGCTCCTGGTTTACCTCCTGGCAGCGACAATCGTCAGCTCGCGGAGCACCGTCTGCGAACGCAACTGAACCGATTCCGGGAACAACCCGAGTTGCTCGAGCAGTATGACAGGGCAATTCGAGCATATTTTGACGAAAACCACGCGGAACGAGTGGCGGAACAGCAGCGTCTAGGCGACAACTTGTATTACATGCCCCACCATGCCTTCATCCGAAAGGACGCAGTGACAACAAAACTCCGAGTAGTGTTCGACGCTTCTTCGCATACAGCCGGCCAGCCATGCCTAAACGACGTCCTTTGCAAGGGCATGAAGCTTGGGGTCGAAGTCGTTCAGCTGCTCATGACTTTTCGTTGTCACCCTGTTGTCATCGTCGCAGACATAAAAAAGGCGTACCTGCAGTTGCTGATTCGACCAGAAGATCGCGACGCGTTCAGATTCCTCTGGGTGGAACGACTGCCTACGCGAGATAATCCGGCGTTCCCCATTGTCACCTGGAGGATGACCCGCGTACCGTTTGGCGGGTCATCCAGCCCATTCCTTCTGGCTGCCACGATTCGCCACCATCTCCAGGCCTGTCGGGAGCAGTACCCGGAAACAGTAGCGCTGCTGGAAAGGGCATTCTACGTGGATGACCTCATAATTGGTGTACCTAGCGTCGAAAAGGCAATTCAAGTGTACGAGGAAGCTCGCAAAATATTTTCCGAGGCCGGAATGGAGATACAAAAATGGGCATCAAACTCAGAGGAGCTCGGACATCAGTTTGTGCGGGACAACGTCGCAATCGAAAATGAAGCGGGAGACGCAATCAGGATGAAGGTGCTGGGAGTCCCATGGGAGCGTGCTGGAGACTGCATTTACCTGTCGACGAAAGACGCATCAGAATTTGCGGCAGCCAATCCGTCAACCAAGCGCACCGTGCTGCAGACGTTTGCGAGGATGTATGATCCCTTGGGATACTTTGCACAATTCACCGTAACGGCCAAGCTTGGGTTCCAGGACCTCTGGAAAAAGAGCCGCTCATGGGATGAACGCCTTCCAGATGACGAACAAGCGCGATGGAACAGCTGGTGCGCCCAATTAACAGAGTTGAATGAGGTCCAGGTTTCACGGTTCATGTTCTCGCACTCGTTCGATGTGGAGGGTTCAATCGAGATCCACGCTTTTTGCGATGCAAGCCCGCGAGCTTACGGCGTTTCTCTATACGTCCGAAAGCTGGGTGACAATGGCCTATATGACACCAGATTGTTAATTAGCAAGAGCCGAGTCGCCCCTATCAAGCCCATCTCCCTGCCTCGGCTAGAGCTTCTTGCCTGCGTTATTGGAGCACGACTCGTACGTTATGCCAAAACAACTGCAATTCTGGAAGACTCCCCCGTCAGTTTGTGGACGGACTCTCTTGTCGCGCTGCACTGGATTACTAGCGCCGCCACAAAGCGTGACCAGTTCGTAGAACACCGCGTGGCCGAAATACGACGACTAACTGCTCCTACAGACTGGAACCATTGCAGCGGGAAAGACAACCCGGCAGATTTAGTCACACGAGGTATATCGGCGGCGGCTCTTCTGCACTCAACCCAATGGTGGCACGGACCTTCGTGGCTCCTAAGTCCAAAACAGGAGTTCCCTGAAACGCAGATTGATTATGTTGACCCGAAGGAGCTCGCAGTGTCACAGGAAACTTTGGTTTGCCCTTGCGATGTCACAAGGCACGAACAGCCACTGACCGTAGAGAATTACAGCACCCTCAGGCGCCTTTTGCGGGTCACGGCCTGGATGCTACGTTTTCTGCAAAATGCCCAGCGGCGAGGGCCATCAGTAAGCGGTCCCCTCACAGCAACTGAGATAATGAAGGCCGAACGCTACTGGATGCGGCACGTACAGCTGGAGTTATTCAGCACTGAAGTACGCGCACTGTCAGTCAGTCAGACCGTTCCTTCTACATCAGCGGTGCTTCGACTTTCACCCTTCATGGATGACGAAGGTCTGCTCCGCGTAGGAGGCCGATTACACCAATTGAATTGCAGCATCGACGTCAAGCACCCGATTCTGCTACCTGCGCGGCACAAGTTTACGTACCTCGTTGTTTTGGCGGCCCATCACCACACTCTTCACGGTGGAGTCGAAGCCACGCTCACGGAGACACGAGAACGGTTCTGGATTGTGAAGGGACGTCAAACCGTCAAAAGGGTGCTGGCCCAATGTCTGACGTGCAGACGCCGGAGGCTGACTGCCCAAACTGCACCGTTTGCTCCATTGCCAAGCGACAGAATCACGGCAGCACACCCGTTCTCTGTGGTAGGCCTGGATTTCTGTGGACCACTCTACGTGCGTGGGAAAGCTCCTCCGGCAAAAGCCTACATTTTATTATTTTCATGTGCTGTCACTCGTGCCATACATTTGGAGCTGACGTCGGATATGACAGCGGCTACCACGCTACTGGCCTTCCGTCGGTTCGTGTCAAGACGCGGCATACCGAACACTGTTTACTCTGACAACGCTCAGTCGTTCCCTAGTTGCGCTCGAGCATTTAAGGCCGCTGCGTCAGCCCTTCAAGAATATGCGACTGGGCTCAACGTGCACTGGAAATTCATCGTTGAGCGAGCCCCTTGGTGGGGTGGTTGGTGGGAGCGTCTCATTCGCTCCACCAAGGACGTTCTCAAGCGTTACCTTGGGCGCAGTAGCCTTACTGCCGAAGCTCTGTCCACCACCCTTTGCGAAGTGGAAGCTGTTATTAATAGCCGACCTCTAACCTACGTCGAAGACCACCCCGATGAAGGAGTGCCACTTACGCCTTCCCACTTCCTGACAGGCAGGCGTGCGCTCTACATGCCCCAAGAGTTAGCGGTGACCGAGACGTCGTCAACCCCAGCTGACCTGCAGCGACGAGCACGCTACCATCAAAGGCTGACGGCTGAGTTATGGCGCAGATGGAGGAACGCATACTTGCTGTTACTGCGTTCGGCTCACAGCTGTCCCCAGGCAACTTCACCGCAGCTGGGCGACGTCGTAATAGTGCATTACGACAACGCTCCGCCAATGCAGTGGAAACTGGGACGAGTGACAATGCTGCACCCCGGCGTCGACGGCGTCGCTAGAGCGTGCTCGGTGCGGACAGCAACGGGTCACGTGATAAACCGCCTAGTGCAAAAACTTTACCTGTTAGAATCAGCTGCCTAATCATCTTGGGCCCGCGGGAGTATGTAGAAAAGAAGGACGAAGCGGGCGTGAGCACGCGCCACGATCGTCATCGGTAGTGGTTCGATGACAGCGAATAAAGAAGCACGGATCGCTCCGTCTAGGGCTCTGGGCCGTGACTCGCGGTAGCTTCCGCGACATCTTTGGTGCCGAAACCCGGGAAATCGCCCTTCGGAGCATCACCCGCATGGCTTCGCCCATCGACCGCCTTCGGAAGGCTCGTGGCGTCATCAGGAGCGGCGTCACGCGAGCGCTCAACCAGCTGAATGACCTGCTGCAGCAGCCGTCTCCCGACGCGGCAACCCTGAGCTCCCACGTCGAGGACATCGTACAGCGAGAGCCTGAGCTCACCGCCCTCAACGAGAAAATCGCCGATGCCACGGATGACGACGGGCTGGAGCAGGAGCTCGAAGGAGCGGCCGAGTATACCCGCAAGATATCCTACGCCGTATCTCAAGCACGCTTCCTCCTACGAAACGCCCAGCAAGTGCCCAGCGCGACCGATCCCATCGCCAGCGGAGGGACAGCCGCTCCAGCTACTGCTCCCACGGGTGCGTCAGGTGGGCACACGCATGCTTCACGTCATCGGACGGTTATGCTTCCCAAGCTCCAGATCCCAGCGTTTTCGGGAAATCTGCACGACTGGCAAGCGTTTTGGGATCATTTTAATGTGACGATCCACGAAAATGCCGAGCTGCCGAAGATTGAGAAGTTCAAGTACTTATTGACATACTTGATCGGCGACGCCAAACGAGCCATTGAGGGAATCCGGCTTGCTGACGCGAACTACGACCTCGCGGTGAAGACCTTAGTTCAGCGGTTCGGCCGACGAGACTTGCTCATCAACGAGCACATTGATCAACTCATGGCAACGAAGCCGATCAGAAGCTCAATGGACATCGAGAGGCTCCGCGAAATGTACGACAAGGTGCAATTCCGTGTCAGTGCCCTCGAAGCCTTGGGAGTTCCGCGAGAGCAGTACGCCGTAATCCTGAACCGTGTGCTCCTCCGATGCCTGCCGGATGACCTGACTCTAATGTACCGGCAGAGGGTTAAGGAGACGGACAAGGGGCTAACGGACGAATCCGCGACGCGGCAACAAGGAGCTGGCCAGGTGAAAGAGCTAATGGAATTCCTAAGAATTCAAATCGAAATTCGCGAGGAAGGAAGACAAGGACAGCCTCCCCCTAACGCAGCTCGTCGATCCGTCCAAAACGCCGATTTGATCTCTCAAGGACAACCGGAGGCACCCGTCCCCTCAGCGTCAGCCTTGGTCGCGAAGTCCGAGTCCATAATAATAACGGCGTGTCCCTTGTGTGACAGCCATGGTCACAAGGTGGCGGACTGCGTAGTTGACATGTCGGCGAACGAGAAGAGGACGCGATTGCGCAACGCTCACTGCTGTTTTCGGTGCGGCCGACGCAACCACGTGGCGCGTCAGTGCAGAGCTTCCCGTAACCTGACCTGCAGCAGTTGTAATCGGGGCCACCTGACCGTCCTGTGTGACTTGTTCAATCCGACTGGCAGCAGCACGCCCAGATCAACACGCCAGGTACAAGCTAGAGAAAGCGCACCTGCCGTCATGACGGCTTCGAGCGGACACTCCGGGGCAACGTCCGTGTTGTTCCAGACGGCCCGAGCCTTGGCAGAGGGTGTACGGCGACGCCTTGTTGTTCGACTGCTGTTAGACACTGGCAGCCAACGCACCTTCATTCGCCAGGACACGGCTAGGGCCCTGAAATGCACGGTTCTCGGCACGGAAGACCTATCCTTAGTAACGTTCGGTACTGCGAAGTCACCCAAGGTTCTACGGTGCCGGCGAGTACAGGTGACGCTACGCGCACAAGCTCGTGGAAGGCCGGTCGTGTTGGAAGCTTTAGAGGTTCCGAAGATCTGCTCCCTTACGAGCCCGGAACTCGACACCGCGACCGTAAAAACCCTTATAGAAAAGCGGTACGACATAGCCGACGCCTTCCATCCGAGCACATGGAAGGCAAATGAAATCAGCGTACTCGTTGGTTCAGACGCCTACTGGAAGGTGGCCACGGGCAAGGTGGACAGGATCAACGGAGACCTCACAGCGGTAGAAACAGTTCTAGGCTGGACCGTTCAAGGAAGGCTCGCCTCTCCCGCATGCCCTTTTACCAGTGCCATGTTCCTGTCGTGCACCTCACCCGGACATTTGGACTTTGACGCGTCTGCCATGTGGCGGCTGGATGCCATTGGCATTGATAACCCGACTCACGAAAAGTCGCTGCAGGATAGCTCGATGGAAACATTCGAGCGAAACATCACCCGTATCGATGGCCGGTACCAAGTACCCCTCATGATCCAGGCTCCTGGTTTACCTCCTGGCAGCGACAATCGTCAGCTCGCGGAGCACCGTCTGCGAACGCAACTGAACCGATTCCGGGAACAACCCGAGTTGCTCGAGCAGTATGACAGGGCAATTCGAGCATATTTTGACGAAAACCACGCGGAACGAGTGGCGGAACAGCAGCGTCTAGGCGACAACTTGTATTACATGCCCCACCATGCCTTCATCCGAAAGGACGCAGTGACAACAAAACTCCGAGTAGTGTTCGACGCTTCTTCGCATACAGCCGGCCAGCCATGCCTAAACGACGTCCTTTGCAAGGGCATGAAGCTTGGGGTCGAAGTCGTTCAGCTGCTCATGACTTTTCGTTGTCACCCTGTTGTCATCGTCGCAGACATAAAAAAGGCGTACCTGCAGTTGCTGATTCGACCAGAAGATCGCGACGCGTTCAGATTCCTCTGGGTGGAACGACTGCCTACGCGAGATAATCCGGCGTTCCCCATTGTCACCTGGAGGATGACCCGCGTACCGTTTGGCGGGTCATCCAGCCCATTCCTTCTGGCTGCCACGATTCGCCACCATCTCCAGGCCTGTCGGGAGCAGTACCCGGAAACAGTAGCGCTGCTGGAAAGGGCATTCTACGTGGATGACCTCATAATTGGTGTACCTAGCGTCGAAAAGGCAATTCAAGTGTACGAGGAAGCTCGCAAAATATTTTCCGAGGCCGGAATGGAGATACAAAAATGGGCATCAAACTCAGAGGAGCTCGGACATCAGTTTGTGCGGGACAACGTCGCAATCGAAAATGAAGCGGGAGACGCAATCAGGATGAAGGTGCTGGGAGTCCCATGGGAGCGTGCTGGAGACTGCATTTACCTGTCGACGAAAGACGCATCAGAATTTGCGGCAGCCAATCCGTCAACCAAGCGCACCGTGCTGCAGACGTTTGCGAGGATGTATGATCCCTTGGGATACTTTGCACAATTCACCGTAACGGCCAAGCTTGGGTTCCAGGACCTCTGGAAAAAGAGCCGCTCATGGGATGAACGCCTTCCAGATGACGAACAAGCGCGATGGAACAGCTGGTGCGCCCAATTAACAGAGTTGAATGAGGTCCAGGTTTCACGGTTCATGTTCTCGCACTCGTTCGATGTGGAGGGTTCAATCGAGATCCACGCTTTTTGCGATGCAAGCCCGCGAGCTTACGGCGTTTCTCTATACGTCCGAAAGCTGGGTGACAATGGCCTATATGACACCAGATTGTTAATTAGCAAGAGCCGAGTCGCCCCTATCAAGCCCATCTCCCTGCCTCGGCTAGAGCTTCTTGCCTGCGTTATTGGAGCACGACTCGTACGTTATGCCAAAACAACTGCAATTCTGGAAGACTCCCCCGTCAGTTTGTGGACGGACTCTCTTGTCGCGCTGCACTGGATTACTAGCGCCGCCACAAAGCGTGACCAGTTCGTAGAACACCGCGTGGCCGAAATACGACGACTAACTGCTCCTACAGACTGGAACCATTGCAGCGGGAAAGACAACCCGGCAGATTTAGTCACACGAGGTATATCGGCGGCGGCTCTTCTGCACTCAACCCAATGGTGGCACGGACCTTCGTGGCTCCTAAGTCCAAAACAGGAGTTCCCTGAAACGCAGATTGATTATGTTGACCCGAAGGAGCTCGCAGTGTCACAGGAAACTTTGGTTTGCCCTTGCGATGTCACAAGGCACGAACAGCCACTGACCGTAGAGAATTACAGCACCCTCAGGCGCCTTTTGCGGGTCACGGCCTGGATGCTACGTTTTCTGCAAAATGCCCAGCGGCGAGGGCCATCAGTAAGCGGTCCCCTCACAGCAACTGAGATAATGAAGGCCGAACGCTACTGGATGCGGCACGTACAGCTGGAGTTATTCAGCACTGAAGTACGCGCACTGTCAGTCAGTCAGACCGTTCCTTCTACATCAGCGGTGCTTCGACTTTCACCCTTCATGGATGACGAAGGTCTGCTCCGCGTAGGAGGCCGATTACACCAATTGAATTGCAGCATCGACGTCAAGCACCCGATTCTGCTACCTGCGCGGCACAAGTTTACGTACCTCGTTGTTTTGGCGGCCCATCACCACACTCTTCACGGTGGAGTCGAAGCCACGCTCACGGAGACACGAGAACGGTTCTGGATTGTGAAGGGACGTCAAACCGTCAAAAGGGTGCTGGCCCAATGTCTGACGTGCAGACGCCGGAGGCTGACTGCCCAAACTGCACCGTTTGCTCCATTGCCAAGCGACAGAATCACGGCAGCACACCCGTTCTCTGTGGTAGGCCTGGATTTCTGTGGACCACTCTACGTGCGTGGGAAAGCTCCTCCGGCAAAAGCCTACATTTTATTATTTTCATGTGCTGTCACTCGTGCCATACATTTGGAGCTGACGTCGGATATGACAGCGGCTACCACGCTACTGGCCTTCCGTCGGTTCGTGTCAAGACGCGGCATACCGAACACTGTTTACTCTGACAACGCTCAGTCGTTCCCTAGTTGCGCTCGAGCATTTAAGGCCGCTGCGTCAGCCCTTCAAGAATATGCGACTGGGCTCAACGTGCACTGGAAATTCATCGTTGAGCGAGCCCCTTGGTGGGGTGGTTGGTGGGAGCGTCTCATTCGCTCCACCAAGGACGTTCTCAAGCGTTACCTTGGGCGCAGTAGCCTTACTGCCGAAGCTCTGTCCACCACCCTTTGCGAAGTGGAAGCTGTTATTAATAGCCGACCTCTAACCTACGTCGAAGACCACCCCGATGAAGGAGTGCCACTTACGCCTTCCCACTTCCTGACAGGCAGGCGTGCGCTCTACATGCCCCAAGAGTTAGCGGTGACCGAGACGTCGTCAACCCCAGCTGACCTGCAGCGACGAGCACGCTACCATCAAAGGCTGACGGCTGAGTTATGGCGCAGATGGAGGAACGCATACTTGCTGTTACTGCGTTCGGCTCACAGCTGTCCCCAGGCAACTTCACCGCAGCTGGGCGACGTCGTAATAGTGCATTACGACAACGCTCCGCCAATGCAGTGGAAACTGGGACGAGTGACAATGCTGCACCCCGGCGTCGACGGCGTCGCTAGAGCGTGCTCGGTGCGGACAGCAACGGGTCACGTGATAAACCGCCTAGTGCAAAAACTTTACCTGTTAGAATCAGCTGCCTAATCATCTTGGGCCCGCGGGAGTATGTAGAAAAGAAGGACGAAGCGGGCGTGAGCACGCGCCACGATCGTCATCGGTAGTGGTTCGATGACAGCGAATAAAGAAGCACGGATCGCTCCGTCTAGGGCTCTGGGCCGTGACTCGCGGTAGCTTCCGCGACATACAACTCGACGACGTCAAATTAGGCTGTTGCGCAATAAATCCTGTGTTCTCAATTGAGGATTTGATGAGTGTGTTGCGCGTTCTGGATAATATATTGCTTCCTCTGTATATTTATCTTTCTACACACACACATACACGCACGCGACTGCGTGCGTGCAAACAGTGTACGATCGTGACAACAAAGCTACACTTTTTTTGTATCAAACAAGATTGCCCGTGCGGCATGCAAAAAATAAAGAAACGCGCGCTTCGCTTCCAACACAGCATAACGCAGCCGAGATTGGCTCTGCGTTGTTAAAAAAACATAAATAAACGAATTAGAAGCAATGTGTCGCGGCGACAAATTGAGCCAAATTATTTTAATGAAGACAATTTTAGATGCGACGCATCTCTTTAAGTGGCCTTGTCCCTCCGGCGTCCATCCGTAGTCCGCATCCTCCCCCATTCTCCACGCCACGCCAGCTGCGCGGTAACGCCGCTCTCACCGCAGCGCAATCTGTGTGTTAGCGCCCGCTCTCACCGCAACGGCAACTGTGCGTCAGCGCGCGTTAGCGCTCGGTTAACACATGCTCATGCGCTGCTCTCTCTCATTCCCCTCACCGTTAACTCGCGGTACATATAAACGCGATAACTGCGCCGCTCCGCTCAGTCGCTCCACCGCCGCCGCTCCGATGACATCCGATGATTTGAATGGAGACTAACAGGTCTGCTACCGCGATGGTCGGGGCAACCGTAACAAGCACCGCCCAGATCCGTCGCATCACCCATGGTTTCCCCCCGCGGAAAGATGTGGTCAATTTTTTCTTGGGCAACTTAAACCCCAAAAAATTATTGTCTGTCTGTCTGTCTGTCTGTGTGCCTGTCTGTCTGTCTGTCCATCCACCCATCCATCCGTCCATCCGTGCGTACATCCGTCTCTTCATTCAGGCATCTGACCTGAGTTAAAACAATTCTCGCCCTACAAGTTCATATAGCCAAAATAAGTTCCAGCCACTTAACCTGTAAACATACCTTATACAAGTCAAGATTTTTGCGCGAAAAGGAAAGAGGCATATTTAAGGCAAAACTTCAATGCACAAGGGGTACCGCAGGTCTTCAATTGAAAATAATTGTGTGCTTTATATCACTATCGAACACACAACAGGTATTGAAAGCAACAATTTGACCCAACAAAACCAAGAGCCGGCTCGAGCCCGGAACTCGTGGCAGTATTCCATGTTTAACAGTAACAAAAGGTTGCAGAAGATAGCGCGAGCTGGGTAACTCTGAAAAATCGAGATCACTCTAGCAAACGTCCTTAGTGTTTATTGTGGGAGGATGGAAAGGGGGGGCGGAAGAGCATTAGAGGAGGGCGGGGAAGGGAAGCGAGGCATTTGCGTGGCAAAGGCGGCAGAAGTTTGCTTCATTCTTCTGCTGCACGAATACCTATCCAAAATATTTACATTTATATCATTCACAACTGCCAGAATCCGTTCTTTCCTACAATATTTGCTTCAATGTTTCGTCGACCTGTTTATCGATCTTTATCTGCTTGCAGCCCTGTCTTTCAGTCGCAATAGCGTTGACCTATGGGTCCACACGTTACCAGTTCTTCACACTACGAGCTCAGCCCAACTACACTGTTATCCTAACTTGATGCGGGATGTTTTCGACATATATTCATCATCATCATCATCATCACCACCGTCATCATCGTCATCGTAAACGCCGTCGACGTCGTAGTTATCAACACTATCAGCCCACTTATGTACACTGAAGAATGCAGGTACAATGCCATTGCCTTCTATTGGCTCCTACCCTACGCTGTCCGAATCCAATATCGCAAGCAATTAGCTTATCTCATCCGTCCACCAAATGCTCGGTATGCTCCACTTCTCTCTCCATATATTTCCCCTTGACGCACATAAGACCGCAGGGGCGCATAATGGGGAAAGACACAGAATGTACGTCATTGTGCCATCGAGAGGCATTTGCCACATTTTCGATGGTTTATATATAAAAAAATCTCCCGCTGTGTAGAAGCCACTGCCTTATTCTTGTGGCCTCTAGAACGCGCGGCTGGCATCACTATCAGAAAATATTGCGTTAAAAAAAAAGACTGCCATGAGGTAAAGTGGTCATGACTTCACCTTGAACGGAGAAGTTTTGCAATAATTCATTTCTTTTCTCGCTTTCACGATGTTAAACTGTCGACTTAATCAATATTGCCGGAACGACGGGGGCTCCAGTTTTTTTAGCCGGTCGCGAAAATGTAAATGAAGCGAACCTCGATCTAAATTAGATTATCCTTCTTAATATTCTTTCCCGTTGAAATGCCCACTCGGGTTATTATTCATAAAACGCACAAAAGCGACTTTCCCGCGGGCTACTTCCCCTTATCTCTAATATTCTTGTGAAGAAGCTTCGATCAAGACAGAAACAAATATCAACACAGAAGGACATCGAGACACGCACTCCAACAAGTTGTTGAGCACGGCGAAATGAAAAGGGACAGCGAGACGGGTGAGATTTTTTTTTCGCCATTCGCCCGCAAAGGCGCCGCGGCTATTCCGTGTCCGTCACAGACAGGACTCCTTCTCGGGAAGAGGACCCCGACGCTGAGAACTGGACGTCAACGCGGCTATGGGTGCCGGGCTCATCTGTATGATAATCAGCACGGCAGCCACGCGAGACCTCGGTACAACACTCCCAAGCCACCACCACCGCTCTTTTCACCTCCGGTAACTACAAACCGGTCTCGGGCGGAAGTGGGATGGTGCGGAGACGAGCGTGCGCTTTCCACGATGAGCAATTTGCAAATTTTATATATTGAGCCAGCTCTTCCTTGGAGCATCGATGTCTGCTGGGCATATTACCTCTTGAGCCCGACAGGCCGCTATTTTATTACTAACTTCGATTCAAAAAAGGAGCTTGCATTTCCAAAGGGCTCTCTCGTTGCCGAAATTGCTCGTTCTTGAAGTTGATAATTACATGACGTTTTAGATCGTAGGTTATTGAGATCCGAGGCCTAGGTAGTGTACATTATCGTGCGCAGCCATCGACTACCGGACGTTGACGACCGTCTCGTCGCTGTGTTTAACACGAAAATTGGAATTCGTTTGCCTGCTTGATGTCGAACATGTCGAAGAAAATTAGAAGGCTGGGGATGCTTGTGTTCGGACAATATGCGTGTGTTATTAGACAAGCTCGTTGACGCAGCTTCTACACAACTGACATACCTATAAAACTGTCAATATTCCCTGGCTTTTTAAATGCGGAGCATTTCTTAGTCGCACGAAGTCGCCCTTCGGCGTCGGCGCCGTCCACACGCTCACTGCGCATGCGCGTCGCGTCGAGGCGCAGGTGCGCGTCTCTCCCCCGTACCCTCCTCGCTCTCAACAACAGGTGCGGCGGTGCGGGAGGAGCGCGTGTACCCTGTGCGCTCCGTCGCTCTCAACAACAGCTGCGGCGGTGCGCGGGGAGCGCATCTGTGCGCGTATGCGTCGTAGCTACCCGTGCGCTGCGGCACTCAACAGTAACAGTGGCAGGGCGTGTACACGTGATAACGGCGTGGTGGGTGCGTGGAAAGTTCCCGCGATTGTGTACGGAAGTGTGCGCATGCGCGTCTCTCCCCCGTACTCCTCTCCCTCGAACGCGGGTGGTGTGTATATAAGCGGCGGAGCGCTAGTTCGGAATTCAGTCAAGGGCGTCTTTGCTTGGCTTTCGCTTGACTTGACGCTTTGCTTGACTCGAGTAGATGCGATGGAAGCAACGTCTTCACTAGTTCCGCAATCGCACGACCGCTCCTCAAAGACCCCTTGACAGTGCACTTTAGCGACCACAAAGCAGTCATCCTCTCCGTCCAATACAACGACGACACCAAGCAATAAAGCCAGACTTTACTTTACACTCCTTGCCTTCGCTTCTCCTTCATTCAATAAATAAGAATAATAAAGAAAAAATAACAATTAAGCATTCCCAAACCATACACAATTACGCAACATTCACGCGATACCCCCACCACTCTGCGACGCATTTACTCGAGTTCCCCCCGTGGGAAGATGCGGGCGGGTTTTTTTTTGCCAAGCGTTTGTTGGTGTGTTTCCCGCTCTGCAGCCCGAAACTCGCTTTCCGGAGTTATCACGTCGGAGAGGCTTGAGCTGTGAGGAGTGGCTTTGTGCGTAGCTGACAGGCGCAATGTGTGTGCAAAGGTTCTTTTTTGCTGGGACCACACGAAGATTATCACGAAACTTAAAGCCACAGAAGCGGCCCTTTTTGTCCGTATTACATTTACCAGGTAATGAGGCCGCCGCAGTTTGAATTCAAAGTTGGAATTTTCGCGCAGCAATACAACGACTCGACTGTCCAAACAAACATAGCTGGTACAGCAGCTTTTTATTAGCAATTCAATTATCCACATCAACGTAGATACAAGGATTCTTGATGAACTATTCAGCAATGAAACGCGCCGCGGAAACACTGATACGCAATACGTGCGAAGGGTATATAACTTCCCCATCCACTCGTGGTTGATGATGTCGATTCCGAAGACAGGTGCCTTAAGTAACTAATTTTTCTATGGGGGGCTTATGTTGGAGCGGTCGCCAAATTTGAATGAAGTTAATCAAATCATTCGAAATTGCAAGAGCGGGAAGAAAGGCGGGATAAGCCTGCCAGCATTGCCACTATCGCACTGACCCAAAGAGGAAAGACATGTTTTGAAGCCATCAGCGTAACCCACACCGCAAACAATATACTTAAAAATATATACAAAATCGGTTACAGTTAAAATATTTTAGTGTATTACCTTACGTCGAAAGAGTGTGCTTATGTAATTCCCTCTTCAATACAGGTTTTATTGGAAGCCAGCGCTTGTGTTAAGACCCTGTTTTTATGTTGTCTTTTCACCCACGCTGTAGCTTGATTCCAGTAAGTTCTCCTACCTTGCAAATCACGTACCTTGCGCTTTTTGTGATCCCTTGATGTACCCCGGGCTAACATGCTTTTAGTACACTTTTTTGCCTTTCATTCACTACAGGCTGACAGCACGTCGTCGTCTATGACACTCTCGACGATCTTCACACTTCAACTCCTTGATATAACTTTAATGAGCGAGGTTGTAAACTTTGCTAGAAAACGTGTTTGTAGCACCCACAGGCAATGGTAATATTTTCTGCGGTACGGAGTCAGGCAACCCCCCTCAACTAGCATTGCTTACTTCGTAGGTCACACTGTCAGCAAAAAGAACTCACTACTCCGGTACGCAAAATTTTTTCTTAGTTATTCCGTTACCTATGTCTCTAAATAAACAATTTTAAGCGTCAGATACGAACTTTTACTCAACTGTGCGTCCCTTCGTCCGATATGTACCTTACCATGAAAATAGACTCCAAGCCAATGAATGACTGTGTCACTGTAGGAAATGAGCGCGTGTCTATGGAGAAACGAATGGAACTAATGCCGGCAGACGCGATAGAGCGTCTTGACTGCAGGCGCAGCATTTCAGGTCGGGCCCATTGCGATGCGATGTGGCAGTTATCCCTTGTTCACCGAGTCGTGAAATTGAACGCTGTTTATTTCGGTCACGGAAACGAAGTTGTGCTGCAGCACGGGGAAGCAATTTTTGCTGATGCTTCCGTTTATAGTGCATTAAAATCTGATATTACAGCGCCTGGTGTTGTTTCAGGGAATAGGGCACAGTTTTTTTATGTGAATTACTTTGGAAAAATTATCTGGATACCTGATGCAGTCTATTATTTTATAATAGTAGGAAGTTCATGCAACTATCGGCAGCGGTGAAATGTGTAACCATAGTCTCTGGCTTTGAAGGTGGCTGTCGTCTGCTTTGGTGCTCATTAGATGCTGCCTCTGTGCTGTGCTTAAGATTCGATGCATCTCTTTGCAGTTTTTGCCTATCGGGACCAGCTCATTGTCCTTATATTCTGATAATTTTTGAATAGTTAGCATATGTGTTAGGCCACGTGTAATATGTCGGGAAGACTTTGCGGGACATATTTGCATAGAATACCTTCTCAGATGTTACATGTATTGTTTTGAACGAGGTTGGCACAGTCAAGTTTATATATTATTGTTCTTTACGACGTGTTTAACAATGGGTTTGTTGCTAATAAGGCGGCGTCTTCAGAGATCAGACACCATAATTCAATCGTTATCGCTTGAGCGTGCATCATACACAAGCCGGTATTACTTCCTCGGGGACGTTCATGCTTATTTTCCCCTCTCGCCATTGTTAAAACAGCAAATTGGTACACATCGAGGGACTTGTGGCAGTTATTGCACCTGTAGTAAAGAGAATTTAGTGCAGGTTGTAGTATCGAATAGTGTTGTAAGGGGCCATTTCCCAGCTAGTAACACAATTGCCCGCATACAATGGGGTGTTAGCTTAAACGCTCGACGATACGTCGGTGTTGTAGGTGAGAAATAAAATTGCGGCCTCAACATATCCTTCAGGAACCCAGGATGGGTCATGTGTTAACTGGGACATTTTGTTGTTTTATTATACGTATGAAACAGTTACCAAGGTAGTCTTCATACCAGTGGAAACTGACGTTGTCGCCTACAAAAGATTCAAGTTTTATTATAATTTTCTTGACGTTGTACTCTACTGAGGGCTTTGTAAGGGTAAACAAAGATTATGCCAACCTGTTTTTGATTGTCTGTGCTTACAAATATGACTAAAAGCTTGTTTACTGCAGATAGTTCACGGTGAGCACCCTGTTAAGAGTTCATAACATATAGTGGCGTTCTTGGTGTGGGGTTAGGTGGTTTCGAAAATCGTGCTCATGCAGCTTGCTCGCTGAACAAGTTAAATGACTGACTAAAGTTAGAATTGGCGTCACTGTGGTCTACCTAGAGTAGCGAAACAATTTTAGACATTGTCTATTTCTTTTAGGTTGTTGCTGAGAATTTTTAATATGTGGAAACTAAATATGTTGCTTCTAATTCGGCATATCTTTAAAAAAGGGATGAAACATAATGACAACCGTTACTGTTTTTTTGTAAATGATAGAAAAAAACATTAGGCACTACTTTAATTATGATTACAGCATTTAAATTTTGGTGATCTTAGGTATATATATCTGGCTTATTATTGATTTCGACTGTTAAGAGGAAATCAAAGCTATTAAGAAGTGAGTCAGCAGTGACTGAGCATTATTCTGAGGTGTTTGCCTTTTTTGAATGCTTTAGATGCTAAGTAGATCAAAAAATTTATAGATGAGCTTTTTGGATGCCTGACAGTACCCGCAGAAATAATTATTTTCTCCTATGTTTGCTTTTGATTTCATGCGGTTAAGAGCATTAGTGTGCGCCGCCGATCGGGGCTGGGTTTTAGGTGTTCTCGCAGTCTCCAATAGCTTTTTTTTTTTGCGTTTAGCGTGTGATATATCGCCAATTATTTCGGTTTTCTTTTTGTTTATTTTGTTTTTCTATTATTAAAACGTAATTATCAATGCAGCGAAGATGAGTTTTTATATTTCTGACAAAGTTTCATATCACTTGAGCTGTTGGCTGACAGTTATTCCAAACAGGAGAGAAAAAAAGCATCCAGATGGTCAACTATTCAAGGTCGGCTGATAAACTAGTGAAGAAATGTTTTTTTTTTGCGATTGAGAGTGAGCTGGTGTATCCTCAACGGGGTGTACAGTGAGTTTTTGTTTTGATACACAACAGTTTAAATTTTTGTTGTATTTGAAGGACAGTGTTGGCTTGGTATTATTAAATCTAACATACTGTAACAATGCCCTTTATTACCAATCCCTTGGGAGGCAATTTGAGCAAGGTTAGAAAGCAACATATTATCGAACGTTATCTCGCAGAAAGAGGACGAGAATTGCACAGTCGCCCAGTTAGACTGTGTTAGAATAAAATCTCTTAACAGTATGAACAGTTTACCCAGTACGTGTCATTGCATGCATTCGTGTAGTGACTGCGGGACGTCAGAGTCGCTTGTTTGGCTGCGATAGATGAATCTTACAGTTACAGTAACGTCCTCGCTACGTCGATCGGTTTATCGCTTTAGGAGAGCAGTGAACACATCAGTCTTCCGGACAGACTATACCGTGCCAATTGATTATCAGTAATGCGACTACCACGAAGACATTATCTATGCCACTACCTTTCGCAGTGGCCTGTACCACAGCTGTACGTACCAGTGTCGAATACTCTCCGACATCTCTGATTCTGATGACATTGTAAAATTTCGATACTTTACACCTGTTGATTATTTGTGCTAGTTCTGGGACCTCTTCGTAGCCGTGATCAAACTGCATCCTCTCAAACCTGAGTTCACTTCGCGCAACATGCCAGTTGTACGGCAGTCAACTGGTTGTTTGGGCTAAATAACCTCACCAACTTCGAATAGCAGCAGACAAGGTCAATGGTCAGTCATTCTAATTATGCGCGAATTGTGAAGATGCAGTTACTTGCGGTCGGTTCATCATCATCACCATCATCATCATCATCATACCCACTACCATCACCACCAGCCTATCTACGCCAAGTGCAGGCCAAAGGCCTCTCCCGTTAATCTCCAAATATCCCGGTCCTGTGCTAAGTGCGACCAATTTACCCCCCAAACGTTTTGATCTCTTCTACCCACCTAACTTTCTGCCGCCCCCTGCCACGCTTTCTTCTCTAGTGATCCACTCTGTTACCCTTAATGACCAACGGGTATCTTGCCTTCGCATTACATACCCTGCCCACGTCCATTTCTTCTTCTTGATTTCTACTAATATGTCCTTAACACGCGTTTGTTCCCTGACCCACTACGCTGTCTTCTTGTCCCTCAATGTTACACCTATCATCTTCCGTTCCATTGTCCGCTGAGTCTTTCTCAATTTAAGTTGAACCCTCTTAGTGAGCCTCCACGTTTTTGCTCCGTAGGTGAGTACAGGTAAGATGAAGCTGTCTTACACTTTCTTCTTAAGGGACAATGGTAGGCTGCCCTTCATTACCTGCGAATGCCTGCCGAATGCACTCCACCCCATTCTAATCCTTCGATTTATCTCCGCTTCATGGTTGAGATCATATTCGTTTAACACTTCCACTGCCTCGCCACCTATCTCAAACCATTGTGCTGTCCAGAGGTTATTGACAGTTACTTTAGTTTTCTACATATTAATTTTCAGATGATGATGATGATGGTTTGATTGTATTGGCGCAAGGCCGACATGGGCAAAGAGCGCCAAACACAAAGTGATTTGATGAGGAGAGAACACGAAATAAAATCAGTTAAAAACTATGAGCACGGCTGGTGGAAAGGGCCAGGGTGAAGAACAAGAGTGGTTAAAAGATAAATAAGGTGGCTGGGGTATAGGACCAGGGGTAAAGCTATGGGTGGTATGAGATGAGTTGTAAAAAGTGAACTTAAAGGTGCGCTGAACAGAAAACATGGCATCATCTCCTAAGAAGTATGATGGGTGTGGTGGAATATGTCGTGTGTGTAGTTGAGGGAAGTGTTTGCGTCGTGTACTGTCGAGTGCCTTACATTGTATGAGGCTGTGCATCACGGATAGGGCCTCTCCGCACCTGCTGCACAGAGGTCTTGGACATCCAGTGAGAAGGTGCGAGTGTGTTGCATGTGTGTGCCCTATCCGTAATCTAGCCAAGGCGACTTCAGTGTATCTATTGCGTGTGTCGGTGGTGTATGGTCCGAAGTGTGGTTTTATTACGTGTAACTTGTTGTCTGTTTGTTCGCTCCAGTGTGCTTGCCATGTTTTGCGAAGTTGTTGTCTGATGTGTGGTTTCACGTCGGTGTAGGGTAATGTGGTTATGTCTACTGTATTCAAGAGTGTAGCAGCAGCAGCCATTCGATCCGCTGCTTCGTTCCCGGCTATACCACAGTGGCCAGGGACCCAGCAAAGGACTAGTTCAAATTAATAATTAATATAATTAATTTTCAGACCCACTGTTCTACTCTGTCTGCTACCGAGTGCGGTAGAACCACGGTCAGCTCGTAACCATGTAAATCCGCCCTTCAATCGTTGAAGTGAGAGCCTTAGTGAAGGTTATAAATGATGACGCAAAAGGAGTTCGCTCCTCTCCTTGTACGCAGATCACGTCATTATATATGGATTGATCGGCTGCCGAATTTTTATTACCTTCAACTTTGGAGAGAACGTGTCATTTTGAATGGGCATTCCCAAAAGGTGTTTTATAGAATTACGAAGGGGTTCTTTTTGATAACAAATACCACCAAAGACGACTGCGACATTGGATTCTTGCGAGAATTTTGGTGATTTGCTGTAGACTACAAGTCAGCTCCACCACACTAAGTTGCAGTGTATCTATCTGAGCGTCAGCGGAACCGATTAATTCGAGAGCGTTATATGGTAGACTGAGCGACAAATCGGCGTCCCGTGTCTGTTGAAGAAAAAAGTTTCCCGAGCTTCCCATTGGCTGCAAACCGTAGCACATGCGCCAGATGTGTATAGGACAACACTTTCTACACATTTTCTTGATCTTCGGCCTAACGAAATAGTGTGACGTCCAGTAACGTTAACAGGTACCCGCCCTTCACACATAATGAGTTTTACGTTGCTCGGAACGTAGTCATATTCAACGTAAGCGTGAGCAATGACAAGCCAAATAAGTGTGATTAGACATATTAGAGATTAGATTAGAGATTCAGTACAGTTCAGGCAATCGCTGTTAAAAATACAAGCCGATTGACTACGCTTAGTTTACGTGCATTGGTTTCTCCCCGATAGGACGTTTCCGATCATCTGCATGTCTTTAAAATTGCTTTGATCCTTCTTTTGGCGTCTTAAACTTCTTTTTAATTCCTTCCGCTCTTTATTTTTTCCCTTGTGATCCGCCGCCCTACATTTTTAAATCAATTGCTTGTCAAGTTCGTTCATATCTAGCGTGATTTTTTACTTGTGAATTTTTTTATTCTGTGTGTACGCCAGAAACTCTTTGACATTCCTTCCGCTTTTTTATTATTTCCCCTTGTGACCCGCCCTCCCCTCCAGTTTTTGAAATCAATTGTTCCTCAAATGCTTTGTTAATATCTCGCGTGGTTTTTACCAGTGATTTTTCTTTTGAGCTCACACCTCATGTAATGCCCGTTGTCCATGCCTTTGAGGTGCTAAAATAAATAAATAAAGTAAAGAAATATTAGTGAATTTAAATACCTTGCCAGGTTAATCCCCGTCCCAGTTATTTTCCAAGCCGTACACATAACGAATCGCCCAGCGTTTTAAATTAGTGTACCTAATAGTGATTGAAATTATTGCTTGATAGTATACCTGCCAAGATTTGACCTCGCGGTAGAATGAAGTCACATTTCTCGATCTCCCCTTAACTGCTCTGTTCTTAGGATCGTTTGAGAGACCTCACATCAATTTCACCTCCATGTCGTTTCAACTTCAAATATGACATAAACTCAACCCCATGCAGATAAGACCAACGGTAAAAAAATTTGGAAAACCTGTACAAATTACGAACTTCACGCATGGAAAACCAGGATTTCAAAGTGCTTCGAGATACGTACTTCCTGTTTCCGCAACGAATTAATTACACCCTGTTAAATAATGCTGCGAAAAACAACATGAAAAAAATATTTTGTATTTGTCGCTCAGGCTTGTAAATGAACCACGCCACTGTTCAGCTGAAAAAAAAAACATTTAAAAAAAAGAAATAAAGCAATAAGCAAACAGTTTATAGATTTTAGACAACTGCGCTACATGTCGGGATAAAAGTTATATAGCTTAAAAGCGACTACCTAACTACAAGCATCGGGCCTATATATGTCATCCTTGTCTTGGACTTTCGCGGGTTTCTTAAGAATGTGCTCCGTACTAGGCCATGTGCAACAAATATCTCAGAAATGTAGCTAATTGAGCATGCCGTACGTCCAGCATCCACTTCTTCGAAATCACTAAAACACAATCAAAAACGTTAGCCTCGCACAAAGTCAAACTGGCGTGCTAAGGTATACATAAAAACATCCGATTTCGTTCATTCAGAAGGTGGAAACTTCTGTTGCACATCTAAGCTTCGATCCCGTGAAGGGGTGAATTCCGCATGGTATTAAGACTGACTTCATTAGGTGACAACCTAATGAAGTCTCTGACTTCTAATTGATATACATGGCCAAATTTTGTACAGACACCCGAGGACGAAAACGTCGCGGTAAGACGTTATCGTTAAGGAAGTCCAGAAGCTTGAATGGTGGTTATACGACAAAAATGAACACCATCCTGCCCTGCGAAAGTGGATGTACAGCGAAGCTATTGTAAACCACTACACATTAAGATGGGGGAGGGCATGAAATGTTTCTCATTGTCTTGGCGGGCTTGTCGCTTGCAGCCGGCTTCTCTGGCGGTAAATGCTGGGTCGTGACACATGCGCTCGGCGTCGCAGGCGGGAACTTGGGGGTCCTACCTGGGTCTGCCTGGGTTTTGTAAACGACACAAAAATGTCTAACCAACCAGAGACTACCAGCTTCGCTGCAAAAAAGGGAAGTCGTTCCGATAAAACGGTCAGAATATTTCTTTTCATGCTTGGTTGGTACGCTAGGGTACTACGTAAGAGGAGGTCGTGAAAATCCCGCTCGCAAGAGCGAACTTGAGCAGAGCTTTAACAGAGCAAAGGAGACGAGATGCCGCTACCGGCGCAACCGAACGTGACGCGCGAGACAAATCGCTTCGGAGAAGTTCCTTTCTACGATTCGCTGGCGATGAAGCGTGTCGTTACACGACGGGTGAAGCAACTACACGAAGTGTTCGAGCACATGCGACAGCTGCAGCTTGGCAACCAAATCAACAAAAACAAAACCGAATGACGTTATTCCGTTTCGGAACACTGGCGCGCGGCTACGTGAGTAGGAGGAACTTGCACTGCCGCTGTCGTTATCGCTGGCGGCCGGCGTGGCGCTAGGGGGTCGTAGTACTACGTTTGTCCGGCGAAATGGTGATGAAGAAGGAACAAGCGAAGATGTTGTTAAAAACAAAAGGGAATGAGGCTTCGGATAATAACTGAATGGCTACGAGACGTGTTCTCCGCCGTTATAAAAGGCTTAGGCCGCGAAACCGGATGCTGTAAATTGGGGATCTGTTTTTTTAAGTCCGTGGATTTTCTTCGAGCAAATATTTGGACACCGACCTTAATCGAGGGACAATCAACGCATTTCACCTACACCTAAAGATAACCAGCGAAAACAACGGCCGCGACGGCTTAATCTTGAGCAAGTACTCATACTCGGTAATTTTCTCCTTTTGCGGGATGATAATTCCCTTTTTTTTGACGACGTGGAGAGAATACTGCAATGTCTTCACCTTGTTAGGAGACTTGCCCTGATATTCCAGATTCCTCTTCCACGCGTATTCTAAATTCCCCCTATATTCCTCCTGCAGTTGAAGAGATACCTGAAAGCGATTTTTTGCGTGTAAAATCATTGTGCTATCCTCCATTGAGCCGAGCCAAGGAAACGCATGGAGTGAACGGCACAAATAACAATGGGGCCGTTTTCTTTTGAAACCTCAGCGGGGGACAAGAAAAATATGGTATAATATTGCCATTTTATCTTGTTTTTCTATTGTGCTAAAATTAGCGGGAAAGAAAAGCAAACGACACATGGTACGAAAATAGGGACAGTGAGTAAGACAGAGGACGTACGAGCGACGGGGTGCGCACTGTACGAGCCACGAGGGCTTTACGCCCACAGAGGCATGAGCGGTTCACATCTGTTGTGGACTAAAAGGTTTCAGTTAATTGATGGCGTATAGTACGACCTATTGCGAGACCACAGAACCCCTCGAAAACGCTGTATTTTTCACCTCAGGGCTAAAAACTTTGCTCGAAATTCCCATTGAATGCAAAGTCTGATAACTTGACACCACCGTAGTTAGGTTGCGGGTAATTAATGGGTGGTAGATTTTATGCAACATAAGATTGTGCATACGGCCAAAGGGGTTTTAATGAGCGTATCATTTGCGTGGAAGCATATTCACAATGTATTTCAACGCTTCCTTGTCGTCCTTCTGCTCCATATCCCGCTCCATATTGTGGCTTCTTTACCTTGACGTGTGGATGGGTGCGACATGCCGTTCCGGTGTTTGCAGAGAAGGTATAAAAATCGTGTAACATTCATTTTAAAATTTGCACTGCGCGCCGAGCTTACAAAACCTAAATGAATGAAGTGGAACTTATACACAAACACAGGAGAAAACAAATTACAGTTCAGCATCGCAATGAACTGCTTTGATATAGAAGCGTGTTATTCTAGTGTTAGCTTCGAGAGTGCCGCGGTTTCAGCTGGGCCGGCGGCCCTGCAAAACTGGGTGTCTTCTGCAGAATGCCACAAGCCTCCTAAGTGACATGTTTTTGGGGCTTTGTTTAAATATAGTGAAAAGGCTAAAAGGCCGGTTCGCAATAACGTGGATGCTCCAAAGGATCTAGTGTGATAAAAATTTGAAATAAACAACAGCAGAACGAACCGATGATCAAAAATATTCCAAGATGTAAACGTATTCCCATACCGTATGCGTTCGGGAATGTAGCAAACGTACCGGCGTAAACCCACCTGCATGCCCTGGCACCCCTTAAGTGGCGAACAACAAGAACATACAACAAGAACAACAAGAACATGCGCCATAGCGAATACGCGTATCAAGAGTGAGCAAAAAAAAAATTAGAGGAAAAATTATACCAAGGTTTAGAAACTCAAGTTCTCGGCAAAGCTGCTTTCATGTTTCTTGCGCAACCTCCAAGCGCCCTATCATTTCCATAATTGTTAGCATTCACGTCGAGGAAGGAATTTGAGGAAAAAAAATAACACTCAAAAGACCACGGAGAACACATCCACAAAAACAGCAGAGCTCTATGACGTTGCTGGGCTTCTTAGAAAAAAAACGCACCAAGAAGAAATAGGTTTCCTATTGCAACGAAGAGAAAATCTTCAAGACATGATTATGCGCTCAGTTTTACTCCCTAAACTTTAACCGACAAGATATTCTGGATGGAAAACAGCGCTCCCATCCGCCGTGTGCGCAGATAAGTGGTCTTCGCCGTTTTCAAACGACGATGGATGCAAAGCGGCGGGTTGGGTGGAGGGGAGGAGTGCAGAAAGGGGGAGCCTGTGGCTTGTACTGGCGCGTTATCAGAGCAAATGCTTGCACTCCAGAGCTGCCTAAGATATACAGAAATAAGTGCTAGCACCAATGTTTAGGCACATTAAAAGAGCCCGCATTCACTTCAGAAACCTTAATGGTAAAGAAATGAATACGAAAAGTCACAGGGAGCAATGAGGAAGGCTGGCTGCCCCTCCTTGTGCCTATGTTTCCCGGAGGCATCGTGGCGCGGAAGAATTTGCCTAACGGGCTTTTTCCTACACCAGTTTGCCTTTCTTTAACTGCGTGAGTACCGAATGAGGGAAAGCTTAGAGCTCGTTTACATGCCTCGGGCAATATCGCGGTTCTACCGAAGTTTGGGGAAATAAAACCAAACAAGCCGGATGAACAAAGTGCACGGGCGCAATTTCTTCTTCCGGACTGGAATTACTCACAAGGAACCGCTTCCAACATTCCCCAACAAACAAAACGTTGCGCCCCAGGGTAGATGCGGCTCGAATGGTCCTCTCCAAGCGCGTAGTGGATTCTAGATTTAAATTTACCGCGAGCAACATTGGTCGCGAAGAATAGCTATATGTACATAAAAAAGTCGCTAACGTGCAATTTATTGGTGTGTGTGCAATATTAATACCTAATATAGAATAGGTTCATACGGGAAAAATTAATTAACGAAGAAGTTTGTGTTTAGATTACGTTAAAAGAGCAGCACCGTTGTAGCAGCCTTTAGTGCATTTCTTTCCAATGTGGCCTGATCTGGGGATTTGTGCTTCCCAACCTGATGGTCTATGCAGTAGTACTTTGTGTGTTTTAGAACCCCACACTGCCCCTCCAAAATTGCTTCGTTGGCGCAATGAGTTTTAATAACTAACTAAACCAACTAACTAAATAAATAATGAACTAACGAACTAAGCAACTATCTAAATATATAAAAAGTGAGTAAACAAATACACCAAAGGGCATTAATTAAAAAATGCCTTATTCAATTTTCTCGGTTGTTCGGGTGACCGTCTTCTCCTACCATGGGAAGGCAAGACGCGGGACTGAAAAAAACACTGATTACTGATTGTAGGGTTTAACGCGCCGACGCAACGCAGGCGATGAGGCGCGCCGTAGTGGAGGGCTCCGGATTAATTTTGACCACCTGGGGATCTTTAACGTGCGCCGAAATCCCGAACACACGGGCGTTTTTGCTTTTCGCCTCCATCAGAAAAGCGGCCGCCGCAGCCGGGAATCGAACCCGCGACCTCGTGCGCAGGACTGAAAAAAAAAGTAAAGAACTGAAAAAAACAGTACTGTTTGTCATGTATGCTCTGTTACTCATGAGTGCATACCAACCAGACCTCTGCCGCAGCGCCATTCTAGGGGCCACAGGTGTCAAGCCACGCCTTCGAAATCCGGCTTCTTTTGTGCTCAGCACCAGTCCAACATCTCTAAATTGCCGCCATATTGTTTTTGTTTCCCCTATCCGGAAGGGAACTTCAAGTATGCCTGATTGCTGCGAAAATATATTCGTACGCAGGTACGTACGATACTAAGTTCATCTACCTGAGCACCCTTTACCACGATGCAGCCCCTGGATACGGAACAGCTAATAGAGTTAGACACCATTGAAGAATGTTAGGTGGTTCCTCGATGCAGGCGCTTTTATGACAGAGTATTGTGTATGCCTGATTGCGCCGATGGTACAAACCGTTCTTTGGTAATTCAACGCACCGTCAAGATGAAATCACGAACCTGCTGCGCAGCAGAAACGAATGGGACATCAAAGCAGCACCGGGACAGCTGCTCGAAGGGATACAAGGAGTTCAAATTTCACCGAAAAAAAGACAGCAGTGGATGAGTGAGACCAAATCTACAAACACTATGATGAGAGCGGAAACAACGGCCTAAAAAAGTGACGTATGATTTGATTCGCACACCGTGGAATATTGTGCGAAAGCAGCAGGCATGTCGTCCCATAAAGCGTTGTCCCAACACCTCAATGCTGTACACTTTGGTAGGCTTAAAATTACATGCGGATTATTGAGATAGCGTACACATTTTCTAGTGGTCGCACCTCCTACAATGGGCGCTGCAAAGAATTCATCGGCTAATTTTATGATTCCTTGGTGCATGTCCCAGCGTCCGTGGCAACGCCCCATGAAGTAGCAGGCATTACTGCTTTTAAAGCGTTTTCCAAAATTTTCCCGTGTTCATAAGTTACTGTGTGGGTAAGTATAAATTTGCTAAAATAATAGCAGCAACTATATGGTATATACCGAAACTTGGGATTAAGGAGTAAGATTTCATATAGTACACTCCAACTTCCCAAAAAATGGTCGAGATCGCTTGGTAGCACATACGTGTTAGACCGGTAGCCCATGAGGACGGACTGAGCTTACAAATAGGAAGGCCCAGCATGTTACGGACGGTGCGGAAAAAAATGACACTCCGCAATAAAAACGAGCAATAAAGAGTTGCGCGGAGCCAAAAAAAGCCTACAGGATCAAGCAGGCCCCATGAAATATAAAAATGCTTCAGTAATTTCGTACAAATGACTAGACACGCCCTAAGAATATTTCCAGTTTTGTCACGCGAAACACACATTGTGGAATCCGAACAAATCAACCCGACAACATGAACACAAAGGATAGGCAACCAAACGATGCTACTGCAAAAAACGAGAAAGCTCGTCGGGATACCAAAGATAGCGCTTATGAAGTTTGATGGAAATTGATTGGGATAGTTGAGATTTGCGCCTGAATAGGAGTGTACATTGCCCAAAAAACTAAGCACCGGGAATAACGCAATTTGCTGAGAATTTTTACACAATTTGGAACAGAATCAGAACCGTGGACGTCCTTCTACCTAAACATTGTCCGGTGCCTCAATAAAGAAATCGGGTAGCGCCAAGTGCACAATGGAGCACTTAGGCCCACTGCACTGTCCGCCGCATTTTGAAACACCTCCATACTTCGAGGTTTTGCATCCGAGACGCTTGGCAACACAACACAGGAGTCTTTGCCCTTGTGGCTGCTGTGAGCCACAATGCAAGAAACATGCAGTATTTACCTGCATTCTAGAGAAGGAATGTTCCTGCACCTTTTTTCCGCGAGAGTTTTGGCGTATGCGCTTGCACGAGGAGAACGTCGACACTGCGGATTATTTTTATACCCCGCATGCAATAGGTGTCCTACCGCAACATACGTGCGCACAAATACACTTTGTCACGGCTATCATCGCGCATCGGCTGCATGGACAAGCGGGGCAATCTTGCCGCGAGCATTGACACAAGCTTGCATGTGAGGCGCCTTTTCCATACAGCCGCACACCTAGAAAGCGGGGGCCGCACATCTAGGGGTTACCACTATGAACCAGGCGAACAGCATCAGTGCCGCAGACAGAGCCACCTAACAGCGACGGCGACCTTGTGTTGCAACCTCTCGCCACCGGGCATCTTCCTAGCCGCTCACATCGTTTGGAAATCACGCCCGTTCCCGACTTGTCATCATAGCTATTCCATATACTTTCCTTTCTTGGCCTTGTGCCACATTTTCTGCACAATGTTTTTCAGTTGGGCCCAAATAAATGTCTGTTTGCACATGTAGCAGAGAATCAGTACGCAACATCTTATTTTATAAGGATACCCTGCATTAGTACGCAACAGCTAAGATCAAAACCATCCGGCATAATATTATCGCGTAATATATTTTGGCGTAGCGTTTGTTGGTACGTTATGTGGTTTTCAAGGAAACCTGTGTTTATTGGACGCGGTACTTATTACAAGAAATATAACTTATGCTTCGCTTGTCTTAAACACAGGGGAGCAATTTCGAAATTTTAAAACGCTTCCCTTTATCACCTCCTACCAAAAAAGTGCTTAATTGAAGTGGACGCACGGGCGCACGCTTGTACACATACACAGCTTGGGGCATTATAATTCTATCATACGAGGTTAAAAATATCTTCGTATATCAGGGGACAACTTTCTGTGGCAATGCAGTAAACGCTTCAAACCCTAACCACGCCGTGCGGCTGCGCAGCTCGAATTAGTTCAACATAAATATCTTTCAGGGTGTAACCTAAGCAATTTAAAAAGAACTATGTCCTAAATGTTAGCCTTTGATTGATAATTCCACTAAATTATTTATCAGAATATATGAAACAAAAAGAGTGTTTAGATTTTCGGGCTTATTGGGTTGCGGCGTTCACCACCGGAGTCGCATAGGTTTTCATCAGAAAATACGTCGTGTCCTCTTCGTTAGCGGCCTAACTCGCCTCTTTCCCCGGTCTCCCGCCACTTCATTAGCCGCATAGAAGTTCCAAGAAGCTTGAGAACAAAAGCTGTCAAAACAAATAAAGCAGGAAGCCTGCAACGTGTACGCACAAGTGAGACCGACGCAGCTGGGACTGTCCGTCGTTTCCGCATTTCGTTTGGTTAGCCAGCTTGCCGGCGTATGCGAGCGTACAGTCGCACGGCTCAATGCGGAAGTTCTGAGGGGTACTTTGAAGTACCCAAAACCTAAAAAGGCTTCGTTTGTTGACTGGAAGACCACCTAGACGTAAGCAAAAACGAGTGCAGCAGTACCTTAGGTGAACCCTTCAAGCACTCAATGCTATCCAAATAGAATTTGACTTCACTCCGCAGTGCGTGCGTGCTGCTCTTTCGGTATACTGCGCCTACACTATGTAAGCACGCTACAAAAACCGTGCTGCTGATCCACAAGAGTTTATATATCAGTGCATGCCCTTAAAACTGAAGCGCCGGCAAAAGCTACGCCATTACTGGACGAAGCAGAACCATATCAAATTCCATGGACGGTATCATCCACCGTATAATATACTACGTCAAGGGGAGTTCTCCAGTCGAAGCATTATCTTGGGTTCAAATACAATTGGAGAGTAGAGAATGAGACGCCAACAGGCTTGTATGCTCGTTGATCGTGGTTTAGTGCCCTCAAGCCCGGAGTTCATGTGAAGAAATGAACTGCAGCAAAGGCGTATCTGTGACGCCAAACATGAAACCGAAACCAGTTTATCGGGAAATACTTTGACGAAGTAACACGAAACAGTTACTTCTTCCCTCCCCGCCGGTAGCTTTCTCTCCGTTGCTTCAGAAAGCTGTCGCCGAGTATTGAAATTCCTCCTAAACAACACAAGACCTTCATCTATAAACAATCGAGAAGAAGGTGTGTAGCTTGGTGAGACAGTTGTTTCATGTTCAGGTTTCCGGAAAACCTGCAAAACAAAGGAAAAAGAAAGAAGGCGAGAAAAGGCGACACACAGGCTGGTCTAGTAGAGTGTGTGTTGTCTTCTCTTTCCTTGTGTCTTTGTCCTCTATATCGCTGGTTTCCCCAAAACTTAAGCAGAAGTTACTTATTACCGACTCGTCTATAAATTCAACATGACCTCGTGTTTAATCTGCAATGATATGTTGATGCGTCTGTCGTACTTCGATTGTATTTCTCCATGAAGCGAGAAATCAAGTAGCAATATTGTCTGTAACTGCCTAAACAAATACAGAATTTCTTGCCTCCGGTTGAATACTCTTATAGGAATTAAGCATGCTAAGTAAGTTGGGTCGATGAAGTTGCCACACAGTATTTAAAAGAAAGAACTGTTGTTTCCAACGCAGAACGGTCGTTCTTCTTGCACCCTTAAGTACGCGATGGAGCACATTGGCCCTAGTTACTATTTCCAGCGCAGCCCTTTTTCGCTGGTTTTTTTTTTCTTTTAGTGTGGCTCAGTGCCGGAGGGAAACATGGAAGTAAAATTCTCAGATCCGGCATTCGTCGAAGAATGTGGGCGTACTAGGTTTCCACCAACCGTCTTTTCTTGCCTTCCTTCCGTGGTTACAATGCTTGCCGTTACGGTTACGGGTTTCCGGCTGCCGACCCATTCTATTGTTGCCCTTCATGCCTAGTCTTCCTACAATATCTAACGGGAACCGTTTTTACGTTCGCTCTGAGATTGGCCCGCTCAGCCATGGTAAGATTCTGGCGCATACCTTATCTCCCCTGCCTTTCTGCGACACCAGAGCGGAAAAAATCGTTGCTGTGGAAATCCGCGTGGGACCAGGAGGCTTTCGTTATGAAACAAAGGGGACAAATAAATTTCAATCAATCAATCAATCAATCAATCAATCAATCAATCAATCAATCAATCAATCAATCAATCAATCAATCAATCAATCAATCAATCAATCAATCAATCAATCGATGAATCGATCGATCGATCGATCAATCAATCAATCAATCAATCAAACAAACAATCAATCAATCAATCAACCAATCAATCAATCAATCAATCAATGGATCAATCTACAGTGCGAAAAGTTTTAGTTTCATGATATTGTTCCTATGGCGTAGTTAGCTTAATCCGCAAATATATACAATCTGTACTCAAACAAAGAATTTAACACTTGCTAGATAATGAGCATCGTCTAGTTAAAACTAGCTTAAAGAAAATGTGTTTATTGTTAATGAGTTTTTTCGTACCGAAGTCATATAGTTCAGACAATAAGGAGAGTAGGCCTTCGGGAACATTTTAATGGATCTGTGAAACTTTTTGTATGGCTGTTCGATGGTTTTTAAGCTTGTGGAGGGTGAGTAAGTAGCGTGGGGATGGGATCAAGCAAGTATCCCTGAACTAGTGCACCCTGGATAAATCCTAGTCAATAATGCTCGTGGACTGAGTGGATATTTTCAGAAACGACATCGCCGTGTTTTACAAACTCCTCACACCTAGCGTTGAAGCATTGAATTTGATTAGGAAGGTTCGACTTTGGGCTAGTTGCTTCACACTTGTTTCCAAAAACCGCCCGTATAACGGGATCAACAGTTTAGCAACGTGCGGGTACGAGCGATTTCGTAATCCTTTATAACTTTGTTGGGTGCAGCAAAGAGAACACCGGATGAGAACACAGGATAAATACCTTGTATCCCTCGTCCTGTGCTCTCTTTGCTGTGCTCAACACTGTTATAAGGGATCAACAAGAAGCGCAAAACAACACGACACCCCAACTGTCGACTGTGCACGTCATTCTCTTTTGTCATCTCCTAAGCGTTTGTATATTTGTTAGTTAATTGTAAACCATAAGTTCACCACAGTAACTTTATTACGCACCATAACCTTGTGTCCTGAGTAACTTCGCACCAAAATTAGTATCTTAGTCTAGCTTACCCCCCATTTAGTCGTGCCGAACAAACAATAGAAATCATAACCCTACAAAAATGGTTGGTACGTTTTACACTTCGTTACTACTCTAAGGAAGTGTTCATTAGCATGAAGTTGTATTTAGGCTTTTCTACACCATATTACCATATGTCTCGAAGCCATGGCTTGATATTTGTAACAACTGAAGCTCCACCACTTGCTTTTATTGTTTCGTTTGAAGCTGATTGTTCTTATAAACCAACCCTCAAAAAGTGGCACAAAAAGAGGGTCACTAGACACCCGCCTGTCAGAAAAACAGATAACAAAGATTATCAACAATTCCAGATATTTGTTATTGCCAACAAAAATGACTGACCTTCCCACATCCCACCAAAATCTTTCCAAAAGTACCCAGGCAGAGGGACATGTTCCAAGAGTTAGAAAAACTTATGGCAAGTAGCCGAGTAATGCTTTCAGAAACCAGAGTCCTAACAGACGCATTTTTTGAACTACCCGAAGAGCTTGTGTCTGCGTATGTGTATTGTCTATCAGCTGTAATTTTGTAGCAAACTTCAAGCACGTAAAGCACAGGTGAAATCGCGTACCATTGAACCTCAAAGTATCTTCATTTTGTGCAATACTGTTTGAAGGAACATTCTCTTTGCAGGAAACACGACACGAAAAAGAGCAACAGAGCGGTCGCACGCAGCGCCATCTCTGAGAGCTTGGACGCAAATGTATATGCAACACAGCAAGCCGGCCTAGTTAGAAACGATTCATGATTGGACTTGCGCAAAACAAACGGGGACGAGGAAGGAACGACAAGGACGAGCGCACTCTAACAACTGGTTTAATTTCTTGGAAGAAAGACATATATACCCCACAGGCCTGCGTACAACATCTCAGTAAAAGCTTTACAGCGCACACACATTACATACGTAGATCAGCGTCTACAAAAAAGGCGTCAGCAGCGTCAATTCCTTATCTAACAAGGCCACAGAAGGGTGGCTGATGCACTTGTCTTTGTGCTGCGAGATTAAAAACGCTTCCACAATCTCTCTTGAATTTTGTTTAGGATGCGAAAACAACACCGACGCCTTTTTGTAGACGCCTTTTTTGTAGACGCTGATCTACGTATGTGATGTGTGTGCTCTGTAAAGCTTTTTACTGAGATGTTGTACGCAGGCCTGTGGGGTATATATGTCTTTCTTCCAAGAAATTAAACCAGTTGATAGAGTGCTCTTGTCCTTGTCGTTCCTTCCTCGTCCCCGTTTGTTCTGCGCAAGTCCAATCATGTATATGCAAGCCATATACATCTCGTTGGAAGATGAGCTTGAATTACCCTGGCGACAAAAGGAACGGTAGAAAAAAGCAACTTAAAGCAGAGCGCACCAAAGCATGCCAGCCAGCTCTACTCTAGAACCTGGCCCCGTACACCAGCCCTGTTAGGTCTATTTTGTTCAATTTATATGATCTGGCTCGATCTTAGTAAGATTTCAATTAACTAATTGCACAATTTTAGTACACAAATATTTATTAGCGCGCTTTGTCTTAGCTTGCCTTGCGTCAATAAACACGACGACATTATCATCATCATCATCGTGAAAGCATGCCAGCAGACAGTGCGAGGTGAATAATGACTACTCAAGTTGATTATCTATCGGTACGAGATTTACAGTAATAATTAGTAAGATGAATCGACGTAGAGAAGGATCAATTAGGTTGGATTATTGTAGGATTAGGCAAAATTTAGTGGGATTAAAGCCCATTTACATAAATACAGGACGGCATATAGCGCGGCTGCTGTGTCGACGGGTGGACGTGTATAAAAGGAAGACATCGAAATGTACACAAACAAGCTGCTGAGGCTGGAAATACTGTCACCTAATAGAGCTTTTCAATCGTTTGTTTTTATTTTGTAAATATTCTCACTGCTCGAACACGTCTGGTGGAGGAGTAATAATAACAATACATTTTTATAGACAAAAAGTTGTTGCTTACAGAATCCAGTACATATTTCTCGGAATTATTTTGTTGTAATAAATTTACCCAGATCGTAAAGAACACGCTGTATCAACACGACTTATAAGAACAATAACAGCCGCGTATCTGCTGACTCTGCTGCAAATATCGTCGAAAGACGGTAGTCTTCTCCGCCCCCGCTACATAAATACCTGCTTTTCATTAACTCCCACCTCACACGCTCTTCCCCTCCCGTTTGGCTTATCCCTGATAAACATGTAGGAGGTTTGTTGAAGTCCATTAAATTTTACCGCGGTCTACAGTTTGCGCCATCTGCTGAAATCTTTGGCTAATTTTGAACTTTGAACGATGTCACAAATGGCCGCCGCGAGTGTTTCTTGTATTTTGAGGGCAAAACATTTTTTTCAAGGCATGTTTTCCTATTTTCTATCGTAAACATCAAGAGACCATGTATTTTTAATTAAAAGAACAATGCAAATATCACTCCTGTATTGATGTCGTGCCTCAATAGTGCCTAATGTTTTGCTTTTTCTCAACAATGAACATTGCTGCCAGATTTAGTAGTGGAGAAATGCATTGACAATATAAAACTAAAGGTCTCGTTCAAGAATTCTTTAACTATTTCACGGGTGACAGAAGAAAGCGATGGACAGAGAGCAAGACAAAAAGACATACCAAAGTTTGCGTATTTATGTAGCGCAAGGAAGGCTGCCGTATTTAAAAAGGGCCTTTTTCTGTGTGTAACAAAAACTAAGTCTCCTCAGAAAAACCAAGCCAACTAATGTGACAAGACGATCACGCAGGTCGAGGTAAGTAAAATAATACCAAGCTTTGCCGGGGGACGTTCGGAGGTTACAAAAATAGAAAAACACTGATAGAATGGGAGTCGGGCTGAGGCACAACCAAGACGCAAAGCCTAGGAAGCATTTCCAAGGAAAGCGGGATAGCGAAGCACGGCTGTTGCAGCGCCGGGGAGCTCACCACACGCCCTCTTCTACCCAGGCAGCGGGGCGGGTTGCGGTTTAGCGGCGCTAAAGTGGTTTCAGGCGGTGGCGTTCCTCTTCCCCTCGGCAGACGTCAAGCGAGGCACGCCAACTGCTGCCAACACCTCGCCGACGTCGGAGGGAGCTGGGTCTGACGCTCGGCTAATTGCGAAGCCTCGTTCGGCTGCGGGTGGCAGAGCGCGCTTCTCAGGGGGAGCTCGTTCTCATCGCGCAGCCTCTTCGTCGTCAGACTCGTCGCTCTTTCCACTCCCCTTTTACTCCCTTTCTACCCTCTAGTCCCCTTTATATGTTCCTCCCCTTCGGTTCTGTTTACAGATGCATCTCACCACGTCTCTGGTAAAATCGTGTCACTGCACCTCTTATTAAGGATATCTTTTGCTTTTGCTGTTGTTTACATGCGTGAATCAACTGTTTTTTTTTGTGTGTCTCTTTGCTCTGCGGAGCACGTTCAGTTCGTTTTGCTTGAGAGCGTCGGTGTCCTAAAATGCCCCCGTGATTTAGGCAAAGTTGCAGTGGCGTGGCAGCAAGTTTGTCTTCGTGTTTCTTATGTTCTTTCAGTACATAAAATAAATGCTGCGCTTAGGTTTTTTTTATTTGTCTAGAACTTTGTAATATATTTATAGGGAGTAAAACTTCCAGAGAGTAAGATGAATGCCATAAACACGCGTTTCTAGCACTACTCGCGTTCTGTAAAATGAAATTTGGCGTGATCGCCGGGCTAAATATATTTGTAATCCTCCGTGAGGGAAACAAAAACAGAAAGTATCACTTAGTAGGGCTACTTCGGACTGGGTAAGTCTTCTCTAAAAAAGAACAATTCAGAAATCACTAAAAAAAAACAATAAAAATTTTAACAAAACTATTTGAGCACCAAAGTTTATTAGAGCATTTAAAATGTTAAGTGGTCTAAATGTTGGGTGAGGACACAATAACGAAAGACAATACGCCGCACGGTAGTTGTTTATTCACTGACAGCGCTGAGTCGTGTTCTTTTTGTGCCCATGGATAGTGTCACCTTAAAATAGCTGTGCAACACTTCGAATGACGCTTTCACTTTTTCCTTCGCGTCTGAAAGCATTGTGAAGGCTATAGTTATAGCCAGCACCGAGCGGCACCTTTGCACACCCCATAATGCGTTCCACGGCTACAGCGACAGCTGCGCCGCAAGAGTACTGGTACCTCTCCGCCGGGTGTTACTGGAGCAACTGTACTTCCCCGAATTTTGGAGATGGCTCGCTGACTGCTGACTGCATGCTCACCAATGACCACCGCCATGCTCTACCAGTGCGTAATGGGACTAGGAAGGTCGCCCAACCTTTGAAAGGGACCCTGAAACACTTTGGATAAACGCTTTGAATCGTTCCTTCGAGTCTAAAAGCACTGCGAGAACTGTAGTTATCGCCAGCACGGAGCGGCATTGCGTCTCGTTGCAGCAGATATGCCTTCCGTTTATGCTTTGCTTTTGCGGCTTTCTTTTAAAAGTGGCTATCCAATGTCTCCATTGATGCAGTTGAAGGAAAGCCGCCGGATAGCCGCTACACCGCTGTAATGATGTAACAAGTATGGAAGACTTTCAAAAAAGTATAGAAAGTGTCGAGGGTCCGTTTAAGATTCAGTAAGAAAAACTCGGGAACAATGTTTCCTGTAAAGCATGCTTAGCCGCGTAAGCTGTAAGGGAAAAGCCAACGTGCTGTATAGCTCAATCAACGATACAGGGTACAAATTGGACCTGCGAGTTGTTCTCCCTGTCTAGTGTGCCTCTGATGAAACTTCCGTCAATGACGTATTATCGGCCAAACTCGAGAGTGCTACGATTCCTCTGGACGAACCAGGACTACAAACTGCTATGGGTCAGTCTCTACAAGAACTCGAAGGTTAAGGAAAAGAAAGGTACGACTAGAAATTGTTGGGAGCAGGTGGATTGGTAATATTTTTCTTGGTTGCCTCTGAAGGAATGTGCGCAACAATGTTAAAAGGTCGTCAATTTGAGTAAAAACCTCTGCTTGCGCGGGTGCACTTCAGCGAACAGGGCTACGTGCGAGAATCACTAGTTGCGCGGAGGCGTGTTTGCCGGAGTCAAATAAATTACATATAATTATACTTGTAAAGCAGAAACGGGGTTATTAGGTGAGTGGTTTTAGAGACTCAGAGAATAATTTCGAGCATTTACGGATTATAAGATTTTCACGTGCTCCAAAGTGTCAAAGCACGGACACTTTTAAAGCGAATTTTTATATGGCTAGTCATAAGAAAAATCCCGTGGTCCTATACACCCAGGAGACGTCTCCGGCGAAACCAGATAAGCATGCGCAAAAAAAAAAAAAAAAAAAAAACGGGTTACAAAGAACTTGGCAATCAAGGGAGAAAGAGTGGCTGGGTTTATTTCTCGGGCGGCAGAACGCGCGCTATGCTGATCCACACGTCAAGCGATAACGGCGGCCAGGAGTGGTCGGTGTTTCGGTCGGCGCACCGGCGACACGGGAATGAACACTGGCCGCACGTTGCATCAAAATTTCTAGGCCACGCGTCATATTCACTTACGAGGAGCGGCAGCTTGAGGTAAGAGACGTGGCGAGTGGGAATGGGAACCAACGAAAATACCACGACCACGCATTGTACAATGAAAAAATTCAATGAACCATAAGAATGAACGCACGAGTAAACACCGGCCGTACGTTACAGCATCTCCGCTTAAGCATCTGCAAGGGGTGCATAGGCGAATTTCTTGTCGCCGCTATTACAACGCCAGCCTTCAATTCTGTATTCAACCGGCTACACCGTATGCACTGGAACAACGCTTTCGACAAAGAACCACTGGAGTGGGTCCGAAGTGAAATGAGGCGCAAGTATGGAGTTGACGAATACATCAATGCGCTTGGAAGCAGATATGAGTTCGAGCAGATCAAGTTGCACAAAAAAGAGCCTTCCCTACCCCATAACACGATAACCTAACTGTTCCCTATCTCGTTCATAGCATACTGCCCGGCATATAAGTTTTTTTGATGGAGGGCGGGCGGAAGCAGTATGATGGATTGAAATTGAGGGCTTAACGTGCCGACGCAATGCAGGCAACGAGGTGCGCCGTAGGGGAAGACTCAGAATTTATTTAGACAACCTGGGTATCCTTAACATGCGCCAAACTCTCGAACACAAAGGCGTTTTTACTTTTCGCCTCCATCAGAAGAAAGCAGTCGGAGTTCATTTATTAAAATGCATGGCATCGTCGAGAATGCTGATTGGTGTCGTAGCGCACTAAGATTGGCACTTTCGTGCTAAAAATGCCGCGTAATGGCGTATAATTTTAAAGACATGTTCACAGGAACTAATATAACGATCACACTTTCAACAAAAACTATGCGTCACGGCGAGATCTCCGTCGTCGTCGAGACTACAGCGCACATAGTAGACATTATTAATAAACAAGATTTCCCACCGCCGCGTTTTGCGAGACAGCATTTATTCAGTCTTGATACATAGGTGTAACAAATTATAGCACCCATAAGCACACTTTCTAATGCAGTGAATGCAAAAGCATAATCCTTCAATTGAGGAACGGATGGGCAAATATTGTTTGTGCCGCCACGTTTCACAGCTGCTGCTAATGTAGGTGGTTCAGATTTCATTACTTTTTCGCCACCGATGAATTTTTTAAAACCAGTGTCGCGTGGCAGGCAGCGCGTTCCTTCTATGCACTGTAAAGACATGGTGCGTATACAGTGGCCCCGCATTCAGTGCTGCGCGCGTGTGTCTTGTAATTAACATCATCATCCTTGTCCTCTGTGAAGTTTTCTTTTGTCGGTGGTGGTGGTGGTGGTGAAACTTAATCGATTCAAATGAGAGGAGGTTCTGCTCGAAAGCGGGAGAATCCCTCACTCCAGGGCGTCTGCAATGGCTGCTGTCGTGCGTGCCTCGCCCACCAACTGTCGGTGGTCCCATGACAGCTACTATGACTTTTACTATGACTATTTATACTATGGTACTATGACTGACAGGCGTGGCCAATTGCCCTTCCGAGCCAGAAATATACGCTGTCAGCGGAAACGGGCTTTGCTACTAACGGAATTGCTACTTCGGCAATTACCATGCTCAAATGTCGCTTGCAGTACTCAGTACGTGTTTCCAACTCACGTATAAGTCGAAGCGTGTGGGTTGTAGACACGTTGCAGTTGGAGCTTCTAAGTCTAAGTGTAAGTCGAAGCCCCAACCTATTCACCAAGTTCAGCTTCATTCATATGGGTTGGAATCTGGTGTTCTTGGTTTTCGTGCTCGTCTCGACCGCCACACACTGGTTCAAATTTGACGCATCTCAAAATATACTAAATTTTATTGCTCACTCAATTACTTACTTTGTTTATAGGATCTTCCCTCAAAAATGCTGCGCCACTTCGACCATTTATTGACGTGTTTATTTTTGAGCCCGTGGCCATTTGATGCAATGGACGCCGGATTTTCAACTAACATGGCAAAACTAATGTTTATGCAATTATTTAAAAAACAGGAGCATTTGGAGTGGGTAACGATAACACAACCCCAGACTCGCGCACAGCAAAAATAATATGACACGGATGGCCTTTAACAGAGTAGTTAGCTTCACACGATGTGAGCGAGTGTGATTCTCTATTTACGCCTCCGCACCGGTAGTGCCTTTTAAGACGAATACAATCAGGAAAGTCAGCACATTGACCTAATCAACTTTCGTAAACTGAAATGCTTTCTATCATAGAACTTATGTTGTGGTTTCCACGTGTATGCGCCTCTCAGCCTACCTATAAGCAAACGCATAAAATGGCTTTTGAGCCACTTGACTTGCTCGGTTACCTAGCTTCAGACACTTGCTCAGTCAACTGTTTTGTTTTCTCATCGGATGCGCGCGTCAGCTGACTCAAAAAGAAGGCATCTGTCATTTCTTAACTTGTATCTGAATGAGAGCACGAAGGGAGAGAAGAAGACACCAAAAGACGTGTATGCCACATCATTGCGCCGCAGTGTGCTATAAAATACTATTGTTATTTTCACATATTTGCCTTGCTAAAATATACGTAGTGTTCATGAGCGAAACGAAACGCCACGAAGCACTTTTCGAGGGTTCGGTGGCAGCCACGTACAGTCCCATACGCTGCGATGCGATGCGATGAGGCTTTGAGGGGGGGGGGGGGGGGAGGTAGGAGGAAAAGGCCCGAAACTCCGCTGCCAGTTTTTAGTTTAAGAGGACAGGCAACAAGAACGAATTCAATTTACCTGACACGATGGCGTCCCACACAGGGTTCACTGTAGGCGCGGGCAATGCTGAGCGCCGTCGGCCCGAATGAAGTGGTTCAGCATCTGCAGGCGAGTATGAAGTCACGTTTAGTTTGAATCCTAGGAAAAAAATAGATGTCTAGAATGTGGCTGACAAAAAGTAGGTGTACTAAACAGTGCATTTTTGTCATAGTTGCGTTCGGTAGTACTCACGTGTAATTACTGCATGTTTTTTGTTGGGAGGCTGTGTTTTTATATGCCCAGCGACGTTTCCTGTTCCATGTCCTTGAAAACAGAAATAAAAAAAAGCTGCTGCGTACAGTCCGCAGCAGAAAGTCAATTACGGTTCTCCTTCACTTAACGCGAGACTCAATTTTTGCTAACGGGGCTTTCCATTACTGCGCGTAGGACTCTTGGACGGAATCTGCGGCTTCGCAAACTTTGTTTGGGCAAGCGCTCTTGGTCCCCGTGTGGAATGAGTAATTTACGTACGGGCTAAGCAGGTTACAACCATTCTCCCGTAACCAGGCGTTTCTGGAGGGAATATCTGGAGTGACGAAGAGAGCGTGGTCGCACTGGCCAACTACTGTTCGCTGAGTCCGAACGAAGGCAAATTGAGGTGGACTGCAGCGCAGCGAACAAACATGTATGACGCTGGGGAACAGGAAAGAAATAACATGCATTTGGGCAGAAATTGGCCGACTTCGGAGCTTAACTGCCCCACTCGAGAAACAGAAAGAAAACCCTCTCGCGCTGCCCTGGGCGCTGTGGAGAAAAAAACCGCGTACGGTGGCCGTTAAAACCGACAGAAAGAAATTAGTTTTTCTGTCTGGTGAATGGCCTGCTTCCCTAAACTACCTGATTGCGTCGTTTGCAGTGGCGTGTTCGCTGTCGGGAGCCCGTTGGACGCACCGAGCAGCGCACCCGCACGGGAACTGTTGTCCAGCAGTTAACCTCGTTTCGTTGTTTCAGCCCCGCCAAATTAGGCAGCGAAACGGCGTTAGAAACATTATTGCGGTTCGCTGTTCGTGGAGAGGCTTTCTGGCTCGACGAGAAAGAAGCGATGCATCAACAAAATCCAGTTTTCCTAATGCTTCGCACGTGCTCTTCCCAAGACCGTTAGTGCAACCATTCTCCGACTGGGGCCGCGTTAACTCAACGCATGAAAAGGCACGGCACTAAGTACACGTTTTGTAACAGGAATATTAGACAAGCACTTTTTATATTCTCCCCAACCAATCCTATAGGGTCGGTATGAGTGCGTCCTGGCGAGAGCAACTCATTCAGTGTTGCTGAAAAATAAAAAGGCTTTGCCATTTGGAACATTTGAAAACAAATAGAGGTTTGACGGATTTTGAAGCGCGAATCAATGCTGCTCAGCTACTACCCGTACAGTTAAAGGTGTTATTCCTGCGATCTTAGTTATTAGGTTTGTTATGTTAACAGGCAAAAGACGGGAAAGAAAACTGTATCCTGACTTGTAGACATCCTTGCTATTGGCAACACGAGCACGAAAAAAAAAACGACACATTACGGTCTCAGGCTGGTACATACCCATGTCTGAGTATGGCCTTAGAAATAAAGCTCTATGATGTATTCGAAGCAAGAAAGAGAAGGCCAGTATAAAGGCAAGGAGGAGCATGAAGAAATCAAGCACATCTTATACCATGAGAAAGCTAAGTGATAACAAAGAAGAAGATAACAATGAACGACAATGTTATACCCCATTTACGTTTACCTTTGGGCATGCCACACTGCAAACGAAGCTTCAGAAAGTCACTTGTAAGAAGCACTGTAAAAGACTAGGCCGACTACTGCAGACCATGCGTCCAATCAGAAAACCGCGAAATCTGAAAGAAGGAACAGGTTCCCAAGATCCTCCTTCAAACTATAGAGGCGCACTCATGGGACGCTACGTTGCAAATATTTCACTGTTTACCCACATATCTTGAGTTGAAACTTTTCGGCAGTTTTGCCTTCAGGCCATTTCGGCGTTTCAAAAAGGTCATGAAGACCCTTCCAAGTGTGGTTCCCTAAAAATGTGCCGTGCCAACAGCGATAACCATTTCATCCTAAACTTCACAAAAATAAAGGAGATAGTGAAAGCATGGGAAAGCCTAGTCACAATACGATTTCTCTATGATGTCAGATAGTCTTGTCTGCGCGATTGCCGTGGCGGCTGCCAACCGAAGGCACCCCTTCTCTTAAGAGAAATGAATCAATGATTCTATTGGGGAATCTAATTCCGTTTGATCGTATCACTTGCATTCAAACATGCAGTTCACCCAATGATAACTGTTTTAGCACTTACCCATAATACGTCACTCAGGCCCATACACGTCACTGAATCGCAAAATTTGAGTTTTTTTTAATTTTTTCTCACATTTCTTTCAGTTACGATTTCTTTTTTGTGCCTGTAATATGGCTGAGTTAATTACAAACTGCTAGTTCTTACCAACTGAACAAAGTTGTGCATATCTTTATTGCCATTTTAACCCCACACACGGTCTACGCGTATCTACCAATCATTGCCACACTGCTTTAATTTGCCTCGCAAACAAACAACCTTTTTTATATATGTCCGTTAATGTGCAGTAATAATGAGAGCATCTTAACTTGACCTGCGGAATTTAACGTCTAACACTAATAACTATGGAGCAAGAGAATGTTCTGGCAGGGGGTGGCTTCGCATTAATTGTCTCCGAGCACACTATCGCAAACCCAGCTAAACCGTAGTGTACGGGGTGGGATTCACAGCGATACCGCACCGCGAGAAAAGTGTTTGGCCGCAGCTAGGGCGCGCATTCCTGCCGAGATATTTATCGCGGCTAGCGCACTGCCTATGCACCCTGACAATTAACTTCAGAGTCGAGAGGCAGAAGACTGCTTATACGGGGGGCGGAATGCACGATAGCGCGTGTGCTCGAGTCATTATTCATGCTGTCCACCCAGGGGGGATGCAGCGCTAAAAAAAAAATGAACGCGAGTGGGAAATGAGCGAGGCTGACACGTCACGTCAGTTCCATATTCCGACTTTGTTCAAAGTTTTTCTTTCCTTCAATGAGGTCAAAAAATATTCATCATTCCGAGTGACAAATTAGGGCGCTGTTGAGTACCACGACGCCCACCTTTCGCAGCTTCCAACACGCACCGCCTTACTCTATAGAATTTGTTGAGAAATTTTGGAGTAGCAAGTACAGGCAGCATTTTCCAAGGCTAAGGTCTTCACGAACACTATTCACGAACAGGCCTGCGCGGGGACTGATAAGTGTCGTGAAAGGAAGCAGCGCCCACACTTATCTTTGTTGGCCGCCTGGAGTAGCCGCGATAATCGCAGACATAGGCGGCTGAAAGTTGGCGCATCCCACTACCGTGATTGTTGTCACTCTTTGTGTTTATGGATACTTGTTGGTAGATGTTACTGGCGAAGCATTTACAGGTTGAGCAGCAAGAATGTTAACCAAAAGTGAGCAAGGTGTTGTTTGGGCGTAGCCGGATAGTGTAGAGGTTGTTACGCACCAAACACCAGTTTGGGTTTCAAAACTATTGTTTGTCCCGGCCTGGTTGCGAAATAAATACACTCAGCTGTTATTGTCCATTTCACGAGCGTAAGTTAAATCCGCCCGCCATACAAATGTCATACACAAGGGCGGACACGCTTTGTCAGCTGAATTTTGAGGTTGGCAAGGCAAAGTAAACGAGGTTGGTTTGGTGGGCAGGAAACTGGGATAGTTAGAACGAGGCTGGTAGAAGGATTGGTTTAAAGTAACGTTACTTAAATCTCCCCCCCCCCATCATCACGATGCCAGATCATCTTCGAGTCTCGTACATCTGTCCCAATCTTACACCCTAGCCGCGAGTCAGATGCAATCGTCTACATACAGGAGTTACGCCAGGAACAACAAATAACTTTCTGGCCACTGCGAGAAACGAGGAGAGGAAAGGGTAAGAATTGTAGATGAAGTTCCCGCGTCTCTGCTGACTTCGCTGCAAGCGTTGTCGAAAGACAATAGACTTTTGCCGCCCGTGCCGTGGAAACTCCTCTTTTATCTTTTTTGCCCAGCTCCCACGCTCTTTTACTCCGGTCTAGACCCCCCCCCCCCGATAAGCGCAGTAGAAGTTTGCTCAATTCGATGTTATCACGGTTCAGTGCTTGCGCGTGGCCTACTGGAACCTTTTATTTCTGTTCGTCTTGAAAGGCCGCCCCAGGGGGTGCCGCGAACGCATTTTGTAATTATGGGTGGAAACACTTCTTTGGGGCGTATTTTTTTGTTTGATGCCGCAGAAATCTAGCAGCCACGTATTCCTCATTAAGAAAACCCGGCAGATGTCGCTTATGTATTCATGTTTCGCAGCAAATATGCCTCATTTTTTTTTTCTATTTCCTCAACCATGGTGAAAAGAATGAACATTGTCACCAGATTGAGTAGTTTGAAAGTTTTCCGTATATAAGCGTCTCGTTCAAGAATTCTTTTGACTTTCAGCCAAGCGGCTGTATAGAGAGACCAACGCCGCCTGTATAAACATTGCCTAACGCATGAGCGAAAAATGGCCAAACTGCCACTCTCCTGTTGCTCTCTCCTACCTTTCCCCGCTCCGTACCCTTCCAGCGTGCTTTCGTGTCCGCCAGCCAGCGCCGCTTCTCGGAAACTTTGCAAAATAGTGGAAAGTTTGTTTAGCGTTCCCGAGGAGGTGCTCCTACGCCTTCTTGTTTTTCACCATGCCTGTCTGTCTTGGTCTGTCACAGAAAAAACTTTCTTTGTCACGAAGCAAAATCCCTAGCGCTGCCGCAGGCTGATGCCGGCTTTGCGCGCTTATCTACTCAGATCACAGGCCCTGAATTTTTTTGAGTGGGCATCCCACCTCTATCCCTTCCGCATTTAAGTATTGTTTTGACCCCGCTGTTCGCACTCCGCATCGGTACGTACTTCTAAAATTGAGAACTGTACTGTAGAAGCGCCCGGACAGCGTGGCGGGATCGCTGCTGGTTATCCTTTTGTTTCCTATAATTTTCGGAAGTCTACAAGCACGTGATATTATTAGAAAGTAATCGTAGAAGTGAGCGCCTGAACAAAAAACGTGCACGCAATTTTTTCTTTTCTAAATACTCCAGAAAGAAAAATATCAGTAAAATAATGGTTGCCTTACCCGAAAATATCGTTTTTCTATTAGCTATATGTCTACCCGACAATCAGTATGTTCTTACACTATTTCAGTCCGCCTCCGTCTTTATCTTTGGAAAAATGCAGCAAGTATGAAGCGAGCGACGCGTTGAATGAGATCCCCAGTGCGCCACAGAACTAGCGCCCCGTCGCGGCTAAGATGTAAGCGAAACGGCCCTTGAAGCCCAAAAGGCAAGCTGACAGACACACGTCGTAGAACTGGGTGCAGCGTTTGCGACTGGCGAGCAGTGACGTAAGGCGAGATGTCCGCCGGCAAGCGCCACATAGCGGATCAGTGCCTGAACTAAGCGTCCCTACCCTTCCCATTGAAAAGCGCGCTACGCGTCAGGCAATGTTAATACAGGCGGCGTTGGAGAGACAAACAGACAAAAATACTGAGATATCAAAATAGCCCACGTTAAATAGCCGAAGAAAGACTATCGTTATAAAAAGGTAAAATGGCTTGCGCGGCACTACAAAAGGCGTCGAAAGAGCACGTGCGAATTGGACTGTACACGTGAACACACTCACAGAAACACAACCCACCCACAAAGGGTCAGGGCTTGCGTGCGCGTCCAATACACGTGAACACGTATGCACAAAGTTGTGAACAAAGAATGGGCACATATGGATGGTGTGGTTGACGCACGGGTGCATGTGAGCCCGAAACAGAACCCACGGGTTCCACTCATGGTAGCGCCTACGCTTACTAAAATGCAAAACCAAGCGTTAACAAGAAATTTAATGTAGGTCACACATGCTTCTTGTACCAACAAATCGTCCGTGCTCACATTCATAACGGTTAACCTCACAGCCAATGTTGGTTTAATGCGGTACCTTGATTTTGACCAATGTCTGCGCCATAGACTACGGTTAACAAACTTTCTCGCAGTTGAAGAAATGTTCCTCATTTGGAATGAAATGGCAGGGTATCAGTGAACTAATCCAGACCAGAAGAACGCGGTTGCTACATGAACATGCCCAACCATATACCGTCCACTGTTAAGCTGAAAAACGCTGGCTAGCAACAAGATGTGTTCACGTGATCACACAAATTGCTCGGAAAGAAATTCCGTGCTTATTTAAGCACTGCATATAATGCAGTGCATATGAAAACTTCGGTATGCAATGACCGAACGTTACCCCTTGGACATTGGTTATTTTTCTTTGCCACTGGTTTCTTCCAGTATAAACAATCTCTATACACCCTCTTCATTTTCTCAGCTTAGGCCATCGGCCATTCCTTGTGCAACAAGGTATGTTCCATTGAGTTCAAATTTTCCCGTGTTCGCATTGCTCTTCTGACATGTGTCTGAAAATCGAGCTTCTCTCAGTCTCTTGTTTTGGTTTTGCTTAAAGAAGTTCGAGCCGACAACTTTTATTTCTGTCTATGTTCTCAACTAGCATCTTTTTGATTCGGTTCTTGTAGAGGTGTGTTTATGTTGCCGTTCTGAAGAGTAATCCGGCGTGTATTAAAATACCCCTGTTGGTGTCGTTTATGGACTAATGTCTTCTTTCATGTATGCTTAAGCTTTTCTTTGGGCTGAGCAATGTGTACATGTCACAGCTATTGGAGCACTTTATGGGTGTGATGGACTCGTTTGGCCTTGTGGGTGTACGACGCGTAAGAACGGTACTCGAGAGGGTAAGAGAAAAGAAAGTATATTAACAGCGCCACGAGAAAACGAGACAGCGGAAAAGCGGTACAATTGCGAAGCACAAGAGCAACAAGACACTAGTCCGATACCCCTAACCAGCGTTCAATAGAGGAAAAAAAAAACGTTCTCACAGCCGCCTCGACGGTGGATGTTCGGCGACGTCGATGGCGGGTCGTCGCCGGTCCGAGACACGGTCGAGCGCTGGCCGTCTGTCGCCAGCTCTGCCAGAGCGAGACGGAAGAAGATGCACCACGTCCTACGTGGCGGGTGCAGCGCTGGTTCCGCCCTGGGCCGTGATCCCGAGCCTCGGCCAGTCGCACGATCGCGCCCCGGGCGTCTGCGGGTCCCACACGGGTCGGCGGGCCCCGACTCACACGCCTCGTACTACTCGAACGGGATCACAGGAACTGCGGGTTCGCCCCCGGTCCTTGCCCGCTCGTCAGCTCCGACTCTCCGCTGCTGCCGGAACCGCGTTCCACCTCCAGCCCTCTTCTTTCTCCTTCACGTCTTCGTGCGCCAGCGCGTGGTCCCCTTTTTCCAGCAATGATGGCGAATCCTCACAATCACCCCCCCTTCAAGAGGTTGTTGCGCTCAAACAACCTGCTCAGGCTTTTCGGAGGTTGTCCGTGGGCCTTGATGCGGAGCGTTCAATGTCTTTGACAGCGCGCACACACACAAGCGCGAGGATAGTTCAAATTAACGGGTATATAAAAAAACACACACCCGTTGATAAAGCGAAGGCAGAGATAAATTTTAAACAACCACACATCACTAGCCAAAACAAGTGAAAAATTCATTGCAGCGGTGGGGAAAAAAAACAAGGAAAGGTAAATGAATACAGTTAGGGTGCGGACAGTCGACTCATATAATCGGCTCCAATGTTCTCCCTACCCTTGATGTATTCCACCACAAAATCGTATTCCATAAGAGCCAGGCTCCACCCTAACACACGAGTGTTGATGTGCTTTGCCGAGTTTATATAAGCTAGGGGCTGGTGGTCACTTTGCAGTATGAAAGGTTTCCCAAATAAATAGACGTGAAACTTCTTCACGGCCCATATGAGGGCAAGTCCTTCTCTTTCTATCGTGGAGTAGGCAGCCTCTCGAGGTAGCAGACGTCGGCTGGCATACGCAACAGGATGCGCAATTCCGTCATGCTTCTGCAGGAGTACGGCGCCAATGCTGGTCGAGGAAGCGTCGGTCCGAAGGATGAATGGTTCGGAAAAATCAGGAGCTTTGAGAATGGTCTCCTTGGAAAGCATTTGCTTCAGGGTGTTGAATGCTGCTTCCTCGGCGTCACTCCAAGCGACTTGATTCGGTGCTCTGTTTTTTGTAAGCTCCGTCAATGGCTGACACACTTCGGCATATCGAGGTACAAAATCTCTGTAGTACCCAGTCAGGCCTAGGAAAGAGCGCACCTGTTTCTTCGTCTTGGGGCGTTGGGCAGCCTGAATTTTTTCAAGCGTCTCTACCTGGGGCCGTAGGAGACCGTGACCAACCATGTGACCCAGGAACTTGAACGAAGAGTACCCGATCTCGCTTTTTTCGCTCGAATGGTCAGGCCGGCTTGTCCGACACGTCGGAAGAATGCCTGAAGAATGTCTAGATGCTCCAGCCACGTTTCTGTCGCGATGAGCACGTCATCAAAGTAATGGTAGACGTTTGGGAGGCCGTCGACTAGTTTTCGCATTAGCCGTGTGAATACTGCAGGTGCCGTCTTAATGCCAAAGGGCATGAACCGAAATTGGTACAGGCCAGAGGCGCAAGAAAACGCTGTCATTGGTTTTGACTCCTCGTCCATTGGCACCTGCCAATAACCTTTCGTAAAATCAAAATTAGAAAAGTATCTTCATTTGCCTAGTTTTGCGAACATCATGTCAACTCTTGGGATGGGCTCATTGGCATAGACGAGGATCGAATTCAGCTGACGGAAGTCGACACAAAGCCTTATGGTGCCATCCCTTTTTTTCACCGCCAAGATGGGGGACTGATAAGGGGACTCCGAAGGCTCGATGACACCTAGCTGTAGCATCTACTGCACCTCTTTGTTCACCGGTTCCTGAATGGCGAAAGGGATTGGGTACTGGCCCACCTGGATCGGTGTGTCCGACATGAGACGCAACATGCACTGGAAGAGATCGGTCCTGCCTGGGACATCAGAGAAAATCATTTTGTGCGTCTCTAGGAGGCCAGTAACTTGTTCTCCTTGTTCTTTGCTTAAGTCCGGAGAAACCGCAACGTCGTGAAACGTTTCTTGCTGGTCTACAGGCAGACACGGCGGTTCTTCCGCGTCCTCAGCCTCGAGTGCGACAGAAGCCTGTTGGCGTGTTTGTGCAGCTGCAATCCGGGGTTCATACTTCTTCAACATGTTTATGTGGAACAAGCTGGTTCGCGTTCCCAAGTCGATGACGTAGTCGACATCATTTTTTCTTTCAAGCACAGGGAAGGGCCCCTTCCATGTCAGGATGAGCTTGTTCGTGTCGGACGGAAGAAGAAGCAATACTTGGTCTCCAGGGCTGAGTTGGCGCCTTTTCGCCCTTCTGTCGTAGTAGCGTTTCTGCACTACCTTGGCTTTGCTAAGCTGTTCGTGTGCAATGCGACAGGTGTCTTCCAGGCGTCGTCTCAGATCGACAACGTAACCGTACGATGTCTTTGTGTCCTGATCCATCCCTTCTCCTGTCCATAACTCCTTCAAGATGGTCATAGGGCCCCGGACGTAGCGGCCGTATATCAAGTCAAAGGGTGAGAAACCCAGGCTGGCTTGAGGCACTTCGTGGTAAGCGAATAGTAGCGGCGCCAGGTACCTATCCCAGTTTTTAGGGCTCTCCTGGCACATGCGGCGAACCATTTGCTTCAGCGTGCCGTTGAACCGCTCGACAAGCCCGTTGGCCATGGGATGATATGGTGTCGTGGGCAACTGTGCAAAATAGAGGACAAGCCCCCCGTAATATCTGTCCTAAAATCTCAGCCGAGACAAGATATCGGGCAGACACCACCAGGAGCGTCCGTCGCGTCTTGTTCTCGTTTGGCCTTGTGGGTGTACGACGCGGAAGAACGGTACTCGAGAGGGTAAGAGAAAAGAAAGTATATTAACAGCGCCACGAGAAAACGAGACAGCGGAAAAGCGGTACAATTGCGAAGCACAACATCAACAAGACACTAGTCCGATACCCCTAACCAGCGTTCAATAGAGGGAAAAAAAAACGTTCTCACAGCCGCCTCGACGGTGGATGTTCGGCGGCGTCGATGGCGGGTCGTCGCCGGTCCGAGACACGGTCGAGCGCTGGCCGTCTGTCGCCAGCTCTGCCAGAGCGAGACAGAAGAAGATGCACCACGTCCTACGTGGCGGGTGCAGCGCTGGTTCCGCCCTGGGCCGTGATCCCGAGCCTCGGCCAGTCGCACGATCGCGCCCCGGGCGTCTGCGGGTCCCACACGGGCCGGCGGGCCCCGACTCACACGCCTCGTACTACTCGAACGAGATCACAAGAACTGCGGGTCCGCCCCCGGTCCTTGCCCGCTCGTCAGCTCCGAGTCTCCGCTGCTGCCGGAACCGCGTTCCACCTCCAGCCCTCTTCTTTCTCCTTCACGTCTTCCTGCGCCAGCGCGTGGTCCCCTTTTTCCAGCAATGATGGCCAATCCTCACAATGGGCTTTTGACTGCATTGTCTATAATAAACTGAGTTTGCACGCAATATTTCACCTGTTTTTTATTACATGGGTCGTCAGCCATCTTGTGGGCCACCTTCTGTTTATGACGACAGATTTTTGCGTGTAAAGACTACCGCCGACCTATCGTGCTAACTAAACCATGGCAAAACATGCTTATCAGCAATTCCAACCTATTAGAACATCCTCAGCCTTTTGGGAGCCTAGTAATTAAGTTGCCGTTTTCTGCCGTGTGTATATGGCCTGCTGAGTTTATAGTTGCGTTGCCACATGAAGCCGACTAGTAGCGTCGGGTGGCCGTTCCTGTTTGGGAATGTTTTGAAGGCCTTTGAGTTACTCGTAAGCGTTTATTCGCACAATATTTCGATTGATTGTAGGGTTTAACGCGCCGACGCAACGCAGGTGATGAGGCGCGCCGTAGTGGAGGGCTCAGGGTTAATTTTGACCACCTGGGGATCTTTAACGTGCGCCGAAATCTCGTACACACGGGCATTTTTGCTTTTCGCCTCCATCACAATATTTCAAAACTATGTATGGTGTAATGGAGCCGCCAATCCCCGAAGGGGTATGCTTGCGATTGGAGGACAGTAATGCCCCGGTGCGCGAGCGGGTGAGCGGATGGAACGTGACGGGGACCACCATCGGTCGGCGGAAGCTCGGTGTGTGCTTGGACAGCACCGAACGTGATCTACACCCCCGACGGCGCCCGTGCTACCGCGCCGGGACGTCGCCAGTGAACGCCGCATTACGGGGGCCGTGCCGTAGCGCCGGTCGCTCGTACCCGCTACCACACCGGGCACCCGTGCCTTGCGCCGGGGAGTCTGGTCATCAACCCTTAGGCGGGGCCGCCATCGGTTTGAGAGGACCACCCGTCGGAGCCGCCGCCCCTGCCTGCCTCCCTGGGGCCTCCGGGCGAGAGGCCCATGCTACCGCGCCGGGCTGCCTCATGTTCCTGCTGGGCTGCGCCACCGGATCAGGCCACGTGTGGTTCGAGTGACGTGGGGCCAGCCGAACGGGACCAGCACGTCTGCGACCCTCGGCTAGTGTGATGCGACAATCCATGTGAGCCCAGTCCAGATTGCACGCGTATGTTGGGCGTTCGCTACCCTCGCTGAACTGGGACTTGCGCGGGACTGTTAGAAGGTGCAGGACTGAATCCCGCTTGTTGTGTTTCTCCTTTTTCATTCGCGTTTGCCGCGTGTGTCAGCGTTTTGTTTTCTTCCCGTTTTGACCCATGACCCATTTGAGCTGTTTTTACCGCATAATACATCGCTCCTACGTTTCTCCTTCGTGTTGTGGGCTCTGTCGTCATTGACTCCGTGTGCTCGTCTCGTGGTTCCCACCACCGAACCCTGAGTTCATCACAATTGGCGTCCGCGACAGGACCTCTTCAATAACATCTCGAAGAGGTCACGAGGCTTGTCCAAGAGGCGTGAGGACAGAGAACCGACATGGAGGTGGAAAAGTTAGTGGCCAGTGGAAAGGAGCTGGGATTCCGCGATGCCAAGCTGCGGGAATGGGTTAAATCGGAGCAAGACCGGTTGCGCGATGAAAGGGCGGCAGAGCGGGAAGCTCTGAAGGCCGCAGCAGAGCTGGAACGCGCTAAGCAAGAGAGCCTGAGGCTCAGCTTAAGGCTACAGGAAGGCGAGCAAAACAGCCCACAAGCTGAGGGCTCCGTGGCAGCCCAACCTAACCACATGCCTGTCATGTCGACGAGCCCGCATAACTTTATCCCCCCATTTGATGCGCGCAGAGACGACCTGGACGCATACCTCCTAAGGTTCGAGAGGGTCGCTGCAGCTCAAAAATGGCCTGAGGATAAATGGGCCGTCGGATTGAGCACATGCCTCACCGGAGACGCGCTCTCCGTCATCGGGAGGATGACGCCAGAAGATTCTCTGGACTACCAAAAAGTCAAGCTGGCGCTCCTTCAGCGGTTTCGTTTTACCCCTCAAAGGTATAATGACAAATTCCGCCAGGCTAAAGCTGAGGACGGCGAAACAGGAACTCAGTTCGCTACGCGACTCTCCGGTTATTTTGACCGATGGCTCGAAACATCTGGTGTTCCCAAGACGTTCGAAGCGTTACGTGACAAAATGATCGCAGAGCAATTTTGCAAGTGTTCCTCGTCCCAGCTGGCCATTTTCATGAAGGAAAGGGACTGCAAGTCGACCAAAGAAATGGCTGAAGCTTGCGATCGCTTCCTTGAAGCACAAGCTCTCACAAACCTGGGAAAGACCAGGGAAGAAAGAAAAGAGTCGCAAGCAGACCTTCCTTCCAAGAGAGCTCCCACCTGCTTTTTATGTGGAAAAACGGGGCACAGCGCGCAAAACTGCAGAGTAGGAACATCCACTGCGGAAGCTGCGGAAAACAAGGGCATCATGCAGACAGCTGTCGCTCTAAGCCTCCTGACAAAGAGCAGGTGTCGGCCTGCGCTATTGAGAAGTGCCACGACAAACCGCAACAGCACCGCGGGAATAAAGGCACATTGGCATTATTACGTTCCCAGCGTAAAAAGCAACGCCAGCTCCAAACGAAAAGTGCTGCAAGGCGTATGCCAGTTGTAACCGGTGACATCTACGGTCAACAAGTTTCCGTTCTGAGAGACACCGGCAGCAACGCCGTCATCGTGCGACGAAAGCTGGTCCCTGATATTTGCCTTACAGGCCAGGCAGCAACTGTCCGTTTTGTGGACAATACCACAAGGAGACTTGAAGAGGCTTCCATCCACGTGGATACACCATACTTCAGAGGAAAAGTCCTGGCCAAATGCATGGCTGATCCCCTGTACGACATCACACTTGGAAACGTACCAGGTGTTAGGGACCCCAACAAACCTAACCCTGCGTGGAAGCCGCAGCAACCAAGGCATCCAGCTACTCCAGCGGTGCTCGGTGGAGAAGCACGTCCTTCTTCGGCCGAAGAGAACACCAGCCGCGTCTATCACAAAGTACAGCATAACAGGCCAGCAAGTCCCATCATGTTCGCCGGCGTTACAAGAAAACAGATGCGCCAACAGCAGCAGCTGGACAAGACGCTAGAAAACTGCATGAAGGTGGCATCTTCACAGTCCTTTTCCGATAAAGAGAACCCCTGCAAGTTTGTTTGGAAAAAGGGGCTCCTGTACCGTCGGTACGCCTTACCATCAGGCCGCCTCATTCAGCAACTTGTAATTCCGCATTATTTCAGAGACGCGGTAATGAAGAAGGCTCATGAAGGAGTACCAGGTCATAATCGCTTCCTAAAAACAACTAAAAGAATTCTCCGGGAATTTTATTGGCCAAACATCTACGCCGACGTCCGAAGATTCCTTAGTACCTGTCAGCCGTGCAAGACAGGAAATCCAGAAAGTGAAGTGGGCGTCGCTGTTATGAGAAAGCTGCCTACCGTTGGCCTGTGCGTAACGGAAAGTCTGTTTTCAAGCAGAACGACAAGCCCATAGTGCACATACGGGCCACGATCAACGTAAGCATCTGCTCGGAGATCAAAGTTTTCACCCTTGTTTTGGCGTCTCTGCAGTGAGGTTTCGTGGTCTCCAGACGACGCGATGCTTACTGACAGTTGGCAAAATCTGTTGACTGTGCAAACATTGTCTTGTTTTCTTTCCCTGCACCACATTTCGCCCGCCGGTGTCTTCTGAAAGTGTGCGTGTGGCTTCACCCCAAAACACTTTCCAAAGCCGGGGGTAGTGTAATGGAGCCGCCAATCCCCGAAGGGGTATGCTTGCAATTGGAGGACAGTAATGCCCCGGTGCGCGAGCGGGTGAGCGGATGGAACGCGACGGGGACCACCATCAGTCGGCGGAAGCTCGGTGTGTGCTTGGACAGCACCGAACGTGATCTACAACCCCGACGGCGCCCGTGCTACCGCGCCGGGACGTCGCCAGTGAACGCCGCATTACGGGGGCCGTGCCGTAGCGCCGGTCGCTCGTACCCGCTACCACACCGGGCACCCGTGCCTTGCGCCGGGGAGTCTGGTCATCAACCCTCAGGCGGGGCCGCCATCGGTTCGAGAGGACCACCCGTCGGAGCCGCCGCCCCTGCCTGCCTCCCTGGGGCCTCCGGGCGAGAGGCCCATGCTACCGCGCCGGGCCGCCTCATGTTCCTGCTGGGCTGCGCCACCGGATCGGGCCACGTGTGGTTCGAGTGACGTGGGGCCAGCCGAACGGGACCAGCACGTCTGCGACCCTCGGCTAGTGTGATGGGACAATCCATGTGAGCCCAGTCCAGATTGCACGCGTATGTTGGGCGTTCGCTACCCTCGCTGAACTGGGACTTGTGCGGGACTCTTAGAAGGTGCAGGACTGAATCCCGCTTGTTGTGTTTCTCCTTTTTCATTTGCGTTTGCCGCGTGTGTCAGCGTTTTGTTTTCTTCCCGTTTTGACCCATGACCCATTTGAGCTGTTTTTACCGCATAATACATCGCTCCTACGTTTCCCCTTCGTGTTGTGGGCTCTGTCGTAATTGACTCCGTGTGCTCGTCTCGTGGTTCCCACCACCGAACCCTGAGTTCATCACATATGGTGAATGGTTCAAATCCCATTGACCATTGCAACGTCTCGGTGCGATCTTCCGCGGGAAAACGACCACGATTTTTTAAGGAGGCTAGCAGGAAGGGGATCGGTAGGATTGTGAAGGCATGCTGATGAAGGCAAGCGCGTCCACGCCGGCGACTACGGCTAGAAACGCCAGCGTACTACCTTGCGTTGCATCAGTGGGCGGGTTTTAGAATGTGCATTGCGCGCTATCAAAGCGAATAAAGAGCTATCGATCATCAAGCTGGGTTTACACTTGTCCCTTCAAGGCAAATTTTTAAACCGAAGCTTTCTTGGGCTCACTGATGGCGGCCTCGTAACCAGAACGCACTGCAGGAAAGCCAGCGATACACACGAGGAGGGCACTTGAGGATGAAGATGATTATGATGGTGATTATGATTGTGCAAGAAAAAAACTCTGCCCCGGTTCCGAATGGGACCTGGGTGGCTCGCGTAAGAAACCCACTTCTATCCAATTGCGCCACTCCGACACGGTCGACGATCCGGAACGCTCATCTTTTTCGTGAGGATTCGTTCGCTGTCGTCTGAGCTTGGACTTCGACGTGCACGTAATTTCCGCCATGATCATGGACGCTTTGATCGTTGATGCTGAAGTGGTTTGCACTTCGATAGGTGACGCTTTTTCTTCGATTGCAACGGCGTTTACTTTGGAACGTCGTTATTTCATTTTCGCCCGAAGGAAAGTTTAGCGTTTGAACCATCGTCGTGCTAGAGGGGGGGGGGTTCAATCTTTTTAATAGCACGACCTAGTAGATCTCTAGCAGGAGCCGCAGACAGCTACGCAAGAATGAACCAGCATTTGAGCGCGTCAATGCACCCACATGCATAGCGACCTAAATGCACACAAATGCAATTGTGGTGTTTAGGGAACGTGCAGCAATTACGTAAGAAATAAGTGTTATTTGAGTTCCTTCTTGCTGACGACAACCAAAAACGCGAACTCTGGAAATTAGCAGGTGTTGTTGCGTCGCCATATTGCTCGATCTAAACAACTCCCTCTTCCACGACATGTCTTTTATAACCTTAAAAGAAAACAAATGGTATATATTCGTTGTTGTTAAGTTAACAGTAACTCCAATTAAACAAAGCTAATGCATTCGTAAACATCTGCATTTGATGAATGCCCGGCTCTTAGAGTAGTATGTGAAATCATGTATATATGACTACCAGTTCCTTGCTAACTATCAACGAAAACAGTGGCGGCCCATATGTCAGCTTCACTATAAATGACACCGAATGACTAAAGAGCTTCTTTTACCGATGAGATGGCGTCACCATTCCATAATTCTGTTTTCCATTTCCTATTTCGCAGAGCATCCCACCTCAATGCTCGCCTGAAGTCATTATCATAGCTGATACTAATGGTACACGAACACATCTAACACGTGGGCTCAGCGGCGCATAGGTGCCGTTCATTCGATGGCCGATGCCTGTACTTCTGATTGTGGTCCACGACTGACTGCTGGTGACCAGCAGGGCTATGGACTTATTCGAGGCTCCCCAGTGTGTTTACTGCTGGTGCTTCACCACTGATGATCCCTCCCCCAGCGATGGTTCGCCATTGGTCGGTCACCAGTGACCCACCGATTGCTCCCTTAGGAATAAAGGCGTGTTCTAGTTGGGTCATGGTTGTATCACTAGTGGCACACCGACGACACACCAGTGCATCTGCAATGCACCGGCAAATATGACCACCAGTGTCCCATCAATGACTGCTGAAAAAACTGTTTGCTCACTTGGGGACAGACAGACAGACAGACAGACAGACAGACAGACAGACAGACAGACAGACAGACAGACAGACAGACAGACAGACAGACAGACAGACAGACAGACAGGCAGACAGACAGACAGACAGACGGGCGGACATACATGCAGACAGACGGGTTGACAGACAGACAGACAGACGGGAGGACGCATGACGATCTAATATAAAATGATGTTTCAGAGAAGCGGACCATCAATTCCTCGCCGGCTAACAAACGTGAAATCTACAAACTACAGGGACGGCCACCCGGTCCCCACTAAATGCATCCCTCTTCTCCCCTCGTTGTCAGAAGTTAGAACCCCTCCACTATAGAGGAACACTGTCTTCCTATGCCCCACTCTTTGCTAACATAAAGAAATGACAGCACATGTTTTGCCGAAAATTTCTTTCACTTCACGATAACGATAACGACGGCGGCGAGCCACGGTGTCGAAAAATACCGGCGTGAGAAACAGGAAAAGCATCACTGAAGAAGAATTTGGGCCTTGTTCTTTTTTGCCTGCACATCTAAACGGACAATATTAGAGGGTTCTAATTGCACCCCCCAACAGCGTTTAGAGCCAGCTGCGAAGCTAGGAGGCCACAGCACTGCCCCTAACGGCTCGCTGTCGAGACGAGCGCGTGGGTGCCAAGCGCGCAGTTTATTAGGGGGCTTGGGCGTCCAGGTCGCGGCGCCCTAATGACATAGCGTGATTAATGCTTACCGACGGGAAGACAGGGGGAGCAGCAGCTGCAGTGGAGGAGGCTGAGTGAGAAAGGTGCACCAGTACACATTTGGCTCACAGAAAGGCCGGCCACTGGCTGATTTATGGTAGAAATGTTTGAGCCGTATGGCTGGCTGCAAACGATATGCGAAGGCAACGAAGAAGAGCAGGAAAATGGTTGAAGAAGATACAATACTTTTCTTATCTTCCTTTGTTCACCAGGACAAAAGCTATCAATTCAGCGGTTCCCATGTCACTATCCCCTCGGTTGTCACTTATTCTTACCCTTTCTATTGTTCACGGGAAGTTAATTACTCGTGTAAGCTGAGAGTGTGCGAAGCTATAGGTCGCCGTCGCTAAATTAGGTTACTCTGCTGGTTGCACAAGCAAATGGCATATGTAAAAGTCGAGAAGATGAGATTGCCCGCCCTTAACGTTTTAGCGGCACGCGCTCAGAGAACTTTTTTAATAACCAAACTTTTCCTAAATATACAGATTAATTAAGATGTTCTGCATTCACCTGCCCTGTTTGTGATCTTTGGAGAGTGGACACCGATGTTCGAGAAGTCGAAGGGTGCATAGGTATTTGGACTCTCTACTCGCCGATAAATAAGGGACAAGGATAAATGGTGAGTTTAATGTAGTTCATCTCCAAACTGGGCGCATTTCCACTCGTATCGCTAATCCCTATCAGTTTGTAGCGCCTCCTTCAAATTAACCATGTTGTTTGCATTCAGGAATAGTCAATGCGCAAGTACTCTGCCATTAACTATTCACAAAACATTAATTGTGACCGTGATTGTGGTGCGCAATTTGACCCAACCGGAATTTAGGGAAGCATCGTTTTTATTCTGCGGAGCACGGAAAACCGAAACAATACTATCGTCGCATGCTAAGTTCCCATAGAAGAACGCCGAAAAGAGGGTCGGTGTACTGAGCCTTTGACAGAAATAAACCTCGTTCAGCTTGAGAGCTTTTCCTGCAGATCTCAAAACTAAATGCCCAGAAGCTCTAGGCCGCGATTTCAATGGCTCCCTGCCACCCCACAAGAGGGGCATGCGAAGTTTCCCTGAGCGAAGCGCTAGAGCACTTTCTTAGTTTTAGTAAAAACAAGTACAACACCCTAATTAAAGCAATACACCTCACTTGTTAGTCTGGTTTTATGTTTGTATATGTTAAAAGATGGCCATTCACTAATACGGCGAGGCTGTCCCGCTATCTCGTCGTCGCTGCTGCTAGTGATCCTGTTGAAGCACCGCCAGCCTCTTTTAACTTGATATTTATCTGCGACCGCTGCCGATATTTGAAGCCTTCTGAATATTTTGAAGCAATCTCACTTCCACCGACTGCTGGCAAAGACACAGTATAAAAAGGGAAGAGCGTTGAAAGGATATTTTCATGTAACATAGTATAGAGCGAGAACCCTATGCGGCGAGGACGCTGTAAACCTGATGGCAATCATTCTAACAATACTCGAATGAACGTTCAACTTCGTGGCTAGTGTTTGCAATAAAACGTCTTTAACGATTAGAAAAATACACTTTACCTTCTCGTGGATGGGGAATAAAGCTACATGGCCGTTGATAAAGCACAGCGAAAAGCTTTTCCATCCCTTGATAAAGAGCGTTGAGGGAAGCGATAAATCTTGCTGATATCAAAACTATGACAGAAGTGCGTCAAACCCTCCACAAAAAGTGCGTATAACCCTCACTTAAAGTTTCTTTGTTCGATCTTAAATTCTTCAACGGCCCAAATCGCAAACTGAGAACGAATCCATGGGTCAATTTTTCCCGCAATAAGTAACCGCATGTAGGAACGATACACATGTATACCGATGGGCGGTTTATGAGAATTCGTTGTACAATTGCACTTCTGTTTCCTGATCGATGCGAGTATTGTCTTATCTAGAACCGTTCCTTTTTTTTCGATTTTCAAGTAACCATTTTACTCAATGGAAGCGAGGTTTGACGCACGCGTCATGTGTGCAGAAATCTTATCAGAGCTATTCGGTCGACCAACCCTTCTATAGAAAAATGCATTAGCTAGTTGACAGAACACCATCACTGGCACTAAAAAATCTCTCGCTCTAGTAATTTGTACAGTTCTCGAGAGACCCACTGTGAGCTGCGGTCACATTATTTATGTTTAAGTGCAGAGCACCTTATGAGCTCAGCTTGTCGTTTTCGCTCGCGAACGGTCAATGCGACTGCCGGATTCAGGCGGCGCAACTAGATAACAGGCCCAAGTAGAGCCGTCTGTACAGGGGTCAGAAAGTCACGCTAAGGCTTCGAAAACAACGCGGTTTAAATAGTCATAATTACTCAAACCTTGCGAACTGCTGGAGCTTGTCATACATCCCCCCGTTGCTTAGCCCAAAGAAAACTGAAGGTACATTTCACGCAAGATCTGTGCATATTTCCTGCACCTTTCGTGTTCATTTAGTTAGGAATGCTCGTTAAGTCGATTTTTGCTATAGTAAGCGAAAGAAGCGGCCCCTCAAGAAAGAAATGGCCTGTTCGAAATGACGCAGAACGGCTCCAGCCGCGCGAGAAAGAAATGGCGCGATCCAAACGCCACAGAAAGGCTCCAGTCGCGGAAGAAAAAAGTCACGCGTTAGAAATGACGCAAAACAGCTCGAGCATACAAAATTAAAGCAAGCACAAAAAGAACAGAACACCCACTGGCGCAGTTTCAAGCAGGGGGCGCGTGAGCACTGCGAAGGCGGGAAGTTTGAAATGCATTGGGTGGCAGCAGTGAGCGGAGAACGGCGTTGCAGCCCATTATGACGAATCACTGCTCTGCACTTCGGACATCTTGCAAATTGAGTGGAACGGCTTTAATTTTTCGGAATAACAGCCCTCACTACTCATTTTACGTACTTATTGCTCCATAGGACGACGAAAAAGTCTACTCACGCCTCCCTTTTAATGAAGCTGAAAAAATCTCCCCCATCGCTGTCACGAAACCCGCGAATGTTCATGAGAGTCGAGTGAAGAATTTCGGTGCACCTGGCTTAAGAATAGCAAGCAACCTTAACTAGGTACAAAGCCATTCAAAAGCATTCGCCATGTGAAAAAAAAAATCTGAGCAAATAAGGTGCCACCTAACTCCACGCAAATACAGGCGATGACAGCTAAGACTTCGCAGTCTTTCCTCCGTCACACTTTCATCTCCTCGGTCGGTAAAACTTCCTGCTCAAGTTTACTGTTTGCACTAAGATTGCACAACAGCAACCTGTGGACACAAGACGACAGAAGAGCGAATCAAATAAATGGGTGCTCGCAAACTGTGCCGAGATGTCGCTGGGTAACTGTAGCCAAGAACTCCGCGTGTACGCTGCGCTTTTTCGCCGTTGTTTTTACCTGCCCCAGCTCGTGTGCGAGGATGCGTGCCTTGCGTGTTTTCTAGGTGGGTACAGGTCAAGTGCACGTTTAGCGAATCGCTCTTCGCAACATAAACAGGCGGTCATCCTTTCTCCGGCGGTCGGGGACGCCTACGGACAAGCCCCTTTTCGTTCGGGGCGACCGGCCTCTAGGAACATCACCCAAGCCTCCCGCAATCCCCGAATGTCGCGCAGAGTCAACATCAGGGAGATGGTGCTTTGCCTCGTCTCTGAAGCGAATAGACCTCCGCGTAGTTCGCTCAGCGGCAAATCCCCCTAAGTGCTCAGGACAGGAGATTTTCGTCCGGCGACGCCGAAAACGGGCATCGCTCGCTAAATATTATTCTTGCGGAGTCTGTCTCCGGCCTCCTAACGGTAAGGTTATGCGGGAAAGAGTGGCGATAGGAATGACGGCTATAGACAGCACGAACGACCGATGTTGCAATCACGTACGAAGCCTACACTTTGCCCTCGGCTGCTGTAGCAGTAATTACTCGTGCGCGGGAGAAAAAATGCGTTCATTACTCGAAAGATGACCGAGAACCTTTCCTTGTGGATTCGGGTCTAAAGGCGGACATAATTACGGCAGCAACAACAATATCACATGCGATAACGGTGCGTGAGGGGAAATGACAGCGCAATAATGGTAATAAGGAGGTATCAATTTTGAAAAAGTGGCCTCTGACTCACGCGAGTTTCTGTGTAGACCCTTTTGCTATGAGCATGTAAGCAAACTGTGTGACGCGTGCCTTTTACAAAGCACCGCGTAGCGACACTATCAGGCCACATGAACAGTGCACCTCTCGCAACATCGATCCTGCGCTTACTTCACAGGATATAGGTTTGGCGCTGATGTTAGAAATAGATGGCTGCTTCTGAAACGTCTGGAGCCATTAGCGGGACGTTTTCGCTTGTTGTAGACAAAGTTGTCTTTGACGCCAAGTGTTTCATTTTGGAGCGAAATATTTGCCGCTGGAAACCTTATAACTGGAGAACGAAATTTTCGCGCGAAAAATTAAAGTTTTGGGCAAGGGATATTGGGGCGTATATAGGCGTCAAAAACTTTAGTTCAGCCATGTATCAGTCAAATTTTTATTTGCTTTAAAGTACCGTGTTTTAGAACAAATTCTTCAATACCAATTATAACCACTTAAAATTTCAGCTTGAACAAAAAAAACGACAGGACCTAGGAAGGAAACACGAACACACTGCTGACTATCAACTGAATTTACTAACAAAAAGCGGGAACATACATACATGAAACATTGCACAACATTGATGCGGCAAGTAAGACTCCTAACCGATTTTCTTCGTGTGAACTCAACCAGCCGGTTTGCCTTTCAAGGGCACTTGGCCATGGTTCGGCCCTCCACGGAAGTCATCTGGACGAATTGGTACATTCCCCTCATAAAACAAACGTTGGTCCAACAAGGCACGCCTGTGGAAATCCGGGTTCCAATTCAAGTAGTTGGGGACGTGCATGTGTCCGACAAGACAACCCGCCTTCTGGAAAGCGGACCAAAGTTTGCTGTGGAACCGGCGCTCGAAAATGCTGACAAGGTCGCCCTGGTCCGACTCGTCGCTGAAAAAGCCCCGGAAGACCAGAAGGCGCGTATCATAAGCGAAGGGGTGGACTACCTTACCCGACACAGAGACGAGGCAACAAAGAAGCAGGGCTTCGGTGCTAGCGTGCGGGAGCTAAGAGAGAAGAACCTGAAACTATGCGTTTCTGACAAGCAGAGAGGATGTGTTGTACTAGATGCAGAGTCCTACGAAGAAAGGGCCGATGAAGCTATGGGGAAGAACTTCGTACCCATTGACCCTGTGAAGCTCAAGGAAGCCAAACAGGACATCGTATCATTGCTGGCGAAGGAAAACCTCGACAGCCTCTTCGGCAAGGTAAAAGGAACGAAGAACGGATGCCTCCAAGTCTTCTATGCGGCGAAAGCCCAGAAGCCCGGAATTCCGTTCCGCGAGTCTGGCACCTGGCAGGCACAAGTGTCGAACGTTCTGGCCAAGCACCTTGCACGAATTGAGGTGAGAGACCCCTACATGACCGCCAGCTCGAGAGACGTGTTGTCGTACCTAGAAGGAGACCAGGGGCGGGCTGTTTCGGGCTTTTCGGTGGACGTCCAGGTTCTCTATTACTCTATACCCCACGCCAAACTGATCTCTGTACTCCGAGCAACGATTGATGAACACGGCCTGATTTCCTTCCAAAATGGAGTTGGAATGTCCTGTGACGCCTTTTTGGAGCTGCTAAACACGTACTTGCGATCTACCGCAGTGTCACATCAAGGCCGTAACTATGTGCAACGAGCGGGGATATGCATAGGATCTCGCGTCGCCCCCTACCTGTCCAACCTATACCTGACGGAGGTGGACCGACGCATTCAGGGAAGCCTGGAAGGAAAGCTGATTGTGGCTATTTTTCGTTATGTGGATGACTATTTGGTTTTGTGGGCGAATGACCTGGATAGTGACGAACGCCTGAAAGGTGAAATTATGGGCAGTTTTGAAGACAGCGCCCAGGAACTATCCTTCACACATGAACTACCGGAGAATGGCCACCTGAGGTTTTTGGACCTCAGCCTGCGGTTCGACAGGGGGCATATCTGCTGGCGGTACGAGACACGGAGCAGTGAGGGCTTCTTACCCCACGACTCGGCACACTCCAAGAAGGTGAAGCGAGCGATTGAGAGAAGTCTTCTCTTCGCAGTCTTCGCAGGACTTCTCTCCGCCATTGAGAAGTCCTGCGCGAATCAGATGACATCAAGCTTCAACCGGCAGGTAACCAGGCTGCGTAACGCGGGCTACGCGGAAAGCCTCCTGGCGGCTGTGAGCGAAAGCCTACTACAGCGTGTGAAGGGAAAAAATAAGAAAAAGTAAGAGGAGACAGAACGTGCAGCGCACGAGAGGGAATACCGTGGTAGTTCCCTATGTACATGGCTTCGCCCACAACCTCAAAAAATTGCAGCCAGGCAAGGTGTGTTCGTTGTCTGCAGTGCCCCCAACAAGGCGTATGAAATGTGCCGACGCGTAAACAACGAAGCAAGAGGGGAGACATGCACAACCAACCATCGAACACAATACGCCGAATGCCAGAATGAAGTTGTATACAGCATCCCATTATCATGCAAAAAAGTCTACGTGGGACAAATCGGAAGTAGCATTAATGACAGGGCACGTGAACATGCCGCCTCACTCAAGACAACGTCATGCGGCCACTTATCATCCCATTGCCGCACTTGCCCCAAATGCACGGCGCGCATCGACGAGATCAACGTGCTTCGAAAGAAACGCAATCGCCTCGCAAGTGAGGTCGTCGAAGCAGTAGCCACCAGCAAGAAAGGTGACAAGTGCGTCAGCACAGCTTCCGTGGCGCTGACAGAGAAAGAACTGGAACTGCTAAGCGATTATCCCATTAACTAATCTCGGAAAAAACGAGTGTCGCGCTGTGCCAATGTTGCGCAATGTTTCATGTATATATGTTCCCGCTTTTTGTTAGTAAACTCAGTTGATAGTCAGCACTGTGTCCATGTTTCCTTCCTAAGTCCTGTCGTTTTTTTGTTCAAGCTGAAATTTCAAGTAGATATGGAAAACCAACTCGCCCAAACGCAAGCAATTCTGCACCAATTATAACAGTGGAGAAATATCGTGCCATGCGAAAGTAATTTTACTTTCTTCGTGAAAATTTGCCGTACAAGAGTCCCCATTTTAACTGAGTTACTGGACATTCGGGCGATTCGGCACTAACAGAAAGTCTTAAAATCAATGATAAACAACGTGCGACAATGTTTTATGGCGTGAAGTTATACCAAGAAAACTCAGCGTCCATGATCTAATTACATCTGGAATATAAATGTTCCCCCCAGATTGATTTGTTGATTGATTGATTGATTGATTGATTGATTGATCGATTGATTGATTGATTGATTGATTGATTGATTGATTGATTGATTGATTGATTGATTGATTGATTGATTGATTGATTGATTGGTTGATTGATTGATTGATTGATTGATTGATTGTCGGTTTAACACGACGCCGCTTCACAGACGATGAGGCGCCGTAGTGGAGAGCTCGGGATTCATTTTGACCAATTAGGGAACTTTAAAGTGCCCCGAAATCTCGAACACACGGGCGTTTTTGTTTTTCGCCTCCAGCAGAAGTGGGGCCACAGCAGCCAGGAATCGAACACGCAACCTCGTGCTCCGCAGCACAACACCTTAGCCACTGAACCCCCGTGGTGGGTTACGTTCAATTGTATCGCGGTATGAAACAGTCTGCGCAGCGACGCTGTTTTCTGCTGCAAAACTGAATAACCCAAAGTTGTCCGTTCCTAAAGTCTTGCACCCTTAGCCGTGTTCCCGGGTGGTAACAACAGGCGCTTGTGGAGAAAGTACAATCGGTAAGTGCTCTTTGACGTCAACATCGATGAGTCACATCAATAGCGCAGTAAATAGCCATAATTCCGGATACGAAATTAATTCATCCTGTCCTGCAGAATTTGATGGGCAGAAAGCTGCTTGAAATAACACCACTCAGTCAGTAGCTAGGCTATTCCGACTAGGTTATCCCCAATTAACATTAGACAACATGACAGATGATTTTCTTCTAACCCTTAAAACTAGATTTTAAATGACCCTGAAAGTTACCTGGCACAGCCGATGGCGGTTGTTGCGACCAGACTGAGAAAGAGGTTAGATGTTCGTTCTATGACCTCTTCCTCTCCCTCTTCATTCGTGTTATGCGTGCTGCGTCTTTGTATTTGGCGATGTCCCCTTAACTGGATGCTGGTTGTGGCGTCACCTTGAAATTTCTGTGTGTTAGACGTTTACTTTGTTTTCGTGTGGTGGAATCTTTGAACTTGAGTAGGCCATGCGAGGTTATGTCACGTTAATTCCTTTCGTTGCTTGTTGTAACGCAAAGCTTGCTACATTTACCTGCCAACGGTTTTGTTGAGGCGTGCGCCACAAAATACTCTATACCAGGATTAATAAAACAATTTACTGGCCCGACCAGGAATTGAATCCCGACCCGAATAGAGAAGCGGAGCAAAAGCCCGTCATATTGCCGACAAAGCTACGCCCGCACGAGAAGAAGGGGAGGCCGACGGTGTGCTCAGCGATGACAGTGGCCGGTCTACCACCTACGCTAATTCAAAGCCCTCGTGTCGAGTGCAAATCGCATAATGTATGATAACCGCGACTGCGAATAAAACAAAAAATGCAAGTCAACCACGGTGATGCGTGTACTGTTTACACAACCAAAGGAATCTTAATTTTCACAATCTTGATCTCACCGGATACACCCAAATGTGACATGGAGTGCTCCATGCGAACGCACTTCTCCTCACTGGCGATGGATCACATCAAACCCGTGATCGTTGTCCGGGACTTTATTGTCGATGCATCAAAAATGCAGAACAAGTGGTTTATCCAATTCGTACTGAAAGCGTTTGCAGTCCTGCCCATCACCAGTACAACACCAGCAACCATGATTCATGAATCATGCATTGATTTAACCTTACGAGAAATTGTTTCTACAGTGAGACCTGAAAATATCAGTGGGTATCACTCTGATCATAAAGCAGTCGTCAATGTCGTTTTGGAGTAATAAAGGATGTGGTTAAGTACATCTCCCTTGTGGCTAGTTTAACTATTTGTAGAGGCACGTGTGATAATTGAGATGACGTCGCATGGGCAGTTGTTGTACCTGTCGTGGACAGCTTTGCCTTCCAACCACATTCACAGGAGGAATAGGTGCGCATTTTGTCGGGTAAAGATTTTGCCATTGATACCCGTACACGGCACAACATTATGACATAGAATGAAACGCTCATGCTGACACCCGGTGGCGACGTTGGCTGCGGTTTCGATGTGTTCGGGCCTCTGACTGTATAGTTTAGTTTCTCGGGGTAAGCTCAGAACGAAATGGTGGCGGCTAAAGCATAGGTGTCCGCGTGATTGGCCCGACCCGTGTATTTTCCTCGCAAACAGCGGGAGACAAACGCCGATTTACCGCCCTCTGAATTGATAAATGCTGTAGCGGAACGCGCGGCGCGAAAACCCCTAAAAAAGAATATATGACACGCAAAAGAATTTTTAGGTGCTAAAAAGGTAATGTCAGGCACTAAGCTCAAAATATGTATTTATAGGCAGAATAAGGTATTTGTAAAAGAATTTCTGGCTTAGTTCACGCTTCTTTGTCAAATGGGTTGGATGCGGACTGAAGAGAGAAATAGGCATTTTGCCTAAAGTTCCGCTCTCTACTCATGACACCCAAGCTGCAGCTGCGTTGTAATGATATCAGTAACAATAAAAGAAATGTGAGCAACAGGAGTGATAAGGTGTAAGCGACAATAAACTGTTTGCTTGGAAGAAGGTTCGCAATCGCACGCTGCATTGGTTGACATTAAATCGGCCGTTCACGCCTACCGAACGATACGCATTAAAAGCTGGCCATGGGAAACGGGAAACCGTTCTGAGGAACAATAGGCTTTGGAAGGTCGCAACAGATTGCCCGGCGGCCGGTAGTCGACTGGCGAAAGAGCATTGAGACATTACTTCGCGATGGCATTTCTTAAATCACGCTGCCATTCAGTGCTACGATGTCGCCATAGTAGGAAACCGCAGAAGATAGCTAGAAGACATTTGGTAGCAACTGTGCGATATTCTCGTGTATCGAGAAAGAGAGAGAGAGAGAGAGAGAGAGAGAGAGAGAGAGAGAGAGAGAGAGAGAGAGAGAGAGAGAGAGAGAGAGAGAGAGAGAGAGAGAGAGGGAAGAAGCGAGGGATAAAACGGTGACACACAAGATAAGAAGATGGCAGCAGCCGAGAGAAAAACTGGAATGAGTTGCCACTTGCTGCCACTTATCGAAAGTGCCTGTGGGGCAGTCAAGCTTCTTTAACGTGCGAATTTTTCCATGGTTCCGGCCCGTGTATTGCACAGTCAAAGAAACTAATGGTCATAAGTTTTTTAGTACGGTACCAAATTTTTGACAGTATCCCTATCTTCGTCAGGGCAACCGCGGTAATCCATCACACACTCTAAATAGGAATAGGTCCCCTTACAGACAAAATTAGAGAGGGGGTTGGGTCCTGCTCTAACATTCTGCTTTTCTCTCTCTCTCTCTCTCTCTCTCTCTCTCTCTCTCTCTCTCTCTCTCTCTCTCTCTCTCTCATTTTTCGTGTAAGGGGATTTGATCGAAGGTTTCTCTAGACCTAGGGTATCTCATTTATATAATTTAAAAGAAGAAAAACGAGGAAAAGCCAAAACTTAAACAATAAAACACGCTACCTGCATGCACCCACGGAAACGTAACGTCAGTGAAACGTTGAAGAGAAGCAAAATGCTCTCGAATCGGTATACGATTATCAGAATTCTTGTAGAATGGTATATTTAACCATTCTTTTTTTACTATACACATTTCGGACCTAGAATGAAGTAGCTGGGCATAATAAATACGAAAACCTAAAAATTTGTTTTTACAGTAGTTTTATTTCATTACGCGCACCTCCCTGACATTTCGGTTAGGACTTCCTATTCCAATTTAATGTTATCTGTAATCAGTGGTACCAATTTAGGGCCCCTAAATTGAACTGCATTTAAAAATTATAGTGCATCCCACCCATTCATATAAAGACAAGTGACCTTGAAGCGAATACTTCAAAGTTACACTTAGCCCTTTGAAATACATGGGAGTGGGGTGAGGCACCCATCTGTGTAGCTTGGTTGTAAAACAAAGGAACGACCGGTAAAAAGCAAGAATTCATGGTGCACCTGCTTGTCTAAGTAAAGTAAAATACCGCTATATCAAAATAAACCCTAACTAACTTCATAGTTTTTATTAGTTGCGGTTTCTTGCCTGACTAGATTTGAAAGTCTACCAAAATCTCTTTCGGTCCGAAGTTCCTATTGTTCAACTTGTATCATTTGCGCAATTGCTCGAGGTTGACAGAAATACACGCGTACTTTGTTCACTGCACCGCCGACAGCCCTTGCGCATTAAGCACCGGGCGTTCAGTCGGCGAACCTCGACGGAAGATGAGAAAAAGAAGGAAAGAAAGCGGAAAAACTTGAAGCCCCCGCGTATACGGAAAAAAACTTGAGGTGAAATGCCACGCTGCTTAACGGAAACGTGCCTTGGCAGAGGAAAGTTCGCTTGTCTAAGCTTCAGCGCCTTGGTTGCCTTATCACGTTGGGGATTTGTTGCTATTGTTCCTTTCGTTTCTTTCAATTCTTTCGTTGCTTTCGTTGCTTTTATCCAGGGCTGAATGATGCCTCCCAATCGTGCCCCATTTATTTTCCCCGAACGTGCTCCCTCAGTTTTGAAAGCCAAGCTATTCCGTGCCGGTGGTCCTTTGCGGATAATTAAGCGGCGGTGTTATGTAAAATAACCTCATGCGTTCGAGAACGTAGCCTAAATCTTGAATACAACCCTTAAGGCGATGCAGTTCAAGCCGGGATTTCTCCAATGACCGATTTTTCTGGCAGAACGTTCACTCTAAAGCACCTTCGAGCACCAATTCGGCCTCTTGAAGATCGCAGTTGAGCGACCCTGAATAAATTTGGCCACGTGTATGGTTCTGTACCATGCCAGAGGTTTTTTGTGTATGCGCTCTTTTTAACACGAAAGTTTTATATGGTTACGGCTCCGGGCAATTTTCCCAGGTGCAAGCCTTTCCTGTTACTTAGACTTAGTAGGAGAATAAAGGAGTGTGTAGTCACGCAGGCCGACATTTCTCGAAGGTTTCATGTTACAGCTTTCCCGCGTGGACATGGGATATCACGAAGGCTTAGTTCCTGATGAAACCCAGCCCCTCTCGTCAAGATTTCGGACCCCAATTTCAAAATCGAGACCCCAGTGTCTCACAGCTATAATAATAGTAATAACCGCACTATAACACGCTATTATTTCTCCTGGTGCAGTTGCTTACTTGCGTTCTCGATAGCCTTTATGAAAGGAGCTGTAATTCAAAGTACCATGTCAGAAGCCCTGAATGAAATGAGCGTAAATAAAAAAACTGCGTTACCAATGATATGCCCTCGTACGTTTGGTCATTATATTAAAACTTAAAATGCAAATTTAAATTCAGTTCGTTTCGCACTTTGAGACATAGGTAAAATACAGAAAGCAGGGACCAAAAGCTGATTCTATGTCAGATTTACTTGGTCCCATCGTCCTTTACAAGGCAGTCAGTGAGGGCAATATGCCACAGGTAACATTTGGCAAGCGAGACTGAACAGGGGGATACAAGAAAAAAATGTTGCGAACCATAAAAGCAGAACATGAATCAGAGAAAGCCGAAGCATAGCAGAATATACACTTACACATTTCCTACACATTATTGCAGCAAAAACGTGCACAAGAACAATAAAAATAAAAGAATCAAGTATGCTGGAAAGAATTCTAGTAGGCCGAAGTATTTAGGCGCCAAACATACTCATAGACAATGCTAAGGTTAAAAGAAAAAGTGCGGAGAAATGCCAAAAAAATACTACTGCGAAGAAATTACAAGTCCCTCATTTCCCGTATATGCGCCGTATCTTGTCTTGTAGCATCTTGCGTGCACTATATTTATACTTTGGTATATATTTCTTTCCTTCTTTTCTTTCTTTCTTTCTTTCTTTCTTTCTTTCTTTCTTTCTTTCTTTCTTTCTTTCTTTCTTTCTTTCTTTCTTTCCTTCTTTCTTTCTTTCTTTCTTTATTATTTATTTATTTATTTATGGGCAAAACCTTTTTTGCGTCATAAAAGGGCCAATAAATTCCTAAATATAATACCGGATGAACCAGGTATTTCGAGAGGACACAAGAAACCTGTTAATAGTGCGCCCCATCTTTTTCCGCAACTTCAACACACGCGCATCCAAAGCAATAAAAAGCGTTTAATAACTTGTATGTTCATGGGTAGCTCAAGTCCGATAATACGGAAACGCAAGAGGGGTAGGCAGCCTCCTAACAAAACACAGAAGCTTTGTACGGATAAGTAAACGCCTGCAACTTTATAAAGCTTTTGTAGTCGTATACCCAGCCCTCGAACAGGGTAAAAAATGGCCGGACTCGATTAGTTTTCTGTGTTTACACAAGCTCCAAGGCTTGTTCGCCGCATCTCGTTACTCGAAAGCGCTTGATGTTCCGTAATTAGGGTCGCTATACACACATTTGTCAGAGCAGGTCGCGAAGAAAAGCTCTCCACTGTGAAGCACGTGTTGTGGCCCCGTAATCCTTTCATAACGTCGTAGGCTGCGTTTCAAAGGAGCTCTTTAATGTCTGGAGCTCCAATTTTCAGTACAGTTTTAAGCAGTTGGGCTTTTGTTTCTCCTTCCGCTCAATTTTCACCCCAGGCGTACGTCTTGCAAGTCCGACGAGGGCCGCTAGCGATAACGACAAAGGCTGCTTAAGCATCTCGCACTCACCTCTCCGCGCAAGTCCTCAGGAATGGCACCGCATCTAACGGTTTATTTTTATGTCCTGTCAATTTTGAACGACAGCTTTCTGTGCATGCAGCAACCCTGTGCGCTTCTTGTATCCCCAAGTAACGCATGTCACTTGTCTGAACGACTGCAGCTTGGCTCGCGTGAGGCCCGGCGACTGAGATGTTTTGCGTTATCCTAGAAAGTAATTTGGGGCAAGCGGCAGAGAAAGAATGCTGGAGGCTTCAGCGACAGGCACTACAGGAACAAAAAAGATTTTCCCTTTTTATTGCATCATCATTTTTGTGGGCTTTCATGCTTGTAAATTGCGTGTCCCCTCGGTGTTGTGTACAAAAAATTTACTGGTCATCCACCTGCACAAATTGGAATCGCTGAGGATTTTTAGCGGCGAAGCCCCTTCGGGAGCCGGGCTGTCAGCGTCTTCCGTCATCCTCATCTCATGTAGTCGCGGTACTAAAACACCGGGACACTCCTTTTAAATGCCTAGGGCTGGAACGTAACGCGTACTAAAAGAACAGAGTACATTGAATAACACCCTTTCAAAATAAAGTAACATGATTTAAAGATTTGTGGCACACTCACTATCCGTCCGCTTCAGCAATCGCCAAGCACAAACAGAAGAAGTCAAGCCCTAGCATAAGCACAAGCAGAAATAGTTGGGCGTCGTTGATCACCGAGGACGAGCCCCCTGGGCGATGCGTTGGCATTGTACTGCGCTCGCGGTCTACCATGCCTGTCCCCCAAAAAGCGGCAGGTAAACTCCAACGCAAGAAAGGGTGCCATCGACTCTGCAAGCACACGATTGCTCCTCCCACTGGCGCTTCTCCGGCGCCCAATCAGCGCGCAACGTATGGCAAGTGGGAGCCTCACAATCTTTGGGTACACTTATATTCTGCATGACCGCAATTCCCTTTGTTTCACGTTAGTGAAAATGGCCTGGAATTTGTTTTTCGCATTTACTTCGATCAGATACCTTTATCACAGTGCGTCCAGAACACACAAACATGGTCTCAACCCAGAGAGCCTAATAACACAAACCACCACAGCGTCTGCGCTGTATTAGGACGAGAAATTCTTAAGCCTTGTGTAAAATTCCATATTGACTTGAATGATTTACGACTACCTCAATAACCACTGCCAGCGCTTCCATAGCGGCTACTGTTATAACCATAAATTCTTACATAACCGCTATTACTTCCATAAGTACGCTGCAGAGCCTCATCGTACTGGGCGAAAAATATTGTTCAGAACTCTGGCGACATGCGCGACACATTATGTGTCACTCTGGGCATCCTAAGGGAAATTTATTGGTGCCTGTCGGTAGCCTCGAGTGCAGATAAGGTACTGCTGTCTAGCTCCCAATTGGAAGATTGCTCGCCAAGAGGGACAGTTGAGCCACTTGATGCTAAGATCTACATGGCTATTTAAAATGAGGAACTACCGTTATCTTTTGCACTCAATAAATACGCTTTGTCTCCCTCTCACTCGACGGGAGAAAGGCTCTGTTAAAACAGCGCGTTTTCGACTAATGAAATATTCAGCCGTTCATAATCTACCTTTTTACGCTGATTAGAGTCTTTTAGAGCAACTGCATTCAGCACCTCATCATTTTCATATAAAAAAATTTGTATATTACGCGCTCTCCAGCCTTGTTGCTGGCTGTTATGTAATTCAAGCCAATAAGCTGACATACGCTAGGGACATTGCCCTCGGCTCAAGTATAGCGCAGGACATCCCTAGACCACCTCTGGACATGCGGTGAAACTAATAAAATAGCGTCTGTTTGTTTAGGAACGCCGTCGGATGCCAGAAACATATAGCTGGGTGGAAAAAGATAAAAAACCTTCGCTGCAAAGTTCTTCGATTATGTACACTTCAGGCGAGGTGTTTACCTGGCCGCCGCCCTCATAGACTCTGACTAAACTGGTCGATGCACCTAAAAGAGCTTCTCGGCTTCCTTTCAACTGCACCGCCTTCATGTTTAGTAAATGAATCACCCTCCCACTCGCCTTCGGAAGGTGTATTTTCTTTTTTCTTTTCTTTTCTTTTCTTTATTCTTTCTTTATTAGTGTACATGTATAACACGAGACCAGGGCTAAAGGCGAAAACCGCCTGACGGGGTCCCGGCCCCCTTTCTACGTTTGTACATCAATTCACATCAATACATTAATGAATACATTAAAACAGTTCTATCAGAGTCACTCGGAGCATAATGCAGAAAGGAAAACATAGAAACAGTGCACTTATCACTTTTAACAAAGTAACAGAAACATGAACATGAGCATTTATCAGTTTATACATTACCAGCCTTACCCTCACGCCGAAATTTTCATTAGCGTACAAGTAACAAACACAAAAGCAAATACAAAAATGCAAGCCATATTGATAAACACAAACAACCAAAAAGATAAAATTTGTACTGAGGTTCATTCAGGGCGATGGATTTTGGCAGACATCAAAGCATTTCAAAGTTGTTTCTATCCCCTTTTTCTAGTCCATAAAACACCACAAGTACATTGCATAGAGATACAGGTTACCGAGTTATCACAGAAACATTTCTGTTTACTAAAGCGTCCTGCACTTCGTTTTAAAGGTGGATGGGACGTCGGAAAAATTCATGCTCAGTTCTTGCATATTTAGCACTTTTGTTGACTGAAAATCAATAGTCTGCTGGCCGTAATTCGTCCTTATAGGCAATGGCCTTCGTTTTGGATTCCGGATATTACATTCGCCTGCACTTTCAGATGGTAATTTATATATCCCGCTCCTGTAACTCCACTGTAGAAGCTTAAAATAATAAACTTGGTCGGCTTTCAGCATGTTGTATTTAATGAAGAGTGGTCGTGTTCTTAGATCGCGCCTATCACGTTTGAAATTTTCGCACATTCGCAGAATTTTCTTTTGCAGAATAATTAACTTATTGTAGTTATACGCGGTTGTGGTGCCCCATACCAGGATTCCGTAGCTTAAAAGCGTTTGTCAGCGCCAAACGCTTTTCCAACCATCTGGAGGTGAATGACAGCTGAAGACGTGCAAACCCAGTAGACCTGCTGATGGGGAAATGCATTGCTTTACCGACTTTGGGTAGTGATTGTGGCTACCTTTTTCTTAATTGACAAAACAAAATCTGAAGAGAAGCTTTACCGCGTTGTGGTTAGTTGATTGATTCTGATCGTTGTAGCATGCGAGTCAAATTTTTCTAGGAATACGTCCTTGGGTTTCATAGTGTCAACTGTAAAATCGCCGAGGACAACCATAGCTGCTGCTGTCTCCCGTTCTTCTCACGTACATATAAAGTACTAATGCGCGATGATATGGATGTAGATTTTCCAGGGGGCCTGTAGACGATGAAAATAAGCATTGCCTAACTGGTGTTTACACCATAGGCATCAGAACAGTACGTGGTATTGGATTCGGGCTCTAGATTTAGTGGGTATAGCCTGGAAACTTGCAACCATCAAAGACCTGTATTTACTCATGTACGCGGAAGACATTACTGTATTGACAGTCCGCCCAGACCTGTCATGACGAGCCGAATGCCTCCAGCAGGCGGTATAAAAGCAGAAGAACTGGTGTGAGTATGCTGGCCTCACCCCCTCTCAAGAAAAGACTGCTGCACTTCCAGTCACTAACGCTTCGGGTCGTTGCTCTCTTGCAGTACCTCCGATAGCACTGACTCTGAATGGGACCGCTACTCATATTGTCGGGCACCTTCGGTTTCTGACCTTAGAGATATCGGCCTCAGGGGCAGCAGCTCAGTGCCTACGATATCTCCACAGAAAGCGAAAAAACTGCTCCACCTTGTTCGGCGCATATCTAAGAAGTCTGGCTGGGTCTCCTCGACGATTGCTCGTTTCTTGGTGTGCCCGGTGCACATGCCGTGGCTTGTGTACCAGGCACGGCTTCATTGCGTGACGCAAGTGCACTGGTACCGCATTGAGACGATTCTTAGGGCCATCATGCGAATGGTTACTGGCTTCCCCAACTTAACGCCAATTTTACAGCTACAAGCAGAAGCGTAGATAAACACGCTCGATGATATCATTCATCAGCGTTGTTCCACCCGACTGCAAAAACGTGGATTAGTTTCAGAGGCGGCAGTTCTCACCGCGTACATGGGCTAGCCGTCCAGTACGGTGCCAGCTTTACTGCCGCTAGGCCGCCCGGGATCTACCATCAGGTGACGGACAGCAAGCCTATGACAATGTGTCCATGCCTGCGGCCTTCGTGAGCCCCCGGCAGCCTCCTACAGGTCCCTAACTGTGCGCCTGCGACACAACCGGTTGTACATGCTTTCATGTACTGCTTCCTCACTAAGGCCTTGACGTGTCCTTCTTATCCTGCCTTGAACCAAAGTTGCGTGTACGAGAGCCTGCTAGCAGAACTTACTGCCATTCGAGATGTTCTGCAGGCGTTTGAATCTGCAGTATCTAGTGGGGTGAAGCTGGAAATATCCACAGACTCCACGGCACCTATTCGGGAGTTACGGCGCGTTTCGGGGTGTACAAGCCTGGGTACGTGATTTCAAGCGATTATATACACCTACGGATACCCTGTCCATGTTTCGTTGATTCGCCGTGACATGCTTCCTCTGCTACCGAAGGGATCTCCCACGGCCACTACCACTTCCATTATCCATTATCCACCTGGTGAAAAAAGAGAACCTTCACTGCGCCAGGCGTGCCCTTCTTCCACCACGTAGACCTGACCTCCCTAGTGTGCTCGCTCACTAGGAGGAGGTCCTGCTGCGCAGGCTTGGAGTTGGGGTGGCGTTATCTACAGCAGTTACCCAGACTTGGCGCGCCCGCTATTACGCCCCGTTTGCGTACACCCGCCCCTTCTCTGGGATCCCACGGCAGCAGCTGATGTCGAACACCTGTTGTGAACCTGCCTATGTCTTAGAAACGCCTAAATGCACCATTTCCCGGGCACAGGGCTCCATACTGTGAGATCCTGAGTTTGTAAGCGTTCGGTATGGGGACCAGACTGCTGAGCCTTCTTGGATTTTTACCTGAAGCGATTGCAATGTGTTACCTTTAAAAACTTCTGGTGCCGTAGGGCGATCTCTATCAATGAAAAAAAAAACGTATATCCGGAACGCACTACGCTGTTTAGGCAGTGGGAGTTTTGGGACTGACACAAAACAACAAATCATAGCAAAACAGTGATTGCCAACAAACCCTGCGCTCCAATGAGGATATCTAACATTGACAGATTTTTCACACCAACCGAAATAACAGCAAAACGACATGCGCTTGCAGATTTATTTCAGCAGTTATGCGCACTTCTTGAGTTTCTGATGTTTGATACCTTTTTTTTTAGTTATTGTGGGATTCGAGGCACCGACGCTACAGAGGCGATGAGGTGCGCTGTAGTAAAGGGCTGTGGATTAATTCTGGCCACCTGGGGATCTTTGACGTGCGCTGAAATCTCGAACACACAGGCGTGTTCGAACAGCGTCCGCAGCGGTTAGGAATTGAACCCGTCTCCTTGGGCTCAGCAGCACAACGCCATAACCACTACACCACCACAGCGGGGTGATATGTGATACCAGTTGAAGAATAAATATAAGCAAAAGGTTATCGTCTTAGGCGCAGAACGTTTCACTTGGGTGTCACCCTGCGGTTTTTGTTTTGATAGAAATCACAAGTTGAAATGATTTCAGGACTTTTTCCTCTTTGTTTCCCCTTTAATCCGAGACATGAGCAAATTACACGTGTAGTGTTCTGACAGGGAAGCATCTCTTAAACTTTCGCCCTGGTATTTCAGTTTTATTTCATATTTTCTGCCATGAGGGGCATCAAAATGGCGCTTCTCTAGTGTGGTTCCTACTTTGAGTGGTCCTTCTCGACATCCTCATTGCCATTATATTACTAATTTCGAAACAGAAACCCCGCAAAAAGTTTCGGTTTTGAGAAGTGGGTAAAATAATAATTTACCCCCACAGAACTTTAAAAAAAGCTCGTATCAAAACCGCAATAATCAAAAATATTCGCACAGCATGCACTAGTGATACAAGTCCGGGGAGACTGAAGATCTGGCGGCCCCTCTCCCGTCGTAGGAGACCCGGCTGTTGCAGCGCACATTTTTGAACTTGCCGCTAAACTTTCTTCATGACTGGCAAGCCCGCATCGTTCCGGCCACAGGATTTCCCGTCTATCCCAAAGTGGACCACGTTAGCATGCGCTAGAACCAGCGACCAAGGTCAAAGCCAACGCCCGCGCTACGAACCCAAAGGAAATGGTGAGCGCCCGGAATGCGAGGATAGCTCAGTCTGATGGACATTAATGTATAACGCAAAGGAACTAGGTTCTCTTCCGATCCCGAGAAGTGTTTTCTTTTTTTCTTTCCAAGTGGCTGAACATGAACATGAAGTGACTGAACCCAATGGTTAGGTTGCCAATTTCACGGCGTAAAGATACAGGATTCGATTAGCGGCCCCTTCATAACAACATGTAACACAAAATTTTTTTATTCTCGAAAACACGATGATTTCCCCGACGTCATATCCGTCACGCACTCTAAAAAAAAAGAGAGTCCAAAGGGAGTCGTCGCTGCAATGACTCCCTTAGACTCTACTAAGACTCTCTTTTACGCTCCACGACCCTCTTTAAAACAGGGAGGGGTCACGGGACTCTTGCACTTTGCAATGGGAGTCACGGGTCAACAGCATTTTTAGCATATATTTATTGACTGATTGAATTTCCACAGTGATACTTAGGTTTGTTGCTACCGTATTGCAAGATTTAGTGGCGCAGATACAAAAACATGAAAAGTAAGGGCACACAGGTGTGTGTCCCGTGACTTTGTCCGCTTCTGCGCAAACGGTACAAAATTTGATTTTCTAGGACTGTAAAGCATAAAAAATCTAACGCTGTTTATGGAACACACAAGGTTGAAACGCCAAGCTTTCTACGATACAAACGCAAAGTCCACAATGCAAATTGCTGAGCTAAGCTAATGGGGTGATTATGATTTTTAGAGTGTAATTGGGTCATCTGAATATGCTGCTTCGGTTAGCTCAGTGTTGTCATTGATTTGGACTTTGGCGGATAGGAGTGTGGACTTTTCATTTGTATCGGAGAAAGCTTCGCCTTTTTCATCCTGCTCCTCTTCGTCTTCTTATTATTCTTTTTCAATATGTGCCCTCCAAATTTGTAAAGTTGGCTTTCCTACTTCGCGTTTTATCAACGACACCACAATTTGCCCTCCCATCGTTTAAAGTTGGCTTTCCTGCGCTGAGTTTATCATCATCATCACCACCGTAAGCCCTCCCATTTGATAAAGCTGGCTTTCCTGCAGTGCGTACAGCCGTAAAAGCGCTATGAGTGGGCATAGAGAGGTTCACTTTAACAATATTTTTGAATATGTCGTATCAGAAAGCAATCATCTACAATACATACCATACCTGTGGTAGCCAAATTATTTTGTTCTTACAATTGTCGGTAACTATGGGCGAATGGAAATGCTAAAGTGCGCAAAGACTAGCAAATATTTTAACATTGCATAGAAACCACATGTAACAATAACACAATATACTTAATATATACGAATTAAAGTCTTTACTGCAATGCTGTTCAATGTTGATGAAATAAGCAGAAAGTATGATTGACATTGCTTCTGTATATGATTTAAATGGGTTGTCTATTTTTTACGTTAAAACATTGCCAACTGTGCACCGGATAACGCTCTGCGAATAAGAACACGAATAAAACTATGCTTCGTAATATATATTACTACGCAACTAAATGGCCTTCTCAGGAACCCTACAAAATAGGCGGGAGAATATCAGGACGTGTGGCGTGTACGTAACTAGCTTTTGCGCCACAATTCTGCCGCTCTACAATTCAGCCTCTCTATGCACGATGTTGCGTGCCTGCTTTCTTGCAAAGCTTCGTTGTCGTGCAACAAAGCCTACTTTACTGCAGATGTTATTCTCATTCGCGTTTTACCAATTAAGCAGTATGTTCACTGCTTCATGTGCCACTAGTAATTTTGTACATTAAGTACATATCGATGTAAGGCATCGCACTTGCGCGCGTACAGAGCTCTGGGTTCAGATGTCGTGTAAACTTACACGAAGCTGCCCGACCAAAAAGCAGAATTCAAGTGTTAGTCATTCAAATCCTTACTTGTAGTTGCTTTTATTCAATCAAAACTACTTCATATTGCGACAATCTTTTTATTTAAATGATTCATGCATGTTGCTCACAATTATATATTTGAACCTGTGTGCGAGCGTCGCCTCTTTTAGTGCGTTTAAAAAAGCCGCCAAGTAGTCACGTGACTGATTTGCGTTCGTTTTATAAAAACTTCTGTACATTACGTAAAACGTACATATATAAAAATTTCCTGCCAGAACCATATTTCTTTTGTGTAGCGTTTGCTTTAAAACTCAATAACAAGAATACAAATGCAAATATTTTAGACAACGCGAATCAATAGAATCCACTGCGAGCCAAGTAGAGTAAGCCAGTGAGTGGCGCGAAGGCAGCGGGGCCGGCGGGGCGAGTTGACGCATTTTTGTCGAATTCGCGTATCAAAACCGCTGCGGGATGGAAACGGCGTGACACCGGTATGAAATTTGCTGTGCGGAATTCATTGCGCACCGCCTGAAATCGTCTACTAGAGTTCTTCAGTTCGGCAAGTCGACGGCGTGCTACGGTTGAATGCGAAGCCGGAACAAAGGCTGTGTCATCGTGTTTTTTCACGTGAGTACTGTCCCTGCTAATAATACCAAGTGAAATAGTTGTCTCGGTTAGCTTTCCGGACACATGCCGAAAATGTTGCATATGCTGTGCTTGTTTGCTTGCTGCCTGGCGCCTCGTAAGCATTGTGAAATCTCTCCTTCGCCCCCTCCTCCCTATTTGAGACTGTTCTAAGCTATCGCGCTCGCGAGACCGGCTGCCGCCGCCGCGACCGCCCTTCCTCGCGGCTGCTCGCGGTCTGCGGGCCGCGATATGCGTCGTGAAACTGCCGTACTCCCTGTTCTGTAGCCGTACTCGCTCGCCAACGCGCCCCTACAGCGTACGCGTTGACCGTGTGCTGGCGGCGTTGTCGGGAAAAAAAAGTTGGCAAGAGGTGAGGACGCAGGAAATGTAGTTAAACAGATGAGAATTTGCAATGTGCAAGGGGGAGAAAATAGTAAGCAAATGCAGGACACGGAGAGAGAGTTCGGGCCGCGCGCCAGCGAGCGAGTACGGCAGTTCCACAACGCCTGACGTTGCCAAGCTTCACGAGCTAATGACGAAGCCCGTCTTTGAGTTCACGTAGACTTCACAGGGGCACAGAATTCATATACGTGGAAATTGGAGGTGAAAGGCGGACATGTGGCCTCGCAGGGAATTAAGTCTCGGGGTGTGTGTGGGGGGAGGAGGGGTATTTTACAGCGCCTACGAGTCGCCTGTTCTAACTTGTTCATGCCGTCCGTATTCTTCAGCACACCCTCCTTTTGCCCTCGTCCATTAGCCCACGTCAAGCTTGTCTCTAGCTCTACTGTTGTGTTCGCTGTCTAACGGCTGCTTTTTGCACCGTCGGTCGCAGAAAACCATTTGACTGTTGGGCGGAGCGGTACAATTCTGTAATACACGGCGCTAGTTTGCAATGGTAGGCTATTCAAAAGTGTGTCAAGTGTTCCCTTTTTATTCTGTAGTTTTCTTCTTTGACGTTTCGTGAAATAACAAACCGAACTACAAAAAAAACAGTACATGGGGGGTGTAAATCGTTTTGAACCCTTTGGTGCAGCGTCATTTTTAACACTGGTCTGCCCGTATAGGCAAACTTGTTGGGACCGTTTAGCGTCCTTTTTATGGGGAAAAGCCATTATGAATGGCATATTGGCTTGTATTGTCACGTTCGCGCGATATTTGCAGGTAAAGAAAATAGGCCCCAATGCAAAATGAATCCTTTAATATAGGCATCAAAAGAAGCCTGGAGCATGCTAAATATTCTTTTGGAGGTAGGTTGTGCTTTTTATGATCACATAGACGGACACAAGAAAACTACGTACAATTTCACGAGTAGACGGCGCCATCTTCTCGTGAAAGCGGACGTTTTTCTTGTGCCCGTCTCTGTGATCGTAACAAGAGCAATTTTCCTTCAAAAGCTTACACCAATTAGCCCGACATAAAGCTGTGCAAAATATTACATGTCCTGATCACACACTCAGAGTGTACTTTCTGTATTTAGTGAGTCGCCTGTTTGCATCATTATTGTCTGCCAGACATGTTGTCACTTGGGCATTACTCCAGCGTGCAGACCAGTGTTGCACAAGTAGACATGCTTCAGCGCTCTTCCTGTCACCCTCATCTTTTGCGCAGTCTTTCAACTAGCCAGCAACCAAGTCTTCATCTTCCCTCTCGTTATATTTTGTATGTACTGTATTTCAGAGCCATAAACACATCAGCTTGTCTACATTAATTAAGGAGGAGGTGCTCAAGCAAGGAACAAGGTTCTTGTGGAGGCCGATCGCGGAACCAGAGGACTCTGAAGCTGGTGAGCTAACCAGGACTGGAGATGGGCCTGCGGATTCTGTGTACCAGAGGTTCCAGACGAGCGAGTTGGCTTGCAGACAACCGGGCTCGGTTCTACACCTGGCCGCGGTTGGTGGCGACGGCCCAGGATGGATCACCACACCTGCCACGCAGGGCGTGGTGCTGCCTGTGCTGCTTTGTCCGAGCAGTGCATGCATTCGGGGGCCAATGCTCTGCTGCAACCTGGACCAACGATGACCCGCGGCACACATCGCTGAATGGGGCTTCTCGTGTTGGTGAGAGCATTTCCGTTTTTCTCTTCGCTTGAACTGGATTTCGGGGGCTGCACGTTGACCCTTGTGTCCTTGTTTGGTGCCAAGTTTCCCTTTCACCGTTCGCCATTGTAACTCATTCTGTTCCCTTTCTCCCGAGTTCCGTGTGAACGTGTCACACTCCTGCAAGGCCAAGAGAATCTTCGCATCAACAATTAATTTTTCCCGAAAGGTTAGAGTGTCAAGCACCATACACTTGGCTGTTTGGCATGGAAAGACCCAGCATTTGAAACATGTCATAACAGCAGGTAAAATTTTGCAGGGCTGCAGATTTTCATCGACATGGCTGTGTGAGGTTATGCGGGTTTGTAGTAGGTTTCAGGGGATATAAAATTTGCTTGTGCCTGCTTTGGACTGGCCCTTGAGACTTCGAATTGCTTGTGCGGTTGACATCTGTGTAAAATTGTCATTTGTTGCAACTGCTCCTGCCCTTACTTTTTGCCTTCACCTTTGGCTCTAACAGGTATGGCTGCTCTTAATCCTCAAGTCCTGTGGATGTCCATGCTCACGGGGTACTTTGCCTTTTTGGAGGTTTGTATTACACTTGTCTCTATCTTAGTTCTTTCAGTTCAGCTCGTAACCACCATTTGCTCTCCTAGAGATCGCATAAATATTGTTGATTTCAAATTAATTCCAAATAACGGTTAGCTACTGTTATTGCACGAAGGCATCTTTGGATGTTAAAATGCTGTGAAAATTGTTTAAATTGAACCTTGGTGTCACTTCTTTTTTATTCCCAGAGAGGTTGTGTCAGTTTTGTGCTTTTTGTTTACGCACCAAAGGCTTCACATAAAAAAACCAAAGCTTCATAATACTAATGGGTCATTCCACGCGAAACGTTCTGGCCCAAAAATTGGCCACCGCCAATTCCGTTGAGAAAAGCAGGTGAAGGAATCCTGAAATACTATGAATACGTCGAAACCTTCATACAACAGCTGTAGAAACCCTAACGAGGATTTGAATATTCAGACAGATTTGATCAGTGGACAAAGCTTCCTCAAGGCAATATTACACTAAAATAATGCCGAGCACGGCAAACACTAGTTCGGAAAAGTTTTTTTTCCATCCTCCGGTTTTGTGAGCAATGTAACCAACATAAATGAAAACATGCAAACCAGTTATTCTCGATAGCACAAAGGCAAAGGAGACTGGGAGAGGGTAAAATAGGGGACAGAAGAAAAGGAGGGCTGGTCAGCCTTAAGAGCAGAAATTGACAAAGGGAGCAATAGAAGAATGGAAACTTGAAGGGAACAGTGCAACAACGCCTTCCCGGAGGGCTCAAATTGGTGCGAGGGGCCAAATATGGCCTACCGTCGAAACAAAATCTAAGTAAAATTATCAGGCTAGATAGAAGTTGTTCCAGACGGAGTTCACTATGTGCGGTGCGGCTCCTGTCTTCACTTGCGGCAACTTTTGCTATGTATATTGCACATCTGATATGTTTAATCATTTTTGTGGGCCACAACACAGGAAGAAGCAGTTTTCCTCCCTTCATTGACCAGGGCAGTAGTCTGATGTGAAGTGAAGTTTAGAAGCGAACACATGCCCAGAAAATGCTAGGAAAACACCTAAGAGGACGTGGTGGAGAAGCGCCACTCTAATGTAGCAGGGCCGGCAGAAGACTCTTGTCTGTCGACATTTTTTAGTGCTAGCCCATATTGCGTCTCTCATGCCAAAGCCTCAGTGAGAAATTTGAAAATATTCTGTGTTGCTTGCGTATTTCTGACTAATGTATTTCCGGCTTGGAAGGGAGCCGAGTGAGTACTGAAAAGCTAGTTCTTTCAAACTAAACAAAGCTGTACTCAGTCTTTATGGACCCTTTACTGCATGTGTTATTGCTTGCTTGCTGCAGAAACAGTGCTGACGTTGTCATCTGTGTGTTTACAGCAATTCCGCGTTTTTCACGAACTTGTAATCCAGTTCCACTTCTAATACTGCTAAATGAAAGTAGTGCGGAAGTAGAGACCCTGATAATAAAGCAATTGTTAATACACCGTGAAAATATGAGGAACGTAGCAATTACCACATTGCATTTGTTAAGCTGGAGCCCTGTGGATATTTTTCCTTATGGCCTCCTCTATACTCTTTTGTTGGTCCCCCACATCTTATTAATTTCCATGTCAGTGATATGTATTTTTTTTTATCATTAGATGCAAGAGGGGTGGATACACTGTCCTGCGGCCTGTTTTGCTGAATGAAAGTGGTGTCGAAGCCTTCAGAGAAGCACTGGTAAGTACAGCAGTAATTACTTTTAATGAAATCACTTCGCAGGAGCTTTGGAAAAACTGAGTGTTGCTTCTTTGTGTGGTTTTAGAATTTTTAGAAAAACGGTTGTGTCAGCGAAATTGCTTAAATTTCTTGGAATCGTTCCCAGTCTTCAAAAATCATCTATCGATTTCTCTATAATCTCGCTCCGAATAATCTTCCAATAAAAAAACCCGAAGAAGCAGACAAAAAAGGCATATTGTGAGCTACTAGCTACCAACCTTCAAAACAACTACCTGGTCTGATAACCACGCCACCACTGTGACACCGTGACACACCTCCTAAATTTCCCATACGGACCCTGGCATCAATGAATATTTTGATGTGTGGGTGGGTTTTGTATTTTTAAGCTATTTTGGCAGTGATAACGCTCGTTTCTCACGAAATGGTCTTCCAGATCGGCCTAGTCATGCTAATACTACAAGCAATTAGGTTAAAGCTCCCATATTCAACTCATAAAAAGCTCTCACACAGTTGCAATTTCAACAACTTCAGCCAACGTAGTCATGAATAAAATGAGCCACTAGAAAAACAGTTGTCTTTAGTAACAGTTTTCTAAGAAAAATAGCTTGGTTGAATTTGTATCATGACAGCTGATTAAAGCTAGAGTTTAAAGGTAATTCTTTTTGTGTGAACGAAGCGATGCTTCCTACTACTAAAACCTGTCCCGAACGTCAAAACGCTCGAGACGGCCCGAAAATCCAGAAGCTGCCGTATGCATTGCGATGCTCGCCAAGTACACTACTTCTGGCGTTGACGCTGATATCTGCTAAGAATAGACTTCGGAATATGGCACGCAGACAGGGCGGTAACTTTCTTTTTATCGCAGAAAGTCTACCATTTTTTGGGGTCTAACAAAACATTTTTGTGTAAACATATTGATTAGGCACATTCTGCATCAGCTCAAAATGCAGATTATTCGATGCCCTTTCCAACAAGAGCAGATTCGCAAATTAACAAAATCAGTTTTTGGCCAAACGTTGCAAATATGGATAAGTTGTGTATATCAGTTCGCAAATAGTTTAAAAAGTTTGTAGTATAATTTTTGCCAAACATAAAAAACACATCTTGGAAAAAAGTTTAGTTGCCCAGTACAATTTGTCAGATATGAAAAACATGTTACCATGTGTGGTGCCCTCGTTCTGCAGTGAAGCCCTACCTCTGTTTCAGAATATGCAATTTCGGATAGTTTACTGAAAAAAATCGGGTGGTTTGGCATTATTAGAGGCACTAGTTGTCCCCACATGATGTAGAAACATCTTGTCAATGGTTGACATCGCATTAATGGTAAGGTAAAAATTCGGGATAGGACAAAAACTGCTTGTGGCTGAAAACAAAACTCTTTCACTGTCAGTTTACTATCATGCACCTGTTGAAGCTTTCACTTGCTGGTTGTTATAATCTTCTGGCTCACTTTTCTAACCCTGCTTTCAGGAATGAGGTGCGATGCACTGGAGCAGTGCCCAGCTAGCTATCCCCGAGTAACTGTTGCGTGACAAATGAAAAAGGCGTTCAGCTCTATGAGCCTCCTGCATTGCACCTTCACCTAACATTTTAGGAAACAAACAATACCAAACTTGTGGCAGACTGTCAGAATATGTAGTTCTACTGAGGAGCAACTCTAGACCTCCGAAAATATCCTCGTACAGAATCAAAACTGAAGCCAATTTTAAGCTCTCTCCTTGCCTTAACTGATGTCCGATGACTTGAGGTTATCAATTGACTTTCAACTGGAACTCTTATTGCACAAGTAAGGCATGGGTGAAGGGAAATCGCAAACGGCATGCTTTTTTTTCAGGAAAAGTAGAGGGCAACGAAGGCGTTAAGGCAAATCGGGTTGAAGTTCTCTGTATAGTAGTGCCAAATATAAATTGCGCAATGCAGAAATGAAACAAATGACAGGAAAAGGGCTGAAAATGCTAAGTGCACTTGTCAGACATGCGGAGACATCCACGAATACTTTGACTGAAAAAAAGCTACCCGTCCTCTAAACCAAAGCTCACTAGTGCATACCTGGTGTCATTTTCTGGTAGTTATCACCTTTAAACGCAGTCGGATTGCAAAGCTGACGACATCATTTGATACTTGACTTCTGTGAGCCATTTGATCAAAAAATCTAATGGTAATGCAGCGTAACCACAAGTGACATCCTTTTTTGTACAGCGCAGCAGCCATGGCACCTCACCCTCAAAAACACCGTCAGAAATTTCAGTGTAGCCAGAGCAGGAAAATTAGAACTGATTCTAAAACTGCAGTGCCTAGACTAACCAGTGGGAGGCGTTAGTTGCAAGAGAAATGACAACATGGATATCAGGAATATACAGCATTGATGATCGGTGATCGGTGCTTTATATTGCCAATTTTGTGATGTTGTAGTTGTTTCTCATGTACCACGGTGGTTAGTCTAGACACTACACGTTTAGGCAACCTTGAGATTTTCGGCAGTTTTTTGCAAGGTGAGGTGTGTATGTTTTCTCAGAAGGGAGCGTTGCTGCTGCGCTTGATAAAAAAGCATGCGACTCGTGGTCATGCTGCATTACCATGGAATTTTCTTGACCAAAAGTCTTCCAGCAAGCCAAATACCAAATCATTTTGCCAGTTTTGCAATCCGATGGCAGTGACAGATGATAATTACCTGGAAATGACACCAGCTTTCCACTACTGAGATTTGGTTCAAAGAAAGGGTCGTTTTATTTTGTGAAAGCTTATTTCTGAAGGTTCCCCGCATGTGTATCAAGTGGACCTGGCATTTTGAGCCACTTTCCAGCAGTTTTCATTCTGATTGATTGATTGTAGGGTTTAACGCGCCGACGCAACGCAGGTGATGAGGCGCGCCGTAGTGGAGGGCTCCGGATTAATTTTGACCACCTTGGGGATCTTTAACGTGCGCCGAAATCTCGTACACACGGGCGTTTTTGCTTTTCGCCTTCATCACAAAAGCGGCCGCCGCGGCCGCGAATCGAGCAGTTTTCAATCTGTTTGTGTGTTGCAAACCTAATATTTCGTGCTACTACGCAGTTACCCAACTTCAAGCCGATTTGCCATAGCACCCCCGTCGCCCTCTACTATTCCTCGAAAAAAGAACGCCTTTTGTGATATCGCTTCACTCATGCCCTACTTTTGCGATAACAACTCCAGCTGAAACTCAAAAAATAACACCAAGTCATCGGATATCAGCTCAGACAAGTAGAGATTTCCAATCAGCCTTGAACACTGCCAGCTGTTCACTGGCCAATTTTGTTAGTACGAGGCTATTTTTGGAGGTCTAGTGTTGCTTCTTACTGCGACTGTCTATTCTGGCAGTCTCCAAAAGGTTTGATATTGTGCCTTTTTGAAAATGTTAGGCAGCACTCTTTTCGCCGTGCGAAAGCTTGCTGGGCACAATTCTAGTGCATCGCAAGTTATTCCTGCAAGCACGGCTACCATAGCGAGTCAGAAGATGACAATAAACCGCAAGTGGAAGTTCTGGTAGATAAGTGATGATCAGAATGTCAACAAAAATGCACCACTGAGATTGGTTTTAAATTCCAAGTGGATTTTTTGGCATCTCTTGCTTGCCGTGAATCTGGTGCTTGCTGTAGTCCTTAATAAAATGTTTTTACATCACGTGGGGACTAAGTTGGGCCCCTAATAATATCAAACCATTTCAGAGAACCATCCAAAATTGTGTATTTTGGAATGAATGTTCGGCTTCACCACGAGACGCGGGCACCATGCGTGCAAGCACCACGTGGGCACCACGGGGACAAATTAATTTTCACTAGTGAATTTTTTCTTGGACAGGATTTTTTAATGTAAACCTTCAAAATGCGTATTCTAAATTTTTTCCACTATTGGTGGTTTGTTATACACAACTTCTTTTTTTTTTCATTTTTCTTTACGGTGACAAAATTTTGATTTGGGGTTTTTTTTTTGCGATCATTATTTATGCAAACATTACACAACTGGTGCTAGCAAGGACGTTAAATCATCCGCATTTTTGCCACTGCACTATGTGCCTAACCAACACATTTAGCAAAAAGAAATGTTTTCATAGAGCCCTAAAAACTGGTCAATTTTCTGCGGTAACAAAAGAGTTGAAATCAACGCTGGTGTCAGCTTTACTGCATGACTCTGAATTTGTGCAGAGAAGCCCCTCTAGTGCATGAGAAGTTCGAGAACAAAAAATTGGACATCCAAAGTCAATAAATTGGGATAGGGAAACTAATTATTGTGGCATGTCCCATCAAGGCTGTAGTGTCAGCTTTACTGCATCGCTCACAACTCGTGCAGAAAAGCCCATCCAGGGAATTAGAAACTTTGAAACAAGTTTTGTGCCAAATTTAATTATATGAGAAGTTAAAAAATCAGGGTACAGAAACTAAACGCGTTGACAATAATTGAAATAGACAAGTGGTTTAAAATTTTTTCTTGTGGCCACTAAAAACATGAAGAAACCGAGGCACGTAACAAGGCAGTGGTGCCCTTTGTACTGACAACTTAGGTTTCTTTTCCATCAGTAATAAGTGTGATCTAGATAACTACAACTGTAAGCATTATTTAGTGCTTCATGCTTTCACTTAAGCTAAAAACTGTTGAAGGAAAAAACGAAACGGGGTGCAGGCATTGCATGCAGAGTAGAAAATATAGTCAGCGTATTGAATAACTTTAAAAAAGCGTCAAAGTTAATCAGTGAAGCGTAGATAGAAGGTTCAGGCAAATTGCTATAAAGCCTAAAAGCAAAAGAAAAGCGCAACAAGCAGCACACCCAGCGGTTTTTGCCCAGGGAATGGGGGGAATCTATGATGTGTCGTTCCCATCTGGAAAGTCGATGTATCCAATTTGTCCCTTGGCGTTTTGCATGTACCCACTCATTGCGAATCATGCAAGTACAAGCCTTTCTTGGGCCAAGTTTGACTTCTGCAAAGAAGCTAAAGCACTGATTTGGGAGCTTTTAGATGTTTATTACATAAAAAACAGGAGCACAGTGAACCTGTATTGCTATGAGCTTGAATATTTAGAAACTTCACTATGATTCCTTTGTTACCATTGTGCGGCCCACTATTAAAGGGTGTCATTTTAGACGATGCACTCAATAAACTTAGTTGCAAGCAAGTGCTTGTCCTATCATCTTCTTTGTCATGTGCTATGGACTCGACTTTTTAAGAACTATGTACCAACTTTCCTCATGCTTTTTACTGAACAGTTTGAGTTAGACTTTGTACCCCTCCAGTGTTTTTCAGTGTGGAGCATGCCCTTTGTGCAGCAGGTGTCTCAGTTCACTTACTGCTTTGTTACTCGTGCTGCCTTTAAGCTTTACATAGATATTTTCATACCATCAAAAGGGGGGAGTAGCAGCCTTTTGCACTCATAAATTCTTAGTCTCCCTCCCTGGAGCTTTCAGATCCTCTTTATGGATGCAATAATTTTTGAAGCCTTTGCATTTCTGGGGTGTCCATATGTGACTTCATACATTATACATATGTTCCCTCATACAAAACATTTCATAACAAAAGCCAAATGGTGAAGCAACGAAATGTAATGGCAAGAGGTGTGCTCCTCGCCCTCTCTTTTGTCAGGCACTGGGCAGTTAGCCTGTTGTTGATGATTTTACTGTGCTGGCTACAATTTCATTTTGCTTTTGTCTTATCGTTCAATTTCTTTTCATTGATATTTCTGGCAGGTCCGAGACAAGGCCTGGTCCGAGACGCCAGGACCCGAGGACACCTTGCAACGCTTGTGCACGGCTTGTGAAGATTTCTGGATTGACTTCATGGACTTGTGTAAGAAGTCTGCCTTAGAAAAACAGCAACAAGGAAAGAAGCCTTTAAAAATTATTGCAATTTATTTCCACACCAGTTTAACCTTGCACCAGCAGGTATGCAAAGCTGGTTAACACAAAACTTGTTTTTGTGATTTAATATCATGCCTGTTAGTCTAGCAAACCTGCGTTGTGACAAGCCATAGCAAGCAGTAAAACATACTTAGTGTATCTGTATTTTTAGGCTATTTGCTGGTTATTTTGTGGTTTAAAACAGCTGTGATACGCTAAGCTGGCTTTTCATTCAAATGTGTATCACTTTCGTCTTTAATAAAATAATTTTCAAATACTTTTGGTTTGCTTTGCTATACTTGTACGAAACTGCTCATGAAGCTGCATGCATGTGGGCTAAAATTGCACTTGCACGTATACTGCAATGATTCCACCAGCAGTATTACTGACCATCTCTGGGAAGGTCACCCATACACTTCCACGACTCTGTCGCCATAAGCATCACGGGACTCTTTAAAAGGGGGCGTCCTCACAACTCTTGTTACAGGGTCGCGATGATCATCAGGCAGGGGTCCCGTGACTCTCTTTTTTCTTTCGTGGCAGTCAGTGCTGACTCTAAGGAGGTAGTCACCCATATTCTACTGTGACTACTGCGACGGGGTCCGTGTGACCCCCTTTCAATAAGAGTAGCGTGACTCTGCGAAAGGGGTCGATAAAGAGTCAAATCTGTGGCAAGTAAATACCCCCCAAAGAGAGTCACAGGGACTCCTTTTTTTCTTAGTGTGCGGAAGTGACTCCTGTACAACGAAGCAAGCGGCCTGTCAAGGGTGCACCCCTGCGCACATGGTCTTATTGCAGGGAAGCAGCATTTACTACTTAAGAGTACGTTGTAGTTGCGGTTGTTCATTTTCGGGTTTTATATTTTAACGCGAAAGTGTTTTATGCCGGAATATACCAAGATATGACTGACGTCATACCCGTCACGGAAAGGACGCCAGTACTCCTTTGACGGTCACCCGCCAGCATGACTTCGCTCGCCCAGTGCAACCACTAGACAGCCATTGACCCGCAAATCATGCTCAGCTGGAGATTTCCCTGCACATTTGACTTTCGCGTTTTACCGATTCCCATGACAGAGGAATCCACCACAATTTTTTCCCCTTCGCGCACTCCCAACAACTGCTCGTTGGTTTCTTGCCTTCTTGCCCCTTTCCCTCACACCTCGTTGTTTCTCGGTGCGATGGAAGGATATAGCTCGGCCTAAACAGGTCCGCTGTTAACATATAGAAAGTTGGCAACAGGCTGCGGAATGTGTAGTTTCCTAATAGTTCACCAAACTGGTCAAACATAGAGCGACACGAACAAAAGCAAATGCTGCTTAAGGCATATAGAAGCATTACATTACATTCAAGCATTGGTACCTTACGTACAAACATTGTAGGCGATATCAATTCGTAGATAAGGGACCAAGAAAATGTAAACAAGCTCAACTAAAAAGACCAAATTTAATATATTATCATGTAGGATGTACAGTCAAAACACTATTTAGCTATGAGGGAGTCGTGAATTATTTCGTTAAATTGGGAAAATCGGTAAATAGAGTTAGACATTTCATGGTCGCCAAATTTACTACAGTAGGTTACGTACGGTAGCGACCTCCAGAAGACGTATGTAGCGTCGTATTTGCGAAGCGTAATTGCTTCGACATTAGTGCGGCCCACGCGTACGAAAAGATACCAGGAAAGGTATTACCTGAGTAACAAGTACCGCCAGGAGACTAAAAAGGTAGTTCCCAACAAAAGCAGGGTGATATTTCCTTGTGTGCGCTTTGTAAGCAACGGCCCCACGGGTTTCTGGTAAGTTTGTAGCGCGTCCAGTGTGTCTTCGGTATCTTCGTGCGTTCCGGCAAACATCCACAGCAGATAAAGGGCATACATCGCTTGACCCGGCGTCGGCCTATTTTTTAACATCCATTCAAAGACGAGAACAGCGCCAGTATCAATATACACGCAAACAAAACTTCTTTTAACCTCTCACGCCATCTGGGGAATTGAACTCAAAATTGCAACTCCGGTTTCCCGCCGCGCAGTTTCGTAAAATCGGGACGAAGGGGCTCCGCGATGTCATCTTTGGTGCAATGTATCAATTTTGAGGCGTTCTCTACCTAATACACGTAGAATTAACACTTTTTAAGCGCAGTTTTTTTAGAAAAGGATCGTAAAACCGAGATAGATCGATATATAGATTTTGTTATTTACAGTTAGTCAAAGCACTCGTATCTGTTGGCGTCTGAGGAGGGATGACGGTATCTGCGTCTATATGGGACTTTCGCTAAGTCGGGTTTCGTCACCCAAACACAAAGAGTAAAAAGAGTGAAGATAAAATAAAGGCCGGCTAGTGCTTTGTTCAAAAAAGCGCAATTTCTATCTCTATTGCTGCCATAAGGCAACGCCATGTGTTCACTTATGCGTTAGAAATTGCCCTGTTTGTATGTTGTCGTTGTTAAATCGAGTTTTGATCGTAATACAAAAAATGCAACCTTGATGAAACCTACCAGTGAGCGAAATTCTGAAATCACAGGACTTTGAAACAGCTGCGCAGTCGAGGTACGCTATAAGCTTGATACATCTGTCAAAATGTTTCACCCTCTCCCAATGGAATGCTTCAGCAGGGTGCATCTCACCTTATGTCAGCTACTCGTCAATTGCAGGTCGTTGGAGCCCCATACACAATACGGGAAGTGACCTAACTATATTAAATGAGCCATGAATACAAAATACAAGTTAGTTTTATTAGAAAGATTTCATGTTTTATAGGGTCCCCAGCGCTCGCGCGGCAACAAATGATGGCGAATTCACTGAGAAATTATTCAACTTAAGTTAAAATTTTTATTCTCCCGCCAAATCGTGTGTTTTGGTGGCGTATACAATGAAGTTATTACGGCGCGTATATACATGAACTTCAACTGCGCCATTCGGCTATGCAGCCCTGCTTGCCGTCAAACCGTCCAAATGGTGCTAGCGTACTCATCACTCCGCCGTTGATTTGTTTTTAAACGTATTAACACATGGCTTGTTTTTGTTACGGTAGAACGCAATCGCTCCGTGAAACATGGGGTACGCGTGACAAACAGGTGCACGTAAGGCAACATCGCTTACACCAAACGGCGAGCATGGTATAAGACAACTCCAAAGCGTCGGACTGCTGTGCAGCTAAAACAGGCATAGTGTGCCCAGTACCAACAGCAGTGCGCATCGGTACTTCTATGCTTACGTGTATTTTGGTAATTTTTGTTGTTTATTGCACCATTCTTACTGCTAAAGAATGAATATGCATTGCATTTTGGCGCAAATAGCTCGTTCGGCAAGTTTAAAAGCTCTGCTTAATTCGTGTTTGCTTTTGCCGGCCTTCGCCAATCGCAGAGCAGGCTGGTATGACTTCATAGGTTCTGTTGCCGGAAATGAGCTAGTGGGTCGCATGGCCATTCCTTTTTATAATAACTATATAGCTTAATTGAGTGAAGTTTACGTTTGAAGTGGTGTAAATATGATTCTAACAGGGCAATTTTTTGAATGAACGAAACTTGTGTTTTCTCTTCATGGCTCCTTGAAATAGCTGCTCAGCTTTGCTGGTCTTTAAACTTAGTCTCTAATTAAAGACACGAAAGTGTAGAAACCCCACTACTGTTATCACCCTCATAGAACCGGGTTCTAGGCAATTAACAGAGTGGCAGATTTCGTTAGGGAACGACCGATTTTAAGCGGTTGATTTCCGGCGTTTGCTTTCCTCTGTGCGTGCGCATAAGCTCACTGAATAATCACTGAATAAGCCTCACTGAATGAGCCAGAGTCCTCGCTGAATCCGCCACTGACTATCGCAAAGGGCAGATGTGAGGATTGCTCAAGCTCTCCTTCCTGGTGCTTAGAAGTTTTGAGTACCACTAAACTCCAGCATGGGTTTTATGTTGCGTTATACCGGCCGATAGGCATCAATGGATCCTTTTCCCCGTCACTGTTAGTGCGGAAAAGTGTTCCAAGCTTATTCGCATGCCTAACGCAATACGAGCGGTATGACTGTGAAGTATGCCTTTTATCCGTCGATTATTTTCATAATTGCTTCTGTGTTTTCAAATGAAAGCACCATTATAAGAGTCGCTGGCACTGTCCTAAGTAGGGGTAGCTAATCTTTGCTGCCACTTATGCAAACTCTTCCTCTCGCACCAGTAAAAGTAACCCTTATTCATGGCTTTCAATCTTCATTCCTCTGTTATTCACGCGAGGACTGTCAGGCTCTGCAGCGCACCGTCACATTTCTCCCCAGAATAAATGCGTCGCGGGGCGGCTTGACAGCAGTTCTTATTAACGTCCGCCTAAACTAGGGCGTCAATCGGAAATTGCAGTATGCGCTGCAATGGGCACGCCTAATGCCGACTACTTGTGCTTGAGCGTGCCATACTTTGCCCAAAGGCGCGCGCCCATTCACTCTCTTGCTGCGTGAAACCAGGGACGTATTGGTCAATGAAACGACGAGAAACGAACGGCACAAGTATAAAAAAAAACTGAACAAAGAAACCTACTAGCCGGGAAATTGGATGGTCCAGACTGCTCCTCTGAAACCCCCGGCGGCCCGCCAAGATGGCGGTATTGGAAAGGCGCTAACAGAGAAGGGATTGAGAAGGGCTGATGAGGGGTACGTGGGACGGGGATGGTGTCTTCCGCCCGCAGGATGAAATGTCAGTTTCTACGCGTTGCACTCGAAATTTTGGGTCCGAAAGTTCGGAGAGTAGATTGGACGAGAACGTCGTGCCATTTCATAGCTTCCTGGCAACACTAAGCTGTGGCACGCCTAACCTAGAAAGGTTTGTGAACTCACGCGTGGTTTCTTCGAAGAAGGCTGAATACTTGCTGAGCCTTCGGACTGAAAACATCGCCATCATTTCGGAGCTATCGATCATTCTCAAGAATGCTCTCTGAGTCGAATATTCTTTTTCATGGCGAAAACACTGGTAGCCACACTCTGGCACCTACGCTGATGCTGCTGCTGCTTCTGCTGCAGCGGACGTGTTCCCTAGGGACGACCGTGGAAAACCGATCATTAAACAGACAGCCCGACATGTTTTTTTCCCGTGGTACAGGTAGGGAAGCGTCTATACACGGAAATGGACCAGAACGAGCGTGACCTACTTTCTGGCGAGACACCGTTATTCCCCTTAGAATGGCACTTCGAACGAAACGTCTGGCCAGTCTAAAAACAAAGTTTCATTACAAATCTCTCATGTACTGCAACTACTTGGGCAAGACGTCTTCTCTTGGTAAACAGAACAACAACCCCCAAACACATTCCGGTACCGTAAAACCTCTCCGTGAAGGAGGCGACACCAGCTCAAAAGAAAATTTGTGGTGGATTGGAGATTAAAGACCCCTTTTGCTGGAAAGAAACTCAGGTTTTAGGCTGATGACTTTGTTAAGGTTAATGTCAAGATGGTGCAGATGCTTATCCCGAAGACGAGTACCATAGACAAGCGTATAAAAGTTTCTTCCTGTAATTGGGAAGTGTGTTGGTTTATTGGTTTTATTAGTTGCTAGAAAACAATGCAGCATTTTAAGGCGATTTTCATCCTTGCAGTACTTCAAACAGCTTTTATCCTGTAGATATCTGTCAAGTTGTCTCGGTCTCTGCGCAACAGTATAACTTTTTTTACTGTGTACGACGTTAATCCGAAACGCAAAGCGAAGAGGGTAGAGGGAGTTGACCGACGGTCGAAGACACAGAAGAAAGGGGGAGCGGGGACGTTACTCTGGAACTGTCAAGTATTGCGGAAGCATCTGGTTGCAGAGGAATGGGGAATAAGACTAAAGAGAATTCGGTTCGTCTGCAGTAACATGTCATACAAGCAAAGAAATTCTAAGCACCCCTGTAATCGTAACTCAACGTAGATGGGTTCTGCCTAAATTTTAGGTACAAAGTAAAATTTCGCAGACTCTGTTTAGGTGTGCTATGTGTAATTATATGCTGGCAGGTTACCTCGAGATCGGTATGCGATATTTGTAGTGGCGTGCAATTTAACAAGTTCTCATTTTGTTGGGGAGCTAGTTTGGTCATCATTCTTAGAACAATATGTTTTGCACAAAAAACTAAAGGCAGTACACAAGAAAGGAGACGGGACAAGCGCTAAGTGCTTAGCGCTTGACCCGTCTTCTTTCTTGTGTACTGTCTTTAGTTTTTTGCGCAAAACATATTGTTTTTGTAGTGGTGCGTATTGATGAAGCAGACTGCGGGAAGACACAGACGAACAGAGCAGAACAAACCGATACGGAGTCAGTAATTATTGCTACATTAAAGTGCTGCGGGGTACTGCTTTTAAGGCCAGAACTATCGCTAGGAATTCGGTTTGAAAAATCGGTGTGAAATCAGGTAAACGCAGCGATACTGACCAGTTAAGCTGCGGACTAAAAATTCCCCCACCTGCTCGCTGCTTACGTTGGGATGCATCTGTTGCCACTTTTGCATAATCCTTCAAGCTTGACAAATGTTCGTTCAGTAGTTTGTTGGGTAGAGGAAGGGCGAGGAGGCGCACCCCACCGTGACGAAAGCGCGTACATAGCGTAGGCCAGCCCGCGGAACTAATCCCCCTACCGCGACGAATGCCCAAGTTCCCAGACGGGTGCCGGTCAACACGGTAACTACGTCCACGACGGGACAGACGGACTAATAAAACTCTCCAGTAAAATGACTACGACTCCAGAGGGACACGGACAGCCACATGTTTGTCTGTCAGTTTAACTGTCGAGTCATTAGAAGTTTCATTAAGTTAACACGATAGGAAGTACGCTCAACCGCAAATTACAAACGAACGTGTTTTGTTTTGTGACTCTTTGGACTGCGCCCAGCTTCGATGGTGATCGTACAGCAAGAAAGGGGGTTGATATTTTTATTTGTACGAGCAAGCATTACATTTAGACACAAATGCGTCTTCTTAACCACGCACCTGAAATACCTCTGCTTGCTTTTCATGTGAACGTGGGCATTTTCTGAAAAAACTAAACAAACAGCAAACTGTTGGTAGCCGTCGCGGCTATCCACGGGCATAGAGACAGCGGAATTGTAGATTTACTGTTTTAAATCGCAAATTTAAGATGCGGCGCCCGTGCATTCAGCGAATAAGCACGGAGCTGAGATTCGCTAACACAGGAAACAGATGCTTCAAGTACAAGATGGCGTCTTCCTTTAGCCTAGCGCACCAGCGATCGCATAGCAGAAGCCGCAGAAGTCTTAGGTGCTATTTTTTCGCCGCTTTCAATGTACCTGGGAATATTTCGCGCAGGGAGAGGAAAAAAAAATGAGACGCTGCAAAAAAAGGGCTTGTAAAGAGAAGAAAGTAGAAGAACAAGTAATTTTGTTTTGCGGGAGGACATTTGTCTTTCACGAACAGGAAATGAAGACACTCAAGAAGAAAAGGGTTCACAGAAAAGCCAGAAGGAAAAAAAAAATCTACTGGCACGCAGGAAAACAAGATTGATGATGATGGTTGCATTTAAATGGCGCAAGGCCAGCTGGGGCAAAGAGCGCCAAAAACAGATGGTTAGCTACAACAGATTAAATGTGTATACTAAAATTGAATAGCAACAGAGGTAAAAACAAAGACAATGGAGATGGCTGGTGTAGAGGGCCAGGTTGTGATTTTGTATGTATGTATGTATGTATTTATTGTTCTTTGGAAAAGGAAGATCCACCAACAGGCATAAATTGTCTCGCCTAGGGGGCGGACACCGGAACGCCTGCTGGTGTAGGGGGCCGGAGGAGGATAGGGAGAAAAGAGTACATAGGAATAGGATGATAGGGGAGAAGGTTGACATTGCAATGTATGTAACACGCACAAGGGTAAATATAAAACACACAAGAGAAAAAAAAGGAACAAGGGGAATAAGGGTAAATATAAAACACAAAATAGAAAAAAAAGGAAAAAGGGGAATAAGAGAAAAAAAAGGAGTTGCACATTGAGAAAATTAACATTACAGAGAAAAACTACATATATAGACAACACGTGAATCTACAGAGGACAAAGCACACATGTAAAAGGGGTCACACACGCACACACACAAGTACAGAAGCTGCTTCAGCAGCAGCACTCCACCACAATCTGGGCAGCTAGGCAGAGTTGTAGTGGAGTGCGCTGTGCAGCCCCGAGGCCCGCAGGTATGTACCCAGGGCCTCGAGCACTTTGTCTCGCTCCCTAGCACTGCCCGGGGGCCAAAGCAGATCCTCAAGTGGCCGCGCTCCGTGAAGCACGACCAGCAGCTCTGCCCGCCCTGCCGCAAACTTGGGGCACTCGTATAGTACGTGCGGCAGGGACTGCACGGGCGCTCGGCAGTGGGTGCAGGCGGGGCTGGTCGCCTGCCCCAGACGGTGCTTCCGCTCCGCCGTCCACACGTCCCCCACGCGGAGGCGCAGGATGGCCGAGCGCAGTCGTCGAGGCAGGCGTGAGGCCCGCACAGGCGGCAGGCCCCCTCCGACACGCAGCCGCGGGTCCGGATGCCTGGTCCGGATGTGTCGCAGGATGAGCAGGCGGGCGTCGTACGCTGCCGCCTGAGCCACCATGCCCGACGGGGGCAGCGCGTGTGCCCCGGCGGCCAGCTCGTCCGCCCGCTCGTTGCCATCCAAACCAATGTGGGCGGGGACCCACTGCAGGCACAGTTGAGTGCCCCGGTCCGCCAGCTGTGCCGCCTTCTCCCGGATGCCACGCACCAACAGGGAGTGCGAGTCTCCGTCCTGAAGACGCATCAGGGCCACTCGGGAGTCGTACAGCAGGGCGCAGCGCTCGGGCAAGGGCTCCATCCCCAGCAGCAGGTCCAGGCCCAGTCCGACCCCCACCAGCTCAGCCGTGGCCGAAGAAGAGGCATAGGACAGCCGCTCCTGTCGGGTGGCCTCTCCCAGCACGGCGGCGGCTGCGGCCGACCCCTGCTGCTGCCGCACCGAGCCATCTGTGTATACTAGGGCGTGGCCGTCTAGGTCGCCCCAGACGACACCCCGGGCCAGCTGCAGTTGCCCGCAGTGGGGTGTCCGCCGCTTGCTGTGCAGCCCCGGAAGGTCCAGCCGCACGTCAGCTGCCAGAACAGGAGCGGGGCCACGAGGTCCCGCGTCCACGGGGCCCACCACCTCCTCGTAGAGCATCAGCATGCGCCTCATGCGCGAGTGGTAGTGGCTCTTCAGCCGCCGCAGCAGCGGACCGCCCCCCTCGAAGCGTCTCAGTCGGTCAATCTGGCCAAGTGCCCACAAGTCAGCTGTCATCTCTAGGGTCCACGCCCCCGCCTCGGACAGCGTCTTCTCGCACGGCGAGCTCTGGGGCAGGCCGAGGCAAGCGCGGACCCCCTTGCAGTGGTCTCCCTCCAGCTGCCGCCAGGTGGGTTTCCGCAGGGTCACCAGTGGTAGCGCGTACATAAGGAGGCCCACCGCCGAGGCACTGTACAGCCGGAGGGTCGTTCGCTGCGAGCAGCCGCTGTCACGGGCCACCATCTTGTGCACTGCTGTGGTAGCCAGCTGCGCCCTGGCTCGGAGCTCTTTGGCCGCCTCCCAGGAGGTTCAGTCGGTGGTCCAGGGTGAGCCCCAGGTACCGCACCCTGGCCCTCCACTGGAGCTTCTCGCCGTCGATGGTCAGGCGCCGGGTCCATCCACGGGCGGCGGAGTCCGGATGCACCAGCATGGCGTCGGTCTTTGTCGCCGACAGCTGTAGGCCGACGCCCGCCAGCTTGGTACGGACTGCATCCATGGCCGCCTGCAGTTGCTGCACAATGGCTCGGCCCTGACCCTTGGGCCCCAGCACCCACAGGGCAATTTCGTCGGCGTACACCGAAATGTACACTCGGTGGCCCCCTCCTCTGGGCAGGCAGCCTGGCAGGGCTGCCATCACCAGGTTGAAGAGGAAGGGGCTGATTACGGAGCCCTGTGGGGTGCCCACGTTCACCGGCCGGGGAGCCGACAGGGCGTCCCCCACCTGCACCTGCGCTGTGCGGCCCGTCAGGAACGCCTCGACGAAGCCCCGCAGCTTGCCCGCAATGCCAGCCTCCTCCATGGCCAGGGAGATGGCATGACGCTGCAGGTTGTCGAAGGCGCCCTTAACGTCCAGCAGCACCAGGGCCGCCACCTGCTTGGTGGCCCTGGCGTGTTCAAGGGCCGCCACGACGTCGGCGATGGAGTTGGTGGCTGCTCGGTGCCTCCGGAAGCCCGTCAGCTGCTCGGGGATGGCCTCTTCCTCCGCAGCGATGGCCTCCATCCTCCGCAGTGCCACCCGTTCGAGCAGCTTGCAGCCGCAGGATGTGAGGGCCACAGGCCGGTACGCCGTGACTGCCACAAGGCCCTTGCCTGGCTTTGGTATGGGCCTCAGGATGGCCAGCAGCCACTCAGGTGGCAGTTGGCCCGTGTCCCATATGACGTTCTAGGCGGCCAGGAGTCGGCCGAACCCCACCCCATCCAGATTGGGCATCATCTGGTAGGTGAGGCCGTCTGCTCCTGGCGCCGACTTACGCTTGCAGCTGAGGAGGGCACTGCGGAGCTCAGTTTCTGTGATGGCGGCGTTGTTGAGGGGGTGGTGCACCTCCCCCGTCCCAGCAACAGCAGCAGCGGGCCCTGATTCCGCCTGGTGTGGCGGCAGGAATTGTGCAGCGAAGAGGTCGGCCAACTCCACAAAGCTGGCCTGCTTGCGGATGGCCATGGCAGCCAGGGGGTTGCGGTTTCTCTGGGGTTTCAGGATGGAGTTGAAGATGCCCCAGAGGCGGCGGCAGCGTGGGTCGCAACGCCCGCAGCTGCAGCAGCTTCAGGTACGGCGTGGTGGCCCCCTCGGCTACTGTGCAGCTCTGTGTGGATTGCCTGGCGCAGCAAACCAGGCCCCGGAACAGCTCGGCTCCCTCCCCCAGGTCCTGCTCGGCGAGGCAGCGCCGGAACCGGTCCCAGTGGGTGACGAGGTGCAGTGTAGCTCGCTTGGCTGTCCTGTCGGGTGGTGCGATGTGCATTGGGTAGTGGTCGGAGCCCCACGTGCTGGGCTCCCTCCTCCAGGTGGCCTCAACCCCGGCTGACACTAGGGTAAGATCAATGGCGGTGGCTGCAGAATTGCCACGCCGGAAGGTGCTCTCACCAGTGTTCAGCGCAGGCAGGTTGAGGCGCAGCATGGCGTCCCACAGATGCTCACCGCGAGCGTCCATCCGGCCATCTCCCCACGCAGTGTGGTGTGCATTGAAGTCACCACAGAGGAGATGGCGGGCTGCGCACAGGGACACCAGCCGATCCAGGAGGCACGCGTCCCAGCGCTGACCAGGGCGCACGTACACACTGCACACTGTAATGTCTGCACCGCCCGCATTCAGCCTTAACGTCACTGCCACGCACTCCTGCACCACTGTCGTCACCGCACTGGTATCCAGCTCTACGTGCTGCACATCGTTCCTCACAAACACCGAGGCACGCGAGGTTCCTGGGGGGTGGGACGGGTCGCCACACACTACCGCCGAGCACTGGGCACTGTCACACGCCGTGGGGCTGTGATAGCCGATGTAGCCCGGCAGGCGAATCCCCCCCGAGCCGTGTCTACCCACACGCACATAGCTCTCCCGTAGAGCCACGACATGGGGCTCGTGCTGCAGCAGAAACGCACTCAACTCCGCACGACGCGGTCGCAGAGAATTGACGTTCCACTGCAGCATGATATGAGTTTCAGAAATATCATGCATGATATGATATGAGTTTCAGAAATTGAACTTCTGATAGATACTTAAAAACACGTTTGACAGTAAACATTGGTTCATCGCCTAAGAAGTACGATGGGTGGAGTGGGATTGGTTGTCTGTAGATTTTTGGAAAGTGTTTGCGTCGTGTGGTGTGGAGTGCCTTGCATGTGATTAGTATGTGAACTACGGATAGGCCCTCTCCACACCTGCTGCACACGGGTCTCTGAGACCCAGTGAGCAAGTGTGAATGTGTTACATAAGGGTGGCCTATCCGTAGCCTGGCTAAGGCTACTTCCGTGTGTCTGTCTTGTTTGTCTGTTATGTATCTACCTAGGTGTGACTTTAGAGTGTAGAATTTGTTCTCTGTTTGTGTGTCCCATGTTTGCTGCCAAGATTTGCGTAAGGCTGTCCGTACCAATGGCTTCAGGTCGAGGTAGGGAACACACGGTACATCTATGCTACTGCGGAGAGCAGCCACAGCGGCACCCTGGTCAGCAATTTCGTTCCCCCGAATGCCACTGTGACCTGGAACCCAGCAAACAATTATTTTAGTGTTGCGTGATCAGCAAATGTTAGAGCTTTAATTAGGGACCCGACGCCCCGACCGCCAACGGCAGAAATGCCAGAGGCAGTGATGGGAGCGGAGGGATCCGAGTATCAGCAGCCTAGCCGGGGCACGAATCTTCGAGATCTAGGCCTAAGACTAATGGACCATTACCATAGTCTATAGATAGGGAGTATCCGCGCCCTGCGCGGCCGCGGACCTCCCGCACGCCGGACGTTTTCTATAAAGTCTTTTCTCTATCTCTCTTAATTAGATGCTGGAGCACAATGTTTTTCGTAGGTCTGAAGCAATGCAAGGCTGTTACCACACTTAGAGAGTCTGTAAAGATAATGGAGTGTTCTGTTCTGCTTTGTGTAATGTGTTGTACTGCTAATAAGATACCATGCGCTTCTGCCGCAAAAATGCTGCCATTTCTGTGTAATGTCTTCGTACTGGTAAAGTTGGGGCCATATGCAGCACATGCGACGGCCGAAGAAGACTTTGAAGCATCGGTGTAGAAGGCGGTGTGCGGGTATTTGTGTTGTAACTGTAGGAAGTGCTGCAGTATAGGTTCTCTGGGCCATTTCGTTTGTCGATATGTTTAAAAGAAATATCACACGAAATTCCTGACCTCTCCCAAGGCGAAACGAGGTCAGCAATGGAATACTTTATGGTCTCCTCAAATGAAATCCCTAGTTCCTCAGCGAGGGCTCTCACTCGTATAGAGAAAGGAACGGGTATCGACGGCCGTGCTGCAAACAACGGATCGGATGAAATGTTGTTTATGATAAAGCTACATGGGTGATTTTTTACAGAAGTCGCCTTAATAGCATACAGCAAGGAAGTGTAAGAACGCTGGTGTTCAAGGCTCCACCTGTCACACTCTGCATACAGGCTTTCAATGGGACTCGTCCGGAACGCTCCAGATGCAAGACGGAGACCCAAGTGCAGGACTGGGTCCAACAATATCAGAGCAGTTTTACAGGCGGAACCATAGACGACACTCCTGTAGTCCAACCGTGAGCCAATAAGGCTGGTAAAAACGCGGAGGAGTATTTGTTTGTCTGCTCCGTAGGAGCAATGCGAGAGTACCTTCAGGATATTCATGGTTTTCAGGCATTTCTGTTTCAGGTGTTTTATATGCGGAATGAATGTCAGTTTTTCATCAAGTACCACGCCTAAAAATTTGTGTTTTTTTAGAGGGATTGAGATACCTTTAAGCTTAATATCAGGATCAGCATGAATCCCTCGCCTCCTTGAAAATAGAAGAGAAGTACACTTTTCTGGATTAAGCTTAAATCCATTCCTGTCTGCCCAGTCAGTGACTTTGTTGACACCAAGCTGGACGTGCCTCTCGCAAACCGACAGATTACAGGATTTGAAGGCGAATTGAACATCATCTACATAGAGAGAGTAACAAATGGTTGGTGGCAAGCCTTTTCCAAGAGAGTTCATTTTTATAATAAACAGCGTGCAGCTCAAAACACCCCCTTGAGGCACACCGTTTTCCTGAACGTGAGCTCGGGAATATGTATTGCTGTCACAAACTGGAGCGTACGACGTCTAAAAAGTACCGTATAAATTTTCCATTTCATTGTACAGCGCCTAATTCTTCTTGCAGTCGTTCGATTCATTCAGTTCGGTTCCATTCGCCCCTAGACAATATGGAGCTTTCTCGAACGAAGAGACGGTAACACGATCGCTCGCCGGCGAGAAAAACAACAAAAATAAAACCTCCGCCGCTCCGGTTTCGTCGAAGCTTCCAGTACTTTCGAGGAGGTGCGCGTGGCCTTGCCAGTGCTTAAGAGCGTCGATGATTCTAGAAGGGAGAGAAGAGTGAAGTTATTCGCTGACGGCGGCGGGCGCGTTGTGAGTTGTGCTCTCCCTCTCCGCGCCGGCACGGTTATAAAAGGAGGAGCCGCGCCTCAGAAAACCAGCTACGTTTGGACGTCGTGATTGACAACGGTTCATCACACCATCGGCGACCCGCGCCCTGGAGGACTCCAACGTAGTCCCGGGCCTCGAAGCACCGTGATCGTCTCGGACGGCCTGGCCTACAGCGAAGCCACGCTTCCCAGGTAGCCGAATCGCCTCCGACAGCGGTACATCGTCCGGCCCGGTCGGGGAATATGCTGGGACTCTGTCTCTCATAAGCATCGAACTGTTCGTTTTCTTTTGTTAACTGCTCCGATTCGTAATATTCATTTGTTAACGCTCCTGTTTGTATGATTTTGTCTAATTGGACTGTTTCTTGCATTTGAATTCCATCTAAGTTGCCTGTAATTATCGATCCGTTACCTCGTGCTTGTGTTTGTAACTTGCCTGTCTGAATATAAGTCTTTGTGCTGTTTCCCGTTCAAGGCTCTTGCTCATTCTTGCCGCTCTGGTTGGCGAAAGCCGCACATCACACGGCCACCCCCTTTGTCACCTGTTCCCTGTGGATTCGGTGGGGTTTGTTGGCTCTCTTGAGTCGACTCCCCATATCTTCCGACAGTGCACCCTAATTTAAGGAAACGGGTGACAATTGCCCACTCTCACACGAAAAGTTCTTTCTGACATGTAACTTGCAAGCGTATTTAACATGTTGCCTGACAAACCAAAAGACTTAAGGTCGCTAAGAATTCCATAGCGCCATGCAGTATCGTACGCTTTTTCAATATCGAAAAATACTGTCATACAATACTGTTTATGAATAAATGCATCTTTGATGTAGGATTCTAAGGCAACGAGTTGATCATTTGTAGATCGACCTGCCGTGAAGCCTGCCTGGCAGCTCTCGAGAAGTCCGTTGTACTCCAAAAAGTACACAAGCCTTCTGTTAATCATCTTCTCGAGGAGCTTACACAGGCAGCTTGTCAGGGCGATAGGGCGATAACTGGCGGGGGAGGATGGGTCCTTACCCTCCTTCAGAAAATCAATAACTATAGCCTCCCTCCAAAACCTCGGGATGTGCCCCGAGAGACATATTTTGTTGTAAAGGTGAAGGAGTGTTACAAGAGTGTCTGTGTGTAGGTGTTGTATCATTGTATATGTTATGTTGTCTGGGCCCGGCGCTGAAGGCTTACAGCCGCTCAGAGCAGCCCTTAGTTCATGAAGCGAGAACTCGGAGTTATATGAAGTGGCTGATCTGTTGTTATCACATAATGGCTTCTTTTCAGCGGCCATTTTATGTTTCAGGAAAGTGGTTGTGTAATGTCCGGAACTGGACACGTGTTGGAAACGTTGTGCGAGTGTGTTAGCCTGGTCTTCGAGCGTGTCTCCTAATGGGCTAACCAGGGTCAGGCTGTGTGTCTGTTGCGCTTTAAGTTTCCGTATTCTTGTCCAGACTTTGTGGGTGTCAGTGTACGAGTTTATGGATGTGAGGAAGGCACGCCAACTCTCCCTCTTTGCCTCACGGCGCACGCGCTTCCCCCGGGACTTCGCTCGTTTGAAATATATCAGGTTATCTGAAGTAGGGTATCGACGAAGGATACCCCACGCCTTGTTCTGGGCCTCTCGTGCCTGCCTACAGTCCTGGTTCCACCAGGGCCTCTTTTGGTTGCGTGGGGCACTGGAGACCTGGGGAATGGACTTTTCAGCGGCGTCAAGAATGTGCGCCGTGACCAGTTGGGTTGCTTCCTCTATGTGTACTTGTGTTATGGATGTGTGGTGTAGTTTAGATGTTTCTGTGAACGTGTTCCAATTAGCTCTCACTTCATTGAACTTTTTGTGGGAAGGGGAACTGTTTCGGCCTATATATGACAGTGAGGTAGGAAAGTGGTCACTACCGTACGGGTTGGTGTCCACCTCCCATTCTACGGAAGGGAAGAGAACTGCTGAGCCAATAGCGAAGTCTAGGTGTGAATAAGTGTTGTGTGCTATGTTATGGTATGGAGGCTGTTTCTTGTTAAATAGGCATGCTCCTGATGATGTTAAGAACCTTTCAATGAGGCGACCCCGCGCATCTGTTCGAGAAGAGCCCCAGAGTGAGTTGTGTGCATTCAGGTCACCTAATAGTATATAAGGTTCAGGTAACTGATCTATCAGAGTTTCGAAATCAGAACTTGTTAGCCGATGATCAGGAGGGATGTATATAGAGCATATTGTTACTAGCCTGTGAAAGATTATCGTTCGGATGGCAACAGCCTTGAGGTTAGTGCTCAGAATGACCGGATGACATGCTAAGGATTTTTGTGCGATTATAGCCACATCACCAGAAGAGGTTGGGCACCCATCTGTGTCCTTTCTGAAAACCAGATAATTGTTGAGGAAGTTGGCATGTTTTCTGTTTAAATGTGTTTCTTGTATGCACATGACACGTGTTTGGTTGGCGTGCAGTAACTCGTATACATCATCAAGATTTTTAGGAAGGCCTCTACAGTTCCATTGGATGATATTTTGTCTTCCCATTATAGCCATTTAAGAGCAACTGGAGTTGTGTATGAGTGTGTATTCATGTGCTATCTCTCGGGGCTTGTACTCTTGGGAGGGGCTTTTTGGGCCTGTCTGTTGGCTTGGACGTCGAAAGCCGTTCTTTGCGCTGCGATGCAGGCAGATACGGCCCGACGTCCATCTCATCTCCAGATGTCCTGGGTGTGCCCGACAGACTGGGCTCCCTGGACATGGATGTAGCACCCTTTAGGGCGTTTTTCTCTTCAACCACCACTGCCGAGCGCGTAGTGGGCGCCACGGGCAGGACAGGTGGTAGGGCGAGATTTCGAGAGGGTGTGGTTTCCTCCGTGTCCATTTCTTCAGGGCTCTCGGGTGTGCTCGAGACCTGTGAGGCAGGAACAGGAGTGACTACGCTCCCATCAGCATGAGTGGCCACCTCAACCACTGCCGGTCCAGCAAGTGGCGTGGTGACCGGGGCGGCTGCCACAGGCAGCCTCGTGGGGGGCGGAGACGGGAGCAAGTCAGCTGAGCTGTATTGCGTTGCCGCCAAAACCAGGCGCCGCTCCGCCCCCCGGCGAGCAGCGTCGGCGTACCTTCCGGAGTTGAAGAGTGCAAACCTCTTCCGGGCCTCCGGAAAGCTGATGTTTTCATTGACCTTCAATGTGATGATTTGTTTTTCTTGTTTGAATGTTTCACACGATCGTGAATATGCTGCGTGAGGTCCATGGCAGTTAGGGCAGGTGAAGTTGCTTGCGTCGCAGTTGTCTGTGAGATGGTCAGGTTGACCACACTTTGCACATTTTGGTCTCCCCCGGCAAGAGTTGGTACCGTGCCCATACCGTTGGCATTTGTAGCAGCGGTGTGGGTTTGGCACATACGGGCGTATGGGACATCGCAAGTAACCTGCCGTCACGAAGTCTGGTAGTGGGGTTCTGTGAAAGGTAAAAATTACGTGCTTTGTTTTAATCTCTTTCCGTTCTCGTCGTATTGTGATGCGCCGGACTGCTGTGACCCCTTGGTCACGCAGTCCTTCAAGGATGTCGGTTTCGGTTTCGGTGATTAGATCGAGTTCGGAGATGACGCCTTGAGAAGTTTTTAAGGTTCTGTGAGGTGTGATCGTTATTTCTAGACCATCAATGTTAGTTTGTTGAAGGAGCTTATTGGCCTGCTCTTTGTGGCTGACTTCAATGAGCACATCACCAGAAGTAAGTTTTTTCGCCTTGTGGTTTTTCCAGCAACACTTTCAAGAAACTTTGCAACAAGGAAGAATGATTTTCCACTTACAGGGGTTTTTTTTGTCAAGAGATTGCATAATGAGGAAGCGAGGAAAGATGTCAGTGCTTCGGAGGTCAATGTTCAGAAGAGGTTTGGAAGTTACTTCGGTGCGGGCCCTTTTGAGGACCCGATCATTTGGTTTGGGGGGGGGGGTTTAGAGAATACCATAAACTATAGTCTAAAGCAGGGGACGGGGGTACTTTCTTCGCTCGGGTTACCCTTATAGCGAGAGAGGTCCCGGAGCTCCCTGCCTGGTAAACAGACAGGGAGCCCATCCACCGGAGCTTGACCTGGGCTCCGACGGCCACCGTTTGTGGTTTCTGCCCTTCACCTTAAAACTCGTAGCCACGGTAGATTACAGCATGAGTATGGGGGCTCGGGGTCCACGGTATCGCCAGTACCGTCACCAAGATTGCTCAAGGTGCCCCGTGCGGGGAGGAAAACAAGATTAGAATGCACCATAGCCCTCCTTACCAAGTTTTGTAGGCGAAGGAGGGATAGCATTGCAGCATAAACAAAAGTGCCAAGCATAAAAACGATAAACTAAAAAGGTGTCAGTCAACAAGTAAAGCAGCGACTGCTTCGTTTTTCGTCACGTGCTTTATAGCATCCGTACATAGAGATCTGTATGGTAGCAGAGAATATACAAAAAGCGAGGAGGTCTGACACGTAACGTAGATAAACAAGCAGTTCCCTGGCAAACAGTCGGGCGTCATTGGTCAGAATACTGTTTCTGCAGTTATGCGTCTCTAGAGGCGCACACGTCACTCGATTTCTGGTTTCTTTTTCTTGGAATCTACATGAGTTTTCCAACATCCAACACCACACGCGAAGACACGATCGCTGCATAGAATGCATTCTTTTCTTGTTTTCACGTCAGCTATAGATCTATGCGGCATGAAGGCAATATTTCTGTATCGCCCAACCTTGGCGTGTGAAAAGGCGATAGAACAACACAAAAAGAGAGACTGGAGAGAAGAGAGCACCGGGAAAGAGCAACATGCGGGAAAGAATGTAGCACCCTTTGCCACGGTGCGACGTTCCCACGCTAAGTTCAACCAAGAGCACGCTGTACCACCTGCGCATGCGCCCTCCTTTGGTGTGGCGACCCCCGCCGGACCAAACCCCCGCCGTACCCCGTAGAATGGAGAGAAGCCAGTGCAGTGCAGAAAAACGGGGGCGCATCCCGTCAAGCTCCACATTCGCGAGGGAGTCAGGACATGCTCACGCAGTTTTAGAGATCCCCCAATGGCTGTTTAATAATTTTCGTCTGTTTGAAACAGTGAGTATACAGCCGCATTCAAAAATAAGCTGTGACATGAGAGCCTTTCCCCGCTACCGTGGGCAGATTTAAACCACGTACACCTTCATAATTGAAGCAGCTGCGGCGAGATGTCGCCTATGAAGTAAATTGGTATTTTGTGACGCGCGAGTGTTCGTCACTTCTCATTTCTGAGTCTATATTGAGTGGACTGAAGCAGCACATACTCGTCCATGCGGTCAGGGCAATATTCGGGGGGAAAGTTGTGTCACGAGAAGCATCATAAACATGGTGCAGGTTTAACGCTCCCGAACGTAGTTATTACTTGGTAAGGGTAGCACCCTGGGCACGTGGTTCATGTTCAGGCGAGTTAACTTTGGGCACGTCATTGCGGAAACGTTATTTCGTTCTGTGTGTCTGTCCTCACTTCATCCGTGTCTTCTTTTTTTGCGCAAGTTTTTCATGTGGTGTAGTTATTACGAGTGAAAGCAAAGACTATGCGCACCATTATTCGCAAAAATTCCCCTTGCTTGAGATTTCACATCCTGCCGCTTAGCTGTGTCCCTGGACGATTGGCCACATCTTTTTGCTTGCGTTGAAGTGCCTGTACAGGACAACCAGTCGGCGCGGCATCGCTGGCGAGACTGGCACCAAGCCGCCTGCGAAGCAGCCCTTAAATCCTTGCCTATTCACGTAGTTTGCTTGCTCTGAAGTGCACGCACGTACCACCTGGCTGGAGGTGAGCAATCGAGCGCAGGCTAAGCAGCTGTTTCACACTCGCCTTGTCCTGTGGTACACAGAGGCGAGACTCCGAGTGAGCGAAGCAAAAAGCGCAGCATACGCGCCGGCGGCTGGAGGTAACTGGCGCCGCGATGAATGACCTTGAATTCATAATGAAACATGCTTCCTGCACAGCCATTACAGACACAGCCAAGCCTAGCCACGTTTCCTGTAAACAAAGCATTGGTTACCAGCTTGGGCGTAGTTCGTTCCACAACAGTGAACGTCGACTGCGGAATGAATACCTTGTGCATACAGTAGGCTAGAGTTTACTATTACCGCGACAGTGTTGATATTGTTTACCATCACTCCTGGCATGTGAACGTCGCTCTCTTCACAACAGACACGCCGTACTTCCAAAGGTTCTAAGCAAGGTCCTCCAAATACCCGCCGCGGTGGCTCAGTGGCTAAGGCGTTGCGCTGCTGAGCACGAGGTCGCGGGTTCGTTTCCCGGCCGCAGCGGTCGCTTTTCTGATGGAGGCGAAAAGCAAAAATGCCCGTGTGTACGAGATTTCGGCGCACGTTAAAGATCCCCAGGTGGTCAAAATTAATCCGGAGCCCTCCACTACGGCGCGCCTCATCGGATGCGTTGCGTCGGCGCGTTAAACCCTACAATCAATCAATCAATCAAGGTCCTCCAAATACGTGTTCGGCAGTCTGCTACACTGCAGACGCTCAATACGATAGATTGCAAACCCGTATATGTGCGTCTCTAACTCGAATGCGTTAATGAAACTTCTCTCAACTTCTACTAGGAAGCTCGCCGCAAACTTTAAAGCAGGACTTGGCAGACCCCTGACGCCAGTGCGTCGTGTAGTGCAATCCATATTTCCCTCGGCACATAAAACTGTGGGCGAGGTTGCGCTGCCAACTGCGTTATCGGCACAGAAGCGTCCTGCCGTCACCCTTTCTTTCACCCACGGCCACTTTTGTCTCTTATCGGCGTAAAAATAGAGAAAAAGTGTTTTCGAATTCTTAGTCGTAACCTCACTCCGTTTGTAATAGGATTCGCAAACACTGAGGCACTCTGGGTTGGCGTGAAAACGATTACACGTGTAAAGTTACCAAATCCAGCAATGCGAGATAACAATGCACAATGCCCAGTGAAGCCCTGTGACAACAACCACACTTTTTACTCTGTGAAAGAGTGGGTAATCTTCGTCAGGGTATTTCTGTTAAGCGAAGCTTTCAATGCCTCCCTAAAGCCGTCCGACGCTAGGCAAAACAGACTATAAGAAAGCCAAGTTTATACTCGCGCCTCACGAAAAAAAAAACGCTTCCCGTGGTATAAGCGGAAGCTGGGATTCTCGCGTTATGAAGGCGGCATCATTCCCACATGGTCGAGGCACCTTGGATTCTCCTAAAAAACGAGTTTTGATTTTTTTGTAAACTGAAGTTGCTCACAACTTCAGCTCTTACGGTTTGAGGCTTTGAGTGAAAAAGTGGGAATAGTGCCGAAAAAAGCATTGCAATTAATCCTGCTTAATAGCATGTTCACCAATGTTCGCCGATGCAGATTGTTCTGAAAATGCCACCTTTCCATCCGCAGTGCGCCCCATTATACCCGCAGAAGAGTTGTATTGAGAGCGGTGTCCTATTCACGTGACCCTCTAACATCAAGCGTCGTTCAGTTCCCGGCCCTCAATTCCGCTCTGAACGGTTATAATACGCGCTTGGCGTAGCATGTGCTCTTTATATTTGCTTAACGAAATTAGTCGACCTGAAAACGCGCGTGAGCCAAAGGCTGCTTTTTCACGTTACGACCTCATCATTGCCCCATCTGCGCCGTAATTTCTAATCGCGCCACGCGATTCTGAAGCATTTTGTTGGAAGTGCGCGCAATATATTTGGTGCGCTCGGTAATAACTCTATGAATGGGAGGAAAAAATAACAGGCCCTCTCTGATGAGGCAAAATGGTGCACAGAAAGCGACGGACTCTGGCTAGCGAACGTTCGTGCGTAAATTTCTTTCTTGGCATTTTTGAACAAAGATACGCCAGTGTCACTTCTGTTAGTATTTTGTCACCTCGTCTTTCCACTGCTTATTGTTAAGTCGATGCGATTGACTCAACTAGCCATAAATGACATAAAGTAAGTCCCTTAGCATGCTTTTTTACGTTATTTAGGTATTACTCTGGTACCTGCCTGCGTAAAGGAAATGTCCACCTAAGCGTGATAGCTTGAAACTACTACATTTTCCTTCTATCACAGCGCGGCACCATTTAAGCCTCTTGTCGCCGAATATTTGAGTTTTGGGGTTTTGTAGAAGACGTGGCTGCTATGAAACCTTCTCCGCTGCCCGAGAGGCGGCGCATCTGCTGCTGAACAGGCGGCATAGGTCTTTTCTGAAATGCATAAGTGACGCATCCACCAAGAAGCGCGACAAGAAGTTTGTGGATGGGCGAAGGATTCCAGATTCCGAGAATGCACAAAACCATTGGTATGGAGGACGGCCGTTACGTTTGTGTTTACGATCAAGGAGCAAATTTTTTGCCGATGAATGGTGACTACGCCTTAGTGTAGATGGACATCTTTCACCGGTAAGAGGGAACAAAGTGCGTCAGAATACCCACAAGAAAGAAAAAACATAATACGATTAGGTGTCACACAGTCACAGATGTTCGAGGCAAATGAGGGGTATTTGAGGGAAGTGTAAATCGAGGCAGTGATATATGCGCCCAGTGATAGTCAAGGCAAACGCAAATAGCACTACCTTGCACGTTCAGCTATGATACGCGTTTGTCAATGCTTGAAACAAAAAAAAAACATTTTGTGGTACGCTATAAGCAACAATGCCTATTTAACAATACATGGAAGGCGGATTTTGTAGAAAAAAAGAGAAAATAATAAAAAGTTCAAGAACTTGCCTGTGTAAAAAAATTGCTAAAGTTCTTATCAGTCATTCGGCACCAGACATCGACAAACCGCATCGCGAATGTGGTGTCTGGTCCGGCGCGGGGATATAGGCTTTTGCCGAAGAGAGTACATTGGTATCATTAGGGTACCATGAAATCTGAGCTGTTTTTTGGAGGCCAAGGAGGCCGTGTTCTTTAGAAGTGCGGTAGGGTCCTCCCGTTTGACAAGAGGGGTAACGGCACTAACGGGGAAGCACCGCGTATATCTTGAAATATTATTTGTTTGAATTACTAGCAAATTTTTACTTTCGCTGACGAATTAAAAATGTAGGCGGACGAATTAAAGCAACGGCGCCTACCACAAAAGCGAGTCGGCGATCCAAAACTCAGTGGCAGAAAAACGGGAGGCAATCTTGGGGGGGATTCTCGACATGGAGCAGTAAGAGCGTCGTCATGTGCCTGGACAGCCTTTCGCAAATGGCGATGTTTTCAGTTTCGGGCTGTGTTTGGTAGATTGTACTTAAAAGTGCAACGTCACGTGTACACAAGACGGACACTCCTATATACTTTTACTTGTGGTAGCAACATCAGGCTTGAGTGAGTGGCACGGTAAGTCTCCATACACAACTCGTATCATCCCAGAGGCAACCAGAGCTGTAGGTTCTGAATAAATGTAATTACACTGCTGCCGAAGCTGGTTGTACTGACTGCGCCGCTCGTTTTTAATCTGAGTATACTGGAAAGGCTGCGGCGAAGAATTGATTTGATTGATTGAGGGTTTTAACGCGCCGACGCAACGCAGGCGATGAGGCGCGCCGTAGTGGAGGGCTCCGGATTAATTTTGACCACCTGGGAATCTTTATCGTGCGTCGAAAGCTCGTACACACGGGCGTTTTTGCTTTTCGCCTCCATCAGAAAAGCGGCCGCCGCGGCCGGGAATCGAACCCGCGACCTCGTGCTCATCAGCGCAACGCCTTAGCCACTGAGCCACCGCGGCGGGTGGCTGCGGCGAAGAAAGGCCTTCCAAAACCTTTCCTGCTCAATGCATCCCACCGAAGCCCGGTTGAAAAGTTCCACACGTTTCAGTTACTCTTTTTGTTTCGGGTTTGAATTATGTTTACGCAGTGGCCTGCACAAAAATACCGACACCAGCACATTTGACAGCAAGCGGTTGCGTTGCGGTTGCGTAGCAAGCGGTTGAAGCGGTTGCGTAAAATCGGGCGGATATTTTAAGCAATATGTAAGCTGCATGGCTTTTTGTTCTAAATTGAACACTTTAATGGGCCTTGAAGACCGCTGCGTTATCTTACCCCTCAAGGAGAAATATCACTGACTTCTAACTTCTAACACTTCTGACTAACTTTTGACAGAAATCAAGTGCCGGCCACCCGATTATAGGAAACTGTTGTGGAATGTTGGTGTCGCAGTAGGCTGAAGACTCCACAGCACAAGTAGGAAGTTATTTGTGAATTTCATGACGATGGTTTGAAAGAAACCGTTGCGACTAACGCAGATTCTAACAGGTGCAGCTATACAGGACAGCTATTTGCATTACCCAACGTGCGTAGAGCTTTAGTTCTTACTACATCGAAGCTGTTAATAGTAGGGTACTGTCGAATACTCCTCTGTCCGAACCAAGACTCTGAAGCGTGCACGTGACTTGGAAACACGAGGCCTTCCATAGCGATTGGCGTTCGTCTGGGCGTTTTTCTTTTGTTCGTTTTTTTTTTATTTTCTTGTCTGCTTCCTCGCATATATGTGCTCCGCAGGCACTTATACTCAGCGAGTTCTGATGCTCTATATTCAATTTCTTTTCACTTGTACCATCGTAGTTCGGAGGCCCCGTACAGTCCGTGAGCCAGAAGAACAACGCGATTACGAGGAGTGACGGCGCAAAAAAGACAAAAGTTGAATCGCCGCTGGCGGGCAGCCAGCAGTAAAGAAGAAAAGGAGAAAACGCCAAATACATGCCGCAAGGCAGATAAGGTGACCAACGCCTCGGGGCGGCGAACCCGTCGCAAAGAGTCAGCTACCGTGCGGCCAGATAAAAAAAGAACTTTAATAGGGTTTACATTTGGTTCGAAACGAACTTTTCGGACAGCTATTTTAAGTGCACGTGTAACGCGCGGTTCCCCAATGGCTGGTTGGCCTGCGATCGATCACGGGCGTGATAATGCAAAGCGGACACGTGGACTGCAAGTGTTGTGGGACTCATTTCCAAGCGCCGGGTATGTGGCAAATTTTCAAGGGGGGGGGGGGGGGACCATCTATAAACATGATTCTAAACCATGAATGAAGATTGAGTGACATAAAAACGCCCCTTTTAGTTGAATTACGCTCCTTCTCACTGCAACAAGGATATATCCTTACCATTCACTGAGTACCAGGCAATTGCGGACTAGCTGGAAACACTTAGGCTAACGAGGTGGCAAAAAAGGTTTCTGCAGACGCAGATGTTCTACTTCTGCCTTTTGCAAGGCCACACACGACCGTTCTTCTGTCTACCATTTTCCGCCTGACCTCGGAGAGTCACTCTTCCCACCCTGACAACCGTCAAAGAAGGCTACCCCGGCTCGACCCGTACCGTATGTTTCGGTTACCTCCGGGTATTCAGCGAATCCACGCCACACTGTTTCACCAACTACGGCTTGGTGTAGCCGTTAGCCGTCGCTTCCAGCACATTATCGGCGTTACGAGTGACCCCAATTCCGAAACATGTCGTGTACCAGAGACACTTTCGTGTGTTCTCTCCACCTGGAAGCGATACGCGCATCCACGAGAACAATTGGCGAGATCGTTGGCCCGCTTGGACTGCCATGTTGTGTCCGATTAAGTACTGCTGGGCCCTTCGACAAAGCTAGGCGAACATTTTCGTCTCAGGGGTTCACCTCGATGTTCGTGTTTCAGCAATCCTCACCTATAAGAAATGCTTGAGGGTTCCCAGATTTTGTTATGACTACGCAGTCAATTTAAAACTGCGTAAAAGTATAAAATTCTACCTCCTTGCCTCTGAGGTAGTTGTGGGCAAGCGGCTACGATTGGTCTGTGGTAGATTCTCTGCACTTATCAGGGAGTTTGAATTGTTGGAATGTTAGAGCACTGTCAAGATACGCTCTTACAAATTCATGGAGACTGGCTTGGATAACCACACCTGAGGTCTAAAAGGGTATCATGTTACACTGCCCTGTTTATACGCTAAAACCAAAGCTTTTGCGTACTGAGGGTATAAGCCACGACCATGCTGAAAAATACGCACTCGACAATGGCAAAAATTTATTCCCAATGACTTAACTTCTCCTCAAGGGACAGCACTCACGCTAAAGGTTTTTACATCGAAGCAGTGTACACTGGGGCGGAGGGGGAGTCGTGGACAAAAGGGGGCATGCGCGCACTGCTAGCCTTCACCGATGACAGGTCCGTTGTGCTGGAGGCGGGTGATTTAAACGTGGACGTCTCGCTACCCAATGCAACATGTCATCTCTAATCCGTGGTCGAGCGGTATAGGTCGGTGCCTTACACAGACAGTACAATGCCTACGACGCCGGAGGAAGCGGACAGCCAGATGTTTGTCCGTCAGACTAAAGCTCGAGTGCTTAGAAGTTTCATTTAGTAATAGGCTAGAAGTACGCTCAATCGCAAATTACGAAGGAATGTGTTTTTTGGTCACTACTTTGAGTGCACCCCGAGTCACTGGTGATTATACATTACAGCGTCGAAGGGGGCTGAAATATTTTTATGTGATTTGTATGACGATTATTACATTCAGTCACGGATGCGTCATCTGAACCACGCAAGGACAATACCTCTGCTTGACTTGCATGCGAACGTGTGGAGTTTGTGTATAGAATAAAGAAATACCAAACTGTTGGCACCCGTCGAGACTATCCAGGAGCGTAGAGAGAGAAAAGCTGTAGATCTACTGTTTTAAAACGAAAACGTAAGAAGTGGGGCCCGTGCATTCAGCGAATAAATACGGAGCGGTCATTCGCTAACACAGGAAACAGATGCTTCAAGTACAAAATTGGCGGCTTCATTCTGCCTAGAGCACTAGCGATTGCGTAACAAAAGCCGCAGCAGCCTTTTCGTCTTCTTTTTTCTCCGCTTTCAAAGTACCGTTGAATATTTCGCGCAAGGAGAAAAATAAAAATGAGAAGCTGCGAAAAAGGGCTGCTACGGAGAACAAAGTAGAATATTAAGTCATTTTGTTTTGCAGGAGGAAATTTCTCGTTTACGAACAGGAACTGAAGACACTCAAGAAGAAAAGCGTTCACAGAAAAGCCAGAAACAAAGCACAATACGCGGCCGCAGCAAAGCAAGAATAAATGCTGCACATCCCTTCTTACCAAGTTTGGTAGGCGAAGGAGTGGTAGCATTGCAGCACCAACAGTGGTCCACATAAAAACGATAAACTAAAAAGGAATCAGTAAACAGGTAGAGCAGAGACTGTTTCGTTTTTCGTCACGTGCTTTATAGCATGCTTACATAGAGATTTGTATGGTCGCAGAGAATAGCCAAAAAGCGAGGAAGTCTGACACGTAACGTAGATAAACAAGCAGTTCCCCGGCAAGTAGTTTCATTGGTCAGAATAATGTTTCCGCAGTGCTGCATCTCTAGAGGCGCACACGTCACTCGATTTCTGATTTCTTATTCCCGGAACCAGCTTGAGTTTTCCAACGTCAAACCCCGCACGGGAAGACGCGATTGCCGCATAGCACGCAGAATGTTCTTGTTTTTACGTCAGCTGTGAATCTATGCGGCATTAAGGCACAAATTCTACGTCGCGCAGCCTCTGTGTGTGAACAAGGCGATAGAACAGCACAAAAACGCCAAGTGAAGCGAACGCGGGGAAAGAGCTACGTGCGGGGAAAGAGATAGATGCGTTAGCAACGGTGCCGAAGTTCCCACGCTAAGGTCAAGCATGTGTGCGCTGTGCCGCCTCCGCGTGCACCATACTGGGGTCCGGTGACCCCCGCCACTTTTCGCCACTTCTCGCCACTTTTCGCACGCAGTCTTAGAGATCCCCCAATGGCTGTTTAACAGTTTTCGTCTGATTAGAGCAATCACTCTACAACCGCATTCTGAACTAAGCAGTAACACTACAGCTTTGCCCTGCTACCGCGGGTAGGTTTAAACCACGTACAGCTTCATAATTGAAAAATTCGCTGCGAGATATGGCCTATGAGATCAATTGGTATTTTGTGATGTGCGAGTGTTCTTCACTGCCCATTTATCAATCAATAATCAATGGACTGAAGCAGTTACTTGTTTATGCGGTCAGTGCATTATTCTCAGTAGCTGGTATGACGGGCGAAATTTGTGTCACGAGAAGCATCATAAAGATGGTGCAGGTTTAACGCTGCCAAAAAGTAGTTATCACTTGGTAAGGGTAGCATCCTGGGCACGTGGTTCATGTTTGGGAGAGGTAGGTTTGGGCACGTGGTTACGGGAGCGTTGTGACGTTCTGTGTGTCTGTCCTCACTTCATCCGTGTCTTTAATTTTTGCGTAATTTTTTCAATTGGTGTAGCTATTACGAGTGAAAGCAAAGACTATAAGCAGCATTATCGCAAAAGTTTCCTTTGCTTAAGATCTCAAGCCTGCCGCCTAGCTGTGTCCCTGGACGATTGGCCACATCCTTTCGCTTCCGTTTAAGTGCCCGCATGGAGAACCAGCCGGCGCGGCATCGTTGGCGAGACTGGGACCAAGGGCCTGCGAAGCAGGCCTTAAATCCTTGCCTATTCACGTTGTTTGCTTGCACTTAGGTGCACTCACGTACCACCTGGCTGGAGGTGAGCAATCGAGCGCAGGCTAAGCAGATGTTTTACACTCGCCTGGTAAGGTGGTACACAGAGGCGAGACTCCGAGTGAGGGAAGCTAAAACCGCAGCTTACGCGCCGGCGGCTGGAGGTAACTGGTGCTGCGATGAATGACCTTGAAGTCATAATGAGACATGCTTCCTGCACAACCATGACAGACGCAGCCATGCCTAGCCACTTTTCCTGTAAACAAAGCAATTCCTACCAGCTTGGGCGTAGTTCGTTCAAGAACAGTGTACATAGAATGCGGAATGAATACCGTGTGAATACAGTAGGCTAGAGTTTACTATTACCGCGACAGTGTTGATATTGTTTACCATCACTCCTGGCATGTGAACGTCACTCTCTTCACAACAGACACGCCGTACTTCCAAAGGTTCTAAGCGAGGTCCTCCAAATTCGTGTTCGGCAGTCTGCCACACTGCAGACGCTCCATACGATGGATTGCAAACTAGTAGATGTGCATCTCTAACTCAAATGCGTTAATGAAACTTCTCTCAACTTCAACTAGGAAGCTCACCGCAAACTTTAAAGCAGCACTTGCAGACACCTGACGCCAGTGCGTCGTGTAGTGCAATCCATATTTCCCTCGGCACATAAAACTGAGGGCGAGGCTGGGCTGCCAACTGCGGTATCGGCACAGAAACGTCATGCGGTCACCCTTTCTTTCAGCCACGGCCACTTTTATCTCTTAGCGGCGTAAAAACGGACCAAAGTGCTTTCGAATATTTTGTAAGATCATTCTATTTGTAATAGGATTCGCTAACACTGAGACACTCTGTGTGGGCGTAAAAACGACTACACATGTAAAGTTACTAAATCCAGCAATGCGAGATAACAATGTACAATGCCGAGCGAAGCCCTGTGACGACAACCCCACTTTTTTACTGTGTGGAAGAGTGGATAATTTTCGTCAAACTATTTCTGTTAATTAATCGAAGTTTGCAATGTCTCACTAGAGGCGTCCTACGCTAGGCAAAACACACTATAAGAAAGCCAAGTTTATACGCGCGCCTCACGAAAAACAAAAATGTTCACCATCTTCCCGTAGGGGAACCCTGAGTAGAATGCGAAGCAGCCATGTGGTCGACTCAAGTTCCCATTAGTTTTCAGTTCGATCGCGGTGGTGCGGGAGGAGAATGAAGCGAGTAGAGCACGCGCGCGCGTCATTTATACCGCGGAGCAACAGTGGCGCCCCCAACGGAGTATGCAGCGGCTACCGTAGCGTCTCTAACCCTAAGCTGCTTCGCGTTATCGCGCGCAGAACGGAGGTGTTGCCATTCGTTGCGCCATCCGGGAGAGGAGAAGAGCATCGGAGAGGAGAGGAGGAATGCCTCGCATACTACTCAGGGTTCCCCTGCGGGAAGATGACGACGATGGTTGAACGCGAAGGTATCTCGTGATGAATTCTTCGGTTGGCCACTCCCTAGGGGCATCCTGCCACAATCATCATCAGCGGTGCCAGGTCGGGCATGCGCAGTGGGGGCGTGGACGCCACACAACGGCGCCCACACAACGGCGGAGGGAACAGGCTCGACCATAGGCTGCTTCGCATCTAAAAACGCTTCCTGTTAAGCGGGAGCTGGGCCCTTCGCATTTTGTAGGCGGCGTCGTTCCCACATGGTCGAAGCACCTTGGATTCTCCTAAAAAACGGGCTTTGATATTTTCCGAACTTATGATGCTGCACGGCTTCAGCTCTTACCGGTTGAAGTCTTTAGTGACAAAGGGGCAGGAGTGGCGAAGAAAAAGCACTGCAATATATCCAGCTTTATAGCAAGTACACCAATGTTCGCCGATTGAGATAGTTCTGAAAATGCCGTCTACCCATCCTAAGTGCTCCCCATAATACCTGCAGAAGAGTTGTATACAGAGCGGTGCCCTATTCGTGCGACCCTTTAACGTTAAGTGCCCTTAAGTTCTTGGCGCTCAATTCCGCTCCGAGCGGTTATAATACGTGCTTGGCGTATCTGGTGCCCTTTATATTTGCTTAACGAAATTAGTCCACCTGGAAACGCGTGTGACCCAAAGGCTGCTTTTTCACGTTACGACCCCATAATTGCCCCGTCTGCGCCGTAATTTCTAATCGCACCGCCTGATCCTGAAGAATTTTGTTAGAAGGGCGCGTAATATATTCGGTCTGCTCGATATTAACGATTTTAACTCTATGAATGAGAGTTAAAAAAGAGGCCCTCTTTTATGAGGCAAAATGGTACACATAAAAAAGGCCGACTCTGGTTAGCAAACGTTTGTGTGAAAATTTATTTCTTGGCGTTTTTGAATAACGATACGCCAGTGCTCGCTTCTGTTTGCTTTGTCTTTGCGCTGCTTATTGTTAAGTCGATGCCACGGATCCAACTAGCAATAAATGACATAAAGTAAGTCTCTTAGCGTGCTTTTTTTGCGTTATTTAGTTATTACTCTAGTACCCGCCTGTGTAAAGGAGGTGTCCACTTATGGGTGGTAGCTTGAGCTAGTACGTTTCCTTTCTATCAGAGCGTGGCACCACTTAAGCCTCTTGGCTCCGAAGATTTGGGGTTTGGGGGTTTGTGGTAAACGTGGCTGCTATGAAACCTTCCCAGCTGCTCGGGAGGCTGCACATCTGCCGCTGAACAGGCGGCATATGTCTTTTATAGAATGCTTAAGCGACGCATCTGCCAAGAAGCGCGACAAGAATTTTGTGGATGGACGAAGCATTCCACATGCCCAGAATACACAAAACGATTGGTAGAGAGGACTGCCGTCACGTTTGTGTTGACAACCCAAGGAGCAAATTTCTTTCCGATAACTACTGACTACGCCGCAATCTTGCATTCTCAGTTTTCACTGGTAAGGGGAAACAGAGTGCGTCACAACGCCCGCAAGAAAAAAATGAGAAAAAATTTAGCCGTCATAAAATCGCAGGTGCTTGACGGAAATGAGTGATATTGGAGGGAAGTGATATTCCAGGCAGTGATATACGTGCACAGTCATATTCAAGGCAAACTCAAATAATACTACCTTGCACGTTCAGCTTTGTTGGTTATAGAAGAGTGCTTGACCATGAAAATATAATTTTGAGCAATTCTGTATACAATAACGCTTGGTTAACAATAAATGAGCGAAAGCCACATTTTGTAGAACAAACATTTTGTAGAAAATTAAAAATATAAGAAAAGTCCTAGCACAAGCCTCTGTAAAAAAATTATTAAAGTTCTTGGCAGTCATTCGGTACCGGAAATCGACCAACCGCATCGGGATTGTGTTGTGTGGTCCGGAGTGGGGATACAAGCCTTTGCCAATGACAGAGCATTGCTATCATCAATGTTCCATGGAATTTGAATTGTTTTTTGGAGGGCAAGGGAGCCGTGGTCTTTAGAAGTGCGGTAAGTTCCTCCGGTTTGACAAGAATGGTAACGGCACTAACGCGGAGGCATAGCACATTTTTTTAAAATATAACTTGATTAAATTGTTAGCAAAGTTTTGCCTTCGCTCAACCGTAAACCATGTCAAGGGACGATGGAAACCAACGCCGCATAGAGCAAAAGCGAGAAGGCGATTCCAAATTCAAGCTATCCAAGATTCTAGTATAGCTGCAATAAGATGGGCTTCGTCATACGCCTGGAGAGCCTATCGCGAAAGGCGAGTTTAAGTTTCTTGCTTGACTTGGCAGACTGCGGTTAAAGCACAACGTCACGTGTACACAAGATGGACACCCCGAGACACTTTCACTTGTGATAGAAACATCAGGCTTGAGTGAGAGGCGCCGTAAGTCTTCATACACAATTCTTATCATCCCAGAGGCAACCAGAGCTGTAGGTTCTGAACAATAAATGTACTTACACTGCTGCCGAAGCTGGTTGTACAGCCTGCGCCGCTTGCTTTTATTCTGAGTATACTGGAAAGGCTGCGGCGAAGAAAGGCCTTTCAAAACTTTTTCTCCTTAAAGCATCCCACCGAACCTCGGTTGAAAAGTTACACACGTTTCAGTTACTCTTTCTGTTTCGGTTTGAATTATGTTTACGCCGTGGCCTGCACAAAAATACCCACACCAGCACATTTCACAGCAAGCGAATGAAATGCTGGTGTGAAAAGAAAGGGGTGCGGGGAAAGGCTGCCGCTTCGGCTGCTTCTGCGAACTTTCGCGGTGACTGCGGAGAGAAATTGCAAACCCGCAGGCTGCCATCAAAGCGCTGCCTTTGATATCGCTCTTTTCAGAAACCTCGAAAAGAGAAGAGTTTCAGAGCTGTCCCTGCATATTTCTGACGTTTCAGCATATAAATAGACGGGGTGAATGAACAGCTAGAGCTATGGCTTTGCTTGATCTGCGTTCTTTGTTATTCAAGGTCAAGGCTATAACTTTGCGTGACTCGGCCATCGCACCCGATGCGTCAACGATGAATGGTTGAAGCGGTTACGTAAAATCACAACTTCGGGCGGAGATTTCAGGCAACATGTAGGCTTCATGGCTTTTGATTCTACACTAGACATTTTTACCTACCTAGAACACCGCTGCTTCATGCCACCTCAATAAAAATATTACTGACCCGGGTACCACCCCCTCACAGAAATAAAATGCCGGCCACCCCATTATACAAAACTTGTGGAATGCTGCTGTTGCAGAAGCCCGAATACACAAATAAACAAGCAGGAAGTTATTTGTGAATACTATGAGGGCGGTTTGAAACAAACAGTTGAGAGTAACTCAAATCATAAGTTCAGTTACACTGGAGAACCATGTGCATAACCCCATGTGCGTAGAACCTTAGTTCATACTACAGCGAAGCTGTTAGTGCTAGGGCAGTGTGGATTCCTCCTTTGTGCGAACAAAGACTGTGGACCTTCCACGTGCCTTTGAAAAGCGAGATCGTCCATGGTGATTGGCGTTCGACTGGGCGTTTTCTATTGTTCATTTTTTTCTTAATTTGTTGTCTGCTTCCTTGCATATACGTCGTTCCAGCTTTGGTTCAACTCGGGAAGCTCTGGTTCTTTGTATTCAGTTTCACTTCACTCGTGCCGCCGTAATTGAGAGGCCCCTCACAGTTCGTAAACCCGAGCAATAGCGTACCTCGGAAGAATGATGGGAAGAAAAAAACTCCCAAGCATTTCCCCGAGGGTGAACATGGTTAAGTGCGAATGCACGGGGTGATGCTATGAGGGGGAGTAAAGTTAAAATCCGTTGGCATTCGCCCGTGAGCGCGCGCGAGCCGACCCACGGAGGTCTGGCAGTTTATCGCTGCATATATAGGGGGGTAAGCCGCGCCGAGCGCGCCGAGCCAGGTGGCTGAGAGAGGAGGCGAGCGCAAGGGGAGAGGGACAGCGGCGCACGGCAGCTCCAGCCGAGCGAGGGGGAGAGGAGAGAGTGTGACGTCACGGTGGAGAGAGAGGCGCGCGGCAGCTGCTGGGGAGAGGAGGCGCGCTGTGACGTCATACCATGACGTCACGGCGCGAGGAGCGGTGCGGGGAGCGGCGCGCACCCGCGCAGCCACGGCGAGGAGGCGGAGCGAGCGCGGTCACGTGGTGAAGTGATGTCACCGCGCCGTTGCTACCGACGCTCCTCTCCGCTCCACGCCGTTGCTAGGGAGAGGAGGACTGCGGACGCCGCCGCCGCCGCCGCCGGCGGTGGAAGGTTTGGGGTCGCTTATAAAGTGCATTCGCACTTAAAACGACGGAATCAGACTCGCAGGCGGGTAGCGAGTACCAACGAAAAGAAGCACAAACCGGCGTACGCGTGCGGAAAGACAGACAACGTGACCGACGTGGCGGGACCAAGAACTCATCCCATAGACTCGGGTACAGTGCTGATAGATAAAAAAACGTCAATGGAGCTTACATTTGGTTCAATATGAACTTTTCTAATTGGCATGGCTGTATTTGTACCGTGTAAGGTCGGTTGGGGTTCGCCAACGACTGGCCTGCAATCGACAACGTGCGGGATATTGTGTAGCGGACACGTGCACTGCAAGTGCTGTGGGACTCAATTACAGATTTCCGGGACGTCATATATTTTCAAGAGGGTGAGACACGTAAAAACACGATTCTAAACCACAAATGAAGTTTTAGTTACAGAATTACCGTCCTTTTTATAAAATTACTCGCCTTTTCACTGCAACAAGGACACGTTATTAGTATTCCGCGGGTACCAGGCCATTGCGAACTAGCTGGTAACAATTAGGCTGACGAAGGAGCACAAAAGGTTTCTGCAGACGCAGATATTGTACGTCTGCCCTTTTCAAAACGAGACACGACCGTTCTTCTGTCTACCATTTTCCGCCTCGCCTCGGCGAGTCATTGTTCCCACCCTGAGAACCATCATGGAAGGCTACCCCGGCTACACCCGGGGGTAAGTGGCGGTTACCTCCATTTATTCAGCGAATCCACGCCACGCTGTTTCACCGACTACGGCTTGTTGTATGTAGCCTTTACCCGTCGCACCAGCACCTTATCGGCGTTACGAGTGACCCCAATTGTTAAACATGTCGTGTACCAGAGACTATTTCTCGTATTCTCTCCACCTGGACATGATACGCGCATCCTCAAGAACAATTAGCGAGATCATTAGCCCGTTTGGACTGTCGCGTTGTGTCCGAGTAATTACTGTTGGGCCTTTGGACGGACGCGCAGCGTTCCCACAAGGCGTTCAAAGCAGTGCTGACATTAGTGCGCAGCAGTGGCTTGGCAGCGATACGGTAGTTCAGGCCCGTCTTGATGAACTATAACACATAAATTGCATATAGTATAGGCACCTTTTGTGAAGAGCCATTATTTGACCTTTCGCTTCTCCGTCATCTTCACTCCTCTCATCCTCTATCTATGCCTTTTCCCCTTCCCCTTCGCACACACTGAATTTCTTTCCAGAAATAATCACGTGAGGCCTATCAGTCTGTGTATTTTTCATTTAAATAAAATTTGCCGTGACGCATAGCATCACACGTGGCACCACGCGTTGCACTGACTTTTCTTTTTCGAGGTACTCTCAGTGTACCAGTCTCAATGCGTGTATTTGTGGATAGTTTTTAAGACCACCTGCTAATTATGGAAAAGCAACAATTCGGCCCAGACATGTTGCAGCCGGTTTCCGTAGCCGTATTACACGCCAGTGGACCCCAGGTAAGAGGTGAACCACGCGATCCCTCCCTTCACAGCTAGTGTCGTAACAGCTACCGTGAAAGGCACAGCCTCAAAAGCATCAGCCCCCCGCACGGGGCACCTTGAGTAATCTTGGTGACGGTGAGTGGCGACACCGCGTACCCCGAGCCCCCCATACTTAAGCTGTTACCGACCGTGGCTAGAAGTTGAAAGGTGAAGGGTTAGAAGCCGTGAACGGTGGCCGTCGGAGCCCTGGTCAAGCTCCGGCCGATGGGCTCCCTGTCTGTCTATCAGGCTGGGAGCTCCGGGACCTCTTTGACCATCAGGGTAACGTCAAAGAAGAAAGTACCCCAGTTCCCTGCTTTATACTATGCCGCATGGTACTTTCGAAATCCTCTCTTCCAAATGATCGGGCCCCAAAAAGGGCCCGCACCGATGTAATTTTCAAACCTCTGCCCAACATGAAATTTAACACCCCGGACAACTTTCCTCGCTTCTTAGTGATACAATCTAAGAACAAGGAATCTCCAGTTACCTGCAAGTCGGTCTTCTTAATTGCCAAGTTCATTGAGAGTGTAGTTGGCGCGAACTACAAGGCAAAGAAGCTGACATCGGGGGACGTGCTTGTAGAACTATCTAATAAAAAACAATCGGATAGTCTCTTGAACCAGACCGACCTACTTGGCCTTGAAGTAGCTGTAACGCCACACCGGAGCCTTAACAGCTCGCAGGGCGTCATATCTGAGATGGACCTGCTCAATGAATGTGAGTCTGACCTCCTCGAGGGCATGCGTGACCAGGGCGTTACTGCGGTAAGAAGAATAATGATCAGACGCGATGGCAAAGAAGTAAAAACGAAACATGTGATCCTAACTTTTGACCGAAGTGTCCTACCGGAGTCTGTCACTGCAGGCTTCCTTTATTGTAACGTACGACCTTACATACCCAACCCACGCCGCTGCTTCAAGTGCCAGCGGTATGGGCACAGTACTACCACCTGCCGCGGAAAACTGACATGTGCCAAGTGCGCAGGACATCATGACCCTTCAGAGAACTGTGCTCCTAACGTATTGAAATGTGCCAACTGTGAACAACCCCACGCTGCATACTCTCGGTCATGTGCTAAATTCAAAGCCGAGAAAGAAATCATAAACATGAAGGTCACCCAGAACATTACCTATTAAGAAGCACGACAGAAACACTCAATGTTTTCGCAAAGGTATGCCGATGCAGCTCGCCGGGGGGCGGAGCGGCGTCTAGTCACGGCGGCCACCCAGTACTGCGAAGCAGACTTGGTGCCGTCCCAGCCCCCCCAGGTGCTGCCCAAGGCAGCCCAACCATCCGACACGACACCTGTGGCGCCCGCAAGTGTTGTGTTAGCTGCGAGTGTGAGGAGTGACGGCTCTGCCGTCAATCCTCCTCTTCCGGCTGCCAGACTGCAGGCGGCCATGGACGTAGATGTGGTCGGTCCCACGACCACTTCTGTGTCTAACAAACAGTCGGGGACGGCAGGGGCTCCTGCCTCCACTTCGAACATATCCCGAGGCAGAGCCCGCAAGGACTCCATCTCGTCACTGTCCCACCACTCAGATGATGACATGGAGGTTACACCGTCTCTGCCAGTGCCAAAGGCGGAAAGAGAACAGCGCACCATGGCGGGGCGAGGCAAAAAGCCACCAGCCACCCGTGTCACAGGCCCAAGTCAGAACTGATAGATAGTATACATCCAGCCCGAGTCCTCATCTACACCAGGTAAAATCTCTTCCCTAAACATTTATGGTAGCACAAATAATTACACAGTGGAACTGCCGGGGCCTTATTAAAAACCTAGATGATATATATGAAATCCTACACAAAACGCAATCAGCCATCCTATGTTTACAGGAGACACACTTGAAACCTAAGCACACCAATTTCCTGAACCAATACTCAGTATTTAGGAGAGACAGAGATAGCTGCACGCACTGCTCTGGTGGCGTAGCTATAGTTACGCAAAAATCTATCCCTTGCCAATCTCTTCAATTGCGTACCGCCCTAGAAGTGGTTGCAATCCGGGCAATTATTTTCAACAGATTAACAACAATTTGCTCACTATACATTCCCCCTGAATATCGTTTATCTAGCTCTGAATTTGAGTCTCTCATAGATGAGCTGCCGGAACCGTTCCTACTCGTAGGTGACCTGAATGCACACAGCCCACTATGGGGATCTGAACGCACAGATTCCCGGGGCCGCTTGATAGAAAAATTCCTCTTCTCATCCGGAGCTTGTCTCTTTAACAAAAAAGAGCCGACATACTACAACACTACACACAATACATACTCACACATTGACTTGGCGATCGGCTCTTCTGTCCTTTTTCCGGCTGTTGAATGGGAAGTGGACGACAACCCCTATGGGAGCGACCACTTCCCTGTCATCTTGAAAGGCATTGATAAAGCCCGTAACAGTTCCATCTGCCATAAAAAGTTTAAGGAATCTGGTGCTGATTGGTTAAAATTTAAACAATTATCTCAGCTTTCATACACGTCCTTAAGCTATTTGGGCATTGACGAAGCCTGTGAACTGGTGACTGCACACATTCTTCATGCTGCCGAGGGCTCAATTCCGCAAACATCTGATGCCACACCTAACACTAGGTGGCCGTGGTGGAATGAAGAGTGTAGGCTTGCACGGCAGGCTCAAAATAAGGCGTGGGGTGTCCTTCGCAGGTACCCCACTACGCAAAACTTGATTTCCTTCAAACGTGCAAAAGCACAAGAAAGACGCATTCGCCAGCAAGCAAAAAGAGATAGCTGGCGCTCTTTCGTGACTTCTATCAACTCGTACACAAATGCAGGCAAAGTATGGAACAGAATTAAAAAGTTTAATGGACGGAAAACACACACCCTACCTTTGGTCAACAGTACAGGCGATACCCTAGAGGACCAGGCAAACACACTTGCGAAATACTTTTCATATGTATCGAGTTCTGCTCATTACACGAATGCTTTCTTACGACACAAAACATCTATGGAGAAGAAACCGATTCGTGATAACAAAAGATCTGACGAACCATACAACACGGAATTTTCCATAACAGAGCTTTTGGTCGCTTTGGGAACATGTAAGGCTTCAGCGCCTGGGGCAGATAGTATATCATACACAATGATACAACATCTGCACCCAGAAACTCTCCGAACACTCTTGCACTTGTTCAACAAAATATGGGCGGCGGGATACTTTCCGAGAGCTTGGAGAGAAGCAGTTGTAGTTGCCGTATTAAAACAGGGGAAAGATGCCTCACTACCTGCCAGTTACCGACCAATAGCTCTGACAAGTTGCTTAGGAAAGGTTTTTGAAAAAATGGTAAATAAGAGGCTAATCTATTTTCTTGAATATAACGGCATCCTGGACAGTTGTCAGGCTGGTTTCCGATCAGGTCGAAGCACAACTGACCAGCTAGTTGCCTTTGAGTCGTATGTCAAAGATGCTTTTATCCACAAACAGCACTGTCTTTCTGTTTTCTTTGACTTAGAAAAAGCATACGATACAACTTGGTGTTACGGCATACTGCTTGATCTCAAGGCATTCGGTGTGTCCGGTCATATGCTAAACACTATTGAAAGTTATTTGTCAGAGCGGACATTTAGGGTAAGAGTAGGGACAGTGGTATCAAGAACATACATACAAGAAAATGGGGTTCCCCAGGGTGGAGTATTAAGCTGTACTCTGTTTATAATTAAAATGAATTCACTTGGGAAATCGTTGCCACCCTCAATCTCCTACTAAATGTATGTTGACGACGTCCAAATAAGCTTTAGGTCATGCAATCAGTCCATATGTGAAAGGCAGATACAGTTAGGTGTGAACAGGCTTGCAAAATGGACGGAAGAAAATGGTTTTAAATTGAATCCTCACAAAAGTACATGTGTGTTATTCACAAGACAGCGTGGAATTCGTCGAGAACCCGATGTCACACTGAACGGAGAACGGATTGCTGTCAAGAAAGAACACAAGTTTTTAGGTGTTGTACTTGACGGAAAACTAACGTACGTACAGCACTTAAAGAAACTGATACAAAAATGCCTAAAAACCATTAACATTTTAAAAGTGTTGTCACATCAGTCTTATGGTGCTGATAAAGACTGCCTTCTACGTCTCTTTGTGAGTTTAGTTAGGTCACGTATAGACTATGGAAGTGTAACATACGGGTCCGCGTCTAAAACTGCCTTAAAAATGTTAGACCCAGTACTACATTTGGGCCTTCGCCTTGCCTCTGGAGCCTTCAGGACAAGTCCAATCCAGAGTCTTTATGTAGAATGCGACCACTGGTGCCTAGAGCACCAGCGTGCTTATACAGCACTCCTCTATGCTATTAGGACAATGTCTCTGACGAATCACCCATGCAATTCTATTGTGAATGACATCTCATCCGCCCATCTGTATTTAGCGCGCCCGTCGATCCCTGCCCCTGTAGCCTTGCGTGTCAAAGGCCTTGCAGAGGAGATAGGGGTGTCTTTAGATGATGGCATAAAAACCTGTATCACCGATACAGTCCCACCTTGGGACATGTCAACTATTCATTGTGACACATCCTTTAAACAAATTGACAAGCGTCGTGCACCCCGCGAATTGATTTTACAGCATTTCTTAAGTTTACAACACACATATCCATACACCTCATTTTACACGGATGCCTCGAAGTGTGCTTCCGCTGTGTCGTGTGCTGCACATGGCCCGGACTTTGCCAGCACAAGGACATTGAACAGAAATTGTAGCATCTTTACAGCAGAAGCCTATGGTATTCTAATCACAGTGGAACACATTACACAGAACAAAATACAACAATCAGTCATCTACACAGACTCCCTAAGCGTAGTAACTGCATTGGATTCCTTTAAGCCCACAAAAAACGTTATTCTAAACCGCCTTTTTAAAGCTCTTATAACTGCCTATAAGTCAAAGCTAAAAATACTTGTTTGCTGGATCCCTGGACACAGTGACATTCTGGGCAATGAAATTGCTGACCAGAACGCCACTTTGGCGGCCCTACGTAGTGGTGTTGATGTAGCGCAGGTCCCTCACCTCGATCTGAAACCAGTAATCCGGAGGGGAATCCGTAAATGCTGGCAGCACATGTGGGACACACACACAGACAACAAGCTCCACTCAGTAAAACCAAACCTAGGAAGATACACAACAGAAAAACAAAACAGATTCATTGAAGTATCCATTTGCAGACTGCGAATAGGCCACACTTACGCTACACACGCATATCTTTTGATTGGAACACTCCCACCTGTTTGTAACAAGTGTGGGGAACGACTCACCGTCTTCCATGTATTAATTGAGTGCACATTCTGCAATGAAGCCAGAAAACGGCATTTCCCGAAAATATATACCTACAACATTCCACTACATCCTTCACTGTTTTTAGGAGATGAACCTATGTTTACAAACAAAAGTCTTTTAAGTTATCTTGCAGACATCAAGTTTTTAAAACTCATCTCGTACAGTGCGTGACCTCAGAGCCTACGAGCAGTGAGTGAGGCCCTCATGCTCCCTTTATCCGCACGGGAGGCCCACTCTCGTCGCATGCTCTTTGGCTCGAGGTGCATCACGTTGCACCCATAATCCATTTCAGCCACCGTTATGAACATCTTCATGCTTTAGTGGACGGGCCCTCTACACCCATATATACAGTATTTAAAGATGTATCATGCTCATTTCATACATATTTTAAGCACAAACATGACTATTGAAAGACCACATAACATAGTTCTGGCGCTCTTTGGTCTTAGAAACCCTTGCGCCAATAAACCACAAACATACATACATACAAAAGCATCAGCCGTGACCTTATTCTGAGAGCCAGGAGATAAACGTTGTAAATTTTCTTTGCATTAAATACGCCAGTCGTTCACTTAATGCGGCCGTAACACCGATAATTTCCGGCAGGATTTGAGGACATACCTACGGGTCACCTGCCAGTACTGTCAGGCGAAACTACTGAAAATCATCCCGAGCAGAATGACTATTCGAGTAGCCGGTGTACTTTACCTTACAAGTAGCGTAGAAGTCAATTGTGACGCGATTATTTACATTTATACCCAACACATTTTTGTCACCGACTCACAACCATGTTGAATTACGCTTTAAATTGAACACCTTGAAAGAAAGAAGGGGAATAATACACGAAATTTCGTTTATGCTTCATTTAATTTGACAAGCCGCTGGAAAAGTTCCATTAGTTAACGTTCAAAAACTGCCAACGATGCAAACCCACCTTCATCATTATCGTCATTATCTTCATCAGCCTAATTAGGTTCACTGCCGGACGATGTTTTCTCTCATTGACCTCCACCCTCTCGTGTTCTGCGCTGCCCGAGTTCATTTCTTGCCTCTGAATGTTTCTTACTTCCACCCTTCATAGAGTTATCAGCCTTCCCCTTCTTCTAGACCCGTCCCTCGGTGAACACTCTGTCATCCTTGCGGTCCACCGGTTGTGATTTCGTCTTACTACGTGGCCTGTCCAATTACATGTATTTTAGATGCGAATCATCTCATGCTCGTGGCTGTGTCCCTCCCTCCCTCGTTGTCATTGTACACCGTCCGCACTCTACTGCGCATGCGCGTCTCTTCAGCCCCGTCAGCGTTTGGGCTGACGTCAGCGCAGTCCACTATAAAAACGAATAGTTTGGCGGCGCCCGGTTTCGGTCCAATAACTCTCTGGCCGCAACAGGAGGTACGTGGCGCTCTTCCCACTGCGCTACAAACCGAGACGGGAGCATGTGCTACGAACGCGCCTTATGTCCTTCACTCATTCAAACTACGTCAAGATGCAACTGATACAACGAAGGCACGCGAAGCTGAACGTCCACGGAAACGACGATCTGAAAACTAATGGGAACTTCAGTCGACCCAATGGCTACTTGGCATACTACTCAGGGTTCCCCTACGGGGAGATGGTGTAATTTTTTCCTAATTCGAACTATGTTTTCTTCTTGCTCCATGCCACAGGAGGCTCTTTTCGTGTCTCTATGCGTTACTCCGACCATGGTTTTTCCATGGCTCGTTGAGCCGACCTAATTTTTCTGTCCCGTTGGTTAGTAAGGCCCCATCTTTCTTTACCATACGTAATCACTGGAAACACGCATTGGGTTGTATACTATTATTTTTAGTGACTGAGGTAGCGTTTCTTATAACTGAGGGAAAGCCCCAAGAGTTAGGGGAAAAGACGGCACATTCAGACTAGCAAGCACGTCTGAAAAAGCGGAACGCATTAAGGACGTACAGGAAAATGCTATCATAGAATCTCACACGCGCGTTGGCCCCGCTGCCGACACTAGTTCAGACCTTCTTTTATAGACGCTTCGTGTTGTTTATTTACTAAAACCCCTAGTAATTGCTCCATGGAAAAATAACGTAACGCAGTTTCGATTATGCTAAGTCTACAGTATCGCAAAGTGCCCCGCATATTCGCTGCTTGCAAGGAATTTTGTTTTGCTGTGCTGATACCATTGAAAGTCCGGAGGACATTTATTTGGCAATTAGGCACAAGTGAATAATTTTTGGGTAAGCAGCAAATACTTCAACTTAGTGAACACGGAAATCCACGAAAGCGGATGGACACGATCTTTTAGAATTGAGCGTTCGCGTGTTCTCGAATGCGTGCGCTGGCCAAAAAAATTTCAAGATAGAATTTGCGAATGGTGTTTGGTTCCTAAAAGAACAACTGCAAGAATTACCTACACAGATTTCACCAAAAAGCGTTCGTGTAATTTCGGAGACAAAACCGGAAAGCTCGGACAGTGCGCTGCATTGTGTAAAAGCGCGATTCCGAATTCAACCTGAAGCCTCGCTTGCAGTGCCTGCACTGAGAAACTGGCCCTGCGCCGCACTTCTCGCGTCAGACAAACTAAAACGGCAAGACCAAAAGTTGTCTTCTCATTACCCGAGCAACCAACTAACGGCGGCAGCCGCTGGTTCCCTGCTAAGCCGCGCGGCCGCTCCGTCCACTGCCGCCACGGCCTAGAAAATTTTGACAAAAACTGCCCCTGTAATTGCCCGCTTAAACTATTCTATCATTGCGCCTAGTTTTATTGCTACTTTATGTAGTTATATAGTTCACAGTGCGGCGTTGAACGTTACAGAATTGCCCTATGCAGTGACTTCATAGCCGCCTGCGAAGAGTATTGATACAGAAAATGGTTGTTACTGTTGTTTCATCGAAACTATCCCGAAACTAAATATGTGATAATTAAGTTATATGAAAATGATTACGAATTTTTTAAGGAATATCTGGGTATGCGTATTTGTTCGTTTAATATAACTAGTCATCTTATATATCTCAATTCAATTATCGCTGGTCTAAAATTTCGTAGTAGTGGAAGGGCTCGAAAGTTTTTTTTTCTTTGCTCTATCTGAAAATAGTACGCGTCCCTACGCCCGCACTTTTCATACGAGCGGCGCATTGAGCGGGATCTTAAAGGGACCCTGCAACACTTGCCACCGACTACTAGTAATGTATTTTGGGATAAAGTCTATTGTCCCAGAAATTTCCTCCCGCAAGAATTATGAAAATCCGTTCACAATTAACGAAACTACGCGCGATGAGAAAACGCGCATAATCATTCCCTCTCAACTCGACCGCGGGCAACGCGACGAAAGCTGCGCGCTCTCTCCCGGAGAGGGGGGGGGGCGGCTCGCGGCGTTCTCTTCGGTGGCCTTCGATATATCACATGCCGGGTAGTTTTCTCCTTTTCTCCGCAACGCGGAGGGGCCTATTTCCGGTCTGGTGCCACAAAAAAGCAGGCATAGGTGCCTGCTCGCAAGTGCGCGCTCGGGCTGGTAGGGCGTTTTTGAAGCAATAAACGTTTGTAGTCGAGTGGTCCCGTTGAAAGGAAAGTATTGAGCTCATCACTCAAACTCCGCGCGCACTCAAAACACAAAAGAAACGGCAAAACTGTGCCTACAGGTTCAGGCATAGAAGAGGTTCGTACACAGCGATGACGACGACGGAAATGGGAGAATCTAGCCGCGAAGTTGACCAGTGACAGCCGATCGGGCAGCCATGGCCTATGTGACGTCCCTCAGGCCATGCATAATGAGGACAACTGAAGAGAGAGCGGTTTGTTTTTCCGCGTCTTTCACATCGATTTGCGCGCTCACCGCTTCACGTGCACGTGTAATATTTGGCTCAGGTATTCCTAGCAGTGTAATCTAAACGTTGCGCAGGTTTACTTGCACTGCTCAAAGAGTGTTGCAGGGTCCCTTTAAACAGCACGACGACGCCTACAGGTTTACTTCTGCTTCGCGACGCCATCGGTCCACCGCAGGTGCTGCTATTCTATCGCACACACATTTGAAGGCAGTGACGCACTGAACACGTGTTTTGCCTCCGATGTTACCCCGCCGCTCTTCAAGGAGATTAACGTCACCTGGGTTTTCGTACACATCTAATAAGTGAGATTAGACTTTTCCTCTGCCACTACCCAAGCGCGTTTTCTCCTTCATAAAGCACGCACCCTTCCCCGACGTGATAAATACAGTTAACCCTGCTTCTAACAAAATCGCGTTTGCGAACTTTTGCTTTATTAGCACTTTTTCTTTTTTTTGCGATTGCCCACTCCATGCACAAAGACAAAGTGTTCCCCGCTTTTACCGAAATACGTTTAAAGCAAGATCAGTCTCTTCTCCGAGAAATTTGATATAATGAAGATTTACTCGGCAAATACCGGTATTTTGAAGAAGGTGTTCTTATCGCTAGAACGAGTTTCGCAATTTGAAACGTCGTTGGGCGTCTCGAGTACGCATAAAGACCGGCACATGAAGCCTATCCCCAAGGTTGGCGTTGATCTGCGTTACTCTTCCTTGATCTACTTCCTCATCTTTATTTCCCTTGTTCGCCACTCCAGGAGAACAGCGTTTTCAAGACTGAATTCACCACAGCACTTCTCCCAATTGTCACCAGAACTGTTTACATTCAGGTATGCTCTGTTATTGAATCAAGTGCCTCACGGAGACAAGCACTGCGATGTTTTGTATGAAAACCTGCAGCCTTACGTATTCGGACGCCTAAAAAAATAGACAAGAGCCAGTGCTAAAGGTATACTAATATAATTCATGCCCTCTTCCGCACAATTTAACAAAATTGGCCGCGTATCTGCTCCTTTGTTGCAAATGTCGTCAAAAGGCGATAGTCTTTATCGACTTTTGCCAAGTAAATGCCTCCCTTCGCTTTCCCGCTCACCTCTCATGCTGTTCCTCTTGTGTCGCGCTCCTCCCAAGGTAAAGACGCGAAAGGTTTGCTTAAATCATTTTAAATTTCCCGCGTTCCACTGCTCCAAACCGGGTGTCTCGATGCCAACGCTGCCGTACGGCGAAGACGCGCGTGAATCGAGGCGCCCTACTTCCACGTTTATAGAACCGCGTTTCCCTAGTCGACGTGCGTTCCAAGCAGAATGTGGAATCTGTCTAGTGGAACCTTTCGTAACTGTTGCCACTTGATTTCTTCAAATGCCGCCTGAAGGTACATGGCGCTGGCGACAGCAGGCGACGGCGGAGTGATATTTTTGTCTTCAGTTGATGAAGTATTTAATCTCGCCAAAATCAGACGTGTACGATTTTTTATGAAGGAACGCTGCAAATATCACTTCTGTATTAATTTGTTGTCTTATATATGCGTAATGTCTTGTTGTTCTTCAACAATATTGACAAGTATGAACGTTACACCGGAATTAGACGGGCACATTTAGCTGTGACTATATAAGACTATTGCTCAGGCATTGTTTTATTTTGGCCGGGTGGCTGAATCGAGTCACAGACAGACAGACGGACAGACATACAGACAGACCAAAATTTCTGGGTTTAAGGGCACAGGGTAAGCCCTATACTTCCCATGCATTTTTGGCCATATTGAGGTACATTTTTCTCGGCATCTAAGAAAGGTATCTACATACCTTATATATCATTTTCTTTCAAATTTCGTGCTCTTTTAACTGTACTAGAATTATAAAAATTCTTAAAAAATTAAGTTTTTTATAATTTTTTGTTCGTTAGTACCTAAATTTTGGCATTATTTTAGTATTAAAAGTTGTGTGCCAAAAAAACTGTTACGTGCATATTTTTAATTCTAGTACAGCAGGTGTGACAAGTTAAATAGATGACAGGGGAAAAAATCAGCTCGTTGTCTTGGAAGATATAGGAAATAATGTTACCTATGTGAGAAAAAACATTGTTTTGAGATAATTCAGTTTAAAGTAAAAAAAGAGGCGAAAAACAATACTTTTTTGCCATAAACACCACTGGAGCCATTCATTTAAAAAGCACCAGCTTCATAATCACTGTCGAAGCCATTTTTTTGGTTTTCACCCGGTCGTCTGTCCTTCCTTGACTATTTTGTGCACCATCGTACAGATCTCTTCACAAAGTATTTTGCTTGTGGTCCACCTCTTTAAGCCACTTGATGGTGGTGTTGCGCCCAGGTTTTGGTCTGAATGATTTCCAAATGCTGGCTCATGCATTGCTTCATCATTTAATGAAAGAACAGCATCCAGTGTTGCAATCATTAGAGTGTGAAGCCCAAAAAAGATGTTTCTTGTGCTCAGCTTCGAAGGGCAAATGTGGAAAAAACCTGCAACAGGGTATTTGGATTGCCCTCACTGAAAAATCAGCTATGTAATGGTTGCTAAGCAATTTGCTAATACAGCTGGTTCCAGAAAAACATTTTAATCTGAAACTGGAAGTTTTTTGATGAAAAAAAATGAAAATAAACCCTCAAAACATTCTTAAGAGGATGTGGGCACTTGCTACTTGCTTACGGGAAAACTGCTTTTTAGCGAGAAATAAGACTTTTTAAGGCAAGTGTGAATATGGAAAATGTGCACAAGGAATTGAACTTCCCTAATTGCGAATAAAAACAAAAAGTCATTTTTTCAAAATTTCGCCTTACCCTGTGCCTTTAAGTAGCCCAAGAAAGACTATCGTCTTTAAAAAGTTTGATCGACCGAATCTCCTGTTTACATTTTTGTTATCGCTTCATTAAAAAGCGGACGCTTTGCTCGTCTCACTCTAACGCATGAGAATCGCATGGTACTGGAAGGAACAAAAAATGTGTCTTTAAATAAATTCGAGATTCCGAATACTACCCGGCGTAAGACAGCATTCTGACTGAATGCAAGAACACTATCCCCGGGAAAAATGTCTGTTACACAAGTGAATGTCAAAAAGTAACTGTCAGACAAACAATAATGTAAGCAGAAGGGGCTTTATTTGGGTCCCCTTCTCAGTTCAAAAGGCTAACGACATTTCACCGCCACTGCGCAAGCTAGCTACGCGCCATCGTACGTACCTAAAATACAAAGACGTGAAATGGACCGACTTCTCGAACTTCTCACAGTAATCTACCCAAACACCAGCGCGATTGTCTCGTGCAACGCAGGAACTTCTCTAAGAAAAGCCATTCAAGTCCTTCATCAAGGCCCGATAACTGTTCCGCCGTAAAATAAAACGATCTCGAGAGCGCGGAAGTCGGGTTTTATATTACCCCGGAGCGCCCGCTTCCCGGAATAAGACGGATAAACAAGGCGTGAGTATGAGCTCAATGAAGAAATGGCCCCGGGCAACGGGAGAAGTCAGATCTACGGTGCGGAAGCTGCCGTCTTTGACAAAGCCGTTCTCGAGTTCTGTGATAAAGCGATGTCCGCACGTGCCGCTTAGAAGTTCACGGCCAGAAAATGCGCCAACTTTTCGCGCATTCAACAACGACAGCCGACCCGGTGCCTCGCTTCCTTTGTCTTCGTCAAGGCCGAGTGGCGAACAATGGTGACCTTATTTTGAATAATCTCCTTTACTAATGAGTTCACGTGGGGATTAGTCCCAGGTCATTCAGGATTCCTCCGCGCATTCGGAGCGTACGCGATACGATTCTAAATTGCCCGGAGACACCAGAGTTCGGATTGATCTTCCAAGGTATTCAATAATTGCGAGGGGCCCAACTCTGAAGTTCCGCAGTTGGGGTATTTTTTAAGTCGCTTGTAAGCAAAGGGGTGTTCAGCGCTTTGAAAAAAAAAACTTGTGTCTTTTTCGTGACTTCCCATGATTGGGTATTTTTATACTTTGTTCTCGTGTGTAAATAGTGGTGATTAGGAGAAGAATGCTTAAAGCCACACGCACTTCCCCGTGGTTCTGCGTGTCCCTTCGGGCCTTTGTGGCGTTGCTCCCCACACTTGTTTTCGCGAAAATAAACGCCGAAATATTTTTGTGGTGTTAGAGAATTTGAGGGCAAATATTTGTTTCTCCTCCAATGGTAATGTAGTCCTATTGTCGATTGTTTGATTTTTTGTCCTGAATTTGACCCAACTGGTTTTATCTATGTTAAGGGGTTACCCAGAAATCTCGAGTGAAGGCACCGAAACGTGGCGGCACTAAAAGCCGGCGAGCGTCGTGACCACTGCTCCCCGAAGAGGCAAAAAGAACAAAAATGCGTCACAAACTTTCTTCTAGATCCAGTTGCACCACAGCGCCCGCGCAGTAATTTCAAATGGTGCTACTTGAACTCCATTGCGCAGTTCAGAACACAGGCAAGGATGATGGCGTAGTAATCAGAACGTCAATTCCCACATTTGCGTGGTATCCGCCGAGATTTGTTTTACCGGCGTAACTGTTTAAACTGTGACCGTGTGAAACGTCAATAGAAAACTATTATCCTGCGCCAAGTGGAGAGGAGGGAAATGCTAGGCAAGTCAGTGTGAGAGAAAGTGGTGAGGAGGCAAGGAGCCCACGAGCGCTCCTCAAGAAAAAAATGTCAGCATCTCCACTCCGTGGATGACGGCGACGGTGCGGAGTGCGGAGTACGGGGACTCGAAATGACATCCAAGTTGCGCCTCGAGTGAGATCTGATTCGCGCCCCGACCGTCATTCGATGTGAGCCGTGAGTTGCACCTTGAGTATTCCCTAAATGAAAGTGCAACTCACGGGTCAATCGAATTTCGCTTGAGTTTCGCTTGATTGTGGTGTGCGCACGGGTGGACGCGGACGGACATTGGGAGGTCCCAAGGTACTCCGCATCGTCACACACGAGGGAGTAAGCCGTTTGACTCTTGGCTACTTACTCACGGTCTTATCCCAATGGATAAGACGACTGACACTAACTCTGTCTGGTCTACCAGACACAGGCTCGAGTCGTGCCGGTGCACGTGCGATTTTTTGCGATTGTAAATGCTATGCGCACGGATCAGGACAGACATTGTGCGGTCCTAAGGTAGTCCGCACCGAAAAAGTGGTTGGGTACGTCCCGAGAATCGACCCCGGGACCTGCATGACATGAAACCAAAAACCTAAAAGCTGGTCTACCACAAAGGCCTGAGGCGTATGATGTTAGCCGCGCGGGGGTCACTAACATGTGCTGCCAATCGAAAAGAAATAAGTTGTGTTAGCACGCAGAGCGCAACCTTTGCAAGAAAACAGGCCAGATAGGAATTGAGACACGTATTATAGCCAAATTGCTTAATCTTGGAGCAAGAAAATAAACCTGAGAACAAATCTAAGCGCCCATAGCGTGCAAAGAATATTCCAGCTCGCCTGCACAGGCCTGCTTATTACTAGACGGGAGGAGGAAAATGGACACATGGGCTTGAGAGGTTGTAAAGAATTAATAAAAGAACGAAACAAGCGATAGCCTTACCCTCCAAATCAAGCACAACTTAAAACAATTAAAACACCCATAAACATAAAAATTGACAAAATCGAAGGTGAAAAACCCCTTCCCGTGGTCTAAATCAAACATTGGTCCGTTCGTTATGGTTGCTCAGTTTGCTTAAAGAAAGCTTCACTTTTTAGCCATCTCCTTCTTAAGAAAGAGAACGACCTAAGAAAAGCCAATGTAAAGCTAGGAAAGACAAGTAGCTCCGCAGTTTTCTCAGTCTTTGTATCTAATTGCGAAGTTGGGCAAATTTGTTTGTTTTTCAATTCTTAACTATGGCTTCTGAAAATACCAAGGAAATTCGCAATAATCGTCAGATAAAACGAGTAACGCGACTGATTATGCATTTATTTGGCAAAAATATGGCGTCCCGCTAAAAGCTGAAAGCTGTTTGGTGGAGGGTGGGGGGGCGGCATAAAAACCACGGGCAAAGAAAAATTTGATCGTTTGCGGAATGAAGCTAAACATGGGGTACGAGGAGCGAGCAGACATTCGCAACGGCTTACGTTAGGTATGAGGGGAAGTTTAAGCTATCCGTTTTTCGCTTCCATCCGAAAACGGTCTTCACAAGCAACATCGAACTGGAGTGCTTATGCTCGTTACCACAACGCCACAGCCGTAAACGAAATACGGAGGCAATGATCGCTGCACTTGAGCTCGGTAAACAGAAGCTCCACTCACCTTCGGGGCACCGTATTTGCGATTGTATCTGCAGTGTGGGATTCATGTAAAATGGAAGTTCACCCAATTGATCAGTAGCAGTTTGTAGGCATCATTGAAATCATTATTAGGGCACTACCAATAGCTGTAGCATCGTTGGTCCCACGCCCGTAACCATTAACAACGTCGGCGTTTGACGGCCTCAGTCGCAAGAAATTCGATCGTGTTCTCGTCGAAGAATCACAGGGTAGTTCCTGCGATTTTGATGCAAATTGACAGCCTGTCTTTTAACATCTCGCGCGCAGATTTAATCTCAAATCGCGTGGTTGTGTTCGCGTGTGTAGGTTTGCTTGGTGGTGCGGGTGACTGGTTTGGTGCCGTATGCAAAAGCATACTTCCAACCATTAGCATTGATCAGTCCTCCTTCCTTATTTACAGAAGATTGACGCAATAAAGGGGATAAAACACGATACTCCTTCCTTCCTTCCCCTTCCCTTAACCCCCTTTTCCATTTATTGAATTTTTGATGAAAAAACGAGTGAGCAGACGGCGATCCGCATTGTTTCTGAAGTTTTTCATTTCTGCCACGACTTCGTCCAGCCTATTTTTTGCAGCGTTGGTAGCTCGTCGATCCTTACTGGGAGCAGGGGACGGTGTGATGGCCGGAATCGGCTAGATATTTGTGTACATAGCCGGAGCTCCTTCAATGTTTGTTGCTGTGTGGGCATACTTTTGTCCCCAATGGCTACCGCGCGGTGTTTCGTGTGGCAATTATCACGATGTCGTTTCCCAGCGCCGGCATGGAGGACCTTCTGTTCCCGAAGGGGCCTGTGGCAACACAACGGGAAGTCTTCGCCCATCTGCTCCATTACCTGGAGACGACCGGCCTCACGCAGCGGCTGTAGCCAGGAGTGCTGTGACTGACTGATGTGTCCGGACTGGCAGCTTTCTAGGACTGACAGCTCTCTTTATACTCTTTTCGCTCTCTCTCTCTGTCTCTCTCCACTTCATCCTGTCACTCCCCCTCTACTTCCCTTCCCCCGCACTAGGTTGTATAGTCCCTTACTCGGTTGTATGCAGGTGAGCTCCCTGCCGAGCTCGAAATGTCCCCAGTGCATTTCCTCTCTTTTTCCTGTCCCGCAATCCAGAACCACCACCGCCGTCAGATGAAGCAATCGGGTGCAATGCGGCTGACGAGCTGGGCCCCATCTTGGTGTTACAATGGTGTCTGCAGTCGCGATCTCATGAACTGGAGTTATACGCCGGGGGCTGCGATGATTCCAACACTCATCAACCCACAAGCACGTCATTACCCTCGTATTCTTGACCAGTAAATCAAGCACAGTCGCCGCATTTTGTTCCTTTGGTAAATCGAGTCTGAGACCGTGTGCGTGTGATTCTCGAATCAGGCTTTGTGTTAAACTGATGCGTGAAACACACTGAATTCTAACTTGGTATACGTAGTTTGGCCCTTTTAAAGCGACACTGTTTACCGCTAGCCCCTCTCTGCATCCCCCGTATGAGTTACTGGCAGAGGGACTCATAGCTGAAGAATGTCTGTGTACAGAAAAAAAGAGTAGACAGAGAGGCCGTGGGGCTGCAACATCCAAGGTACGGGAGAGGGTGAACGGAGTACGGCACCCGCCGCGGTGGCTCAGTGGCTAAGGCGTTGCGCTGCTGAGCATGAGGTCGCGGGTTCGATTCCCGGCCGCGGCGGCCGCTTTTCTGATGGAGGCGAAAAGCAAAAACGCCCGTGTGTACGAGATTTCGGCGCACGATAAAGATCCCCAGGTGGTCAAAATTAATCCGGAGCCCTCCACTACGGCGCGCCTCATCGCGTGCGCTGCGTCGGCGCGTTAAACCCTACAATCAATCATCAATCGAACGGAGTACGGCGTCGGCGTCGGCGGTCGAAGTTGTATTAGAGCAGCAGGGAAAGAGGGAAGACGCAGCGCAGCAGCAGTGGAACAGTGCGGTAGGGAGAGGGAATGCGGATATGAATGCGACACAGCCGTTCACGCGAACAATGAAGTGGACATTGCCGGCCGGCAAGGCTCAGCAGTTGCGTACAATCCCTTGGACTGTGCCCGGTCATTCCAGTTTTATTCCGTGAATCTAAGAAACGTATTGAATCCGAAAAGGCTTCGTGGTATAATCTGCAATTATATGAGTGGTTTGGCCCTCCAGGAATATTGTTTAAAAAGGTAAAGTTGTTATATTTTCCTGAGCATTGAATACGGAGATTACAAGTGGCGTTAGGGATATGTGTTTCATTGTGAGCGACTACAGCTATTATTCTTCTATCTCTTTTTAACTTCTACACGACCAAGGTGTAATTGGCCTGAAAAAGGCAAGCATGTGTTTGTTGACAGTTTAGTAAGAAAAAATATGGATCTTTGCTTGAAAGGGAGTAGAAACACAGCGAAGTAAAGAATGCCGCATTACAGCGCAGGCACCATGATGGAAATCGAGGGCGAGTAATGGCTCTCGAGAATAGAGGTGGAATACCAAAGAATACTAAAAACTGCGCAGGCGCAGATATGCAGCCAATTCGCCCCCTTTGTACTAAGCAGCTGCTCGTTTCGCGCAAAAATGCAGCCAGAATGAGTAAACGATTGCCGCTTCTATTGCAGCTCCGATTGTAGACACCGCCGACCTAATTGCGGATCCTTGATTTCCTACAAGAGTGTACAACACTTACTAGCGCACAAAAACCAAAGCCTTGCATGCCCCTCGTCTCTAATGCGATTCAATTACGCGAATTCTAGGATGACTGCAGAAAAGGACATCGTCAGTGCCCCTTATGTAGACCAAAGACCGAAACGAGCTCTCCATCGTATAGAAAGGCCTCCGCTGAGAGTAATTTGTGCAGAGTGGCTTTCATTCGTTGCGCTAATATGTCCCTGTACGCGAGATTTTCGTTGCAGTGGTCAGCGCGCTAAAGTTTGACAAGCTGAATATTTCTCAGAAGGAGTTTTGACACGTCTGCATCTCTTACTCCATTCTTTAGTAGCAGCATTCTTTATCACATGAAGGAAAATTTAACACTTAGAATCGCATTTAGAATGGGTGGCAATGAAAGCCAAGCAGCTATAGCTTCGGGAGGTTCACGATAGTTTTAGTTTTGGAAGTCTTATGCCATGCATGCACCGCGCGGGGACATATACTCACAGAACACAAGTAAGCGGAAATGGGAGTAAACGGCTTGTCGCATAACTCAGTGCCAATTCGGAGTTTTCAAAACTCCTTCCAATGAGAGTTTCGCCTTACTCCCATTATTTTCGCAGTTTTTTCAGTAGCATATGGGAGTTCCATTTTACTGCCACTACAATGGGAGTTTTGAGGGGTACCATTAAGAATGTATTATTTCCTCCAACTGGGAGTTTTCAGGGGGCGCGTTGGGAGCAGTGTTGACCTGCATTCGAGTTCTTTTTGTTTTTGTGGGTTTATATAAGCGCTGTACAGGAATTTATTACTGTATTTGTGAGTTCTTGATGAGCGCACAGGCCGCATTTTCATTTTTCGTTTAGGAATACGTAATTTATAGTCTTTTTCCCCTTCAAACATTGAATGGCGAAACGTGAAAAGTTTGTTTTCTGCACACAGTCAATTTATTGCATAAAAATTACATAAATACGATATACGTGTGAACACGTTAACAACACAATAAAAACACTGAATCAACAAACAGCTACATCGAGAACACAAGGTGTCTTGGTAAGAACTTTGTCTACTACAACACTCAACGAAAAAAATGTAAGCCATTTGCCAACAATGAGGTCAGCACGTCGTCGGTGCGCTGTTCGCTTGCACTTGCCTCCCAAACGCAGACGTTGCCTCGCCTCCTGGCACGTTCCTCAGGAAGCCACAGTAGCACATGCATTACAGGGATAAGGAAACGCTTTAAATCAAGGGCAACATATACAGAAGCATTATGGGCATCTGACCTGAAAAAAAAAAATAAAGAAACGGCGTTGCAATGACGGGCCCACTTGTCACAATTGTATCCAACTTTTCGTAATGTGTGAATATTTATTTAAAGCTACGCAAAACTGCACTTCCGTCCTAGACACTAGTTCGGAAGGGAGCGCGACCCGTGTGGCGACCAACATCTCAAAATGCCTCCTTTCCCTTTTTTCCTCGCGTGTAGTGTTCTGGGAGCGAGCTTCAGGTTTTACCACCCGCACTGCCAGTCTCTCCCCTCACCCAAAGTTAAGGAAAACTTTCGGTCAGTGTGACGCCTGCGCCCCCCCCCCCCCCCCTTCAGAAAAAAAAATACAATACGTAGTCGTCCGCCGACTCTACAGAATGCCCCCTCGAATGGCGCTTGCTCGTTATATAGTTACACGCGCCTAGCGTACAGGGAGAGCCCCCGCGGGGCTTCGACCTTCTCCCTTTCCAGTGAAAGCAATTTATCGGCGGCGGAACGCGGCAGTCACCCTCCTCGTAGCAGGCGCGGCGGGCACCACACGTACTTATCAAGAAAAGCGGCCACCCTGCGATGTTTGACCGGCAAACTTCACCTTCTCCTGCCAATGAGCCACAGACACAGCCCAATAAAAACACCTAACAGCCGTTCGCAGTGCAGACATTTTTCATTCTGCTCGCGAGTGTTCTGCTCGAGACCCACGCAAATACGCATTGCTTTCACACCATTCAGCCTCCACAATGACGTTCCGGGCATGGCGCCCTCTCTCACGCCCAACGCTCACTTCCAGTGGCGGAGAACCGCCCATGCAGTGACGCGGGAAACACAATGAGTTCATGTGAACCTAGAAGGGGCACAAGTATCCTAAATGTTGTTACAATAAAAAACGTGCAAATCTTACCTTCAACCACCTCGCAGAGGCACAACCGCGCTGTTTTTAACGAGCCTCTCTCCGTTAGCGATCACTGCATTTAGGCCTCGCGTCGGGTCGCTGGCGTACTCCGTCGGCTCGATGGTCGGAGACTCGGAGGCGACGTTAAAGTGCGGTGCACGGTAGTCTAGGCTGGTTCCACGATGTTCGAAACGAGCTTCGGTTGTCGGGAAACACTTCACATCTATTCGTGCGGCCGCAAGTTCATAGCGACAATAAAGTTTTTGGGGACGCTAGAGCTCACATGGCGCATGACACCAACTGGCGGCCATTTTGCAAGGAGGCGTAAAGGAGGAAGGGGTGAAGGAGTAGCAGGAGGAGGCGTAGGAATTTTTATATCTCCCATTAGGACAAACATAGTATTCACAGCTAGATAACGCGTTTTGTGAAGAGGTAGAATCGTGGTAAGTACGCCTATTCACGACGGCTCGTCACCACCGGTGTAAACTGTCAGTTTTCCCACCATCATACTACCACACGTGGGAGCAGGCCGCCTGCCGTGAGGAGTTTAAAAGACGTATTTCAGCCAAAAAACTCCCATTCAGGGTAAGTTGTGTTCTGTGTGTAAGTTCCTCTGCTATACAAAGCACCACATGTGGCATAACACAGTACACCATGCGACGTCATCTCTATGCGACACATGGATTCCCGTGTACGACTTCAAAATTTCGAGGCCTCGACGATTGAACGCCTTGGTACGAGATGGTTCTTGCTCTCGTTTTTACCTAGCGATCACACGGCTGCGACAAGCGGGGCGCTCAAGCATTCTGTGCGGCTTACGTTGAACTTTCTCGGGACTTCCAACAAACGCATCGCTTATAGGAAGACTGACTACTTTAGCGCGACAAGCACAGGCTGAAACCACCGGAATGCGACTGTGCTGAAAGTTTTCCCCGGTGTTTCAGGTTGCTGAGGAAGACAGCGGCCAATAACAACATAAAGCAGGTTCTTTCCAGCGTAATATTGCAGTGCAGAGTGCACTCGCTTATTTTTCCACCGCTATACTCATTTCCTGACGTGCAAACACTGCTTCTCTGATTAAGAGAAGTTTCAGGCACCGTCAAACCCCACGGCGTTTGCTTATCCCATCGAGCACGCTTCGACCGAAGTGCTCAAATACCAGCAATTGCGTTATCGAACTCGCCGTTTATATTGCTACACGCGAAGATTGGTTGCTCTCACAACAAAATGGTTTTCCGTGTACCCAGCAGCATGCTCTAACGCGATCAAACATGAACGGACCAAATAAAGTAGGGCGTTTATTGTACACCGGAAGTGAAGAAACGGTTGATTTGCCCTTGGCGCTACCGTATGCGATGATTGGCTAACTAGGGCGGTCGGTGTACATGAGGTGATAACTTCGCATGCGAACTCTGCGGGTTAACGTTAGTGATAGAGGTGCACGTCCGCACGCATGCACGCTGGAAGGCTCAGTGGGCTTAGTGTGCTGACGCTCGTCCCATTGCACGTGTGAGAGGGCAGACCGCGTGTGATCTTGGCGTATCGAGGAAACAGCCTTCAAGCGGGAAGTTCCCTTGGACAAATGTTACAGGCACGTACATCGCCCTGATTGCAGCGGGAGTTTTCTGTGAGCATTTATAAGTAAGCGACCCCCTTGCTTTTCTATAAGGATTACCAGCAAAAACATTCTACGGGGCACATAAATATGGTTACGTGATTTGAAGGGGAAAGCCTGGCGATACTTATTATCAACCTGTTTGCTTCTACAATGTATTTGCATCTGTTTCTTCACTTTGATTTACTCGCCTTTTAGCGTAAATTGCTCGACAGGCATACTGGTTTTCTTATTATTTCAACTCGTCGGTGCTGGAGCAAACCCGTTCGACTCACGTGCCGTAACGTTCAGCGGTTATGCCGCACGCATCTCGTTAACACTTGTTGCCGCTGCGGCTGGAATCCTACTTAGCGCAGTGCTAATGCACTCATTTCCTGCTTTCGAGAAGCGGGTTTAAATCCTACACAAACCGAAATGTGTTATTTTCTTTTAACAGCGGCAGCCATTATGATCTAATTTATGTTGACGACAAGGACGGTCACTTTCTGCATTTGATTCGGCATGCAAACCTTCCGCTGTAATAACCAGGCGTATTTTTACAGCGCTTTAACTGCACTTCAGCAGCGCCAATATTTGAGTTCTTCAAACCACGAAATTGCATTTCACGCGATCGGGTTCGTATATTCGTGTTTAATTTTTATTTGTCTTTGACAGTATGTACACCCCGGCCTCTCATTTATCACGTTCTTATGATTTCTTTGGGAAGGGAAGTTACTGCCAAAGTTTTCTCAGTGCTCCGGAACCCGGCCACAATAAAAATTATGAGGTTACGCTGGCTCGTCAATCCGCTTTACTCATAAAGACAAAGTCGGCAAAAGCAGCGTAGGTGGTAGTGCGTGGCCTCAGCCAAACTTGTCAGAAAACTCGGATTGAACAGCTGTTATGGTAAAAATCTAAAAATTTCAACATATCAGGTTTTCAAGCACAGAGAAAAACTACTGAAACGCGAAGAAAACTTTGCTCGCGCACACGCATTTCGTTGGCTTGGAATAGGCTGTGCGAGAAATACGTACCGACAGGAATCTTGTACAGATGCAAGGACTACAAAGTATATTTTCTTACCAATACACTGCAGAACACTAGAAAATGTTCCTCGAACGACAGTATTGTTAAATGGTTATCGACGATTTGCCATACAGAGACCGAAATTACTTCGCAAAACATCATTCTTTCTCTCGGTATTGACCCTGACCAATTGTTTTTTGTTGAGCAAGAACCTGTAACGTACAGCCCAATCGGGTTCAGTGTTGCGGAATGGACACCCCATTCAATTACAATTTCATTCCGAGGAATTAGAACTTATTAAAATTCTATTCCTTTCAATTCCTCAGAATGACAGAACTTACCCCATTCCTACTAGTGAAAGGGACGGGCAGTTTATTTGCATTCCTTTAAGTGCCTCAGCGTAAAAACTGCCTCGTGGTACTGTATCGATTTACCAATAAACGCAACGGGATTCTGACGTTACCATATGCGTTTAAAACTAAAAAAAAATTGGCCGCGTATCTGCTCCTTTTGTTGCAAATGCCGTCAAAAGACGATAGTCTTTATCGGCTTTTGCGAAGTAAATGCCTCCCTTCGCTTTCCCGCTCACCTCTCATGTTGTTCCTCTTGCGTCGCACTCCTCCCAAGGTAAAGACTCCAAAGGTTTGCTTAAATCATTTTAAATTTCCCGCGTTCCACTGCTCCAAACCGGGTGACTCGATGCGAACGCAGCCGTACGGCGAAGACGCGCGTTAATCGAGGCGCCCTACTTCAGCTTTTATAGAACCGCGTTTCCCTACTCCACGTGCGTTGCAAGCAGAGCGTGGAACCTATGTAGTGGAACCTTGCGTAACTGTTGCCGGTTGATTTCTTAAAATGGCCCCAGAAGCTATAGTGGCGCGGGCGACAGCAGGCGACGGCGGAGTGAATTCTTTTTCTGCAGTTGATGAAGTATTTAATTTCGCAAATTCAAGCATGTTTGATCTTTTTATAAAGAAACACTGCAAATATCACTTCTGTATTGATTTGTTGTCTCATATTTGCGTAATGTCTTGTTCTTCTTCAACAATGTTGACAATTATGAACATTCCACTGGACATAGACGGGTAGATTTAGCTGTGACTATATAAGACTATCGCGCAGGCATTGTTTTGCTTTGGCCGGGTGTCTGAATAGGGTCAGAGACAGACAGACGGACAGACATACAGACAGACAGACAGACCAAAATTTCTGGGTTTAAGTAGCCCAAGAAAGACTATCGTCTTTATATATATTCCAGATGTGTCACTTGTCATTGAAGTAGGGAGGTGGTGACAGCTTGGTGGCATCTCGTACAGTACAACCACCCTTGCAATGCAAAAAAAAGAGGCAGTATCCCACTGCGCTTTGTGCATAATAATTACCTAGAGTCCGGCTACTTATTGTATTTTCTGCACGTCAGCTCTTTCTAATGTTTTGTTCTTGCCCGACGCGGGTGAAGCACGTATTACGATGATTGGCTGCTTTTTTCCGTTTTGTTGGGCAGCCTGCCGAAATCTTGCCGTCTGCTTCGCGTGCCGTCGTACCAGCGCCATTAGCATGCTCTGGCTAACTCACAGTAATTTGGCGCGTACCTTTCTCACATCTACACGCACTTGAAATGCTCACTTGCTTGATTTTAAGGAAATTTAGAGTATTGAGCTAGAATTTTCTGTACTAACGCGAGAGGAGGCAGGGCCGTGTCACGGAACACCGCTAACAGTTTTTCACCGTTGGAAAGTTGCCATCACTTGTACGTTGACCTTTATTTCCCTTGTTTATTGCCCTGGCACTACCTCAGCACAATCCGTTCAATACAGGAAAATATTTGTGCGCCCATCATTTTTCTGCGTGTGTAAGAGTGTGCCTGGATCCTTTAGTGGATGTTTCCGGACCCGACTTAAGCGCTCGGCATTTTTTCCACACAATGCAACAAATTGAACGAATGCCTATTCGGGTTGGCTGATATTAAACATAGGGATAGGGAAGCCCTTGGGTCAGCTGTTCTAAAGACCATTTGTGCACCCTAACGTTTAAATTGACAGAACCATATCAGGACGGGAGCCCTGGCAAAATGAAAAGTATGGTGAGGCAGTTTGTTTTCATAAACAAGCAACCTATAGGGATGAAGACTGTATCAAAATTTTGAAATGAGGCCTTCTTTCTAGAATAGTGGAGATGTCCAAGATATCAAGATGTCGACTAAGGCGCAAATGCCACGTGCATAGAAACACAGCAACAAAAGCACGAACAAGTTTGGCATGACTGGAGGAGAGGGCAGCAAATTCGGACAGAAGCAAAGCACGGTGTCGCTCTGCTGAGAGCTGTAAAAGCACTCACAAACAAGGCAAGGGCGCTACTAAAGCCGGAAGGGTTAGAAACAAATGCCCTTTGTTAGCTAAGTCTCCTGCATTGCCGTGCTGCCTCGGTTTCAATTTTACTCTATCTCATCCACCAAGCGGTTTGCGACTCTCGGATTGACTAACAGTCTCCAGTAGTTCATTGAGGCTCAAAGGTTAGGACAGAATGTGTGTTTTAAATAACAATCAAGGGGGACACCACATTTTAGACACATTTGGCACTAACCTCCCTGGCAGCGAGACTCGACGAGTAGCTATACTTTGAGAATAGGGACGTTATTGCCGGACATTATGCACGAACGCAACACCACTATCATCGCTTGCACTGTGGACACCAAGGGGTGTGTTTCCGGTTAGTCATATCCATGCACCTATTGCCATTATCACCAGTACATGATGATCATCATCCCCTAGCTTCGACTGCGGACGAAGTTTTGGGCTCGGCGACCAAATAAAGGCCTTCGTGCGAAACGCCGTCTCTCATTACCTACAATGCTCCAAGAGTGCATCCTCATTCTCCATTTTTTACAAACACGCACCCCGTCCACAACCAGGAGTAATGGCAGACCAGTGCCAACGCTCTGAACAAACGCTGCGCTAACTGCGAGGGGGTAGTATACACGGACGCGGCTGACTATTATGGTCACGACGCAATGGCACTTGCGGTAGTCAATAATCAGGGAAATTTCTTTGCCTCCGGATCTCTCCGCACGACCTCCACAGTGGTGGGTGAAGAAGCGGCCACAGCACTCGCGACGGTAACCTCGATAAAAATCAGTACAGTGATCAGCGACTCCAGCTCTGCAATCCTAATTTTTTCCCGAGACCAGATCTTTCAGGACACGTCCGCAATAATTATTTCCGGCGTCTACACGTAGAAACACACCCGTAACGTCCAGCTAATCTAGACTCCTGCCCACTCCGGCTCGGCCGGGAACTAATCCGGGCATGATGCCGCTCTAGGCTTCACCGACCTGACGGACGTCAACCTGGGCGAGAATTTGTCTTACTGTAAGGCAGGGACAGACTCGTGTCCAACAGGGATATTACCAACAAATATCGGCAGCCCCGGGCCCGCTTCCTATGCGGGCATTCCTCTTTAACGAAACGCCCATCCGTGGTATGGTGACTCCTTGAGACAAACTCATATCTGAGCCCGATTGTCTACAGCTACTGTTACCCAGGGCATTACCCCTCAGAGTACCACAGATGCCACGAACGAGCGGACCAAGCACATTTGCAGTGTCAATGTCCGCAGGCAGTCGCACTAGGCCGCAGTTTTAATAACAGTGAGCGGAGGGAGACCGTACTGCGCAGCTCCATCCGGCCCAGTCGAAAATGACGACAAGAAAAATTTCTGTAGTTTTGTCGTATTTTCGCATGTCGTACTGTCGTCTTATCGTATTCTTCTCGGGTCGGGATTACGATGTTCTGTCGTCGTGTGTCCTGTTCCTGTCCTGATTTTGATGTTCCGTCATGCCGAATTACTGTCTTGTCGTGATCCTGATGTTCCATCAGAAGTTGCGCATGGATTGAATATTATTCCCATTGTGAAGAGAAGCGTAAATGGCGGTGCTGTTTTGACTACAGGAATGTTTGTCGTTGCGAAAATTGACTTTGTCATTGCGGCAGAAATGTGTGTCGTAACAAGAGATGGCTTTGTCGTAGCAACAGGGCTTCTGTTGTCACAACGAAGTTTTTTTTTGTCGTGCGACAGGAATTCTTGTTACGTTTTTGCGGTATTCCTGTTGTGATTTTAAATTGGGGGGGTGCAACTATGAGGCGTCCGACTTGTCGAAAGCGCTTTTAGAGTCCAGGAGTTCTGGCGGACGCCTAGGAACTCCCGTTGGAATCTGAATAATAATTTATATTCTCTTTGTCTCTCTGTCTACCTCATGGTCTATAGTGGGCGGCAGGCAAGCAGTGACCAGCGGCGTCGTTAGTATTTGGAGATTATATGCCGATGCTGCAGCTGGAGCCAGGTGGCCCGCTGCAACATGCAGACAGACAGTCGACAGGTTGGCGCCGTATTCCCGGGAGATGCCTACCAGGTCGGCTTACAAGCCACACAGCTCTGCATTGCGCGTCGGGTATGCAGGGTGTGAGGAGAACGCCAAGCAGTATCGTTGTTTTATGTTTCATGCGCGGATGATTTATATATGGCCTGGGCACGCAGCACCCGCCACTGAGACGCCCGTCTGCTGTCGGCGCAATGGGCAGTTCTTACAAAGCAGCTATGCCTCAAAAAGTCTGCCAAAGCCCGAAGAGCCGACGTTAGGGTGCCACCGGCCAGAAGTTACGATTCACGCCAAAGGGACAACAACCTCTGCTAATTTTCTCAATGTATTTTATCGTGGGCAGCCGGTTGTTTCCGGAATGAACGGCTTTCACCCCAGCAATTAAGAGCTCCGTGTTTCATCAGCAATCGCTAGTGCAACCTGCAAAGCTAAAAAAAAATCGTTTTGAAACCACACGTGGAGCTTAATTTCCTCACAAAGTATCAAAATATTCTCAGGCCAATTAGGACGCTTTGTTTTAGTTACCAAAGCGGAAGAATAAAAATGGCTTTTGCAGAGTAAAGGCAGGCAGGGAATCGGTGAAACGAAAATTCAGTGAATCTGACGCAGAAATTAGTTTTATGCAGTATGTATATTAGATTAGGGATCAATGCTCTGGCAGAGTTGTAATAATGCCGTGGGCAGCCAGAAGGATAAAACAACAAATAATAAAGCACTGGTGGTTCCAGAAGCCACTAAGTTCAAAGATACTTTTTTCTGGTGTAGCTTCTACACGCCTTCCGAAACCCCTGTTCCTTTTGGCGCCCACTCAACTGCATGCGTGGGAGCCACTGTGAGCGATAAAGCGCTTTTTTGTAGAGCACAAAGTGTTAACATTGATGGAAAAAGGATGTATCGGGGTAAAAAACCCTTACAAACACTGTTCAGAAACCGGAGCATGAACAAGCTTTTAAAATGCAATCTTCAACTAGTTACGTAGCCGGAGGCTGCAGCGATGGCAACACCACCATTTCAAAATCACTCTTCCCTTCCCATTCTATTCCAGGCAAAAGGCGCTTAATTCCACTCCCATTCCATTCCTCCAGGTGTTTGCCTCATTATATTCTAATTCCGTTCCGACATCTCGAAAAGGTGGAATAAATCCGGACTCATTCCAATTCCTGAGTGGTAACTCTGCAATACTGATTGGTGTATTGTTAAAGAACGGTAAAACTGGTGTTCGGCTCCTTACGTCTTGGAATAATACTGCAACACGCTGTAAAATGTACGAAACGTACACTGCGGGAACACAGCCCCCACATCTCGATCTGCACACATAGAAAGCTGGACGGCCCACCGCACTCTCGTACTTTCGAAGTTATGTACTCGAATAACCTCTAGGGCCTTAACACATCGTAAACGCCGCCGTCAAACCACTGAAGTACGGCACAGCCCGGCATGGATGCTGTTTCCGCTGTTGCACACACTTCTAAGCTTTATTTATCCGCGTGGCTCCTGAATTTGCACGGAGTCTGTAAACAGTGATAGCACGCGTCGGTTAGTGCACGGTGTAAATAGGAATTCAAGCCGCCTCCTTAAAGCACAAACTTCTATCACAGAGGCGCGAGATTGCTTCTCCAAACTTGTCTACCTATCACAGTATGCGCACTCGTTCACGGAAATGGTTCCACCTATCTGTACCTTTTTCAACCCACTGTCGCCGAAAACCTAGGTACTCAGTGAGGCTTTTGAAGAATGTGCGTGGGCATCTCAGCCGGAATTGAGGTTCCGGGAAATTTGACGTTGGGTGCTGATTAAAGCCAGCTTTCTGTGCTTTGTCTCTTCTTTGTGTAAAAGCCATTGTTCAACCGTTGAACTTATTTGGCACAGAAATAGCTCGATTTCGACGCTCGGGGTTTAATTTACGTTTCTCCGAAATCCTACACACGAGCGGCGCAAATTCGCGCCTCTATTAGAAAACTACCACCAGATGTATGAATCGGTGACGGCAATCCTTATTTTGTGGAGCTACAAGTTATCCACTGAGCCAACGCGGTGTGTTTTTTTTAAATACATTTGTTCAAAAATAAGGCACAAAAGCCTCGTTTGAAGCACGGTAACTGCCAAGAAGTCGCAAAGAGTTTCAAAAGTAATCCAATAAAAGAAATTACATGTACTGCGACTTCGCCAGAAAAGGCTGATGACTAACCAGGCCCACCAAAAATCTGATCTTCCCATCCCGCAAAAGTGGTTTTTTGAAGCACCGCTTTCCACTCGCACATCTGCTTTTAAATTTACAAATTTGCTTCAATTTTTATGCAGCTATGGGTAGGAAAAATGGCAAAGAATTTTTTTGATTAAGAACAAGAAAGGATGACAACTTGTTTAAGAACGACCAAAAACGACAAAGGAATGATTGGAAAATATTCACAAAGTTTAGCATTGGATACATGAGCACGCCGGGTAGGAGAAGTAATAGGAATCAAATCGTTGTATTTTTCGCGCTGTTTATCTTAATCTTGATAATGATATTCAACAGGCAATTCCTCTACTATCAACGTAATCACAGTTGATCGCAGATAATCACAGACAATCCCAGTCATATTTCCTGAAGCAGTGGCCAAAGAGCCTTAAGAATAAGTTCATCTTGCACAGCGTAAAAAAACACGGGACGCGAGTAAGTAATAGACACCACAAACGCTGTCTCTCAACTAATGAACGTATTCCGACTGGCCCAGATTTTCACTTTGAGAATAAGCTGTCTACCAAGCAGAAGCTATTTCGACGATGGCTGATGTAGCCCGAGACAACAATTATGTCTAACTTTACCCTTTTTTTGTGTATGCACAGTACCATTTCGGTCAGTACAAGTCTGGATAGTTAAAATTCGTAACGGAGCTCGATTCATATGGTCATTAAGGCAGAATCATGTCGACCAAATTAACAGGCTGTAATCACATACAACGTCCCCTCACCTGTGGTCAGCCGGATATCCGTAACACAGCTTCCGAAGCTCACACAAGCACACTACTTGAAGCAACACGAGCCGCGTTTTATAGATTATTACTCCCCCACTAGAAACGTCGCAATAGTATCAGCACGTTCAAATCATCACGGGATGTCCCGGCCATCGATATTCGCTGCCAACTTTTTCGAATATGCCTTCCACCCGGAACTGTGCCGAATTGTTTCACGCAAGCCGATGCGGTTTTTTTCCCTCCCTCCTGTACATGATGTCGGCCCAGACTCATTATATTTAAACCGATTCTACAAAGCTAATCCTGTTCCAAAAGGTTTGTTCTTGCCACAACCATTGAAAAATAGAATAACCGGCGGTATTCCATAGTCATAGTATTCACACCGTAGCCTTTGTGATAGTTAAACTTCGTTTCACGCATATTTAATCATCTACTTTGAATGACACTCTTTTGATCACGCCCATGCCGCCTCACATTTGGGCCTTGTACCATGAACCGTTCCCTGTTTTTGAAGTCTGCTTTTTCCCCTGTATATTGTATTGTCCTCAAGCGTCGTTTAGGGTACACCAATCGGTTATATTTGTTGCTGGTCGTAATCGCCAAGAAAGGGGTGGGGAAGAATCATTCTGCCATGGCAGGTGCGTTTCACCCAGTCAGACGTACTGAACATAATTGGAAATGTTTTGCAGAAGAGCGGTATTTTTGCGCTATGCTCGCAATGTGCTGGGTAATTCCACATGTTAAAGTAGGTTACATTGTCATTCCCTCTTTGCTGGTAAGCGTAGCTGTTTAGGGGAGTTGATTTTTCGCCCTCAACACAGTGCCTTTTGTAGAGTACCTGAATACGTCATTAGGCTTATTAAAGCTCACAAGGTCCACTAGCCTACATTGCAGGAAGGAACAAAAGTAATGGACGTACCCCATTAAGGAGCACTCAGGAGTTGGTAACGAACTTACCTGCTGAGGGATACGGAAGCGTCGACTGACCAAAGCCCTCGGGGACTAGGGGAAGATCAAAGTGCGGGTCTGCACCATCGAACCTCCGTAGTTCGAAAAGAAAAGTGAAGACCATTCGGTATATGCAGCACGCCAGCTACTGTCGTGATGTGTATACTAAGTGAACATGTATATCTTGAATGGACGGTAGGGATATTGGTACCCTATGTCTACTAAACCGCGAAAACAAAACAAGACGGAGTAAATGGATAGGGCAGAAGACATGGCACTAGCTATGAATAGACTAACGTAAATTGTTAGCGCCATGCTCGTGCCATCTCCACTTGTGTCATTTTTTGCGCAGTTATTTGGCATACATTTTTAACGAAAGCAGACAGATTTCTGGTCTATGGCGCTCGATTTGTATGCTGTACACACGAGGAAAAAAGAAGAAATAAAGCTTAAGCCTTTAATTTAACAATACGAGATTTGAATAATGATGGCAGAGTGCAATCTTAATCATCGAACTCCGTATACAGTCTCCGTTGGGAAGACATGCTCCAAGTTCTCTCATGAATCTTGTGGCCATGGCGCTACGCTGCTCGTCACCGCTGCTTCTAAAATTGCTCAGAGTGTGCTAGCCTTGATACTCTGCCGGGCAGCGACTTTCTTATTTTTCGCCAGAGGAGGCGTCATTGAACATTGCGAGCTTGTCTTGAAAAGGTAAATCTTTTCGTTTTCTGGCAGCATAACTCATCACCGACGACCGGCATCCAAGGATGACAGCAGTGGAGACGCGAAACTGCAAGGCGGCAGGCCGCCGGCCTTCAACCTATCCAACGCCGCAGCTACACTGGAAACGTCCGGTAGTTTGCGGTCGGGATGAAGTTCGCTAAATTAGTGCAAAGTGCAAAAAACAATCTATGATCAGCATAGCGGATTCGTTACATCAAGGTTACCCGACGCAGCGCCTTGGTTACCGAGAGGTTGCAAACACAAGGGTTTCCATAAGGCAGGCAACGGGGAATTGAAAAACTTCGGTAAATCCAGAAATTCGTTACAAAGAAGCTTATTACATTCAGGTTTAACTATATATTACGTATGTGTGTGGGTGCGTGCGTGCAATATATGTGTGTATAGGAAACTTTAGGGCGCACAGTTATCTACGAATATCCTCGCAAAGAAGAGACCCGCAAGACGAGGGAGCGATAAGAAGGCAAAGCGTAAACAGCAATATAAGTGTAGTAGGTGAATGGATAGACGAAAGAATGCCTCGCTTGGGACAACCGCGAATAGATGCGGCGCAGGGAAGCGGTCGAGTGCACTTCTGACAGCTCCGCGCAAGTTCGCAAAGACAGCCAAGGCAAAGCTATTTTTCCCTTGGTTCATCGATCACCGTGAAAGACCTGAATGCGCCTTGCGCAGCATCACCGAAGCACCAGAAAACGTTTTTTTTCCTTCGGTCGCCTGTATGCCTGTTAGCTTCTGGCCATGCAGTGCAAGAATGTGAGGCGATATATCTTCTTTCGCGAACACATAGCTGTGCGGGAGTGACTTCGCCCCAGCACCTCCCTCGGTTCAATCTTCTGAGCGTCTTGCAGGAGTATTTTGCTGTTTGCGGAAGCAACATAAACAAAGGTCGGTGCCCAAACAACAATTGCTCGTAGTGGAAATGCTGGGATGGGAGTCTGCCAGCGGCAGCAAGTTCCTGAATTTTTTTGCCGCGTTTATGCCTCGCCTACCATCGTAGCTATGGGATCAAGGATTTCTCTGGTACCCTTTCACTCATAATTATAAATGTGAAGAACCGGCACTTGATGAAAGGTAATGAACGTAGAACGAACAAGCCAGCATACAAGCCAGCATACAAGAGAAAGCGAAGGTATGAAACAGAAGGAGTGCTCGTCCTGTTTGTTTTCTTGATCTTCGGGTTGACCCCGTGATTTCGCTCGGTTCCCAACAACGATATTTGGGCTAAGGTTTGAAAGCGTGCTCCAAAACGCCACACCTAAAAACTGGAAACATACTTGTCATGTTTCACGAAGCCATTCTTGGTTTTAAAAACCGACACCGCAAAAATTCTTGTTATATTATAATTATGTGTATGGCACTGCTCAATATTGCGTTGGAAGAGTGCATCGTTTAGACGCGTTACTCGTTATATTTGCACGTCTTCAGAATGAAGAGATGGCCATTCCACCTTGCCCCGTTATTACCGATAATAAGGGCGCCGTATGCTTTTATAAATCAATGGTTCTTTGTTTCTTAATTAGGGGTGTGGGTGCACATGCACGTCTTTAAAACTTCCTTAAAGGTAGGGTCAAGACCAGCAGCTGTACTTCGTGGGGTTTAACTATAGAAAACGTACTTATTTGAGCTTGAAGGGGATTAAACAATGCCTTATATCTCCGTGTTGCAAGTTTACAAAATGCGAAATGCAGAATTATATCTACGAGATAGGAAAAAACAAAAGTGGACAAATTCGACAGGGTCTACAGTTGGTTCTAGTTTTGATTATATTTTTTTCGACAGAACCACATTAGACCGCGTTATGCAACTTCCGTTGTTGTGTAATAAGTTCCAGTTGCGAACTGCCCCTTAGGCGGATAATTGTTTCGCCAGACGTATTTCGCCCTTTACTACACCAACAACACGCGCGAACTCGCCAAACTACCTGGGTGACGAATGCAGCTGCCCAAAATTAACGCCGAGAAGAGTACAATGCACCTCATCCACTCTATTCGTTCGCAGCACGCGGAAACCAAGCAATCGACCACTGCCCCCCATGTCTGCGGCATGCCGGTCTGTGTTAGCCACGGCGCTCCCGAGGTACAGTGAGCGCGTGCGGAAGTTGGAATGAGGCTTCACTTTCACTGAGCATTAGTCCCACGCTAGGCGACGGGCGTAGGCGGGTATATCCCACTTCCTCGGGAACCCTGCCAGCTGCGGACGACGTGTACGGTGCCGCACGAACTCCTACTGGTCACCGCCTCACTCAGCACGAGTTCAGCAGATCCTTGGATGCTCGTTAGAGCTCACACCCAGGCCTTAGCCACAACTCGTTCCGCCTGCATTGTTCTTCTGGCTCGTTAGTATTTTATGTAGCGCAGCAGCTTGTGAAGCGGGCCTGCTATCCTCGGGCCAAGAAACTTTTGGAGAACTTTCCTGTGAAATGTTTCAAAAACAGTTTGCAGAGAAGAGCTTGGGAAAAAAATTCCTTTGTTACAATTTGCGGCTTTGAAGGACAACCGCAGTAATCACTTCTGTAAGCAAAAACGGGGCCACTTTAGATCAGTTATTGGTGTAACACATAATGTTACTGTGAAGCTGTAATTGGTACATTTGAGAAGCCTAAATTCATCCTTTGACAGGTTATTCACTTCCAGGTGTGTTACGTAATAGCTCCTAGGTTGTGCTGGTACTGCCACTGTAAGCAGCATTTTCTCTTTAAAGCCCGTCACGCTAAGCTACAGCGTGCTAAAAATGAGATTGAATTGTTTTTTTTTACCACAGTGCGTGCTTTCTGTCAAAGAGGACAGAGTTTTAATACCGAATTTACCGTAAGTCCTTACACCTTAACCAATACGGTTTTATTTATTGGCTCCGTAAGAGATGTACCATTTGTGCAACTTTATACGTTCAGCAATGTCTTAACATTTATGTTAGGACCATTGAGTTTACAAGCACTCTTTCCACCTTTTTTATTCACACAGTACCATAAGGAGATACAGTTATTCCTAGATTTAACAAGCCTCTAACAGATTCCTGGATTGAACGAAGTTTTTTAATTCCACATTGCCATCCCCAGTGAAACCAGTATTTTTGCAAACTCTTTGTAACGAAGCCATTGTGACAGTTACCCTTCATTTAACGAATTCGCTACACTGATGAGGCATTGTTTTTTGCACTTTTTTATAAAAATCGGCTGGTGAAATGCACTATTTTAGGGAATTTCCCCCACACCGCAAACTACCGCGCGTGAATGCGGTGTCCTATACGCGCCTGTGGACGCGTAGTCGCTCGTATCCCGGCAATCTGTGGTGTGGCTTCGTCGGTGATTTCTGCAGCAAGAAAATGAAAATTGTGTCTTTCCAAGGCAAGCTCCTAATTTTTATGCCCTCTCCGCCGATGAAAAAGAAAAACGTCGCCGCCATCTACAGTGTCTCAGCTAGCACCCGCTCAGCAGTTTTCTGTGCCGAAAAGAGCACCAAGTTAGCAAAAAGGGGTCTTTTGAGTTAAGACGCCGAGAAGTGTCAAAAGCAAAAGCAATACTTAGGTTACGTTCGTGAATTCGGAGGTAAGGGGCGTTGCTTCTTTGAAGTGCCGTGTAGTCACTAAGTTTGTGGGAAAGCAGCAGGTAGTAATCGCGCAGTTTTTGGGTGTGAAATAAATCTTTAAAGGGAGAATTCACTGTCGCTGGTGTCTAGCATTTGTTTCTTCTTCACTCACGCGAGCTTTAAGTCGCGACCTGCATGTAACAAAAACCTACAGGTAACAAAAAATTTGGATTTTTCGTCAACTTCGTTATATCCATGTTTAACTCTATGTTCAAATAATCAATTCAGAGCCTTGAAAACCAGCTACAATGTTGAGAATCTCTCAAGCAGTGCTTTCATTTCGTATGTTTGACAAATATGGTGGAGCCAGCGTTCTATACGTGTGAATAAAATGTACGAGGTGCCATAAATAATGCCGTCGGTATAAATAGGTTAAGTAGGCAGGCAGGCAGGTTAAGTAGGTAAGGCAGGCTTCTCGTACAGATCACAGTGTTGCATGTTCAAGTGCCAAGCATGCTGTCATCGAATGATATATAGCGAGTTTGCTTATAAGCGATATAGACTAAATGTAGATAATATAATTAAATAGAAACTGTTCGCACATGGTTTTATGAGTTCAACTTGTGGCTGGAACCGCACACATATTCCCATAATGGGTCTTCAGATTAAAAGAGAGGAAAATTCTGAAGCGAAGGCGTGAAACTGTTAATTGAGCGAAAACAATTAAACCCAGTTACGGCCCCTGTAAAACCTTCTGAAACAGCAGAGCTGCCGTTCTCTCGTGGGCTCGAACCTTAACGGGCGCTCGCCCAAGAACGCGAGCGCCGTCGCCGCGCAAATTCTAGGTAGCTCTAGGGAATCCTCAGCTAAACGCCAGTGGCGGCGGGCTGCCACCCTGCCTTCCCCTGGTGGGAGGGAGAGGAACTTTTAGACCACTTCGCTCTCGATCAGCGGATATGGAAACCCGGCTCAGTGTCAAAGGCTGCCGACCGGTCTGGGAACCTAAAGTTACAGTAACTTCTTTTCTCTCCACCGCCGCGTGAATACTCACCATTCAATTGTCCGTCTCGGTCACGTGGTCGGTTGCGACCACATTCCGTCGAACTTCTCGGTCCCCCCCGTGAACGGGGGCAGAGTTCGTGCGGCAAGCGGATTGCATGATCGCTATCAGGCGTGAATTTTTAGTTTTTTGTAGTGCGACCGATCGCGTTCTGTTAAACAACTAATAGATTTTTTTTCTTAGAACAATTGATCGACCAAAGAGGTGTGGTAACAACGCATCTGGACATATGGCACTGGCGGGAAATCGAACTTTCATTGTGTGCATACCGTTACTTGAAAATTGCGAAAAAGGATGGGTTCTACTCAAGGCAATACACACATCGACTATGGAAAAGGAGTACAACAGTATACTTTTATAAAACAAACCGATTATCGGTATACATTTAGATCATTCGTAGATGCCTTCACTTAGTGCGCGAGAAATCATGGCATCGGTTAGTTCTTCGTTTGGGATGTGGGTCTTTGAAGTTTAGACGATCAATTGGACGCACTTTAACAAAGTTTGGGCGAACTTTTAGCTTTCGCACTTCTCAAAGCTGCCATTAAGAAGGGATGGAAAATTTTTTTCGTTCCATGTCTATTCCAAGCGGCAAGGCAGATGCGAAGCGACGAGCGATATGGATACACAGGATTCAACGAAACACATTTATCCCCACAGGAGATACCAGACCACGTGATGGAAGGGCTTTACGACTGTTTGTTTTTGCATTTACGTCGCGTTGGCCGGAGATGGGTGTAACCGACAAAGCGGGATGGTTGAAGCGTACAAAGGCGCAAACGCTACGTGTTGTTGTACGGAGCCGGTTACGAAACTTACGCCAGTTTTGTACGAGGTTTACTAAATACCCTCGTAGAAATTTTAGGGGTTTATTTTTGTTTATTTCGTACCTTGTCCTTTTTTGTATCCTGGGCCTGCCAGTATGTGGCAAAAAAAAAACGAAGATGGATGACGTTGCTGTGAGTTCAATAACTAAAAGGGAACTTTTAAAGGTCACTGCGGTAATCCTTAGGGGTCCCATTGAAGATGCCGTACATACGAAGGTTTAAAGGGCATAATCCGCTTAATAATTCCAGGGACTATATGGAATTTTCTAGTGCAACAGTTTTAAAATATGCGCGCTGGGAAAGTTAGAGAACTGAATGTATCTAGCAGCTAGTGCTGATAGAAATATTGTTTCTTATTTGAATCTAATGTGAGTACGCTTGAACATAAGCGATGCAGGTAAACAACTTAGATGCGAAAGGCTGGCGCCCCCTTCGCAATCTCCCCCCTCCCCCACAGTTTTTTGGTTATGGGTGTACGAAGTTATACAGCTTGAATGGCCGACGCAGAGGGTGCCTATGATGCATATAACATTTTTTAGTGTTTCTGACACTGAAATTATTTATTTTAAAATTGTTACTTCTGCTCTACTTATGTTTTAGCATTTTCTTGAGCGCCTCTTCACCCATAAACTCGGAAAGAGATTCACTTTACAGTCGTTTGAACGGTTTTATGTAACAGCGAGTATAGCTACAACTAGGTACATCTGAAAAGTGCCGAAACAAACTCGTTGCATACAGGTTAGAGACAAAAGATTCGGGCTTAGACTTCAGAACGCCGCAGTCGTTTTCTTCAAATCCCGCATGGGCGAGGCAGGAGAAGCCCGAGATTATGAAAGCTGTGTAACACACAAAAGTTTTACCGAGTTTACGCCGCAGACACATACTCATAACGTAGATGTTCTTTGATTTTCTCCTTACGCACCACTACATATTCGAAAGCTAGGATGATAAAAGAGGTGGGACAATAATCTCTGGCAGTATTCTGTAAAAACAACGAGCTTTGGATAAAGGTGGTGTTCTCACAAACAGTGTGTACAGGTTTGAGCGCTCGAGAAACCAATAGCGCGGAACTCTACAGTACATGAAGCTTGACTTTACGTCGCACAGAAAAGCATGTTATTTCCCGCGGCGTGAATATCGTTACCGAGCAAAAAAAAAAAGTTGCGTAGCCTGTTCCTTATATGGTTAGTAAATTTCACAGAATTCTCACATAAAATCCAAAAACAGGCTAATCTGCCAGCTGCAGAAAAGTTCTCACACCCACGAGCGGCAATTTCTATGCAAAGCAGACAATGCACCGGCAGCGTCGAAGCAAATCTGGCAACAACACACCAATGTTGCCTGCACGTCTCCCGCTGATCGCAGTAATTTCCCATTTCCAGTGACTTTTGGGAACCTGCTCCAACCTCTGCATGACGCACGACGCACAGCAGACGGAAAAAAGCCTTGCTCTATAACAGCTCCACGGTTAAAAGCCGGCGTCCGCGGGTTCGTAACGGAAAAATGGGGCCTTGACAAGGCTGTTTCCTCCACCTTGCACTCACTTCACTGTAGCTGCCTTGTTGTTGCACTGTGTGTATGGTGGAAGCCTGTGGCATGTAATCTGCCACTGTTATGTCGAGCAGAACTGAGAACGCTACGCTCCACGACTTGCGGTGTTTCATTACGTGAAAACCTGTGGTGTTCTACAGGGCTAGCTTGATCAACGAAGCTGGTGCCTGGCGCCGGATTCAGTTATAAGACATTAGAAAAACGACTTCTGAGGATTTATGACCATTAAGGTGTTCTAAAGGGTGAGCTCTAACGCGGCAGTACGGGACTGGGTGGTCGTCCACCCCACGTCTCAACAGATGAAGGCAGCGGAAGATGATGCACAGTAATTCACCACCATCATCGCCAACTCTCCCTTTACACGCCGGCGGGAACGAGCAGCAGCGCAATGGTGCTGCTTGTTGGTCAAAAAAACTTTTTTTCTTTCGCAATATTTAAACAGTTTTGTTTTATGCCTTGCACCCAACGTCAAGTTACCAATTGGTGCTATTTTAGCAGTCCGTCCAAGCACATGGCGAAATATCCTTAATTGGTTTTCACCAGCACAGCAATAAACATTCTATGCATGTATAACATAATTTCAAGCGCTCCGTAAAATTAATCTGCCGCAGGAAAAGCAATCTCGATGTCAGTACCGCAGGAAACGAGAACACAATAATTCTAGTGCTAAACAAATATGGTCTCTTGTTCTGGCGAACATTCTTGATGGTATTTTTGCTGTAGGCTCTTAAAATTTCTCACTATGCCTATGCTCGTGAAGTCGTTAAACACTGAAACCGAACTGTCTTCTATTCTGAGATCGCCGTAAGAACAGTTGGGAAGAATGTAAAGCGACAGACCTTCCGCTGAATATTTGGCGGAGTCAGGAGCATCGGATCATCAGTGCCAAGGGGTATAGCAATGCGCTTAACCCTGAAGCATTGACAAAAAGTGTTGGATTGAAGCAACAAAAGTTCCTATGGTTTACACAGAATTGCACCCAGATGTACCCGAAAATAAAAGAAAAAACTCCTGGAAGATTTTTATGAATGCTGTAAGGCCTGCCCTAACAGTGAAGTTCCAGTATTGCAGCAGCTTTCTGGTGAGTAACTGAATCCCCTAAACCCAGTCTACCATTCCCCATTGCCTTCTTTCACACCATGGGTCCACACCCTTGAACATTGTTGGTGCTCTGTCATGATGTTCGATTTTGCCAAGACATAAACTTCCTCCCGATACAGATGTTATCGGGTGGAATGGCACTGCCACTGTCAGTTCATATGAAGAGAGATATAATTGATCAAAACGGGGAAACTTTCTTGAGGACGCGATGCTTCCATATCTGTGTAACCCTAAGTCTAGGCATTGTCGAGCAAATGCCCAATGATTGTCCGCAAAAAATACTTTGTGAAAGTTTTTAAATCCGCAATCGAAAGAGAAATTTCACCCGTGTGACAAGTCGAATGAACAAAATAAACTCAGCGGTAACTTGACGCTGAGGCATTGAGGGGCTATTGGCGAGATCACGTGCCCATGTCTTCCTCTACCACTACGCCTTCCTTCTTCTCTACTCTTGTAACCCTCCCATTCCCACCCTCTCTTACAATCTTCCTAATTCGATGCTGCTCCTTCCCTAAATTCCATCCTCCTCTCCATCCCTTCCCCACCCCTTGCTTCCTTCCCCGCCTCATCTCTCCTAACCCCTTACTCCTCCATCCTCTTCGCATTATTCCCTTTCTTATCCCTCTCCGTCATCTTCCCCTAACCCTTTCATTCCCCTTACACTCTCTCGCATCCGTTTTTTTTTTCTTTTCCATCCATTCCTATTACACCTCTACGGTTGTAAAATGGGGTCCACAAAGGAGTGAAGGCTGCAAAACCAAAGGGTCGTATGCAAAATTTTCAAAATAGAGCAAGTCATTCGCAAATTCTCGAACAAACTTGCGACGGTGTGTAAACGTGACGCCATTTACCGGGTTGCACCAGAAAAAAACACTGAAGGAAAGGATTACTTTAGAGCCATACATACACCCTTTATGCGTACGAAGCACTACCGGAACAAAGGAGAATCAAGGACAATATTTAATGGTTTGATTTACTCTCAGTTAAAGTCGCATGGTTTTGAGCATAATTGTGCGGAAACGTCTGTGTAACGAAATGAAACTCTACTGTTGTTGGTCTCACCGTGGCGAGGTGACGGCGCGCATACAAACACAACGTGAGCAGCAGACATAATACGTTGTAGAAGAGAAGCAAAAAAGAGAGCTCACTGAAAGCGGGGACGATCGTATAAGGGCAAGTCTACAAGGTATAGGCTTGGTTGATTGATTGATTGTAGAGTTTAACGCGCCGACGCAACGCGGACGATGAGGCGCGCCGTAGTGGAGGGCTCCGGATTAATTTTGACCACCTGGGGATCCTTATCGTGCGCCGAAATCTCGTACACACGGGCGTTTTTGCTTTTCGCCTCCATCAGAAAAGCGGCCGCCGCGGCCGGGAAAAGGTATAGGCTTGGGAAAGTTGGCATATCATACTTGCGCGATCTCTCGTCTTCTTTCATCGTCTTCGTGTAGTTTCTGCATTGAATGTTCAGACAAGTCTACGCCACTCCCCCCGCAATTTGAAAGATGGGTAAACTCCGCAGCACTTAGCGTACATATCAGTGATTTTGTAATTAATGTGAGTAGCCTCATTTTAGTGTTTAACTGCCATGTCACGCGTCTCCGTAGCTTGGCCATTTAGCCATCACGGTAGCCACTGCGGTTATTTCTTGTGCTTCTTGACTCTGCTTCTTGGAATGCACCCTGTTGCTTCGTACCCTGCTCCTCGACGTGTTTCTCGCACCTTTTTTTTGTTTCATCAAAGGGAATAAAATAAAGGCTTTGTTGGGAAAAAATGTCCCTAACGTCTTCGAGAACACACGGATTATATCACTGGTATATTGTGCAACAATGACAAGGCAGGCACTCTTTCGGGCTATCTCCGTAAAACAGGTTTGTCGGAAATTTCTGGGGGTTTTTCCGCGGTTGTGATGGTATTTAAATTTGTTGCATGTGAGCGAGCCTATCTTCACCACTCACTACACCATATGGTTAATGCATACCTTGAAAGCTTAGTCACTTGTCCCCAGAAAACTCGTAGAACTGTACAATTTTTTCGAACACCTCATGAGAAGGTGTGGGTAACTGTGAATAAAAACTAGGCAATAATTATGGGCAAAGATCTGCGGAAGGATAAAAATTTATGCGAGGTAGTATTTGTTAAGCATCTTTAACCGCAGCACTTCAGATACAACACAAGGGAAAGAAGATGATCGGACGACGCTGTATCCTCAACTAACCCAGATATAAGTACAACAACCAAACCCGCGTGCCCTTATATCTTTACGCGATAGCTGGTTAATCACACAAATAAAAACTGTGTAAATTCGTACTGATTATTAAAACACTGGCAGACTTAATAGCAACAATTCCTCATTCAGTGTTATCGAACGCTTGTTTACGCACAGATTCCCTCATTTTCTAATGAGGAATTCCTCAAGTAAGTTTCCTAGTATGCTGATTACCGTGAAAAGATACGTTCACAGCGTCAGTTGTGAGTACAGCCTCGTCCAGTTGTCTTATTTCCCTCATGTTGTATTTATTACGCAGCCATTCAAGATGCTTAAAGCTATGCATGCCTTTTGTGATGGCTTTGGCAGTGGAATGGGTATTATTCGATCGTGTGGGCTTTTGCACGGCGCAACCTTACCCATCTACTCCGGAGCGTGGCGACGGCAGCCAACCTAATCTACTGGTGGCGATGGCGACGGCACGACATCGGCTTCCCTCGTTCCATTGTGCGGCTGTGCCACAACTGTGATCGTAAGTCTCGGTGCTCCGCCATGCGATACTGATAGTACGACCTTTCTTTGCATCCACATTCCATACTTAGCTCTGGCAGCTGGACAAAGATGCGCTCTGTCGCCTTGAGATACCCCAAGAGCCAGAGTGAAGCTTCCTCTGATCTCAACCTGTACTTGAAAACAAATCTCGCTTCGGAAAATATAATTATACGATTACTCCTCCGGTATTATCAGAAGCCATGGTTACATCTTTACTCGCGCCGTTAGCACCGATTAACCAGCGTACCTGTGGGCTTCGCAACTTAACGAATGCGACAAAAATTCACAAATATTCATTTCAACTAAGTAATAACACACGCCTGATGATCTATGTTCACTGTCTTAAGATAAATCAGAAACAGCCAACTGGCGTTAGCCCTAGTCAAGTGGTTTTTATTTCCAACCAATTTTCTTAGGTTCCAGCAGGCGACAAGCGGTCATAGATCGCTTGAATATGCCTGGGGGCCGGTACAGGTAGCGAGACATATGAAGGTACAGCAACACGAAAGTGATGCCCGATCAAATAACAGGGGAAATATAACGATGCACCTATATCAGTTAAACCTATTCACAGACGCAATGTTTACGCTTACATTTTTCGAAAGTGTGTGCGTAAAAAAAACATTACCACTGATACCCTTCTACAAGTTGCACCACTTCGGCGATTGTAAATGCACATATGTGAGAGGACTAAAAATGCAAATTTTGCAGGGAACAGGAAATGTGCGCACTTGAGGCGATAGCATTTAATGCGTCGACCAGAAAAAGTACCAGCATCAACAAAAGGTGCACTATATAGCAAAAAGTGAAACAGATAGCACGAGCTACAGATGAAGTCATTCCGAAATCGCCTTCTAGAAAGTGTGCTAGCGCGAATGCCCCTCCCTTCTATTCTATTCATAATGAGAGGCATTCGGGGATTTAAAAATTTCAGAAGATAATTCGTGTTCCGGCGTGAAACCTGCCACATGTTGCGGTTGCGGGTTTGCAGATCACTCTCTTTTACTCTTGGATAAGTGAGATGTATCAAGGAACCTTGCAAGTTTTTATTCAAACAAGTAAGAACTAAGTACTATGAAACCACAAGCATAATTCGCTCTTATAATTGATATTTTGGAAACAGGTAGGCGGTTGTGTGTTAGTACGTCACATTGGCTATCGAGCGGAGTGCTTTTGTAAGTAGTAATCAATAGTTTAGGTTTCTAATAGTTGTGGGTTACCTAAAACATGGCTGCAGTAGTTCAGGTGGGACGGGAATGACGCATATTAGATTTGTAACTGAGCTTTTATGATGAAGAAATTGCGGCACCGAAATGATGCACCCACTGCGGTTGACAGTGACTTGCTTAGAGATTCAACATGGCAAGTCTATGACAATTTTGTAGAAAAATTTCCCCCCAAAATTTTATGCCTGTGGAATATTTCGATGGCCACGTTTCCCGATTTAAGATCGTTATGAATGTGCGTGTGCCTATTTTTAGGTCGGATCGAAACTAACTTACTCGCATTATTATTTATAGCGCCACCTTCCGAAAACTTGGACATCTTGTCAAGAACGTCTTTCGTTTTACGGTGACGTGAGGAGTGTAAAAGCCGGAAACTAGCACCGTTGTGTCATAGGCATAGATTACAAAGTTGGTATTTTTGTGTATTTCAAAAAATGTCATTCACAGTTAAATCGAAAAGGAATCATCCTAATACGCTCTCTTCGGGTACACCGAAGAGAGCGTACACCAGAACAGTTATAAAAAAATGAGGAAAACTCTCTTCCATAACGACATACTGTTTTTTATCACTGGGGTAAGACCTAGGCAGCGAGAATGCGACTCCACGTGCACCACAAGAATGAAGGTTTTTAAGCAACTGGTCGCGATAAATCTAATCGAATGTCTTGTTAAAATTTATGAATATGGCTAGTTTGAGCCTATTGGATTCAATAACTTGTATTATATGTTTTTTTTCAATGTTAAAATGCCGTTTAAGTACACCTCCAGGACGAAAGCTGTGCTAGCATTCCGTTAGAAGTTATGCTTAGGAAAGAAATCGTTAAGCGCGTGAAAATGAGTTTCTCTAAGCCTTTTGACAGAACGCGACGTACATAAATTAACCGATAATTTCTGGGTTCATTATTGTCACCGACTTGGAGATAACTGATGTTTTTGCTTGTTTTATTCCAGATCAAAATGTGCCCGATATCAAGACCAGGATAAAAGTGCACTCTAGATAACGAAAAATGATATCAGTGTCGTGTTTTGCAGTCCAAATCTGAAACGAATAATGTCAGTTGATTTAGCGTTTTTTAAGTTGCTCAATATCTAGAGGTGTCATTCGCGCCTGGGCGTCACCCGAAGATTGTGTTGGTTAACTTACTCAGACTTGGTGGACGGCATAAATTTTCAAACTGTGGTGGCGTACTTGTAATGTGTTTGTGTAAAGGAAAGTTGGACATCCACCTAAATGCAGCCATACGGCAACAATGGAAAGCTATACAGCTTTCTCGGAACTTCGCAGTTGAAGAAAAACTCGTCCTGGTCCAGGATTCGAACCCGGGACCAATGCTTAACCGGAGCAGTCGCTGTACCAACTGAGCTAACCAGGAGGCTAGCCGTTAGTAGCCCGGAAGCGAATTGATCAACAGCTCGAAGTTAAGGACAGATGTTAATCGACCAGATTTAGGGGAAATCCCCAAGGTAGAGTAAGTTTCTGTAAAGGAAAGTTTGACATTCACATAAATGCAGCCATACGGCTACAAAGGAAAGCTATACAGCTTTCTCGGAAACTTCTCAGTTGAAGAAAAATTAGTCCTGGTCCAGGAATGTGTTTATTGAATTGTTCAACTAATGCTGCACCTGAGAGCTTTTACGGTGTCTATTGAATGCTTCGAGTATGGCAGGATATCTTGTTCGCAAGAAGGTTTTGAAAAGCCTTTTTTTCTCCTTAATAATTTTCATTTCACGAGGTCTCAACCACGGCTTTTTAACACAAGGTTTTATTTTAACACATTTTATTTTAAATTATTCATTATAGAAGCTTGCAAAGTTTGCCAGAAATTTACTTTAGGCATCATCTACACTTAGCTTGGCGTAAGCAGACTACCAGTCATGCTAAAGAACACGGGGTCGAAAAAAAATTTCTTTCGCTTTAAAACGACCTGTAGGTGAAACCGGGCTTTTTTCCGACCAATGCTGGTTCGTTGCAAAAATAAGGAAAGAAAACGGGGCAGAGGTCATTCAATAACATCTTATATTACCAGCATTTGGAGCAAGTATCGATATTAGCAAATAAAAGATTGAGAATTTACTGACACGATGGTGTTACTCCAGTGGGCTAAGTATTTACTTTACAGAAACCGGAAGCCCTAATTTTGTTTTTCGTATCGAAAGAAAGGAAAGCGTCTTTCGAGATATTTATATAAAATCTCCTCCATTCAGTATGCGGTACCGGTTAAACATAGCATATTTTAAATTCTAATACAGTCTCCAAAAAAAATACAGGGAAGCTTGCACTCACGCAGAAGGCTTGAATTGCGGAGCGGTTGTAGGTGGGCATTTAAAGAACATAGCTTCAGTACCATGTCTTTTTACATAACGTGGTGCTAGTAGTATGCCAAGAAGACTACGACGGCTTCGATATATGGGCTTCTTAATAGGCTCGCGTCACTTCATAAGGTAGTATATATTCTTGTTGCTGCTTATGTATTTGGTGCTGCATATGTTCCGCACATGATAAAGAGAGATTACATTACGCAGTTTTGTTCAAGTCACACTCGCACTGAATGCGCACCAAGTCCCTTACTTCGTTTTGTGCGACCATAAATTTTTCCAAACTGTGAGTGGTGATCGCGGTTTCTCGACACCAGCTAGAAAAAATTGACGCTTCATTGCGGGGTGAGGGTGCTCGTTTACGAAAATCAGGGAGTTGTCTTCAATCCAAGACTGAATGTTCCTAAAGCAGACTTGCGACGTTTTCGGCCGTTTCTGCCGGCTTTTGACTCAGTGATTGATTGATTGTAGGGCTTACCGCACCGACGCAGTGCAAGCGATGAGGCGCGCCGTAGTGGAGAGCTCCAGATTATTTTTGGCCACCTGGAAATCTTAAGCATGCGCCGAAATATCGTACACCCGGGCGTTTTGGCTTTTCTCCTTTGTGGTTTTAGATGAACAATAACATTAATTTTGTCTGCGTATTGCGTGGGGACGCGGTGACATATCTCAATGTCGTCGGCAAGAAAAGGTTCGCCTATCGCTGCGCCTTCATGACATCTTCACCGTTAGTTTGCACAATGGTCATAATGTCAAATTTTGAGTGGGAGCAATACTGCTCACACTGGACCAGAATATTCTGAAGCTCACGCTTGCCCCAGATGCCACGTAGGCGATCAATCTCCTTTTTAATGGATCCCTTTTCTCCACGGAATGCTTCACTCTAAGTAGATATTACAAATTTGTCGGATTTTAAATGCAGAGCATTTCAGTAACTCACGATATCACCCGCGTTGACGTCCGTAGTCCGCACCGTCGTTGTCCGCACCCCTCCCTACTATATAAAAAAATACTATCCGGCGCCCGATTTCGATCCCTCGACCCTGCGGGCGGAACGCAATGTACATGGTGCTCTACCCACTGCGCCACAAAGCCGACACAGAATGGGACGCTACGAATCCGCCTTATATCGTTGACTCATTCAAATTACTGCTGACGAGCGCTCTCTCGTCAGCAGTTGCCACAAGTGCAACAACATTAACGCAACGCAAACTACTTAACGTCGTGCGCCCCCGGAAATGCTCTGCATTTGATCGTGCCCATTGCGAGGGGGATGTTTCACTGCGCCTTCTCTCGGTCGCGGGACCCGTGGCGCCATCTGGCGGAGGCGCGGCACAACTCGTAGCACTTTGAAAAGATGCGGCGCCAGCCAGCTGTGTGTGTGCGTGCCGCACTTGTACAAATGGCGAGTGCATTGGCTGTCCACAGAGCAATGCATTCGTGCAAGTAAGCCGTTGCAGTCAGTCAGTCAGTCAGTCAGTCAGTCAGTCAGTCAGTCAGTCAGTCAGTCAGTCAGTCAGTCAGTTAGTTAGTTAGTTAGTTTTTTGTACAGTTCGTGCAGAGGGCATAGGTGAACACTAAAGTGGCCTTTTGGTGTGCTGGTTTGACATGAGCAACACAAAAACGGCGCAGCAGTGATGGGGACAGAGTTAAGACAAGACACTTAACGGAGGTCGCATGCAGCGCTTGTAAGTTTTCCGCTTGCTTGTTTGTAGCCTGTAAGTATGTAAGTATGCCCACAGCGTGGTTTGCAAGAGCAGCATCGGTCACTAATGCCTAAGCATTAGTGACCGATGCTGCTTAGTGACCGATTAGTAATGATGCAGGTGATTATCATTAGTGACGGAGCAGCTGAATGCGAAGGTCGGGGTTTGAAGTTCTGAAATCGTGTTGCCTCACACAAACATCACCTCTCTTTTTTGCGTGATTTTCTTTTGGTTAGTGAATCAGTCAATCGAATATTTATTTTATATATTATCAAAGACAGCACACATAACGGGGGAAAGAAACAAAAAGCCAGGGAAAGAAGGCTTGACGGGGTCTGTGCCCCTCACGTAACAAAGTACAGAAAAAAATATGTGAAAGTGTTGCAAACTTATATACACAGTCAGACCTTTACAGATTAAGTATTTTTTGGCAGTACAAGTGCGAATACGCACTTCAGCAAGAGGGTAAAAACTGAAACACCTGACTTACAACCTCTACCAATCGCCCCTTTCAGCCCTATATGTAAATGTATGGGAGGTAGGCTTAACGTTGAAGCTTATTGTGAGTTGTGCACCACAAAACTCATTGTTCTGTAAACCGTGCTTGCCACTTGATTCAGGTAGGCCTCAAAGCGCTGTGTTATTCTCAACGTGAGGCTGCCACATACCAACACGTTCTCGTTGCCGACCAAAGACGACTTAGCCATATCGTACATTTACATTGGCCTTATTTAAACTTTCGTATTTAGCTTCCTCAAATTAATCTTGTCGGTGCCGGCGCATCTCTGTAACCCACGCAAGATCACAGCCGCTTCTTTTAGACTCATATATGTCTGTAGAGCCATGAAATCGTCACAGCATTGGGGGTCCATGGTCGCCCTGCGTTACGCAGTTCGTGAGTTCTACATGCCCATCCTGACCCAGATTTCCTCACTTTTTTAAACTCAAATGCTCTATTTTCGATTTGCTTTGTCTGTCATTTTTTCTGCCATCCCTTCATTATGGAGCCGGATTTTTAGCCCATCGAGTCACATAATGCACGTGCAATGAACTGTCATCAGCCAGACGGTAACTTTTCGAAGCATCAAAAAATACCGCGTATTGCTATATAAGACATTTTGTAGGTTGTCTTGCATAGAAAGGGACGACAAAATGGTATTTCTACACTGTTGGTGGCAGGATTTGCTATGAGTAAGAAATATTTGAAGCTATTAACTATTCTCGTCATGATTCCGCGCAGCTGAAGACGAAGATAACTTTCTGTGCTGTTGGGTCTTGCGTTTTCTAGTTGCCGGTTTGGTCAGCGACCTCAAACGGAGGAGTCTCGAGACTTCTTTTTTCCGTGTTTAGATGCGTAGTCTCGGAATGTCGTACGTTCACTACTTTATTGCGCGATGATCGGCTGTTTGCGTGCAGGCCTTACGTACCCACTCTAAGGTCTCGAACAATAAAGTGGCCCATGAGGGAGTGATCGGGCCGAGTAGACTGTAGAAGAATCGACAATTGGGCTGGTTGGTTTTGTTCTTAAACATGTTGAAGGACTGCAAACTCGACACTGATTCAAGAAGAAGGAAGACAACGGTGTGGTTTGTCTATTTCTTTCTTTTTATTCGCGCGTCTTGTTTGCTCTACTTCAAGATGTTGAAGCAGGAAACACGCCGGCTGGGAATACTTATTTGGACGTCAATTTTTTTGCTGTTTCCAACTTATTCCTAACTACGCGCCATTTCATGCCCACAGGCTATATGTGCTCTCATAAAACTTTGTCGATTACATCCCCGAAGCAGTCGTTCACAAGAAATGTGAACGAGTAACTAACAGACAATCACAGATAAGGGCTGCTCTAGATCGGGCAATATTTTGGACTAGCCTGGGTAATCAATTCTGAAACAGTTCGCGGGTGTAATACACATCCATTTAGAGTTTGATTAAAACGTATTCAGTGCTTACATTACTACATTACTAACCTATGACACCCAAAAATTAGCATAGATTGATTTCCATTATTATTTATTTTCTCACAAAGAAGTGATGTAGTGCGTTTTCAGAATGTCGCTGGTGGTGCCATGCTTTTGCGCACAGAAAGAAGCTACGGACAGAAGTGTTACGGTTTTGTTATCATCATCCTTAGCACTGGCTCTGACACCGTGTTTCTAAAAAGGCAAATTAGGGGACCATACCATTCACACAAGTGAACCAGTTTCATTTCATAAGGCAAAAGCTTTATGTGCACCATGCAGTGAAAAACCCGGCGTTGTCACCGGCCGATGCCCTAAGATTCGACATGCGCGCGTAAAACAGGGCTTTCGAATTAAAGAGTGCGAAGATAAGCAAAAACATTGTGGTTGATTCCTCTGTAATAGGAATCTGTAAAATACGAAAGTCCAACGTGCAGCGAAATCTGTAGCTGAGCATGATTTGCGGGTCGGCCGCTGTTTTCAGGGTGTGCTTGGCGAGCGACTTCCTGCTGGCGGGTCGCTTCGACAAAGGTGTACTGGCGCCATTTCCGTGACGGATATGACGTCTTTGAAATATTGGCGCATCGCATCATAAAACACTTTCGTGTTAAAATATAAAACCCGAAAACGAACAACCGTAAGTATAACGTACTCTTTCTTTCTAAAGGTTGCTTCCCCGCAAGAAGGCCCTATGTGCAGGGATGCACCCTTTACAGACCGCTTGCTTCGTTGTACTGGCGTCCCTTCCGTGATGGATATGACGTCACTCAAATACTTTTGCCCGCCGGAATAAAACACTTTCATCTGAAAACAAATAAACACAAACAGCTGCACGCGGGACTTGTTGCTCCACAGCGTGCGAAAGGATGCCGTTAGTCTGACCTGTCAGAGCAGTGTTTGTGCTGTCGAACTGACCGGCGTCTTGTCCCTGGATGGAAAGCGCTCCGACATCGGGCGCACACACTCTTAGTTTCTGCGTCCGCTGAACCCAGTCGTCCAGGCAATTACGCCAACACCGGGACAATCCATAGTACTTTCGCATTCAAGCCACGTAAGTTCCCCTAGCTCTCTAGGCTTAACACAGCCAATTAATCGATTCCGATGTCTAAGCTTTCCCCGCACGGGCATAGCGTGTATCTAAAGGCTAAAGTTATAACGCCTACAAAGCCTAAAATTGAGGACGATTGAGCAGTATTAAGGCCCCGGCGCGAATACACACTGTAGAAGGACGAAACGTGCATGTGTTTGTCCTTGCAATCCGCAACGGCTAAGTTCAGCTAAAAATTGTTGCTGATCTATTCAAACACTTAGGTTTTTCCAAACTTCACCTGGACGATGCTTAATTATTGCTACAAGATGTGGAGAAGTGGGATCCCTCGACCTAATTTATATCACGTCGGGAACTTCCACAACATACGGCGAATTATATAACGCAATGGCGTTTTTTGCTGATTTTTCAGACGAACAGCCACCCCGGCCACGAGTCCAAACTCTCGCCTTCCGTTGAACAGCACAACCCTCTGGTAGCTCATTGACCAGAGCTGGTCCCGACACTGTGCTCTCATATAAAAGGCAAGCACAATAAATAGGTCCTTCGCACTTTGAATAACGGAGTAACAAGGCGTACTCACGATGTTGCAACATGTACTCGTCAATGAACATTTTGATTACGAAAGCAAAGCAACGACCTCCCATACTAAAACTAACGAACTGACAGCAACGAAAAAATGGGAGCAAAACAAAGAACGTAAAAATCCTGCCCAGCGATTTAAAACATACGAGCAAAGCGAAAATGTCAGGCGTAAAACAGCATCGACGTGACTGCCCAGCCACCGGACACGGCAAGCGGTGAGCATCACCCCAGTTTATTTCTGGGACTTCATGCGTGGGATGTAGGAATTCTGGTTGATGGCATTTCGAAGCACCCATTGCTACACCAGAGGTTATTAAACCCTCGAGAGCTGCGTTTCGCAGCAGAAATTTGAATGTGAAACGACAGCCGGTGCACGTGACAAAGAAGAAAAATTAAATTGAGGCGATGCAACAGCTGCCAAATCTTCTTTGTGGAGCGTACGTCGTTGTCAGTACTGAATACCACCCGGCGGCCACAGACGGCGCCTTGCACATGGCGAAACAAACAGCAAGGCTCCGGTAGATTCGCTCGTGCCGAAGTAAGCATCGGGTTTCTAATGCCACTCTCAGCTATTGGCGGGAACGCAGACACGGTATCCGCAAGAGTGTCAGCAACGTCTGCGACGGCTAAAATCTTCGTAAGAGCAGAATAAATAAGACGTGTAACTGTCTCTGAAATCTCCTTTACAGCAGAAAGAAGACTTGGGACGTTTCGAAACGCGATACTCTGTAAATTGTATTGGGCAGAAGATACTCCACTCTCTGTCTGGGTTTTTCGATTGTACCGGCTTTCTCGTTTCCTGGCGGAGAGCCGTTAAAGCTCATCGGCTGTGCAGAAAAATGCGTTGGTTACCTCGGGCAAATCGTTCCCGCTGCATCAAATACCGTTGCTACGGAGCAGCCAGTGCTTGGTTTTAGTGCGAGTTCCAGATTTCAATACCTGGTTTCTTTTTTAAAACTGAATGAACACAATTCAATGTGACTTTTCAGTTTGCGTATTCTTGTACTAATACTAATGTCAGAGAAATTGACACAGGCAACCTAAATAGTTTTTCAGAAAGACGTATTGTAGCGCCTATGCGGGCGTCCCATAATTTTTCTTAGGGCGAAAGTTTACACCCGCTGAATTCATCGCGCCTATTTATGAGACCCTGTGCGTCTCAGAAAAGCATATGCTATTAACGTACACGTATTTTGTTACGTTTTGTGTTATGAATGTTTACATTACTTGTCCGGCACATGCTTCTTCGATTGCGTCCTCTCATTGAAGTCAGGAGTATACTTGCTTTCCCTTTGCGTCGTTTTCCTCTCTTTTCAAGCGCAACTATATTCCAGAGCGCGAGCAACTACACAGTTTCAAGAGCAACTATATTCCTTTTTCAGCAAAAAACACCCCTATATTAAGTAACGTTCACAATGGCTTAACATTGTCATGTCCGAAAACGTAAAACAGAAAGTTTTTGGGCGTATATTTAAACAATAAACAGCGACGGCACAGGCATTTTGAAGAAACTGCACATAGAGTCTTCCAGGAAAATTTCAATGCTTTGCAAGGTACGCCACCTATTACGTCTTAAAACTACGATTATACTATACCATAGCTTATTACATTCCTGCCTTACATATGCTGCCATTAATATGGATTAAATTATCGCACTAGTCTTTCACCAGTTGAAATTGCCCAAAACACCGCTCTTCGCGCCATGCTATCTATGCATAATTATAAATTTAATAAATTTGCAAATCAAATGCTCATTATAATGCCCTCAAAAACTTGCATAAAATATCATGCTCTGATGCTTCTGCGTACGATAAATCGCAATGTCATCATGTGTTCTTCGACCACAGTTGCAAACCACTCTAAAAAATACTTCCTTCGAATTACATGCCCTATCACGTTCTCAGTACCTCAGATTAGAACTATGCATTGTTTTCCTTTTCTGTCATGGCATCAAGCTTATAACACAAACTTACACAGAGCATCACGTCAACAGCATCATTGTATATATTTAAAAACAGCTAAAATGCTAAGCGTTTACGTTGTATGTCTGGTTTACCAATTATACTAGAGTGCATATGACCACTGTTTCAGTGTTTCACTTACAATCGTTCTTATCTTTGCTTTCCAATAAGGTTGCTCTTTCTTTTTCTCTCTCTCTCTTGGAAAAAATTGTGCTGCTTCGATTAGATTGGGATGTCACCACCAGAAATGATTACCTGGCACAAATTTCCCGGTTCCGAATGGGCAGGAGCAGTATTGACAATATTATGACCCTTGCAAATTGTGTCAAGCGGAAAAAAGCATGGCATAACACCGTCATAGCGGTGTTTTTGGACCTCAAGGCTGCGTATGACTCTGTCACGCATGACGCTATCCGCTTTCAAATGAATTTATTACGTACTGGAGGCCATATGTATGACTGGCTGTCGTATTATCTCAGCGACAGAACCATCTTTATAACCACCTCTGATGGTGTTACACAGAAGCACAGCGTTACTCGTGGCGTTCAGCTAGGTGGAGCATTGAGTCCAGCACTTTTTAATATCTCCCTCATCGGAATCAAAAACTGTTTGCCACGACCTGTCCTGATTTTCCTATACGCAGATGATATTCTCATATTGTGCTCCGGGCGTAATCGGCGTGTTCCCCACGCGAGGCTTCAGCGGGGAATCGATTCGAGCTCAGCGTTCCTTGTGGCGGGTGGACTCAAAACCTCTGCTACAAAATCAGCGCCAATCGCTTTCACGAAGCGAGACGTTACACGCTAAGAGCTCACTGTAATGGGAATCCCAATACCGTACGTCGCGAAGAACAAATTTCTCGGCGTTACGTGTGACAGATTATTGACATGGACACCACGCATCCGAAGGTAGAAGGAAAAGTTCCCATAATTTTTCAACATCTTGCGAATGCTTTCTAGCAACGCTGGCGGCTGCGCAGTATGCTGGCTTCTTCGTCTCTACGACGCTCTCTGCGAAGGTCTACTACGGTAGAGCCTTATGCCTTGTATCCCCTTTCAGCAGGAAATCTAAAGGCTTCAGAAAGCATGCAGGCGGGCATACTGCGTGTCTGTATTGGCGTCCCAAAAACGACATTCACTGTGGGAACCATCATTGAATATCCAAGTTCGATGCCGATAGCCCTGCGTAAACAGAAACTGCTTCGTGCGCGTTTACGTTTTGTGATGACACAACCAAACCACCCATTTTCTGAGACCTGGGCTCCAGATCTGGGAGACCTCTTTCCGCAACACTACCAGGCCCCATCTGTGCCGTCGTACCCGCTATGGTTGCTCCACTCATAAGTATTCACACAACCGTGCCAGCAATAGCGATGAGCAGATTTTACCGCTCCAGCCCCTAAATTTTTTACTCTGCAGCTACTACAGAACAAATGCGCCAGAGCAAATACCCACATATATACCGTTAGCTCAGTCACCGAAGGCTCCTTCACGATTGCTGTTTATAATCCGGCGTCGCGACCCACGATCATCAAAAATCTAAGGCACAGGACGTCATCTACCGCCGTGCGGCTCTTTAATACATCACCGCCCAGCCAGCCAGTCAATGAGCAAGTTTTACAGACTGCCTCATCGCCCTTGACTGTCTTCGGCATTTTCATAATCAACAGCTACCCTGGGACATTCGGTTTTTACACTACCAACCCCTCAGTGCTCACCACCTCGTCGAACTCCAGTCGATTCCGGCACACTGCGGTCTATCGAGCGATTATACAGCAGACGCTACAGCTGCCCAGGCTCACAATCGCGAGGTTCTTATTGTGGCCGTACCGTTCTCCAGGAAAGATGCGGCCGCACTGGCGTCTCGTGTTGCGCGGCTGGTACAGCTTTCCATATGGGCTGCTCCATTATGTTTCTATGCACTGCTCTACTCCCTTGACCAAGAAAGTACTTTTCAGTTACCACCTGGTGTCAACAAGCACGACGCAGCTGTGATAATACGTCTGAACATGCTTACACATGCCTTTTCCGTTTTGAGCTACAGCAGACCAGCTCACCCTTGTGCGAAGACAGCCACTGTCCAGAAGACATCCACCATGTAATCGGTGTGTGTCAACGAAATTATACACCCAGGCTTTTCTTCACAGGGACCTTGGGCCAACTACCCACATCACGTCTTACGTTGCGTGATGTGCTTCGCCCCTGGTCATGTGCTAAAACGGCCTCACGTGTGACGAAAGCCTTTCTCAGCATTCTGCGTTGTTTAGGTCTAGTCAACCCTCTTTAACAGGGCTGAACATCGATAATGCGTGTGATATAGGACCGCGTTCATCATCTTTCTACTCTTAAACTCAGTGGAAGTTCAAAGTGAACAGTTTACGTGTGTGTGTTCAGCATAGCTGCTATGGTAGCGCTGAATGTGCCGCATTCCCATGAGGCTATTCCGCGGTCTAAGAACTCTGTTCAACTTGAAGCGAACATATCCTCGAGTATACATCAACATTTCTTTTTATACGGAACTACTGAACTTGGATGCGTCTCGAATTCTCCTCATACCTTTTCCTTATTCTTATTTTTCCTTCTTTCTTACTCTGCTTCTTACTTTCTTTCTATGTTCTTGTTTTTTTCTCTCACTCGTTTCATTTTTTTACCTGACGGAACATGTCCGGCTGTTTCATAGACAAACCTCGTCAGTATCATTAAACCATTCTCTCTCTTTCTCTCTCTCTGTCATTCTCGCTCCCTCTTCAGTAATTTACTTTATTTGGTTATTGTGTTAGAGACTCTTGGAATATCCCCCCACTCGCGATTTCGGCACTATCCAAGGCTGCGATTTATAAACCGTTCCCGACGACTTTTCGGTTACCGTGACATTTTTTATATTTAAATTTGGCAGAGCTTATTATTGCGTAGCAGTATATGGGGCATGTCGGCGAAATTTTTGCGGCAATCCGCGTCGCTCGGCAACACAGCGAGCGACAAAAAGCAGAAAACGATAGAGTGGCGGGATAGTGTGGACAGAGCTGCCTTTCAGAGTCGAGAGAGGGACGTTGCAGAGGAGTCGTGAGTGAGTGAGCAACTGCATGAGCAGCTTCCTCTTCCAATGCGCCGGTTCTATCGTGAGGCATCTCGACGAGCCGCGTGACTCTTGTGGATCTGCGCGTCCCAGGACAAGTGTGCAAGGGTGGCACAATAGAAGGGAATGGGGATGCGGGCGACAAAGTGCAAATGCTGGTGTAGTAGAAATGGACCAGCAGGCATCTAATACCGCTGGTCAAGCGAGCTGATCTTACCACTGATGCGATTACTAGAAAAGTGTGAAAATCGCGGTAGGGCGAAGCAAGGCGTGCGCATCGATCCAATTCATCCAAACCACTCCACCCGGGCCCATTAAGTAGGTCACGACCTTCCTGCCAAAGCAATAAAATTGAATGATAAGCGAGCAGCTGTGCTGTTCAACCCGATTTACATTGTTATTCATTTTATGAGTATACATAGGCTGTGCTGCCATGAAAGACACCCATGTGTAGATAGCGGTAACAATGCCTGGCTATAATGTAAGGGTTTCTTGAGGCTTGAAAGTTCCATTGCAAAATCACACTTGTGAACCTATTGGCGCAATATGTCCCACAGAATTCCAAGATGACCGAACTTACAACCCTGCTTTGGTTGGCCAAATTATACCATGCCAGATAGCACTTCCTTAGGTTTGTTAATTAGGAGTGGAATGCTGTCCCCATTGATTTATTTATCATTTTTATAGCGAAACAAGGAAGATAATGGTAAATGATACCAAATGTGTTCCTAAATCTTCAGATGGGTGTGCGGTGTGTCTGTCGTCCGTGGACAGTAAAACAGGATATTAAAATTACGTCCCTCCCCCCCACCCCTATAATAAACTGTTTTAGAGAAACCGCAAGTTTTTTCGTAATCGCCGCAAGGCCCAACCACAGCTGAAGCGGCCGTCATAACCGACCGGGCCAACACTTTTTGCTGACAGAGGAATTTAACATAGGTGTTTGTACTGCAAGTGCCGATGACTTTTGAAGGTTCCAAGGACAGTAGATATAAATTAGTCCTTGTACGTATACTTTTGCGCGACAAAAAAGAAAAAAATCACCACCTCAATTCTCGTCACAGAACTCGGAAGCCCGAAATGTTGCGGGGCACTATATGCTATTCATCTTGTCATGGTGGTTCGTAAGGAACATTGTTTGTTTGGTTAGTCCATTTTTTATGTCTTTTTTACTGCTTGTCTTTGCTAGTTTCAAATAGCTGCTTCGGTCCGTTATCTTCAAATTCGGTTTTATAACGAATAAATGCGCTAACTACGCCAACTGTGAACTGTTGCGCATGTGCAGGGCGTTACATGGTTGGTGGTGGGGGCACTCGAGAAAGAATTCTTACCAATTAATAGAGCGTGTAAAGAACCTAACTCGAAGCTACACGGGACTACAGCTTCAGCGCGTGCTGCACCATACCAGGAATCGGGCTGCTCGGCCGTCGTGCCACGTAAAGCACCTCCGGGTGCTACTTCGGAGACAAACGAAGTCTTGCGGCGAAGTCTCCAAATCTAATGTGCATTTACTAGCGAAAGACCCGCAAGCGAACATCAGGTTCTGGTCCGGAAGGTGTTGCGCGATGGTTCTTGCACGCCGTTCCCTTGGAATATTTTATTTTGCAGCCGCATGTACAGCCGGTAAAAGGCTTGTCTATAACACAGCGTTCGTACTCTCAGCCCTTTCCTGCCCCGCCGGAACGGGATTTGAATAAAACTACTGCGGATTTCTGAAGCCTTAGCCCTTCGCTTTTGCCTCCGACATGTTTGGAACGAGTATGTTTTGGCAGTTTTCGTATGTAGCTCGTTGAAGTTGAAATCGCTGTTATAGACAAGCATTTTACCGGCTGTACATTGATCTTGCTTGCTTTGCAGACAGTTTACGCTTAACTGCGATTCTTTTATTTTTATTTTTTTTCGTAACAGCCAATCCGCTGTTTATGCTCCATAACTGCGATTCTTTTATTTTTTTTGTAACAGCCAATCCGCTGTTTATGCTCCATAAAGAGACAGTGCGACCCTTGGTTATGTGTGTGTTACCTGCATCCAGTGAGCTTAAGGTTCCCTTTGCACTAAATATCGTAGAATTGTAAAATGTACGTTGTAATTGCTGACTATCGAGCACACAGAGCGCCCGGGGCACCTAACGTGGCGAAAAAGGTCTATAAACAACGTTTGTAGCCTAAATTAGAAAAGCGGTCGCCACTGTGGCGAAGTGAACCAGCGACTTTGCACTGAGTGGCCCAACGCCGGACCACTCAGCCGCCTTTGGGGTAAGCATGTTGAGCCAAGCGTACTGTTCCCGCTGCGGCACTGGCCTCCTGTTAGGGCGTCCAGTCCCACGCCTCCTGCAGCACCCATCGGAGGGCTCGTGATCATTTCAAACAATGCAGTTTGTTTATGTTATGCTGCTGTTCTTATAAAGTTACGAAACGACGTCTATACCAATGTGCGCGTCTGTGGAAGCAGCCCCAGCTGAGCAAACAACAAGATCGCGAAATTAGTGTAGGGCAGGCTTGAAAGCAAGATCTGTCTCAATTTCGCCAAGCACAGGACTAGTCAACAAAACGGTGTTCTCGTATCGCTAATGAACCTCTGGCGGCCCAGACTACACTAGAAACCTACTGTTATGATCTTCACAGTCCAGCTTCGAAGCTTCGGAAGGCTAATACCAAATTTGCTTTTCTTCTGCTCGAACTACTTCGCTTTCCCGCGTTTCCACGAAACAACCCCATTTCAATTTCTGAAGCAAGAAATTGTTGTACATAACATCGGCTTTTATACAAAAACACAAGAAAATATCATAGGAATATGATTACCCCATAATTCTTGCTTTTTTGGAACATGTCCATGCTAACAACGCTTTAAGGTAAATCTCAGTTCCGCTTTGCTAGCGCCAGCTTCAATTTATTACTTTCCAAGTCGGTTTGCTCGTCCCGGCAAAATGAAGCGTGGCCAACGGAAAGCTGTAGAGCCCATTTACCCCATCGTCAGCCTTAATCGCTTAGCACATTATTGGTGCCTTCCTGTCGTGTAAAGCGGTGAGGCAGAAAAAAAAATATACCAGAAGAGTAGAGCAGCGGGAGGCGCGTGTAAGCGTTTACAGAGCGTAGAATGTTTCTCCCCCAGTGATACGCTTCGATACACCTGCTGCACAAAAGAGGCGGATAATTATCGAAGGCATAGCACAGGATGTATATTAGCACCGGCACGCGATAAAGCAGTACTTTAGGGCAGCTTTAAAGCTGTGCCGGAAAGTAACAATTTATTGGACAAATTGGCGAGTGAATCAGGGCGAATATAAACAGAATAAAAAAGACACCCCTTCACGTTATACACACGGCAAAGTTTCATAGTACAAGATTCACACTATTGCAATTTCCTACCCTCGCTGATGTTCGAGGAAGGATATTATTAACCCGTAGAATTTTGCATTGGAGGAAATTACCCAGAGTTGAAAGCTAGTGATTTAATTTTAGTCGAAGGCATCGGAATGCAAGTTAGTTTCAGTACTCAACAACATGCAATAGTCAGACAAGCCCGAACGTTCCCTAAGGTATGCTGCCCGAGCTAAAACATTGTGTTGCGATCTTGCGTGAAACCTGGACCAGTTGATGACATGTGCCCGAGAAAGAAAAATATGAGCAGAAGCACCCATAATTTTTTTTCTCATATTGCAGGCATATATAGAAATGTTTGCTTTGTATCGACTTTTGTACGTGGTTTATGGTTCACAAAGTTTGTACTGTTGTAACGGCCCTATTTTTTATGTCCCTGTCATCAGCTTTCACCGCGGTATGGCGGAATTTGCGGCGGAGCACCCTTTTAAGGCAACTTCCACGTTCGCCGTGATTTGCCTTGGGGCTCTTACTTTGGCAAGTCATTTTTAAAGACGATAGCCTTTCTTGGGCTACTTAAACCCAGAACTTTCGGTCTGTCTGTATGTTTGTCTGTCTGTATGTCTGTCTGTCTGTCTGTCCTTCTGTCTGTCTGTGACTCGATTCAGCCACCCGGCCAAAGTAAAACAATGCCTGCGCAATAGTCTTATATAGTCACAGCTAAATCTACCCATCTAAGCCCGGTGTAATGTTCATACTTGTCAACATTGTTGAAGAAGAACAAGACATTACGCCAATATAAGACAACAGATTAATACAGAAGTGATATTTGCACTGTTCCTTCATAAAAAATTGTACATGTTTGATTTTTTCAAAATAAATACTTCATCAACTGCAGAAAAAAAAAATTCACTCCGCCGTCGCCTGCTGTCGCCCGCGCGACTATAGCTACTGGCGCGATTTTAAGAAATCAACCGGCAGCAGTTACGAAAGGTTCCACTGGATAGGTTCCACGTTCCGCTTGGAACGCACGTGGAGTAGGGAAACGCGGTTCTATAAAAGTTGAAGTAGGGCGCCTCGATTCACGCGCGTCTTCGCCGTACGGCAGCGTTGGCATCGAGACACCCGGCCTGGAGCAGTGGAACGCGGTAAATTTAAAATGATTTAAGCAAACCTTTGGCGTCTTTACCTTGGGAGGAGCGCGACGCGAGAGGAACAAATTGAGGGTTGAGCGGGAAGGCGAAGGGAGGCATTTACTTGGCAAAAGTCGATAAAGACTATCGTCTTTTGTCGACATTTGCAACGAAAGGAGCAGATACGCGGCCAATGTTTTTCTAGTATCCTCCCCACATTTGCGGACGCGTCAACATCCCAAGTCCACTTTCCTACCACTGCTGCGCGCGCTGTAGCAAAAACTGGAATATCTAATGGTAAATCACTCAACCGAGGAGTGTACCGTTAACTACAAAGTCAATGTGGGTACCAGAAACCACACGTAGTGCGGTTTCCGAAATTTAGAGCGAAGCACAAGGTTTTAAAACAGAGAGCAAAACATAAAACATTGTTCTAGAGCTTTAAAACTTTAGTCGACCTTCTTTGGCAGGTGTTGCGGCGTAGCTAAGAGGTTGGGACAATTTTAACAAACGATGTTTTATGCGGTCCGCTGCAAATGTACTCCGTTTATTTAGACTGAAGTTTTGTGTGGTGTCGCTTCTACTCAGCAGAAGGGACACCATATGACACTTCAAGTGATGTTGCAAGTACATAGGAATTTCTGCCGCGTAACACACGTAGTTTCCCGCAATTAGCCAGAGAACTGTTGCCCAAAACTAACATACTGCCTATACTGGAATATGCTTGCACGGTATACGACGCGCGAACCCGACTTTATAGCCCTAAATTGGAAAAAATTCAATACCCCGCATGCTGATATGTGTTAGAAAAATTGACAAAAGAGACTAACGCCAGTAGAAATACAAGATGAGTCTTACTGAATTGGGGCTCACTTGAACATCGTAGAACCCTACATCCCTTAAGAATCTTTCATGACGAAATAGCATACCGTGCGAAACATATATTTTGCTGCCACATATATTTGCCAGTGGAGACCATAAATATAAAGTTTGTGAAGTCGATTGTACACCAAGTACATTTGTACACCTAGGACGTTTGTCCGTTGTACACCTAGTCGATTGTACACCTAGGACACAACTCTAGTCCCTCGAAGACAAACTAACATTGTCACGTGTTTTCTGCAGCGCGAGTTCGGTTGTTTTGCTCAAATCACTGGTGAAGTGCACACAGTATTCTGTATTTTTTTCTCGTACTTGAAGAAATGCATTTTTTGGAGCCACGCAGCGGGAATTTTTCTAGTTTTTTTCGGTTGTCGTAGAACTGCTGTATTTTGACGTGGTATGTCTCTGGGCGAATATAATTTAATACATGTTTTTTATTGTTTTGGTATTCTTTCTACCTTCCATTCCAGCATATTTATGAGTATTCCTGGTGAGTGCTTTTTTTTTTGTTGTTGTCGTGTATGCGTCCACCCATGTGAAGCCGCAAGGTGTTAAGGGTGACAAAAAACAACAAAAGACGAACTCAGTTAACAGAGTCCTCGCTTATGCCGAACACCGTGGGAACATTTGTTTGGTTTTCCATGGACCCAATGCAAAAAAATCCGCTTAAGTCGAACAGACTCGCAGGCACTCTTTGATTAAGACGAACAACTTTCGGGGTGATCACCCCTTCCGGTGGTTCCGCCTAGACAACATGGCAGCCTTTGCGGGGTGCGGCGGGGCATTCACGCGACCAGCGGGAAAGAAAAGTAAAAGGAAACCACAGAGAGAAGCGAATTCGCGCCACGGAGGAAGGGAGCGGGCCAGAAAAAACGACATACTGATAAAACTACCATTTCTTCACCCTTCAACCCGCACAGCGCCAGCGGCAAAGCTAAAAAAAAAAGAGCGAGGGTGAGCTTTGCGGCCGCTCTGTCCTGAAGGAGAGAGGCACAAAACAATAAGGATAATAAAACAAAAGACGAAAGCGATGACGGAGGCTTCCTGTTCGCCAGCGTAGAACATCCCCTGACCAACGTCGTTTCTGAGCGGGAGAATCTGAGTTTGTTTAACTACGCGTTGCGAGTCCCACCGCGTCACCGCCGAGAAACCGAGAAGTTCCCTTTAGGTCTCTGCTGCGTTTTTGATTGCGGTAGGGGTGGTACGCACTCCGTCGCCGCTTGAACTGGATAAAACCAGGCAAGAGCAATTGAAATCAGTCTTCTATCATGTTTTGCACTCAAATAAATTATTTTTTGTCTTTTTCCTTAACTGCAAGTCTACTTCATTCACCGTCTTGAAGCAAGATATTTGCATGGACTTAGGCGTGTTGCCGATTCTTTTTGAGGGGAATGGCTTCTGATAAGATGAACAAATTATCACGGTCCCTTCGAGTTGGTCTTCGCCGGAGCTCAATGTAAATAAATAGATAAATCATTGTTTTTCTCTTTGAACAGTACAGAAAGCCACAGAAGGGAAGTTTGTGGTACTCGCAGCGATGATGGACAAGTGACATTTCATTTATGCTCGAAACATTATAGCAAATCTCCTGCCGTTCGTCCGATGACACCGTTCAGAAACGCCGGTGAATGACACGGAAATAGCCGGTCTCAATCTTCCGTCTCAATAGTCCGTCTCCACCCTCATATATGTTTCGGCAGCTGGTTTGAGCACACTCGTCATTCGGCAGCTGGTTTGAGCACACTCTCTTATACTGGCGAGTGTAGGTAGCAGTCGTTAGCTACCGGCCATTAGTAGTCATTAGTAGAGAGGAAAACTTCCTAACATTTAGAGAAGCTTCTCCGTGATCCAAAAATGGTCGGTACAGATTTTTATGGCACGCAGCAGACTGGTCAGGACATGGTTTCGCAGCGGAATAAAATAAAAAATATAGGTTTGAAGCACAGGGCACAGAGTTACGCCTAATGCCAGTTCCAAACATTGTTAAAAACGCCAGTCTTTTGCTTTTTAGCGAGAAAAGACCCTGCTGGAAGTGCTTAGAGCTGAACAATAATAAAGCAGCAGACGTTTCCCTACCAATGGACTGTAGACCCTTCGAAAAATCATCAGAAATTAATGATATCTTGCAATATGGATGCTTTATAGCGCTGCCGCCATGTGATTGCAAATGCAAAACTGGCTGGGGATTCGCTTGCTGACGTCTCAGTTTAGAATTTTTTTATCATACCAAGCCCGAAGACACATGTAGCTTGGATGCGGGGCGCAAATTAGAATGATCCGACACCTACGAAAGGATGAAGAGAAATTACTACGTGCCTGTACAAGAGATTTTCAGTCACATGTGCAGAAGGTGTTCAGTAAATAGAGGCTGCTCCCCTTTTTTGCGCGTGAAGGAGCTGAGCTCGTTTTTATGCATTATTGTGAAATAGCAAGAAACCCGACCATAGAGCGCTCTGGGGGATTACCCTAGTGATTAGTTTATGCAAGGCACATACATCGTCTTGATTGATTATAAAGTTTAACGCGCCAACGCAATGCAGGCGATGAGGCGCACCGTAGTGGGGGGCTCCGGATTGATTTTTGACCACCTGGGGATGTTTAACGTGCGCCGAAATCTCGTACACACGGGGGTTTTTCTTTTCGCCTCCATCGGAAAGCGGCGCTGCGGCCGGGAATCGAACCCGCGACCTCGTGCTCAGCACATACATCGTCTTAGTTTTATGACCGCATTCGAGACACGATTGACTGCGTCAAACAAAAAATTGTTTCCACGCTCGCACGTCACCATGACGCGTATACGGTGCTATTCTACGAGCGAAGCGCATGGTTTAAGTAGGATGAAACAGTCTTTTCTTCCTTCAATCTGCAAACAAGGAGTAGTGTCGTGTCATTTGTGCCCTCGCGGGGCCGGCCCAGGAGGATATGACGTGCGTATCAGCGGCGCCGAATGCTTGCGATCGAGGTGAACATGATAATGTATTTGAATCAGTGCATCACGGGGGCTTCCGCATGACATTTATCGTTGATCTATGTCTTTGCATGAGAGTCATGAGTTGTGAATGCTGCAGTACAGAGCCAATGTGCCACGAAAGTGCCTTATGGAAAGGGAGTCATTAGGGGTGACTTTCCGCTTTACCGATGCAATTTTCCACTCGATGACGCAGCGCACCAAATAAAGTTATCCTTGATACTCTGTCGCCGATGGAAAACAACCGTGTGTGCGTGCAGTGGGGTGAGAAAATATTTACAAGCAGAAAGCAGAAACCATATCCCGGACCGACTAGTGCGTGAATATGCGTAATATCAAGACGTCTACCTTTAAATGTAGCGCCATTGTGTTTCTTTCTTTGTTTTCGCATCATGATGGCTGCTCAATGTAACTGGAGACAGCCGTTATCAAAGAGGGAGAGATAAATAAGGTTTAGTTCAACATCTTTCCCTCGTTCTGGCCGGTCAGTTCTATAAATGTCAGCTTATATTAACAAATTCGGCCTCATTTTTCCACCTGGTTGAGGGTTTATCGCTAACATTGCTGCGCAATTCCGGCGTGTTTTGTTGTGGTATACAGATCTCAGAAGGAGCCAAAGGCTTTTACTTCAAGCGGGGTGTCCCTCATTGGAGAAGTTCTCAATAAAAAACTAAAATACGCTACCCGCGAGCCTCTCAGCTTTCCTTTTCCTTGAACCAGCATTTACTTTCAGGCAGGATGAGTTTTTTCCTCTCGCCACGCATGCACATAAACAGGGATTATTTCCGAACCTTATAAACGACTCCGTCGAGCCGAACGTCAAGACTTCGTTTTCGTTGCAAGTGCAACTTTACCATCGGGCATTGACGTTGCTTCATGAATTCCTAGGCTATCCCACTGCGGCCCAACGGGAGATTCAACGGCTGCTTCTTTTTTAGTTCTTTCTTTGGCCCCGCAGCCAGGCCCCGAGTTCTTCTTCGCGGGCGCTTCCCCGGTACACGTGAACCTGCTCTCCGTATTTGTGCATAATAAATGATCAATGCAAGAGAAGAAAGTTGTTCCACGCAAGAACCACGTGCACTGATCCTCCCTACACGCGGCCGTACTCAGAACATTACTCTCAAACGCTGAACCCTTCTGCGCCTCGTAAAAAAAGGGACGACCACGATGCATCTTTAAAGCGCCGGAGCGGAAGTCGTTGCAGTCCCGTTCTTTTCTTGCGCCTTGTGCCTTCGGTATCACCCCATTTCAATATGCCAACAGGAGGAGCAATTCGGATCAGCGCATAATCTACAATGGAAGGTGTAGCGCCGAGGATCCGTAGCGAGATACACAAGAGACACGGTGAGATAAGAGGACTTCTGCTATAATATTATAGCATTAGATTCTAAGGACGGGCTTCCTAGTTATCTTGCTGCGTCCTGCCTTGAGTCCAATAAAAGCCTTCTCTTCACCTTGCGTTAGTTAGTTTTTGTATGATGTTTCTCTGTTCTGCGTGCGTTAAATTACATTTTTGGGTCTACAAAATATGTAGAAGAAACAGAGGTGCACGGCAAAATAAAGTAGGATGACCCGCCTCGGTGGCTCAGTGGCTAAGGCGTTGTGCTGCTGAGCCCGAGGTCGCGAGTTCGATTCCAGGCCGCGGCGGCTGCTTTTCTGATGGAGGCGAAAAGCAAAAACGCCCGTGTGCACGAGATTTCGGCGCACTTAAGAGATCCCCAGGTGGTCAAAATTAATCCGGAGCCCTCCACAATGGCGCGCCTCATCGCCTGCGTTGCGTCGGCGCGTTAAACCCTAAGATCGATCGATCGATCGATCAATCAATCAATCAATCAATCAATCAATCAATCAATCAATCAATCAATCAATCAATCAAAATAAAGTAGGATCTCCCAGAAGCAAACGAACTCAAATCTCCGAGCGCATAAACATATACTCAACTGAAATGACATGCCATCAATAACAGTTGAAGGATTCTTTCGAAGGCACTAGCTCCAAACCAATGACATCAATTCAAGCACGGCAACACGATCCGAACCGTGGCAATATGTATAAAAATAGGAACTATATACGCATTCTCATCTATTCACTAGGGCCAAAATATATCATGTTCTCTGCGCACAGAAACACATGACAAGTTCGTTTCAATGCTCTAATGGCCGTCAGTCAATGTGCTTTGGGACAGCGGCAACCTAATTTCGTCCGCGTGTCGAGTTTCTCGATCTAAAATTCCGTCTACATCATGCGTTGGCGTGGGCATCATTTCGAACTAATTTAACTCAGCGAGAGCGGAAAGCTCAGGAGAACGCGACTCAGATGCCACTGAACTCGCAATAAAGTGAGATGTGGGCGCTCACGTGAAAGCAAGTTCATTAACGTTCATTGTCTCAACGAATGGGATCTCGTTTCTAAGTAGTAAATACTCTTCTTGCAGACAAAGCTGCCTAGAAGATAAGGATTAAACAAATAGAGGTAAAGAAAACCTATTTCGTCCAACAGCCTGTTTTTATTTAAAAACGCTATCATGTTACAAGCAAGCGTATGATTCTTAGCGACATGAGACCCTACTGCACTGCATGCAACTTATAAACATTTATGCAACTCCTGCACCTTTCCGGAGCTGTTATGGGCTAAGCAGCACATTCGCTCGGAACATTTAAAAAATAGCTCCAGATTTGCAAACCTGTTGCCTTCTTAGAACGGCTTGCGAAAGGCTGGAAGCTTTTGTGACGTCAGGTTGTCGTGGTTCTGTTCTTCCGCTGCCATAAGGACAAGCTAATGACGTGTTACTAACTGCTACTCCGGGCGAGCAGTTTAGAGTGTTCGGCCCTTGATTCCAGTCAAGATTTCTACTGCAGTAGAGGTCGTTGAGATTACTGCTGTTATTGTAAGCGTTTTTATTTAGGAAGGCTACAAAAAGAGCTACGTGATTTAAAAAAGCGCTACTAAAGCCCTGCGTAGTCACACAAGCCTTTAAATACTTATTTATTTGGCGGTTTTCCGTTCTTTGTGTGTACTTGACGCCCTCGCTTTCTTCTCAGGGAGTAATTTTCGGCGGCTCTACGTCACAAATGACAGGTCGCTGCGATTTGGTAGTTTTATTTTGCGACAGCGATGCGTATTTTAAAGCTTCACCTTCGAAAGTCACACTGATGATGTTTTATGCCCTCCGTAGGCGTGCACTTAGGTGTCAACGATATGACGTCAGGTACCACGCGACCACGCCGTTTCAGCGCCGCTCTGAACGACGTCTTCGGCAAAGAGCATAAGGGCATCCGTTGAAAACCACCGGCGCCACGTTATCGCTTAGCTTTGTAACCGTTTTTAATGACGTCCCACTGTAGTTTGTTTAAAAAAATACCCGTATGACGTAACTCACCACGTGGTCTCCGGGCTTCGGCTCCGTTTTAAGCAATGTCCATTCGAGTTTATTCGAGGAATCGCTAGATGATGCTACGCACTACGTCACCACCCAGGTTTCCCGCAATTCTAAATGGCGGTCTGCCCAGAGTATTTGGAGAATTTTTGTTTGACGACACGCCGACGGGACTATGGACAAAGGGCATCAAATAAACGTACCCCATATTTGTCATACGTTGGCCTACTGGAACAAAGTAGGGGGTATATGACGGGTTTGTTTTGCGCAACTCTCAAGTTGGGTGTTTCGAGGAATATTCACATAGAGTCCGAACAGTGGTTGTTAAAATGTCCTCCTTAGTCTGCTTCATACAAGCGTTCTGGCGATAGAGAACGTCAGTGGGTGAGACAAAGTAATCACGAAAAATGTAACCGGAATTGAAGTAACGGTAACCAACGTGCATTGCGGTATCGATTGCACAAGTCACATGGTAAGCGATATCGTAATCGAAGCCCCCAAAAGCTTGAGCTCAAAATCTCAACCCTCTTTTAGTACTATTATCATCCCTAAAGTTTATATAATAAGCATGACAAGCATCAGAACGACAAAACTAAGGGAGATATTTAAAGGAGTACTGACACTAAATTTCTCGCTTTCAGTTTTTATGGCGTAAAGAATACCGATTGGCCGAGTAATTACAAAAATCGAACCGAAAGCCGTCAGCCGTCAACACAGAAATAATTATAGCACGTTTATTGCAACCAGTTTCAAATTCGGTCGCCGCGCAGGAAAATGGTCGTTCGAAGGCCAGCCTGCAAGCGGGCCAGTCTGACGTCATGGTCTCACCCGTGACGTCAGGGACGTTCGCTGCATCGTCTGCTACGATTGCACACGGTTCGCACTGGCCCGATTAGTCGACATGTCGTCTGAATGGTCACACTCGGATGAGCGCTGCCACCCGACAGACAGAGCAACTTTATTTGGCCAGGCGATTAGGCCGACGATGTCTTCACCGTCGTCCGTTTTTTTAATATCACTGCGGCTAGAACCCGGCGCAGACCTTGATAGCAACAGCTTGTCGCCACTCTTATAATCAATCTGATCGCAAAAAAAAGGAGTTCCACATGCGAGAAAGTAGATGTTAGTGTGGTGAAAAATTGGGCTAGGGGTTGTTATCAGCGCTGAATTTAAAAGTGGCGTTCAGATATTTCCCGCGATGATAATCGTACGCCGACCGGCAGCGGAGGTTCGGCGCTCCGACCCAGCACTGCCGGCACCACGGTGCGGCGAGCGGCCGAAAGATGGCGCTACCTGCGCGCTAGAATCAAAACAGGCCACGGCAGATGTCTTGGTCACCGATCGCTGAAACGATCACCAAAATATAGCTCAGTATGCGAACAAGGGGATGATAGTGTGGTGAAAAGTTGTGTAAGGGATGGTAATTCGCAGTTGTACAGACACCGTTGATCAAATATTCGCCACAATACTAAGCCTGAAGTTCCCAACACCCAAGCTGTCCCGAGCAACGCCGAGCCCACTGGCTTGGGCGACAGTTCTTGCGGCCGCCGCCGCGCACGAACTCAGTCCACGATTAGCGCTGCATGTCGTCGCGTGGAAATAATGCATCTTGGCGTCGTCGTCGATTTGTTTGGACAGGCTTCCACGAGCAGTACTTCGCATTCCGCCAGCTTGCCATAGCACAACTTGGGCGAGCTCGGCAACGCACACCGCCGCGTCGCCGCGTTGTGCGTCGACATCGCGCACCGCGCGGTGCCGGCACCGCGCAGTTTTCGGCACCATTGGAAGGGAACACCATGCGCCGGTCACGAACTGAAGAGCAAAGACGTCGAGCACGCAAAGTGCGCAAAGTTTACAAGCATTGCTCACACAGCTACACCCGTACGTCTCCTGCCCAATCAAATACCACCGACAACATCAGCACAGGATATCGTTTCCGGTTCCGAAAACGACTATATGACGTCACCCTGAACCGGCCAGACACACCGGCCGATGTTTCGTCACGCCGAAAGCGATTTCGCTAGTGCTACCGATTTGTGGAAGCTCGTGGCCGGGACAATCAATATCGATTTTAGATGTGATTCCGTCCTCGGATCGCTGCAGGAATTTCTGTGAGGCATCTGTACAATATAATGAAGACAATTATATCATTTTTAGGCGTCAAAATTTGGTGTCAGAACTCCTTTAATAACAAACGCAACGTATTTGGTGCATTGACCAAGTTGTGGTAGTACCTCCAGGAACGAAATAGCCTTGGGACAGCCTTCAATCGGTTTCTCTCACGGGCTCGGGAATGTTACCAGTATCATAATTCGCGACGATTGCCGGTGGTAAACGCCGGCAATCGTCAAGTTGGAAAGCGTAACCAGATACAAGATCTTAGGAGTGTGCTGTTGAGCTTGTTCGCATCTAATTAAGAATAGAAAACTATGTTCGTAGAATAAAACAGAGCAGAAAACGAAAAAAAGCGAAATAAAGGGGGAAACGTTGCATGTTAGCATTTGAAGTTCTTTGCAGTGCATTAGGACTCGCCAAACTGACGACAGAAGCGGCTCATAATTTTTGGGAGGCCTTGACGACCCACGTGCTTCTCCGCCAATACCCATCCGCTACGCTGAAATCCTAGCCCATTCACCTCAACAACGCCTGCACTTCCATCCACCCCATCCGAACCTTCCGAAGACCGACGAGTGCATCTTACGGCTGCTGCAAACCAAAACCTTTCCCTATGGCACACGTCTTCACTCTATTTATCCTGCACAGTACTCTCCAAAATGCAAACACTGACCATTCCCATGCACCCTATACCACATGGTGTGGGAGTGCCACCTAAATCCTACTCTACTCCCCATTCCCAATCCAACCCGTGAGCCGTGGGAGGGCCAGCTGGCTAGTGGCGACCTGGGTGACCGGCAAGTGCCGATGTCCCGGGAGCAACTGGCCGCACGTGCCCAGGGTCTCCTGTACTGGGGACGCACCCCGCAAGAGAGGAACGGCTCAACTAACTCCGTTGCAGCCCAATAAAACGTTTTCACCTCCACCGGGCCTTCGTCCTGCAGTGAACACTTACAGGCTGAGGATTATGATGATGACGATGATTACGTTGCATAGCACTTCGACATGAGTAATCTGAACCACACTTAGCGAAAAGTCATTGGCAGAAGCCGCAGACAGGTTGCATGTGAAATGATTGGCGCCAATTTCTATTCGTCGCGAGTTAATTTCTCTAATCACGTCACTGCCTCGAGATAAATTACATCTTCTATTCACACGCGTTTCGGTGCCTTGATCAAAACCTGCAACGCGTGTTTTATTATTACTTTATATATACAAGCAAATTGTTTCGGAATCTCTGTTGAGACAATGTGTTGCTGAATATTTCACCCGCTTTCGTAGATACTCCAGGTGCGCTTCACTTTGTTTTTACTTCGGCTCGAATTCGAGGAAAACGCAAAGCAGGCTGAAACCCCGGCATTTGGGTGCATTTAGTTTAGAACAAAGTTGTTGTTTTGCTCTGTTTATGTTTTTCGGCCTCAAAAGCAGGCAGGCCCGTTGGTAGAGCACGCTTGGAACTGTCAAGCATTGTTGCAGCACCTGTCACGCAAAGGAGTTGGCGCGCCGTAAAACTTCGGTTTCCAATGGAAGGCGCCTGCGTGTGTGTGGAACTAATCTTTCGCTTTCTTCCTTTTCCGGAAGCTCTTTCGGAAATAAAAGGGTGCAGATGTGCGGACTGGGACGGCGAGAATGTTGAATTTTAAACGTAGTTCCGCTTCTGCGGCTCTCAAAAGACGTAAAAGGTTTGATAAATAGCATGCCCTTTTGTATGCAGAGCTTGCGAAACGTAAAGTAACAAAAATTAAACTAGTGAAAGGACTCGGTTTAGGTTCAGAGTTTGTAAGCAAGCGTCTGATTGAGTAGAGCTGAGCTTGTAATTTTATCATCTCTTTTTATTTACGAGGACCGAAGCGAAGTGCGAAGTTTGCGAGAAATTCCTAAGAAATCACTGCCCGGTTTTTTTTAAATAACAACGAAAAGCACTTTGGGTTATTAGGACTGGCTGCTACCGTCTTCCTTTGCGATATTTGTGTACAACTGGTGGCCGCCAAATGCTGCTCACTATTACCATGAGGACATTTATGTGTTACAAGGCATGTTGCTCAGAAAACAGGAATAGGGTTATCACAAGCGGTGCTACTGAAAATAACAAGTCACATTTATTACGAAAAGTACATTGCAAAAAATTAAAACAATTGTTTACGAACCCTCCCCCACCTCCGATTTAGCTTGCGTGAGTACAAGCTACTTTCATTGGGGAGCGCTTGGGCATCCGACCATTTTAATTTAGCAGTAAACAAGTAGCGACTCTCAATGAAAATAAAAATCTCTAGAAATTTACTGAATTGCCTACTAATGCGTAGCATTTAACTGCCGCTTGTGAATTCCTCACGGCCATATTTGGTTATAGGTAGCCAAAGACGTTGAATTATTTTATTATTTTGAGGTTGCTTGTTTTTTTTCGCCAATAATGCATATATATATATATATATATATATATATATATATATATATATATATATATATATATATATATATATATATATATATATATATATATATATATATATATATATATATATATATATATATATATATATATATATATATATATATATTTATATATATATATATATACCCTCATAACAATTAGTTTCCCTAACATCGCCAATTAGGCATTTTATCTTAGATGCAAATCGTACAGCAGGGTTGTTCCGTTCATTATTTCTTTCGCATTTCGAACAATCTTCTGCACGTTTTTATTTAATATTCGTTCTTTGGAGGAGATGTATAAGACGGATAGTTTTGATTTTGTCTCACCCTTGCTGTGAAAATTTTTTTTCTATTTTTCTTATTTTTGGTTTTAGAAATTTGGTTCCAACAATTATCTTCATTCACGCAACTATAGCAATTAAATGTGTTACTTCCGCCAATGAGGCATTTTTGGGAAGATGGAGGTCGTTAAATAATTCGCTCATTTTCGCTGTGGTTTATTTGTGTTTCCAATGTTTTTTCGCCTAATTTTCCGGCTTAGTATTTGTTTTTCGGAGGAGATGTGTAAGGTGCGTACTTTTAATTTCGTCAAATTATTTTTGTAAAACTTTTATTTTCTTATCCATTCTTGTTTTCTGTTATCTTTTCAAAATTCTGTTCCACCTACTACCTCTATTTACGCTACTTCAGCGATTAAATGTGTTACTTCCGCAATTTATGCATTTATGTGGAAGTGGATGGCGCTACACAGTAGGGGGTGGTGGTACTCGGCAACGAATGCTGTGCATTACAAGAAAACGAAACACGGGTAAATTGTTCGAATAAAGATACGGAATATGGCAGATATATGTTTTTCTATTCGCGACAGTACGCTCGCGATGTAAACAGTGGCTCGTACAGTTGAGGATTGTAGAAGGGAGTTCGCAAGCATGAAGCCGTCATTTCGTGATTGCGCATCGCAGAAGTAAAATATTTCTATCCCTCATTCATGAGGTTGACGTGTTGGCGTTTCAATTTCTAGATATACATGCACTCTGCCATTATTACCACAGAATGCGGTGCGAATCCAGAATTGGTGAGAATAGAGTAACGCTCAAACGCAACGACGAATTTTCAGATAGATTGGTAGTTGTGTTGGCTACGAGCCGTCGAACTAGGTGTGTTGTCAAACTTACTGCCGTTTTAATTTGCGATTATACATGAATGGTAGCTGCTGGTTGTTGCCGCAAGGAATTATGACTAAGTGCAAATCGCGAACGTCAGGCGGATGCAATGGGAAGGTACAAACATGGAATACACATTACATAGCGAACAATATTAACATTTGCCGCGTTGGATCACTGGATACGGCGCTGTGCTGCATAGCCCAAGGAGCCCGGCATAGCCCCACTACGGTGGTTGCTTTTCTGATAGAGAAAAAAGTGAAAACTCGTGTGCTAAGCTTTTAGGGCTAACTAGAGATTCCCAAATGGTCAAAAGTAACCCAGGCTAGCTTCGGCACGTTAAACCGCATAATAAATCGAATAGTACAAGGGAGAGAGAGAATCGCTTTGTTAAAGAGGAAAATGAAGAGAGGTTTGCCGACATCAGTTAGCGGGCATGCTACTATTGAAGGAGAGGAGAGTAGTAGTGCAGAAAAAAAAATAATAAAATAACATAAGGTCGTTCTTTACGTCGTCCCTTCATTTCAAGTAACTTCATAGTTATTTGAAATGAAGGGACGACTACAATTTCGTTGACACACCAATGTCCTGGAGGAATTCGAATAGCACGGACAGGGTTGCGATTGGTACTTGGACCATGACCCCCTTCCTCCGCTCTGCGCAACAGTACTAGTACAGTCATTGACAAGGTATGACTAATAGTACTAGCAGTCTTGGGAGTCATCGCATTACGCACTGAAATTCCTAAATATGTGACCTAAACCTAGGAAAATAAATCGGTATCTGTATGTTACAACGATTGATTTATAAATTGAAGCCGTATAAAAGTTGTAACATTGTACAGAGATGATATCATTACCATAGGGCTTCCATGTTCGTAGAATCATGGCATGAATCACTTAACTCACAGGAAGCTTCACTAGAGTCTTGGCCGCTAGAAAGAAAACGAAACAATTAACGTCAAAGCATATCACGGATAAGAGAAATCGAGCGCAAAAGCCATCAACGTTTTTAGCATGGTACGGATGATGTCCCAGATAGGCTGATTCTCTGATATTACGTGGTCACTTCCCCCCAGATTTTACTACAACATCGCCGTTAGCCAAGCGTAGCCATATTAACTACGGAATCGATTTCTATCTAGTATAAAACAAATTGTGAAGTTGATGATTGGATTTTTATGGCGCAAGCCAACTATCGGCAAAAAAAAATCACGAGGTTTCTGTTTACTGGTTGGTATATTTTAAAAAAGCTGTTGCAACGGTACGCGATGAATACAACGAGAAATTAAACAGTAAGGTAAGGAAGTCATGCCTGTGCTACACGGTAACGTTCAATTGAAAGACGAGCGCTTGCCTACAAGCTCACCTAATAGACACTCAATGCACCATTCGATAGACAACTGGTTCAAAGGACTTGAGAAGAGATTTAAAATGGCCCTGCAGCACAGGTATAAATAGTGCACGAGAAAGAAAAGTAATGGTGGGGGACAGACATCCCCCACTGCGAGCCTTCTAACGTGATTGACTGTGAGGTTAAACGCGTAGAAGATACACCTGGCATATAAGGCACGTCTTTGTGAAGGACTCCGAATTCACTTCAGTCACCCGGGGATCTTTGACGTGGCCGAAATCTCGAAACACGGGCGTTTCTATTTTCGGCTCCATCAAAACGCAGCAGCTACGGCCGGTAATCGCACCCACATTTTTTGGCACAGCAGCACAGGAGGCTGGTAACACAAACTGCAGGGCTATGCATAGCGATAAGCACTAAATTGACGTGAAACATTCTTCGGCATGTACCTGCGCATGGTATTTCATACTCAATTTGCAATATGGCGTTTCAGGCCAACACTGCAAATAATTTCAGTGTTAATTTTACTGACAGCCTGTAAAGGGTGATTTTCCGCAGTTGGACCAGTTATGCTGCCGATCACTATCCATAAAATTCTAAAAGAAAACGTACAGCCAAAAGGATGTTAGTTTTAAGGCTAAACCCAACACAGTTAATGCTGAAAGTTGGGCTAGATGTTCTGACATGAATACATTTCACTAGCAAAAGCAAGACGAGGACGAAGCGTCTTATGCGCATCCCCTTTTTCCTCGTCCTGCTTTCGCTGTAGAATGTGGTCAACACATTTTAATTTGTATGGGAATTGAGCCTCGGTCTCCAGAGTGGAAGCAGAGTACGTTACTAACCGCACCACTATCCCGGTATGTTGGCAATGGTTGGACATAAGTTGTCCTAGCGCGTTAAGCGTGACAGCTGAATGTGACGCCACGTGAGAATAACAAGCGTATGCGAGCCATGGAGAATTCTCCTTCTAGGGATGCTGCGCATTAGAGCATCGCTAATCTGCCTGTTGAAGTAACTCGCGGAAAATACAACAAATAAACGAAGAAACAAAATCGAAGTAAAATACGGAAACAGGATGTCCCTTCAAAAAAGTTTCCCATCCAGTCGTCGCCCGCGTCGACGCATTATGCAAACATCCCCCTCGCGAGGGGCACGATCAAATGCAGAGCATTTCCGCGGGGTGCGCGCCTGCAAGTCGTATGGATTACGTATTGGTTGTTGTTGTTGTTGTAATTTTTGTCTTCCAGCGTAGACATTGTCGATGAAGTCGATGGTGAAACGTGAAACGCGCCGTGAACCCCCTGCCGCGGCTATGACGCAACGTGGAGCGGCTATGACGCAACACAATCCACTTTAATCCAATCCAAATCCAAACCAATCCAAGCCAAGCCAATCCAAGCCAATCCAAGCCAATCCAATCGAATCCAATCCAATGCCCCTCGCGAGAGAGTCTTATAGCGCCGAAATCGCGCCACCACACGAACGCGTGATGTTGACGTCACGATCACGCCACAGATGTTAGCGACCGGAGAGCGCACGAACCACATATGTGGTTTAAGCGCGAACCGACCGCGGCGAGAGAGCGCGATGCGAGCGCCCCCACCTGTTCTTGCGCGCGAACCGAACGCGGCGAGAGAGGGTGTTGCGAGCGCAGAGAAGGCGAGGAGGACGCGGGGGAGAGGGCGCACCTGTGGCCGACGGTTGAATGAGTCAAGGATATAAGGCGCGTTCGTAACCTTCTCCTCGCGGGTGACATCGTGAGTTACTGAAATGCTCTGCGTTTAAAATTATTTGATTAGTACCGCCAGGCGTTAAACCACTCACGTGGACTTTACTGCCCCAACGAATTGTTTGCTTCTCTTTCGATCTCTGCGGTTTAGCCACAAAAGGGCAATGGAAGCTTAAAACCCTTCGTATGGTACAGAAGTTCGTGATGAGCATTATGTGTTAAATAATACGCCCGGAAACGATGAAGTAATGCATGATGAACATATTGTAAGAAAAACTTCGACTTTAAGGTCCCAAGAAAAATGACTACCGCTCATGGATAGAGCGCCAAATATAAGCCAGGTGTTGCACGTATGCGCTGGCACTAAGGGTATTGTAAACGCACTCTGGAACAATATAGCATTGGGCGTCAAACGCACGAAAGGGTTCTATTGAGTCTATTATTTTTTTTGCAACCTGTAAGTTGGCATCTCCGCACAATAGCGCAATGCGCGGCAGAGTACGCTTTACAGTAATAGAAAGGACAGCTTTCGAAAAAGAGGGTGCCCTAAATCGTGTGAGTGCTCTAGAATCACCCTAGGCACTCCAAAAATACGCTTCCACATACAGAAAGTTATCAGCAGGGAAACATCACATTGCAAGAGCCGGTCCTATTAAACCGCCAAGCACAAATGCACAGACTCCAATTCTTCTGTCATGTATGAGCCGTCCAAAATGCCCTCCGGAAGAGCCTTCGGCTGGCAGAGGTGGTGTTGCTCCCTGCGAATGCTGGCGGGCGAAACATTGGGAACCAATTAATGTGGGAATATAAATCAACTGGGTTTGCGTTTAGTGACCGCGTCTGGCATTCTGACAGCGTCCCTGTGGAGTTTTAAAAATATATATCCCGGACGTGTTTTTATTCCATTTCTGTTCCTTTTTTTGCTGAACGCAGCATGCCTAAGGAGAGCTGCCAAGACGCATGACGCAGTCATGGTACAGCACCGTGTAACGCTAACGTTCTTTCAAATGCGGGCGCGCTGCTCGAGCTTGACGACGTTGAGTCTTAAGAGAGACAGTTTGTAAGAGCGGGTGCCCTGGATACTCAAGAGACCGTAGCGTCGTCCAGCCGCCTACGGCAATGTTGTATAACCGGTGATGCAAAGAAAAAATGTTTAGAACGATCTTAGAGCCTCGACAGGAACGTCAAAGGAGATTTCGCCGTTTGAAGTTCAGAGACTCCTGGGAATTGAATATAGATGTGTAACCTGGGGCAGGATCGAAGTTTTCGGAAGCGGAGTTTGTGTCTGTGTTTTACTAATGGCGCGGCGTAGGGTTTTTTATTTTTGTTTCAGAACTAGAAACACTGAGAGGTATGGCCGAATAACCTATGCCGACGTCAATAGAAAGACTTATAAGCTGCGTTTGCCTGTGCTCTTACTCGTACCGATTCTTTTTTTTGCGCGCTGCGATTGTAGATTGGTCACTGTCCTTTTGCAATGCCCTCGTTACACTGCGACGTATTCTCACCTCACCACTAATACTAAAGCGTTTTGATCCACTCGCTTCGACAGTAATTCGCATCGACACTAGTGGGGTCGGCCCAGGCGCAGTACTCGCACAACGCAACGCCGGGTTTTAGGGGTTTGCTGTTGCTTACGCCAAGCGTGCACTAGAGAAGGTAGAGGCAAACTTTGTAGAAGTCACTACATGCTTTTTATTTTTTTAAATGGCAAGACTGCATGTGTCTAACCGCCAAAACCAAACCGAATGCTAACAAAACCGACACGCAGACGCGTGTGCCTGTATTAGTAAATCCACGCAGCCGAAAATGTTTTCTCTTTGGGTAAATTCGCGCTGCCTTTAACACCCGTCTTTTTTGAAGAAACTCAATCATTATACCCTTCCCGTCTTCACACACACACAAAATGTTCTTCGCTCTTTAAACATAAACAGCCCTTTGTTCGGTTTAACAGGCCACGACTTGGTGGCGGGCCCGCTATACGAGCACTGGAGCGGAAAGCAATCGCTCGTGGAAGTTTGTAACACAAGCAGTCAGGGACGGGCACGGGCGAGTGATGCAAATTTTCTTTAGGCGAAAGGTGAATGTTTAATCATGGAAGAAAAGGTGCGGGTAACATTGAAGACCTTCCATCACACATTTTATATTATGAACTTGGTGAATTTTTGCAGCTCTGTGGCACGGGGTAGACCGTGTCATGAGGGAGTGTTGGCGTGCTGTACCCCATCTTTTGTTTGAATGTCGTTGTTAGCAATCTTTCTCTTTATATGTTTTCACTTCTGATTTTTAGACGTCAGACAAAAAAAAGCTGGAAATCTGGCGTTAAAAAACGTTCGGCCGTTACACGCTGCTCGTAATTTATTTGTACAAACAACCTGGCATCAGAGGTGGGGACACCATTATTTAGACTGAGGCAGCCAGGCAGATGGCGCTTGTAAGAAACGCCCATTGAATGAAGGCTGAAACTAGTTTCAGAAGCATTGTATCACAGCAAGATGCGCGAAATTAAAATAAGTAGGTCGTTTTATAGCGTCCGCTGTGAGTAGGGCCTGAGGAGAAAACTAGGCAATATTTTTGTTTCTGAGGACTGACCTGCGCTAGCAGGGAATTGGCCAGGAAGCTCAGAGCGATTCGCTAAACGTTTCGGCGCAATAAGCTCATTCTCTCCCCCTGTTCTTATGGTTCGCGCCACCGTTTTCTCTCTAGTTGGCTTACCAGGCGCGGACTTGTCATGGCTTTAGATCCGACCACTAAGTGTTTAGTAAGGGCATCGACATTCGCATCACGAATCATCTGCCGGCACCTGGTCTCTGTCAATAAAAGTATTCCGTTGACATGTAATAAATAGGGGCCCGAGCGGTTGTAATTGTCATATTGAGTACGTTACCGCTCACCTTACGCGGAGGGTAAACGTGCATCAAATGTTCTGCCGCGACAGCCCTGTTCTTTTATTTTTTCGACATCTGTGATAGTCGTAACATGACCTATGTAAGGAGCGATTTCGACGTATGCGTAAGCGAGTGCGCTTACGCACACGTCAAGGTTCCCTGCGATGTTTTCATCTGACAGCGCCTTGTTTAGAACTCTAATAGTTTTGAGTTTTAGAATTCTTCCAAAACATCGGCTTTCCGCTATTAAAAGGTAGCGTCGGAATACCTATATCAATCATCGCTTTGCCATATTTCACAATCGTATAGTCTTGTTGTTGATAATTTTTATTCTATACACCATGAACACACTACACACTTCGTAAGCCTCACCATTTTTAACCGCGCATTAAAACCGGTTCGACATGCCATGAAAGTTTAAGCACTTCTATCAATCCTTTCACCCACGAATACTAACTTTGCCATGCTTTCATTCGACCATAGTTCTGGCCATTCTGGCCATAGGTGCCCGCGCGCCCATAAACTTCCCTACACAAAAAGTCTCCCAGCGCTTGCCGTCGTCTGTAGTCCGACGAACTGGCATGGGGTAGTTGCCCAAATTGTGCCCAGACAACGGTGTCGGGAAATCTCTCTGCGATGAGGTTGCAGTGGTGTCACGGCTCAGCTGTTCAATTAGCTCCGGCAAAAGCTATGCGGAACATATGGATTGCTCGCAGTGGTGGCGCAGGGACTCCGAAACGATGCATTGCGTTGGCATAGCGACTACGTCAAGTATGATTCGGAGATCGCGTTGGGGACGCTCGTGAGACCCCTGGAAAACTGCAGGGGGGGTAGGCTGTCGTGTTTCTTCGTGATTCACGTATCAGTGTACGCAACGTGTCAACCGCAATCTGAGATCTTGAAAAACTACGTTTTATTTCCTACTTATCTAAGGCTCCTCTTTTCTCGGATGTGAGAAAATAAATTTATAGACAAGTAAAACGGCAAGTTCGTCTGACTGTTTGCTAACTAAGAAATGTCTTAATTACGGAATAATAACCATTTGCTCGAGCCCCTTTCTGCTGAACTCCCTCTCCATAATACACATTACTACAGTGTAAGAAAACGACAGTGGTGACACCTTTGCAGCTTTTATTTTCTGCTAGGTCTCGGATCACAGCTATTCGCCCCCACTTTATGAAACAGATAATGAAAGTCTCACTAGGCAAAGACTAGAACTCAAGGCTTTCCCGTCCTCCACAAAAGAGTAAACACGGTGTACGCCCATCGCTTAACTAGAATCCACGCTAACACACAGTCACACAAGACAGAACTTGCAGTTATGTTCCCACAAAAATTCTGTAGAACTACCTCAAATGCAGGACAAGGAAAATTTGTTCCACACCGTCTGGAATTGTCCATTAACATGGCAGGCACAGAAAATATACAACACTTCACATCAGACATGAGAGGGGGCCATGGCATTGCTTCGAAAGTTTGCCCGGCACCCCCAATTGCTCCTTCTGCGGAGGTTACGCTGGCATCTCTCACACATTATGGTCGTGTGATCGGCGCCCAATATTGATACGCATCCCCAACCCAACTCTGTCAACTACTAAGGAATTCATCGTACTAGCGAACATTAAGACAGGGACAAAGCTAAAGAGAAGACGAAAAACACGCTAGAACTTCAACTCTATTTATACCACATAAAAGAGAAAACACCGATAAGTACATGAAATTTGAAGGGGTTATCGTAAAAACGCAATGAAACACTATCGCTCATATCACAGGCCACAATACAGCGCCGGCCCATATCACATGGCGGAAATTTAACCCACACGTGCAAACAGCCCTCATCCTTCGCCCATGCTCAACCACCTTCCCCTCTCCAAAAAATTGAATTTCTTTGCGGATAGTGCCAAGGACGGTGCGCTGACGAATCCTTGGGTCTGTAAAAACAAGCTTGGGTCTGTAAAAACAAAATAAATTCCACAAGAAATCTCTTCTTTTGAATCGCCACCATTCAGAAAATACACGATGCTGCGCATTTTCAAAAGAGCAATTACAAGCCCACTCTCTCAGGCAATGAAGCATTTGTTTCTCAATTTCACCTATTTTGGGACAGTGTGTTAAAAAGAAATTGACACTGAAAAAAGTATACATATCCGAGAAAATGTTTGTTAAATTCCGAGAAATGTCATTTCCGGCCTATATTCACCCCCAAATTGTCCAGTTGCGCTCGCAGTAAAAAAATATCAAATAGAAGGCATTCCTCAGTACAAATCATCGCAGTTTATTTCAGAAAGTTTATTCGAATGCAGTGTATATAGTGCATTCTTTGCGTCTTGGCGTATTTGCCAACGGAGATGAAACCGCAAGGGGGCACAGGAATACCGCTTTGCTGTAAAAGTCTTGTGTCTTTGAAGCACGAAGCTCTGTGGCGGGAGGCGTAAACGAGTTTCGCGGTGTTTTTTTAGTACGCGTACGAAGTGCTTCAGCAGCAGGTGTAAACGAGTGTCCCGGTGTTGTTTTAGTACGCTTTACGTTCTAGCGCGAGGCATACATGAGTTTTCCGGTGTTTTAGTACCGTGACTACATAAGAAGAACGACGATTACAACGACTACAGGAGACGCCAACAGCCCCAGCTCTTAAGGGGCTTCACCCCTATAAATGTTTTGAATTTGTACACCGCCACTTTACCTTGTTGTTCCACAGAGCGCCTCCTCTGCATGTCACCAACACACCGTCAGGACAAAAAACGATCGTTTAAACGTGTTTCCGCACGGTTGCAGTGTTCATCCTGTTCTTTAAGGCATATTTGGTTTTGCAAACAAACATAGTTTGCAGTAAAGTTTCCTCACAACAACTCTTTGGAGACGCGGACGTGCACTGTACTCTAGTGCGAAGTTTGCCCAGCCTGGAGAGTGGAAAAGGGCGACGGCTCAAAGTGATCGACTGATCCTGTTCCTTGCATAGAAAGTGCTTTTTCGAACTTTATGAAAGTTTGGCTTCCCTATCTTGCACAGCGCTATCTGGCACACAAAGCCCCGTTATTCCGGTGATGTTCTTTTCCGCCCACAGAAACAGTTGATGTGGCGTCATAATCTGGTCATAGTCACACCTCTGATTCCTGGCACTACTTTTAGGAGACCCACGTTTCGGGGCAAATTCCAATGTAATTTGATTCACTGTTGATTTCTTGTGTTCTTTTCTTATTCTTTGAGGACAAAAGCACTAGTGCGGGATCAGGGCTTTAACATGACTCGTTAAGTTGGACTGTTAATCGGCCATTTGCGTGGTCATTAAATTATTTTCTGAGTGGGTTCCCTACTTTTACCCTTTATTCGGTAAACCAGAATCAAGTTCCGAAACAAAAAGAGAAAAACACCAGTCCAAACAAAATGTACTGATGTTTCGGCTTCTAGCACGGAAGCCTTGTTCACAATGAATGCATCACCAAAAGTGGGTCGTTTAGGTGGGCTTGAGTAATCGCTGCAAAGAGCGTGCATAGGTCGGGCTTAGATTTCCGTCGTTACGATTGACTGTGTTAGGTGTGGTCTGAATGATTAGTGATTCCAGAAGAAGCCGTGATGCTGTCATTTTTTCTGTTACGACGATTCTTGCATTGTCCCAATCAATCTTGTGGTCATTCAGGACGGCGTGTTCGGCTAAAGAATTGTTTCGGATGCTCTTATTCTTTACGTCACGGGCGTGCTGCTGCAGACGATTCTTATAATTCCCTGATTCTCCGATATGAACACCGCTGCAGTCTGCGCAAGGTATCTCGTATACCACACCGGGAAAATGCTCTTTGGGCAAGCGGTCTTTGACTCTGATGGGCTCATGGCGCATCTTTTTGGCTGGAACATGGGCCACCTGCACGTCTTATTCCCGTTGGACACGTGCGAAACATTCGATTGTTCCTGGAATGTATGGTACAGGAGCTCGCTTCATCGGGGGAAGAGGTGCGTCGAATTGTCCCCGTCGTGTCAGTTGACGTTACGTTCCACTTGTAAAATGCCTCGGATAGCCGCAGCTAGCCAGGTCGTCCAGTACTTTTTCTGTGTCCAACGCCGCATCCTTGGGCCTCGATCACAATGTTTTTGCACGCTGCAGTAGCGTACTAACAACAGCCCTCTTGTGGGGAGCGGTGTGCACGGAGCCGAAGATCAGGTAGCGGCCTGTGTGTGTATCCTTACGGTACATGCTGAATCTGAGCCTCTGGCCATGAACGCCCAGGAACGAAAGTTTGCCATTGGCCTCCTCTTCTAACGTGAACTGAATGGCACGTTCTATACTGTTGATGTGGTACAGCAAGTTGTTCGCCGCGTCTTTCTGAACCACGCAAAAACAATCGTCGACATAGCGGAGGAACACGTTCGGGTGAGGGGCAAAGGAGGCTAGCGCGCGTGCTTCCAGCGCTTCTATGGTCAGGTTCGCCGCCGTGACCGAAATATCTGCACCCATTGGAGTCCCCTGCTTCCTCTTGTAGAAATGGCCCATACAAACGAAGTGCGTATTGTTGAGGCACAAATCCAGAATCCTGCGTTGGTCTGGTACATCGATTGGGGATCTCTGGACCAACGTCTCATCAGCCTCGAGAGCAGCGGTGCATACGTCGACAGCCAGTCAATCGGAACTCTCGTGAACAGGGACTTCACGTCAAATGACACCAACAAGTCGTCTTCCTCGATTACGGCGTTCCGAGTCTTCTCGACGAAATCGAAAGAATTACGATCGTGCGTAGCCCCTTGACTGATGAGCGGATCCAGAACTTGGTGCAGGAACTTCGACAGGCTGTGCAGGGGAGAAAGTGTATAACCAATAATGCAGCGATTACTCAAGCCCACTTAAACGACCCACTTTTGGTGATGTATTCACTGTGAACAAGGCTTCCGTGCTGGAAGCCAAAACGTCAGTACGTTTGTTTGGACTGGTCGGCGTCTGTTTTTGTTTCTAATGTACCCTCCCAGCCAGACCGGATTCCGTAATGCTCTTGACTTCATTACCATGCGCCAGGCGTATGGCCAGGAGTGCATCACCCAGATCCGGAAATATGTTAACCTCAACTGTAGGGTTGCCTCCTTAACTGTCACCTTACGTTCAACCTAACGTGCGAAGCCCGCAACTTAGTTTCCCCCACTTTGCGTCTCAACAGGCCTGTGTGTACGCCTTTAGGTCACAGCGTGGTCGGCAAGCCGGAAAGTCTGCTACTGCAAGCCAGGATCATGGACTGCAAAGAGAACGTTCGCGCACTGGAGAACGATGCCTTCTGTGCTCGTCACCGCCTGGAATGCCAGTGCCCCATCGAGTTCCCCAGCATCTAGATGCACACAAATCAGAGACGGAGCATGAACGGATGAGATGCCAACTCGTCCATGAGGATAAGCTGGTCAGCCTTCTCTCCGAGAAGTTGTTCAAATTGAGGACGCCTTCAAAAGCTTGTGTGCATAACTTTTGGTCATACAGGCCAAGCCAGGACGAGGAAAGTGTTCTCAACCTAGGATTGAACTTAAATTTAGGACCTGCACCGGGCAAGAAAAAACTAGAATGCGCGGTGGAGAGGTCCGCACCCGACTGGTTGGCGTGCGTAACTCTGCTCAGCGCGGACCTGCCCGCTTAGCGTTGACACGTGTGGAACGTAAAGCAGTCATGAGTCTTCGTGAAAACAATGACGTCGCGATCCTGCCAGCCGACAAAGGCAATGCTACCATTCTTCTTGATAGGGCCGACTGCGAGAAGAAGATGCATCTTCTTTTTGGTGACAGTGACACGTATATCCGCCTCAAGAAGTATCGGACACTCAAAGTGGAAAGGGAATTTCAAAAGATGCTGGCCGACGTATTTCTTACCGTTTCCCCAAACCACAAGGCACTCTACTACAAGCTGCTCAGCCACAATGGATCCGCACCTGCACTTTATGGACTGCCAAAAATCCACAAGCCAGACGTCCCAATGCGCCCCATTCTTGATTATACACGTTCTCCCCTGCACAGCCTGTCGAAGATTCTGCACAAAGTTCTGGCTCCGCTCGTCTGTCAAGGGACCACTCACGTTCGTAATTCTTTCGATTTTGTCGAGAAGACAAGGAACATCGTAATCTAGGAAGACGACTTGTTTGTGTCATTCGACGTGAAGTCCCTGTTCACGAGCGTTCCAATTGACCTGGCTATCGACGTATGCACCGCTGCTCTCGAGGCTGAAGAGACGTTGTCCCAGAGATCCCCTATCGATGTACCAGACCAAGGCAGGATTCTGGATTTTTGCCTCAACAATACGTACTTCGCATTTATGGGCCATTTCTACAAGAAGAGGCAGGGGACTCCAATGAGTCCCGATATTTCGGTCACGGCGGCGAACCTGACCATGGAAGCGCTGGAAGCACGCGCGCTAGCCTCCTTTCCCCTCCCCCGAAGGTGTTCCTCCGCTATGTCGACGATTGTTTTTACGTGGTTCAGAAAGACGCGGCGAACAACTTGCTGGACCACCTCAACAGTATGGAACATGCCATTCAGTTAACGTTAGAAGAGGAGGCCAATGGCAAACTTTCGTTCCTGGACGTTCTCGTATCTCGGCATGACCAGAGGCTACGTTTCAGCGTGTACCGTAAGAATACACTCACAGGCCGCTACCTGAACATCGGCTCCATGCACCCCGCTTCCCACAAGAGGGCTGTTGTTAGTACGCTACTGCAGCGTGCAGAAAGATTGTGCTCGAGGCCTGAGGATGCGGCGGTGGAGAGGCAAAAATACGGGACGACCTGGATAGTTGCGGTTACCCAAGGCATTTTACAAGTGCAACGGAACGCCAACTGACACGACGGGAACAATTCGACGCGCATCTTCCCCCGATGAAGCGAGCTCCTGTACCATACATTCTAGTAACAAGAGAATGTTTGGCACGTGTCCCACGAGAATAAGACGTGCAGACGGCCCACGTTCCAGGCAAAAAGATGCTCCATGAGCCCGTCAGAGACAAAAACCGCTTGCCCAAAGAGCGTTTTCCCGGTGTGGTATACGAGATACCTTGCGCAGACTGAAGCGGTGTTTATATCGGAGAATCAGGGAATTATAAGAATTGTCTGCAGCAGCACGCCCGTAACGTAAAGAAAAAGAGCGTCCGCAACAATGCTTTAGCTGAACACGCCGTCGTGAATGACCACAATATTGATTGGGACAACGCAAGAATCGCCGCAGCAGAAAAAATGGCAGCATTTCGGCTTCATCTGGAATCACTAATCAATCAGACCACATCTAACACAGTCATCCGTAACGACGGAAATCTAAACGCGATCTACGCACGCTCTTTGCAGTGATTACTCAAGCCCACTTAGCGACCGACTTTTGGTGATGCATTCATGGTGAACAAGGCTTCCGTGCTGGAAGCCGAAACGTCAGTACGTTTTGTTTGGACTGGTCGGAGTCTCTGTTCCAAATGTACCCTCGCGGCCAGACGGGATTCCATCATGGTTTCGACTTCAGAATCAAGTTTGCTTTACAGAAACCAGAGTTATAGTTTTCACTTTGCCTAACTAATGAGCCCATCCCGTACACAGTGAAGCGATGCGTCTTGTTTGCTACGAATGCGTCAATAGAAAAGTGCAGCACGCACCACCTAGGTCCCTCTGTAATATGCACTGATAAAAAATACGTAAAACCGTATAGGGGTATGGGGTCGTGTTTGCTGTCTCTTACGTAGCAAAGTATTCTTCCCTCTAGCGTGCACATAGGCTCAACATGTCATCATGCCCCATCGTAATTTGGTTACGAGTTAATTGGTGAATTTTAAAAAGACGCGAGGATAAGTGTAGTCACACTTATTTTAAAAATATATTCATGCAGTTTCAAGTAAGCGTACGCCATCAAAAAAATTTGCGACTGACTGCATTCTCTAACAGCCCTTCAAGGAGGAGTTTTTCTGAAACTCAAAAATTGCCAACAGTTTCATTGGCAGTTCCTCTGGTCAAATCAGGCCTACCAAGGTCCAAACCTCTGCGTCACCCTCAAGCTTGCATAGGTGGATCACAGTCATTCCTTTTCTCTGTCTCTTACGCTGGGGAGCGGGTGACGTGGCGACGATGACAGTTTCGTCATGGTGGTTTGGCTGACATGGCTTGCTCAGAACCTTACTTAACAACCCTTGCGCTCTGTCGGGGAGTACGCAGTCGCCCATCTGCAGCGAGGACAATAGCAGGCTGGTGTGCTGGGGGTCCTCGAGGGACTGCACGTCGAAGTAAACGCTCGTCTCGATGGGAGACTCGATCGAGATGAACCCGCCGACACTAAACATTCGGTATACAGCGCCCCGGACACCAGGGTGGAGGTGACGTCCATCTCGTTTGTACCGGTGCCCGACTTTGAGGCAGTGCCGCCCTCTACACCGCCAGTGAGCGACAAAGTCGCCTTCAAATTTTTGGGACCACGCACGCTTTGCTGTGATTGCGAATGGCGAACACACCCCGGAAGCGCAGCAGGACGAGGCAGTTGAGGGAGCAGCCGTACTTGGACCTCAGGTCCGGCGGCAGCTTAGAAAGATGGGCGGCTAGCTTCTGCAGCGAGAGGCTGCGGCTCGGCTCTATTTGCTCCTTCAGAAATTACAACCTTCGCTTCGGTCGTGTAGCTGGTCTGCTCAGACACGGCTGCCGGAGCGGTCACTGATCGTACACCCGCACAACGTCCGTGAAGCGACTGAATATGTGCAGAAGAACGCGGGGTCAGTTCCCGATCCCAACTGCTTAGGAGTTAGCCGCTGTTTCTATCTGTGGCTGCCTGCTCGGTCTGTGCGCGGAGGGTGCCCTGCGGCGCACAGCACTCTTGTCTTTTTCGCTGCACTGGTTCCAGCTCCTTCCGCAGCAGTTACCGACGGCTGGTCTACGACAGGTTGCAGGACGTTCCGAGTGCGGCGGTTCGGTGGGAGTCTTGGAGGAACGATCGCTTCCTACGGCAAGAGGAAAATGATGATGATCATCATATTTCTTCGGGAAAGCCTGTTGTTGTTGTTGCACATTTAGGTATAGCACATACCCAAACAGGGGATCGGCCAATCAACAGAGGATGGTTAAAATAAATGAAATTCTTATCTAATCACGAGACGCTTAAGAAGGTAATTTCGGCTGCGTGGAAAAAGTTTTGAAAAAAAAATCCTGAAAAATCAAAGCGAGGGTGACCAATTGCAATCATAAAGAGAATCATTTTGAATTTTCAATGTAGCGCAGGAGTGCAGAGCATACATCCCGGCGGCAGAACCCCGTTTAGGATGCCCCGAACGATAGTATAGCCGGCACTGTTAGGGATATCCCCAAACTGTAAAGCGGCACCTCCAGGGAGTGACGTCTCAGTCGGGAAAAACGTCGGCATGTCAAAAGGTAGTGTTCTACAGACTCGTCTCCGTTGCAATAGCTGCACAGAGCTGTTGGCGCCAGACGAGAGCTGTGTAAGTACCTATTTAACTTGGGTACCCGACAATGTAAGGCTGTAATAACCACCTCTAAGTGGCGTGAAGGGCACCATTCAAGTTTACATAAGACTGGTTGACCTTGGTTATTCTTCTTTCTTGTTCTCCTTTAAGACAAGGGTGCATTCCATAGTTAAAACCTTGTGGTCGCTCACAGGACGGTTTATTAAAAAGGTAAGAAAGACGTTTCGGCTCTCCTACGGAAACCTTGTTCACTCTACTGGGTCGGCGACACAGGTTTTTAACTACGACTCTCTTACCTGGCCAGACCAGACTTCGCGAAACCTTGGATTTCAATAACGCATGCCCTCTACAGCAGTTAGGCCAAGGCACGGAGCAAGAATTACCCAGGAGGCGCAACAGGGCTTTCTCCGGCGGCGCGATAAAGTCACGGTGCTGGGCACGGCACCTACGCGCTCTGTCGCGAGGCGCCATAGGGAAAATGCGCGCAACGCGCTTTCCGAAGAGGTTCGCCGGTTCAAGGTCAGTCGGCGCATAGGCGGCTGCCGTAATGGGCAGTCGTTTGCGGCGGGAAAAATCTTCGCGTTCCAAACATCTTTTTCGAAAGACGAAAGGGCTTTGATTTTTTTAAAACGCAAAACCTACAGTTGAGAAGCTAGGTATGATTGGTTCCAGTAGATAATGGTTCTTATCCTCTATGCCATTAGTTCATATTTAGACTGCCCTAACTTCCCCACCCTGATTCCTATAGTTAAAGGCATCCTTTATGATTAGTGCTGTTAACTGCGGCCACCTGCGGTAGTATATCTTCTGGTGTCTGACGATTCGGGGGCCGCTGTCATGAAGCAAGTGTTCTTGCTCCGTAGACGCTGGTAAAAAAACTGCGCGCTGTGCACTGCTGCTGCTGTGTCCTGTGCGTCAATTTCCAAAAGTAACAACTCATTCTTTTTTTTTTTTTTTGCTGCTGCTGCTGCTATCTAACTATACACTGCGAGAAGGCAGGCAGTTTTCCGGAACGTCCCGATTGATCATTTACACCCTGCGTTTCGAAGTCTGCGATATCACACCACTAACTCATTGCTAATCCTTTTGGCAACGGCTCCACAGTTTCATTTCGGAAGCTCGGGTTTCATGCCAGGAATTCAAGCACCAACTGAAAGGATAAAGAACACGCGCCGCCAAAAAAGACGCAAGGAAGTGCTAAACCTACAATTGTTTTTAATGTACGGATGAAGTATATACAGAACGCGGAACGAGAAAAATTTACGTTTTGTTCTTGTTCCGTTGTGCAATAGTAAGCAACAGCAAAGAAACAAAAAAGGAACCATGCTTGCAAAACTTCGCACAGCCACATTTTCCAGAACAACCATCAGTCATTTGCTGGCCTCGACATCTTCTTCTGCTGGGATGATTTCTTCTTGTGTCGTGCTTCACTTGCGCAGTGCTGCCTCATGCGCATTCCCACGTTGTAGTGAAGGATTTTTGCTACCGCGTAATTTTTTTGCTCACGGCACGGAATCGTTAGATCGAAATTTTTCAGGACGTGATCAATGGTTCCCCAGAAGACGTCGTAGTCGTCCATGTTCTTAGAGAAGACTTCCGCACAACGAATCAGGTCGTAAAGCCGTGTATTGGGATGAGTCAAACCCCCTCTTGATTTGTGTAGTGTTAGAGATGCTTGGGGTTATTTCGTGCCACAGTAGAAAGTGACTACCTGCACAGTTCACAGGGCAGCATCGGTTTCATCCTCCTTGGGAGGAACCGTGTGATATAATACAGAACCGCGTCGGCGACTTCGGCAGTGGTTTCGTTATACTCGACAGTGCCATCCCAGTATGCTGTTTCGATAAGCCCATCTAACTTTGCCTTCAGCTGTTCGAGATATGAAGGGTTTCTGAAAACTTTTCCGGAATTCTGGGAGGTCAAGGGCCGACTTTTCTTCAATCACTTCACAGTATCTGAACTTGGGTGGTTTTAGCAGGCTGTAGACGGAAAGCATGCGGTACAACTGCAGGAATGTCGGCATGTGCGGATGGTCGTTGTCACACGCTGCTTGTCTTGCTTTTCCAAAGAATCTCTCAATGGGGTCCTGATTGAATTTCGCCGTCAGATAGTACTTGAAATTGCACTTGTCTAACAGATATTTTGTTAGCTAGAGAGTTGAAAGCATCGTGACACAAGGCCTTCCGCAGTTGTTTGAGTAAGAAAACTTTCTTTCATAATGGCGCCCGACTGAAGTTCCCGTTCCCAGTCGTCAAGCCACTGCACTGAGTCTTTGATCACAGCGAGGTCAGGGCTGCTGTTTCGCACTCCTTCTGCTGGATGCCATCGGATCACAGCATTAAAAAGGTCGTTCATCCTTTCCGTGAAAGCTATTGTTCCCACGGCATCCCCGGAATTTATAATGTTTTGGTCAGCGTAGAATTTGAGACCCGAAGACATCGACCGGCTGAAGACTTGCGTCGTCAGTTTTACGTGCATGAGCTCCATTTTTGACGGGTAAATGTGGTGTTCCGCAATCTTTGGGCAAACGTTTAGGCCCCCCCCCCCCCCTCCCGCGTTCTTGCAGTCTTCCTTATACACAGCCGTGTACAAAGACCACATCACCCACTGGCCGTTCACCTTGAGAAGGCGCTGCTTAAGTAGTCTGTTCCTGATGCACTTGAATAGATGCGGCACATCAGAAAAGACAAATACCTTGCGCTCCCCACTTAAGGGGTGCCCGAAAAAATTATTCGCCTCATCGAGTTTGCCGCTAACGCCCAGGTGCTTCCATATTTTCTATCTGTTGCCGCTCCGTCACAGACAATGCCATCAACTTGTGCGTCAGCGTTTTCGAGCATGACAATCACTTGAAGAACCAACTGGCTTAGTACTGTAGCATTAGTTGCTCCCTTTGATGCAAATACATCATTCGGGTGCGCATACCTGTCCCCAAATGGGCAAAACATAAAGACTAGCGCATGATTTACCAGAGGGGAGCATTGCTGATCTTACTCACCGTAGTCCACGAGACCCGTGTAGATTAGCGTTTTGGAGTTGACACTCTCCCGCTCCCTCACCAGGATTTCGTCAAACAGAAGCATGTCACGTCTCTCGAAGTCATTTTTCGTGTCCAGCTTCCAGCTTGGTTTTTAACGCTTCGAAAAAATCGGCATCAAAACCACATTTCATTCCTACCATGGCGAAATGCATTCTGATTGTTATCACGCAAGCCAGAGACAAAATGTTATTGTCGTGCAGATATGTGTAGCCGGAGGACGTTCGGGTGTGTAGAAGTAGGCACAGTAACAAGCAGTCTTGATTGAAACGCATTTCTTGTTTCGACACAGTTTTAGCAGCTTTTACACATTCCTTCGGGAGCATACAGTGCGTCTCTGGAAAGCATGCATTTTCCATAAACTCGTCCAAGCTGTTCTCGTTCACTTCCTTCAGCTGCTTTTTGCATTTGACTAGGTCAGCTTCGAGTGCTTTACAGTGCTTTCTTCCACTCCAAAAGTTGGTTCTTCGAGCGGTAGCAGGCAGTATACCGCCTGCGCAAGACTTCAATCTTAAATTTTCTTCCTGGACTGAAGGGAAGTCGTACTCGTGTCGGCTTCTTGCACTTTCCTTTCGAATTTTGTTAACCCGTATTGTGTTGGACAACGTCTTACTCGCACTGCATTGATCCTCTAGGCCATCAAGGAGAATGGAACATCTTCTTTGCCGCCAAAATCCACTCGCATCGACAGAGCCGCATTCCAGTGTTATCCCAGGAAATTTTTCCTGTGCGGGACCACCCCGACATACAGGTTTTTTGTGGAAAGTGTCGAGAGCATTTCCGTAACGTCAATAGCATGCTGGGTACCTGTGGAAACATTCACTACCATGCTGTTGACCTCGCGATGTAGGACGTACTCCGTCACATTTACGCTCCCTTTGCAAACAGTGAATTCGAGACTTTTTTTTTACAAACAACGGGGTCGTTGGTGATGGATTCTTCATCTCTACAAAGCACATGCTGACTGCTTCTTCTACGATGTCTTGTCGGCGCCAAGCAACACCGGGCATGACAATTTCTTCTTCGCCTACTAACTTATCTAACAAGCACATCTCAGGTAACTTCAATTTCGGAGTCTCGATTTGCGGATGCACCTCAGTGACAGCAGAAGTAACGGCGCCGAGTATGCCATTCGTTCCAACACCGCAGATGCCGCTGCTTGTTTCCTCACAGTTCGAAGCACTGGTGCTAGCGCTGCCGACCGCGGGCTCATGAACAACGTAGGAGGTGACAGGACAAACCGCCTCATTGTCCTCACCGTCTCCACTAGCGTGCGTGTTGGCATCTTCAACAACTAAGGTTACAATCTTGGCATGCTTCGCGCACGTCACGACGGGTCGAGTTGGCTTTCTCTTTTTGCGAACAGAAGACAAGTCGTTGGGACAGTTCGGAAATATTGACGGCACGGCGTCTCGTGATAGGACAGACCGTTTAGGTTTGTCTAGAAGGATTTCGCCACCAAGCTCGCTGTAATACCGCCGCCTCTCTATGTCGCTCTCCGAGAAGTACTTTTCCCAAACATAGTCATGAGACGTGAACTCCCGATCTTTCCTGGGGATAGCATGAGCCCACACTTCCAATCGCACTGGGTCACTGGGAACTTTAAACGTAATTACATTTTCTTTGCAGGATGCATAGCCACTGTTGCAGATCGGCACAAAACATTTCCGCCCCATCCTAAGGAAGCAAGGATGAAAAACACTCGCCTTTGTGCAACATGAAAAGCGCGCGCAAATCTGAGAAGCCCGCGAGAGGCGAGAGCGACGAGAGTGAACCACTCGTGGCGAGAAGGCGGCGTCGGCAGTCGTCGTCTGCTCCGGGTTTCCTTCTAGTACTTTGTTTCAAGTGCGGTAGGGCATGTAACTAGGGCAGTATTTGTTAATAACTGCTGCTAAAATGTCCAGCACTTCTAATTATTTATTTTAGAGTAAAAAGTCTGGCAACATTTACAATATATTCGATGATATTACGATTTTTGTTCGTCGCGTCCATAGAAGATCGTGTTAACTATGGCAACGCGCTTGACGCGCCATCTGTTGTGCTGCTCCGGAGGCTTCATCTCCTCCTCGCCAGACAGTGACATTAACGCACCGCCCGCCCGCGCTGTCCAAGCCCAGCATTTTTTCCTCCTGAAAAACTTCTTTCTCCTTGGGCCAAGGCTTGGAAAAGAGCTAATTAGATCAAATTGTGCACTTTTGCATAGGAAAACAATGATTGCTAGAAAAAAACATATGCACTGTGCAGAGTGGGGGAAGACGCAAAGGAAAGTACGGCTCAAAAAATCGTCTTCCGCCGGGGGTAATGAATTGGTAGAGGAGGGAGTAAATTTGAAGGCCCTACGGAGCTTTATAGGACTATGCTCATATTTCCGCCGCGTCATCCGCAACTTCGCCGCCAAAATTGCGCCCTTGACGGCGTTTATCGGCAAGGAAAGCGGTATTGCCGCTTGGTCGACGGATTGCGATGAAGCCTTCGTAAAATTACGGCGACTCCTTACTTCCACGCCTATTCTGCGACACTCTGACCCAACCGCGCCAACAGAAACCCACACGGATGCCAGCGGCGCTAAATCGGTGCAGTGCTTGGCCAACGAAAAGATGGTTTTGACGATTATGTCGTCGCTTATGCCAGTCGTACGCTCACAAAAACTGAGTTAAGTTATTCGGTCACGGAAAGGAGTGCTTGGCCATCGTATGGGTGCTTACAAAATTTCGACCATATTTGTACGGTCGTTCTTTTAATGTTGTGACAGACCACCACGCATTGTGTTGGTTGTCGTCGCTCAAAGACCCGTCTGGCCGCCTTGGTCACTGGGCTCTGAGACTTCAAGAGCATGACATCCGTGTGCTGTACTATTCCGGCAGGAAGCATTCAGATGCTGACGCTCTGTCTCGCTCCCCCTACTGGTGGAAGACTCGTGCTCCATTTCTGTTGATGCCGGGCTGTCGTCACTGGAAAACAATAACTCCACTCTGTGAATTAGGGAATGAAGCAGCGGCCTGCTTGGAGAACCTTGAGGGGCATGTGCTGATATTCACTGATGGGTCCGTGCTACCAGAAAAGGGGGCGGCGGCTACAGCATCCATCGCGCCTGCCTTCGCTTCAGCCAGGCAATGCCGCCTGCCAGTGGCCAGCATCTCCAGAACGGAAGAAATCGCGGGCCCTCCCTTGGCTGCGGACATCATCAAAAAGTGCGAGCAGAACCTCATCAACCAGAAAGAGGCCATCCCCTCAGATTCGAAGGCTGCCCTCCTGAGGCTCGACCGGGCCCACCTCAGCTATCTCGCTGTACAAAGGCTTGTCAGCAAACTGCACAGCCTCAGTTCCAAAGGCTATAGCATCCATCTGCAATGGCTACCTGCTCGCGTAGGCTTCAAGGAAAATGAGGAGGCTGATCGCCTGGAAAAAGAAGCGCATCATCCATCCACTTAGATGAGTGAGGTAATCAGGCCCCCGGACGTTGAGCGGTACATTATCCGAAGGGACCTCTAAGCCATGTACCCTGACTCCCGACTTTCATCCGGCGAGCCACCGCACGCGCTTTCTTCTAGGGGACTGACCCGAGCTGACCGTGCTCTCCTTCTTCGTCTGCGAATCGGATGTCACCGCTGCGCGGAAAGAAGTCCCAGGCTTGGCATCGGTAGTTTACCAATCTGCCCACACTGTCCTGCAAGAGGGACACTCGCGCATGCACTGTGCGAGTGTCCACAATATTCGCAGGCTCTATCAGTGCTGAAAGCGTCGTATACGAAACTGGGACTGCCTTCGTGCACCTCAACAAACCCGTTGTTCCCGGAATGCCACACATCAAATCGCGAAAAAGCGTTCCGTGCCCTGCTGGACTTTTTAAAGGACACGGGACTCTCGGACCGGCTATAATGCCGCCAGTGCTGCCCATGCTGCGCGGCTTGTGAACCGTCATCTTATTCTACATTTCTTTTTTTCTGACCACCCTCTTTTCCGTCCATCGTCCTCGTAGACTCAGTCTTGATTGAAGTGCCCTCAACCCGAGAGACAGTTATCGGCAGAGTGGACTTTCGTTTCTCTTCCAATAAAGCAACTCTCTGTCTCTCTCCCTGTCTTCAGTGGCCTCTTCGTTCTCTCGGTTACGTCGAAAGACGGTGGTACGGCCAAACCACTGGAGCGGGCGCTTAAGAGCTTTCGCTTCAAAAAGTTCCATCAGATTGAGAATTCAGTAACCCATTGCCCACAATCTTCGTTCCGATTATCGTCTGAGTTGTTTATTGCGAAATATTTTGTTATTCTTGTTGGTATTATTCATCCTATCCAAGCAGGCAAGACGAAAAAACTGCTAAATATTGCTTCGGTATTTATTGCATCTACGTCTGCTTGAATTCATCGGTGTATTCAAATGTACATAAAGGGTTCCTCCGAAATCACCTTTGTTTTGAAACTTTCTTCTCCTTCCTCATCGGGATGGTTTGTAGTGCCCATTGTGACGCCTGCAATGTTGAAGAGACAATCGAACATGTGCTTTGATGTTGCCCCCAGTATTCATTGGAAAGACGTCTTTTGGCCGCCGGGCTCAGCCGATTCGACAGTCAACCGTTCAAACTAAAGACTATTCTAGAACATCGACCCCTAAAATCAACTTCGCAGAAGGCAAGAAAAGCCCTTCTGCATTTCATAAAGGACGCAGGCTTGGAAGTATTTAGTCCCCACAATGGGACTCAAGTGTGAGCGGGGCCCCCCTACTATCTCCTCTTTTTCGCCTGCCCTCTCTTTCATCCCCTGAACACCCCTCCCACAGTGTCGAGTAGCAATCCGGGCTCTAAGCCTGGATAACCTCTCAGCCTCTCCGTTCATTTTTCTCCTCTACCTCCTCCTTCTTTGCCAAACAAATTGCACCTTAATTCACCTTGCCCAAGAATTACTTGGTTATAGCCTTGACAAATTTACTAGAGTTCGTTTTCTGAACCCTACATTTGCGCATTGATACCACCAGGGTTTTTTCCCTCTGTGTGTGTAAATCCTTAGAAACTACTCCGCCGTTCTTCAAAAATTTTAGTCGCTTTCTCGGTATCGGAATCCTCATTTGAATGCATTCCCTTCATAGTACTGTATTACCCCTTTTTTGCACAAAATATTTTTGCTCCAAAAGATTCCATTGATTGATTGATTGATTGATTGATTGATTGATTGATTGATTGATTGATTGATTGATTGATTGATTGATTGATTGATTGATTCATTCATTCATTCATTCATTCATTGATTATGAGATTTAACTTGCTGACGCTACACAGGCGATGAGACGCCCCGTAGTGGCGAACTCCAGATTAATTTTGACCAACTGGGGATCTTTTACGTGCGCCAAAATCTCGAACACACGACCGTTGTCGCTTTTCAAAATTCCTTTACTCTGATTCTCCTCAGTTTCCATCAATCTTCGTAGAGTATTCTTGCTCCCACGGCACGTATTCGTATGTACCATCCTACAGCTGAACCTGCTCCACAGCTTGGACTTTGGAAAGCATATTTCCTGTTGTAACTATTCTGCCGACAGTCTTGTATGAAACTTGTGACGCATTAGAAAATATTAGAATTTCATCTGTGAGATCTTGCGTTGAAAGACCTTTCAGGGGCAGTGCGCACCTGTTGCTCATAATAGGGCCAGGATCAACAATTCCACTTTGCTTCGAGCAACATCAAGAAGAAAATATTGTTTGTATGAGTTGCCACCCCTCCGAGAAATGTAAAGTATCCGCAATGACCAAAACATTCTACGGGGCTTCCTAAGAGAGGAACGACGTGTTTTGATGGGAATGGGACATCGCTGCGAGAAACAACCTAAAAGAGGGAGATCACCCTAAAATGCCTTTTTTAGTGCTGGTACTTCACGCACGTTCACTTTGCTACTGGCATCCGCGTGGAACGTTGAATTATTCGGTGAACTGCCGGTGCTTGCGCAATGTTGGTAAACATGCACTCGCTGGTACATCTGCGGCGTATATACCACACTCAGAGAAGAACTGCGCATTTCCGTAACAGCCGCGACATGGTGGCCATTTCGTGGAAGTGCTTACGTGGCTGGGTTTCTCAAAGGGAGCGGATGCAAACCGTAAACAAGCATATATTGAGGTAAATAAAAACGAATAAAGGAAGGAGTGAGCCACTGCAGATATCTAGAGTCTTACGCTTTCAGGCGTCCGACACATAATTTACATTTCATGCCGTTGAATGGGCCGTTTGTTGGGCTTCTTTTCTTTCTGCATTTCCTTTTTTTAGGTTTCTAACCTGATGTCTCTTCTCTACAAAATACATTCTGTTCTATTTTTTCAGTTGGCATGACGCCTTACTGTGTCGCGTGTACGTCTTAGGCTCCCAAACATGTACAATCGGCCATGAACACAACAAAAACTTTGGAATCTCAAGTAGAAGGGAAGAGCACTCTGGGAATCATGACGGCAAACACCTGATGATGTTACCATCAAGTCAGTGGCTTACAGAAGCAGCCGTTGCAAGTGCCTCAAAATGCGTTGCATATTAACAAGGGGCATCGGATCGACGAAGCGAAGCAATGTGTTCCAGCGTTTGAATGCGGGATAACAAAGGCGAGAAATACATTCACGCCAGTGTTTGGTCGTCTTGCTTGGCCTTTTGTCGGTGTTTGTTAGGTTTTTTCAAGTTTGTATGTATTCGCCAAGTGAAGAAAACGTGTCTTTAGGGATATCGCTGAAGTAAGGACTGAGCCTTCCCAAAAACGTCCTCCATATTTTGAGTTTCACATATAGAGTCACATAATACATTCCGCACCTGCCATTCTCTCCTTTTCTCCTCGTTCTCTTTCTTTGTCGCCGAGGCGTTTTTTACTTGTTGTGGTTTTGTCGCTGTCCTGTCATTGTCGCTTAGTTTGTTGCGAGTTGACTTATCGGTTTTTTGTTTGTTTATTGTTCAGTTTATGCGTGCCTCTAGCAAGACGGGTTGCCCTTGAAGGACGACAGTGGGTTGCAACGATGCCCTGAGGATGTTCGGGCCGGAGTCAACAGGAGTGAGGCTGAAGGCAGCGCGTTGTGTAATCCACGAAACGGAGGCTTTTCATGGATGAAACTCGGAGTCGTGAGGGAAAAATTCCTCCGGCCGCACACGTACAAATACACCGACTGCTTCTGCACGATGTAGATAACCAGAACATTACGTGGTTGTTTAATGCAGCATTGTATTTCTGTTATTACTTCGAAACTTCGATAAAAACACTGCCACGGGCTCTTGGCAAAGGAAAGGACTTCAATGAAGAAGCGAAGATTATCCACGTGTTCAGGTATGGCCAACCAGGGATACGCGCCACTGCACTGATCGGAAGTCAAGCTGGTACATAGCTTTGGAAAAAGGAGACGACGACGCTGAGAGCCTTGAGGACGCACGCGCTGTTTCTTGGAAATTGGAGCTGCTTTAGCTAGCAGCTTGTATTTGCCTGTTAATATATTTTATTAAGAACAGCGCCTTCACTGCCACGTCAAAATATCATGGCGCCTACTGCATCCTCAAATGTTCTTCATTGTTCAACTGTTGACGCCATCTACCAATCCTCATCGCGTGAGAGTCGCCTGGAGCCTTGCTACGAACCTGCTGTCATCTCGTCACCAGAAGTCACCAGGATGGTTCCCTCTTCATCGGGGCCGTGTAATCAAAAATGGTCGAAGTTCAGGTGCTGTCTAACTCCTTTACGCAACAGTCCAATTCCGGCAAAGGTATGTGCAACAGGCTGGCAAGTATCACCGCGTTAGAGTGAGCACGCAGCAGAGTCCCCTGCTCGCTAACCCGTGACTGGCTGTGTTTCTACCCGCCTCCCGCGGACTCAGTTGTACCACTGTTCAACACGTTGCACAGCGTCTAACACTGCGCTAGACTGCTGCCTTTCCTTCATGCACAGGCAATATCAGTGCGGCATATGTGTGCATGCTGTATTATAAATTTCTCGCGTGAACATCCTACGCACATGCGCCTTGAAAGTTAATGCTTCGCGAGGTCACAAAGAGCCTGCTTAAACTCATGGAGCTGTTTTAAAACAAACGTTATTACACACATAAAACTGGCTCCTAAAAAATTTCACCTTTCAGTTTTTCAATTACAGAAGCCCCTAAAAGCCGGGAAACTCAGAATATTGCTGGCTGAATCCCAGTTAACGGAGGTCAAATTCTAACCAGCACAATAAATGAAACACTGGGGTCATTACTTACGGCAAGCATAAATATAATTGCCAATATTAAAAGAAAATCTCCTCAAACTTTGGATGCGCCATCTTTCACCGTTATCGACGAAGAGCTGCGTCTACGTTTTCTCCTCCCTCCATATTTTCATTTTTTTCAACCGCAAGTCCTTCGCTATCCTCGTCGTACGCATTCTGCTTTCTGGGGCGTCTTGCTGAAATCACCGATGACAAATTGACAGCCTAGACTGTCTCGATGCCCCCCTCAAAAGCAGAGCGGTTGGGCTTTAAAAGCGACCGGCCACATCGACTCAGAGCCTACGAAGCTATCCGTACCTCCCATATTTATTGTTAGTTTAGCTCAGACGTTCAAATCCCGCTATTGAAGGCAACAAGGACGACAGGCTTGGGCGAAAAAATATTTTTCCTAAGAATTAATGATACACTGAAAAAAAGCGATGGAGTTCCTTGCCGAAATGAACCCTTTCGTATGAGGAGTGTACGGCTGATCCTCATGCACGCGTGCGCATTTATCATATGTGGCGCGCAATTTCAGAACTGTCGCACTTCGCCAATAACTCTGGGAGGCGTACTTGGTGTGCTGTAACCGCCGCTGCGTGGGTGGCGCGGCCGGGTGAATGCGTAACGATGACGCACGCGTATACAGGCGGGCTGCGATAAAACTTTCTCGTCCAACCCCGCATTCCCACGGCGGGGGCCTCGTTGAAAGTCATGGTTTGATTTATGCGAAGTAACTTCGTTTTCGTGGTTTACATCGTCGTGTGGAGTGGCCACAAGGTTACAGAAACTCCACCTTCAAGAGAGCGCGGTGTAGCCATTATAAATGCAACAACAATCATAGTTGCATGCCTTGCTTTTTACGCTGCTTGAGACCTGCGCGTTTGTGCTTAAGTAGTTGTGGAATTGGACAATTCGATGCTGGTAGGATTCAGGGTATGACCGCGTTGCTGATGACTTCAGTAATTCTTATAACACTGAAAATCGTGAAAAGGGTTTATTTTTATTTACTTGTCACGGCTTAAACAAGGCTGAAGCATTAGTAGGAAGTCATTGTTCTAGTATAGTCGAGGTTGCACAACAGGTGAATTGTGAAAGCATGGCTCATGGCGCTAACGATGAACGTAACGGGGAAAGAAATCAGTAAACAAAGGCCAGCCCAGCTTCGGATATTTCTGTCACCTACAGCTTCATCCCATAATATCACTCGCATAAGAATTCGAGATTTATTGTCGGAATTCACTTCATACAGTTTAGAGCTGAACGTAAGTTTAAATGGGCTGAATACTGCGCCGGGCAATCTTTTTTTCATCAATGCGTTCACAAAAACAAGAGGAGACATAACCCTGCGTAGCGTTTTGTGCCTCCAAGTGATCAAAGATAAAGCTGAGAGTACCGGAAAATAGGGCCGCTAGCGCATGAAACCCGACAAAACTAAAATTACATCCGATGAGATCACAAGTTACATCTGATAAGATAATGGCCACAGCCGCGTCAATAAATAGGAGGATATGTTTCGCGCCAACTTCGCGGGCATTAGAATTGAATTATGAACAGAACATCAGAAACCAAGCGTAACCGGTGGAACAAGTACGAGGGTCACGCGGTATGTCACCAGGTATAGAGAGAATGGCAAGCGTTACCTATCCGGCCACTTAGATGTACAGCGAGTTTTTTGGAGGAGTATCTGTAAGGGTTCGATTTGTGGTACTTGTGGTTTGAGAATAGCTTCTTGTCGATGGAAGCTTAAGCAGTTTCATTGTAAGAAAGTGTAGCCAGAGAAATCGGGCAGTGAGCCGCGATAAGGCTCGGCAATAATTTTTTTTTGTAGGGGTCATGCAAGAAAAGGCAGTTTCTGCATATTCTAGGAGAGTTCCAATAGTAAAAAATGCTGGCGCCATACTGAAACTCCGCGCCTTTTCTACTTCCAAGAAGCCAACAAATAAGAGGAAGAGGAGGCAGGCTGGCGCGCGTCAGGAGCTTGACGGCAGACGGAACAGGCTGGAGCACCGAGAACGGCAGGTCGACGGTGACGCTTGCGAAGAGCGGCGGCTCGCACGAGATACCGGAGGGAGACGTCGACAGGAAGCAGACTCCCGGGTGCTGCTGACATGGCGAACAGTCGTGAGCGGCCCGGAACATTCGACGCTGGAGCTAGTGGTGGCGAACGTGTCCGAGCCAGCCGCATTAAACAAGGCTACAACCATATCGCAATTGCCGACGAGGGGGGGGGGGGGGGGACACCTTGCTGTGTGTTGGGCCGTTCAGCGAGTGGTGGGCAACGGAGGCAGGACTTCATGCATGCAAGGTCAAATTGTGAGCCGGTAACAGTCTCATAATTTCAAAGTAGGTGTTTATACTTTTGTTCTCGTTTTCTTTGAGCGTTTCTTAACAACTTTTGAAGTGCATAACGCTAGTTTTGTTGTCCCTAACATCAGTCTGGTGGTTCCTGCTCCGAAATGGCTCGGCTCCTGGTGATGCCAGTACTGCAGCCTCGACTGGTTTATCAGTACACATCTCAGACAGAGTAGACCTGACTTGAGGCTATTAACAGAGCCACGAAGAAATCAATGGTTGGACGAAATCCCATCTGGTCGGGGTGGGTCATGATACAACGGGAATAAACATACCGACCAAAAAATATACATTTCTTAAAATAAAATACGTTTCATCTCCCACACGGGAGCCTTGTTGAAAATCCGCAATGCGCACCATTACCTGCCTCCCTGCAATGACCCCGATGCCATCGCTCCCAGCTGAGGCTCAGCTGAACACGCTTGACGAACTGGTCGAACAACGTCGCTCAGCCTGTATGCACAAACGTACTTTTCTTGCGAAGCAGCGGACTTAGGTAGTTGCGTGGGCTGTTCCCTACCTGTTTCACCATATCGCCCTGTAACCAGTCCTCCATGGCTGTATCACCAGGTTACCGACAGTCGACCACTGTCGACTTCACACTCGATCTACCAGGAAAGCATGCGCGAAAGGATCCCTACTGACGGGTGCGACCCAGTACGAGGCGGTAGAGGCCCTCGTGGACGCTGGGGCCCAGGGTGGCGTTTTATCTACTGTGATACAGTGTACCATCTACCCTGCTGCCTCTCAACCTTACCTCTACCAAACCATCCGCACCCTGCAATCTCTGCTGGCGGAGCTTGTGGGAATTACGGAGGTCCGCCATTTTCCCTATCTCTCTCGGCTCGCCACTGAGGCGAGAGGGGGCAGGTCCCTCTCTCTCTCACTGCGACCATGCATTTCCCCGCCGCGAGAGGATGACGGCGGGGGTGCTGCGACTCCCTGGCGGGAGCGGTTTTGCCAGGAAGCTCGGGGTGGTTGGGTCCGGGGCGCCCGACGGAGGAAGGCCCCCTTTGGATACCAGCCACCATCGGGAGTGGCCGAAGGTACGTGTTGCTCTTTTTTGGCCTTCCTTTGTCCGCCCTCGCGCGTGTCTCTTCTTCGCGCGTTCCTTATTGCAGGGCAATAAACGTCGGGGTTGGCGATTTCTGTCCCTTGTGTGTTCCTTGCTGTTCGCTGCCGCTACGCCAAGTTGGCGGTCCGTGGAAGCATTCCGTGGAGCTAGCCTTACGGCCGAGTGTCGAGGGTCGAGCTAGGTCGCTGTAAAAATCCTGGTCCACGCAAGCTCAAAGCCATCCGGGATGACCTACAGGCACTAACCGCCCTGCAGCGTGCCCCAGTTAGTTCCATCCTACATCTTTATACGAACTCCACGGCGGCGACACGGGATTTAGGCCAAGTATCCTACAATTGTACTATTTCAAGGGACATCCACACACTACTAGACACCTACTCCTGCCCTCTCAGGCTGTTGTGGGCTCGACGGAATACGCTCCCCTCTCACATTGCAGCTGATAGGGCTTGTCACCCTACGTATATTCATCAACCACTGCCAATGTTAACAACCGGGTCAATAGAACAATAGAAACGCCGGTCCTACTCGTAAAAAAAAAGACGCCACTTTAAGCTTCTGCGTTGACTAGTGGAGACTGAATAAATCGCCAAAAAGTACGTGTACCCCCTGCAACGAATCGACGAGGCCCTCGACCTCCTCTGCAATGCGAAGTACTTCTCATCGATGGATCTCAAACCCGGCTGCTGGCAAAGTGAAGTGGATGAGAGAGACCAAATGAAAACTGCATTGATAACCCCGGACGGCCAATACGAGTTGAAGGTGATGCCCTTTGAGCTATGCACGGCTCCAGCAACGCTTCAAACAGTCATGGACACTGTCCTAGCTGGCCTGTACTGGTACACCTGCCTCGTATACCTCAGCGACGTTGTGGTATTCGCTTAGACTTTCGTCGAATACCTTGCAAGGTTGGAGTCTGTACTCGAGGCCATTCCCACGTCGGGGTTAACGCTGAAGCCTGAAAAGTGCCAGTTCGCGTACGAGGAGCTCAAGTTACTGGGGCAGGTCGTCAACGCCGCGGCAGTCCTACCTGACCCGGCAAAAACTTCAGCCATTGCCAACTTCCCAAGGCCGAAAGACCAGAAGGGCGTGCGAAGATTTCTCGAACTGTGCGCATACTACCGGCGCTTCGTCGCAAACTTCGCAAGCATTGCAGAGCCACTCACACGTTTGGCGAAAGATACCACCAGTTTCAGCTGGGAAAACGACAAAGAAAAAGCATTCTGCGAGCGGAAAAAACGCCTGCCAAGCCTGCCCGTGCTCGCTCGTTTCGATGAAAACGACGAAACGGAAATGCACACGAACGCCAGTGATATAGGCTTGGGTGCCGTCCTCGTCCAAAAATAAAGCGGTTGCGAAAAGGTAATCGCCTATACCAGCTGTGGTCTGTCGAAGGAGGATTGGATTGGATTGGAAAAACTTCATTGATGCCTGCAGTGCGCGCTTTCGCGCGTAGACTGGGCCTACGTCGTCCTCGTGGCGGGCGTGCGGCACGGATCCCCGCTGGCCGTTGCCGGCTCCCCGGGTTCCTGCCTCGCCAGCGCCTCGAGGGCCTGCTGGACGGCCCATCGAAGGAGGAGAAAAACTACTCTGCCTCTGAGAAAGAGTGCCTGGCAATTATAAGGGCGATTTCAAAATTTTGCCCATACGTGTATGGAAGATCATTCAGGGTTGTGACAGACAACCACGCGCTGTGTTGGCTCGCCAATATGAAGGACGCCTCTGGCCGTCTTGGGCGGTGGAGCTTGCGCCTGCAGGAGTTCGACGTTACAGTCATCTATAAATCCGGCAGGAAACACTCCGACGCTGGCTACCTGTCGCGCACCCCGTCGACCCACCACCACAAGACTATGAAGACAGCACGTAGCGACCTAGCCGCCCCGCAGCGTGCCGACCCAGACCTCGCGTCATAATAGACTACCTCGAGGGATGTAACGACGCCGTTCCTAGGAGCTTCAAACGCAGCTTACCAGCATTCAGCCTGAGAACCTCCGTCCTCGTGAAGAAGAATTTCAGCCCCGGAACAAGAACGAATTACCTTCTTGTCATCCCTGCAGACCTTCTTGACGAAATTTTGGAAGCGTACCATGACGACCCGTCTTCCGGATATCTCGGCGCAACCTGCACAATTGGGAAAATCAAGGCGAAGTACTACTGGCCCCGCCATACATCCGAAGTCACCCACTACGTCCGGAGCTGCCGTGACTGCCAGCGACGAAAAACGCCACCGACGAGACCCCCCGGACTTCTGCAGCCGATCGCCGTCCCATCAAGGCCTTTCCAGCAGTTTAGAATGGACCTACTGGGCCCGTTCACTACGTCAGGATCCGCGAACAAGTGGATCGTCGTAGCAACAGACTACATGATGCGCTACGCATAGACCGCCGCTCTTCCGAGGGGGACTGCACAAGACGTCGCAGAATTCTTCATAAGCCAAGTTTTGCTGCGACATGGAGCCCCGGAAGTCCTAATCACGGACCGCGGAATCACCTTTACTGCGGAGCCGATGCAAGGATTATTACGCTACAGCAACACGGATCACAGAAGAATGACGGCGTACAACCCCAAACGAACGGACTAACGGAATGTCTGAACAAGACAATCGCAGATATGCCGTCAATGTACGTTGACGTTGAACATAAGACTTGGGACGAAGTGCTCCCGTATGCCACGTTTGCGTACAACAAGGCTATCCAGAAGACTACGCAGATGACGCCGTTCGAGCTTGTCTACGGAAGACGGCCGACTACGATGCTCGACGCCATGCTTTCGCATGTAGAAGACGACGGCCTCAACCCCGACGTCCAGGGATACCTTCAGCGTGCGGAAGAGGCCCGCCAGCTCGCTCGAGTTCGTACAGCGGACCAACAGCTCGTGGATGCCGGGCGCTACAACCTCCTACGCCGAGATGCCGAGTACCACCCAGGGGATCGTGTTCGGGTTTGGACTCCCATCCGACGACGCGGACTCAGTTCGAAGCTTCTGCGATTGTATTTCGGACCCTATACCAGATTCTACGACGTGTCGGCCAACTTACTTACAAGGTGATCCCCGATGGTGATTCCTGAACATCACGACGACACACGCGGCCCAAAGTCGTCCACGTGGTTCGTTTGAATCCTTACTATGCAAGATGACGGACTTTTTGTTGTTCGTTCGGACTGTCTTTTGTTTTAGCATCGGGTCGATGCACTCTTAGAGGGGGGGTAAAGCCGTGAACCATGTATGCGTTTGTTTGTTTGTTTATTTATTGTTTGTTTTTACTTCCCAGCTACGCCCAGCTCTGTTATCTGTGTCAAGCGAAGCGCGTCTTTCATTCTTTATTTTCATGCCGCACGGGCTATCTCATTCAGATAAGCAGACTGTTTCGTGTTAACGTCACTAGCCCAGAATAATCTTCTCTGATCTACAATGTTCTGGATGTAAATCGACGGTTCCAGAAATACTCGCGCCGAAAGATAAAAGCCTGCAGAGCAGACGCCACAGCATTCCGATCGTCGACGCTCGCCCGCAGACGTCACTTTGCTGACTGGTGCTTCGCCGCCTGTGTATTGTTTGAGTTGTTAGGGGAGCACAATTTCGCTCCAATAAGCGTGTTTTCCGTCCAGACAACTGCGTCGTCTCTGGCTTCGGGACAATATATATATATATATATATATATATATATATATATATATATATATATATATATATATATATATATATACAGAAATAACGGTTGGCAGTCAAGAAAACCTCGGAAAGCAAAGGGGAGGTTGTGGTACGTCATTAAAACAGATAAAGAATTTGGAAAGAAAGAAACAAAGCGGAGAAAAAATGCCCGCCTCTTGGGATCCGAACCCACCACCTCCAGAATACCGGTCTGGTGCGATAACCACTGCGCCACCGGCGGGGCGTAGTGGTTATCGGCGGGGCGATTTTCCCACCCGCTTTCGGGGGTATTTATATCAATGTAATTTTTTCCTGAAATACCCCAGAAAGCGGGGGGGGGGGGGGGCGGGAAATCGCCCCGCCGGTAGCGTAGTGGTTATCGCACCAGACCGGTATTCGGGAGGTCGTGGGTTCGGATCCCACCTGGCGGGTATTTTTTCTCCGCTTTCTTTCTTTCCAAATTCTTTATCTGTTTCAATGACCTACCACAACCTCCCCTTTGCTTTCCGAGGTTTTCTTGACTGCCAACCGTTATTTCTGTGTTATTTATACGAGGCCCTCATTTCCTATTCTGATTCGCTACATGCATAGCGAGGGCCTCTGTTCTGTCAGTCTTGGTGCCATAGGGAGCTTAAGAGGGTTCAACGCTGGTTTACCACTCTCGACATGTCGTAGACACTCGAGTCACGGCGCGGGGATTAAAAAGAAGGTCCCCTTCACCCCGAGAAGTCAGAGTGGCGCTGGCTACCACCCCCAAGCACAGGAAAAAATTACATTGATATAAATACCCCAGAAAGCGAGGGGGAAAATCGCCCCGCCGGGAGCGTAGTGGTTATCGCACCAGACCGGTATTCTGGAGGTCGTGGGTTCGGATCCCACCTGGCGGGCATTTTTTCTCCGCTGTCTTTCTTTCCAAATTCTTTATCTGTTTCAATGACCTACCACAACCTCCCCTTTGCTTTCCGAGGTTTTCTTGACTGCCAACCGTTATTTCTGTGTTATTTCTACGAGCCCCTCATTTCCTATTCTGATTCGCTATATATATATATAAATACATATATATATATATATATATATATATATATATATATATATATATATATATATATATATATATATATATATATATATTTATATATATATATATATATATATATATATATATATATATATATATATATATATATATATATATATATATATATATATATATATATATGTGTGTGTGTGTGTGGGTGTGTGTTCGTCAAACCGTGTAATTTTTGTTCAGTGTAAGCAATGATATTTTCTCTTTGGTGTTTGAGATGTGCACATCTTACGTCGCTTGTTTCGTTTTTTTTCTTTGTTTTTTTTTCGTGCTCCCGCACAAAGGCCCCCCCCGGCTGGTGCAGGGCACACTAATGAACATTGGTTGATTGATAGATAGAGAGATAGATTGATTGATTGATTGATTGATTAGTGAAATTTAGGGTCTGACGGCATGGTGGTGAGATGTGCAATGATTGACTGCAATGACTGGTCGCGGCGCTGGTGGTCGGCGATGTTGATAAAGTCAGTTAGTGCAAGGACTCAAGAATCAAGGCCGTTGTCAGCTGTATCAGGTTGGTCGACCGGTTGATGCGACAGGCAGTCGGCGTCGCTGTGGAGCCTGCCAGACTTGTAGCCCACGGAGTAGTCAAACTCCTGAAAGGGTAAAGCCCAGCGACCAAGACGACCTGTGGGATCTTTCAAGGAAGCAAGCCAGCACAGCATTGGGCATGGTGGTCAGTTACAGCAGAAAAAGGCCTACCGTATAAATATTGGCCGAATTTGTTCACGGCCCATACAAGAGCTAGGCATTCGCGCTCGGTGTTCGAATAGTTCCTCTCGGAAGGTGACAAAAGGCCACTGGCATACGCTATCACTCGTTCGTGACGGGCGTGTTTCTGAACACTGCAGCACCTATGCTGTGACCACTCGCATCCGTGTGAACTTCGGTCGGAGCGGAAGTGTCACAGTGCGCCAGAATAGGTGGATTAGTGAGATGATTGACGAGACTTGAAAAAGCAGAAGCTTGCTCAGGGCCCCAGGAAAATGGGTTATCGTGCTTAAGCGGATCCGTGAGGGGCCTGGCAATTTCAGCGAAGTTCTTGACGAAGCGCCGAAAGTAGAAGCAGAACCCCAGAAAGCTTCGAACGTCTTTCACCGATCGAGGAACAGGGAAGTCTTTTACAGCCCGTATTTTGTCTGGATCAGGTTGGACTCCGGTAGCGTCGACGAGGTGCCCAAGGTTCGTTATTTGACGGCAACCGAAGTGGCACTTTTACGAATTTAGCTTTAGTACAGCTCTGGGAAAAACTGCCAGGATGTCGGATAAGCAATGCAAGTGTGTGTCAAACGTGGGAGGGAATACAATAACGTCATCCCGATAGCATAAGCATGTCATCCATATAAATCCATGGAGAAGAGAGTCCATCATTCTTTCGAATGTGGCTGGTGCATTGCAGAGACCAAACGGCATGAACCTAAATTGGTGCAGTCTGTCTGGTGTTATAAAAGCGGTCTTTTCGCGGTCCATGGCGTCGACTGCAATTTGCCAGAATTCTGGTCTCAGGTTAATGAACGAGAAATACGACGGCCCATGCTAGCAGTGGAGGGCGTCGTCAATTCGAGGAAGTGGATAAACGTAGTTTTTGGTTGTTTTGTTTAAATGTCTGTAATTAACACAAAATTGCCATGAGCCGTCTTTCTTTTTAACCACCATGACTGGCGACGCCAATGAACTAGAAGAGGGCTCAATAACATCTTTCCGCAACATCGTCTCTAGTTCCTACTGAATGACTGTACGATCGGCGTGGGAGACATGCTAGGGACGTCGGCGGATATAGGTGGCATCACCACCAGTGTTTATACGATGTGCCACATGGGAAGTCTGGTACAAAGGATGGTTGTCCAAGTCGAAAATGTCCCGATATGACGCTAGAAGACAACAGAGCTGATGGGCTTCCGGAGGTGAAAGGCCCGACGCTACCATGTCCATAAAATCACTGGTAGTTCGTGAAATGTCCCGTTGGCTGACCGTAGAGGATTCAGAGGTGTCAGTCGCCACCACGAAAAATTCGCACTCAGCTAAGGGGATTAGTGTAGCAAGCGACGTTCCATGTGGAAGGACTTGGGTGGAGAAACCGAAGTTCTAAAATGGGAGACCTATTTCGTTCTTCGCCACAGTCAGGACTGTATAAGGAAGGGTCACGTTGCGTTCAAGGAGTATATCGGTGACGGGCGAGACAAGATAGTCACCATCTGGGACTGGCGGGCACGACGAGAAAAGCACGTAGGTCATGGCATTGGGAGCTAATCGAGCATGTTCGGCGCCGCAAAGCCGGTAATTGGGGTGACGTCATCAATGGATGCTGTGGGAAGCTCAAGACGTAAAATCCCGGTGGCACAGTCAATGAGGGCGGCGTGGTCTGTCAGAAAGTCGAGTCCGAATATTGATGTCGTAAGGGCATGTGTCCAAGACGGTGAACAAGACAGGGATGTCGTGTCCGCAATTACGACGCGGGCGGTACACATTCCGGCTGTGGTGGTCGTTCCTCCGTCGGCGACTCGTACGGCCCGGCATATCGTGGGTGTCATAACTTTCCGAAGAGTGCGGCGAAGGTTCGAGCTCATAACTGAAATATTGGCGGCTGTGTCGACTAAAGCACTAATATGAACCCCGTCAACGTGAACATCTATCAAATTTGGTCTTGTAATCGAAGTCAACAGAGGATTTGCAGGCCGGGTCGTTAATGCAGCATCAACTCCGGGAGCTGCACTGGATAGTTTTCCGAGAGGGAGGTCGAGGAAGTGGGCGGCGGAGTCTAGCGGCGGGGCTGCGCCGAACCGCGACTGGCGACGCTGAGGTGACGGCGAGCGGCTAGGTAGGTTGCGTCGTGGGTTGTCGGTTGCGAAGGGCTGCTGAGGACGTGGCCAAAAATGTCGAGGGTAGTCGTCGGAGAAGCTGTTCTCGGGAAACCGTTGACGGGTAAATGGCGACCAGCTGCTGCGGCAATAACGGGCGACGTGTCCAACGCGATGGCAGTAGAAATAGATGGGGCGGTCATCGGCTGTTCTCAATTTACCAAGACTGCGCGGTCGGTAGCGCGGTGGAACATCGTAGCGCGGTGGAACATGAGTACGGGGGGAAGGGGTACGGAAGCCGACGCAGGGATCCTGGCGTCCCAAGGCACAAACAGAGTGAAGTCCCAGGGACGTGATCTAGTCTCTAACGACGGCTTGGATAAGGGAAATCGTGGGGCCGTTCCGGTCATGCGTGCAGTGCTGAGCGACTGGAGCCTTAGCCTTGATCTCACGGTGTACTATTTTTGTCAGGCTTTCAGTCTGAGCCTCCGTGTTAGGCATCAGCGTTGTGCGTAGTGGCAGCAAGACATCTTGACACCGACGAAATCGCCGCCATAAGGCAACTGAGTAAACTGGTGGGCAATGCGGCGGCATTTCGCCTCCTAAAATCGTGGGCATTCGTTAAGAATGGCGTCGGTTGTAGCGGCATCCTTACACATCAGCAGATGGAAGGCGTCATCTGCAATGCCTTTAAGTGCGTGGCGTACCTTGTCGGCTTCCGACATTTCGGGATCAACCTTTGAGCAGAGGGCCAAAACATCGTGTATATACGTGATATACGATTCAGTGGAGGACTGGGCGTGCGAAGCGAGCTGTCGACGTGCGGCGAGCTGGCGACCCACGGGTGTGCCAAATAATTTGCGCATCTTTTCTTTGCAAACGTCTCAGCTGGTCAACGTCTGCTCGTTGGTCTCATACCGGGGTTTGGCTTTGTTTCTTAGATGATAAGGTAGGTTAGCCAGCATGATTGTACCATCACACCTTTTATGGGCGCTGGCCCGTTCGAACATGCGTACCCATTCTTCCACGTAGGTGTCGTCCTCCCCGGTGAAAAAGCCTGGGTCAAGGGGCTGAGAAACGATGATGAAGGGTGCAACGGGTGTGGTCTCGTTGGCAGGAGGCATCGTGGGGTGACGAATGTGTCGCCCACTCCGAAGATTCGGGGTGTGGTGTTGCTGCGCTGCTGACAGGCACAGGGACAGGAACCGCACCCCCTGTACCCCCCCCCCCCCCAAAAAAAAAGAAAAGATGTTACGAGGCAGATGCGTACTATTTACACGCTGTGCATAACAGCGATCTATTCTCAAAGAATGAGGCGTATAGTCTGAAGCCGAGGATACCAGGGCAGCTCGAGCCAGTTGTCTCTGGGCGACCTCTTCGTCTTCGCTTAGGCTTGCCTTGCGCGACCCACTGATGCTGCACGTAGCCATAGATGAAGTGTACGATGGATTGACCACCAGGTGATCCAGTTCATTGCCGTGTGAAATGTCAAGAGTGCCGTCACAATATGATCATTATTAGCATGTAACTTCCATTTGCACACTTTACACTGCCAAGGTTATGTTTCTATATGTACATATGCTAAATGTGTCGATGATTCGCTTGTGTATGCATGTAAATTTTATGCCTATTTTGAGGCGTGATTTTTAGCTTATATATTTGTGCGGTTTACACGTTTCATTGTACAGTGTTCTAAATCGTTCCTTGCTGTCTTTCAATTGTAGTTTCCAGAGGAGTTTGCAATGCATTCTTGCTATGCAATGTTTGGAATGCCTTGTTTGCTTGTTTTTTTTGTATATGCCATTTCGCTGTCATTTATAATCCCTGGCCCACTGAGCGAAACGAATTACGGGGGTTTCAGGTTTGCAGTTTTTACTGAAAAATATATGCATACAAGAAAGTAATACGTCAGGTAATAATACAGAAAGAGTTCCCAGAGATTACAATGCCGTGGAAACCACCTGTCCTAAGTACAAAAAAAGCAATACACGCAGGCAGGCAGTAGATTTACCGATCATGGAAGCAATATGGGCAAAAATAAATGAAACGGTTGTTGTAGATAAGTGAAGCAGTAATTTATTGAAAAAAAAAAACAAAGAAAATATTTATCAAAGGAGCTAATTTAAGTGAGATATATCCACCGAAGGAGACAGACACTTCACGGTGGTACATAAAAAACAAATCAAAATTCATTGCACATAAGCGTCATTGATTACACACCAATCGTTGACCACAAGTGATCTTTACTGTTTTACGGAATAAGCGTTCCGAAAGAAAAAAAACTCAGAGAGAGAGAGAGAGAGAGAGAGAGAGAGAGAGAGAGAGAGAGAGAGAGAGAGAGAGAGAGGGCTCTTTATTAGATGAAAGCCGAGAGGTTAGCCGGCATGTTCCCGGCTACAAGCTACGCTGCGGGGATCGGGAGAAGGGAGTAAAGGTCCTAAAAGAAGTAGGGCAGAAGAAATGGGGAAATAGAGAGGTTAAAAAAAAAGTGAACACGAAGCTTTGCGTGGCGAGGTAGAAGTCCGCACGATCTCACAGGTAAAATTCTCAATTGTCTCGGCGACGCCGATTCCGCGTAAATTGTATGATAAGGCAACCAACACTTTTCTCTGAGACGATGGAGAGGGCGAGAGTCCAAGGAGACGTTTCAAAGATATAGATGCGTTGTTGAGACACTCAATCTTTTCTGCGAGGGGATTTCTTTCTTGGATGTATGCCGGACACTCTAGAAGGACGTGCTCCGCTGCTTCGGGCAATCCACAATTATCGCAATAGGGATTTGAAGTTAGACCGAGGCGATGGCGGTAAGCTTTCGTGAGTGCTGCGTTGAGACGCAACCGGTGGTAAAGAGTTTCAAGCTTACGTGGAATCCGCTCTGGTAGCCTCATTCTGGGTCCAGGGTTTATATGGAGCAGGAAAGGGTGCCTAGTTTCAGGACAAGACGAGAGGCAGTTTCGCTCCCCTAAGGCAAGCTCCTCCGCTAGCACTGCGGCCTTGTGTTTTGTGAAAAAAATCTTTCTTACATTTCGCAGCTGTATAGGCGTCTGCGAGCTGTCTCATCCGCTTTCTAGTTGCCGAGAATGCCGCAATGTGAAAGCATTCATTGTAGGGTCACTCGGTGACCGCCGACGTAGGCGAGATGGTGAAGGTACGTGACGTCACGGGTTACATGTCCGTGAAGGCTTAAGCAGCTAGTCCGGGCTATATTCACGGATTCGAAGGCGGCGTTGCAAAATTTTATGTTTGTGTGCAATGAATTCCAAAGTATTATTCCTGAAAAGAGTAGTGTTTGCTTGCCATAACTGCGCGTACTTTTGGTAATAGCATATTATTTTGGTCGCGAATTTTGTATAATTAGAGTCAGGTAATTGTGAAAAAGAAGTGTTAATAATGACAGTACCTTTATTTCGGATGCGATAAATAAGAAAACGGAGCTTTAGCTGTAGTGAATATGCCAGCGTAATAATTTTCAGATTCCTGTAGATTGGGGGGACAGATGCCTGGTGAGGACTGAATTTAATAAGGCCTACTGCTTAGTTTTGCGAGTCTTGAAGGTGTGATGAGTGAGTTTCGTTCGTATTTTCTTGAGAAGGTAGGCAATACGTCGGGTGGCTGTGTATGAAAGCGTAAAAGAGTTACAGAAAAACATGACGAGATTTGATTCATACACATAAACGAAAACCATTTTTTAGCAAGGGACATAGCATATTTGTTAAATTTTAGATCAGAGTCGAGTGCAACATCTAAAGATGTGCTGTATAAACCATGTGATGATCTAGTATGATTCTCGGAACTAAAGAGGTTTGTTTATGACGGCTGCGAAAAACCATGAAGCACGTTTTTACCGCGTTTATGTTGAGCGCTTTATCCTTCAACCCCGACTCAATACTTCCATGGTCCATGTTCTCCCAGCGGCGCGAAGTGGAAGCACTTTTGTGATCCTGACAAAATCAGACGACAAAACCACGGAACGGTTCTCCCGGGAGGTTTTCGGAAGAGAACAACAGTCGAGCTTGGTAGTCTCACGGCGTCGGTAAACTTTAAAGAACCGTGCTGGACGCTACCGCTCTAGTTCTTGTCCCTTCTTTCTTTTCCGCGATCTCACCGCTATGGTAAAAAAAGAAGAAAATAACAAAAAACGTTATCCTGACATCGCGCTACCCCCGTTTGCGAAACTGGAGCGGATATATTTTAGGAGCTGTGATACTGAGATATGGTGAGGGGAAGAGCTTCAGGGACGTGCATGTAAGTACAGTCCCAAACTACACTTTTTGTGTTATGAATATACAACGCTGTAAATGCAACTGTTGGAGCGGACAATGAGTTGGGCCGAACATTGCAAACAGAGCGGAATGTGGAGCGACTGTATTGGTAATCGAAAGGTTGCAGAAGGAGGCTTGATGGTAAAGCCCCTCCGCGTTTCACAGCAATCACCATAGACAGGCCTTCACTAATGAAGCACTGTGTTACCCCGACCGCAACCTTTCTCCAGAGCAGACCGTTTTGTACTTTCTTTCTCCGCTTGCCTACTCGCGCTCTCTTCGCTATCAGCATCATTCATTATTTAACTGAATTCGGCATTTTTCATCTCCTATCATCTCTCCTGCGCCAGTTTCAAATTCAAGTTCAAAGCGTAGCCTGGCAACAGTCTGCGAGAAAACAAATAGGGCCGAAATATAGAGGTTCCCGCCGAGGTGGCTCAGTGGCTAAGACATTGCACTGCTGAGGACGAGATCGCGGGTTCGATTCCTGGCAACGGCGGCCGTTTTTCTGATGGAGGCGAAAACCAAAAACGCCCGTGTGTACGAGATTTCGGTGCACGTTAGAAATGGTCAAATTTAATCCGGAGCCCTCCACTACGACGCCCCTCATCGTCTGTGAGGCGTCGGCGCGTTAAACCCTACAATCAATCCGTGAAGGTCCTCGGGGCAAATTTTCCTTGCTTCCGTATGAAGATATCTTTGTTGCAGCCCCCAGTCACGGTATTGCGCAAAGGCAGTGCATTATCGTCTTTTTAAGGCGAAAGTCTTGAATCGCCCAATCCCATGTTCGTAACAGAAATGGCATTTCGGGAAGCGTTCCAGAGCATGATATCTCCTATAGAGGGCGGGTAGGCTCACCAAAGGCCGTCCACGCCAGTACACTTCAGATGGAAAGAGCGGAAGAACGCTGCCGAAATAGTGAACAGACGAGCAAGTAAATTCACCATCATCGTAGAACCTCCCGTTACCCGGCGGCAGAAACCAGAAGCAGCGAAAAGAGTAGGAAGCAGATCGACACCATTCGAATGCATTGTAATGGTAATGGTAATGGAGTGGATTGTAATGCAATTGTTCACAGACGGCAAGATTTCAAGCCCTTCGAAACCGCACTGGAGTCGTAAAGTATCTCAGGACATTCATACTTTGGCATTCGCAACGCATATGAAAGGGCGTAGGTGTCCCCAGATTTTTAGCATGGAATGGTGGTCAGCATGTTGGACCAGTAAAAAAATGACGAGCGCATCAGCCGCTGTATGTGAAGAGAAACGATGACGTCAGTTGAACAAATGCGTGTTTTGCATGAATGAAATAACAGAGCGAAAGTTCCAGCGAACTACCATGATCACCACCACATATAAGAAAATCTCAAGTTCCTCGTCCGTCACGGTTCCCGAAACCCATAGTCTGCTACTCACGGGTTTTGGGGAATGAAAGTGTTATGTACTCATAGGTTTGTATTTCCACGCTTGAAATCCGGCAAACGGGGCTTTTTGTCCTGAATACTTTTAGAAGCGGCATTACAACTTGGTATTTAAACTGCTGAAATATAAAATAGCGGTGGCTACCACTTCTTCAGCGGATCATGAAGGTCAGAAAATTAACCGGGCTTGAACTTTTTCAGATGCTCAAACTCTTAACTGAAGGTTAAGATGCTCAAAGCGAAAACTCGCAATCGCGATTAGGTCGTTCACTTGGTTATGCGGAGGCCTTTTGAAGGAAACAACGGGTGCTTAAGATATGCTCTCTAAAGGAACTCTCCTACTCAGACGGCTATTAAAAGCATCTCATTCGCTTTCATGGCTGTCTCCCGGTTTTTTTTTTTACTTTTTCAGACCTCCCGAAAGAGGTGAACAATGAATAATGAATGCCGAAATAAGTAATAACTGCGAGCTGAGCACATGGAGCATTAGAAGAATATACTGAAAATTGGTGCAACGCTGAACGTGAAATCAATACCCCTTTGAAAATGCCTACACGCAGAAATCACTTTACGCTTAACCATGAATCCGATATCCCTCTATGATTGCGTAAACTGTAGGCAGTAGAGGTTGGCTCTTGCGACGAAGTTTTTGCGACGAAGCTTCTGCCGTTCTTTTTTCTTTTCCGCAATGGCAGGCTAAAGTGACGCACACTTTCGCGAGCAAGCTTCCGCCGTCGTATCATTTTATTGGCGTGGAGCGTCCCTACCGCGGACGAAATTGTGAATGCCCCAGCCGATGTCACTCACTCAAAGCACGCACGAACGCACCCACGCACCCATCTACGCGTACCCACACACACACACACACACACCCACACACACACACACACACACACACACACACACACACACACACACACACACACACACACACACACACACACACACACACACACACACACACACACACACACACACACACACACACATACACACGCACACACGCACGCACGCACGCACGCACCCCCCCCCACACACACACGCACACGAACACTTACGGTGGTCAGAAGAAATTTTCCATCGGGAAATAGCAAAAAACAGTTCACAAAACAGAAGTAGAAGCACACTTGCAATGGCGACTAGGAGGATACATGCATGTTCTCCGAATAATACATTTCGCCGAGGAGATTGCAAAGCGCGTGAAACGTAGCGTCTTTGACGAATGGCCTGCTGCCTCTTGTAATCGCGTTTTAAGACACTGATATGGGAACACAACTCGAGTACGTTAGATGCAGAAAACAAAAGAAAATAGAAAAGAGAAAAATGACACGATCAGTACGAATGTACAATGAAAGTACATATGTCATTGTCTTCTTCCAAAAACACGAAAAGAATTGAACGAGAATGGAAGCGATGGCAGCCCCTTTGGGAAGGAGACTTGCCTTTTAAGCGCAGCCTCTACTCAAGACAAATTGTCCTTTTTAGGGGGAAAACGAACCGGGCAATAATACCGACTCTCCAAGCGCACCTAGATGGCGCAGTAAAATATTACGTCGTCGTTACGAATCTGTTATCTCATTTCATTCTCTTTCTTTGCCAGCTAGCGGTGAGCCGTGTACGAAACTCTATGGTGAGCCGTTCATTTGTCACCATGCTAGTACTGATAGCGCCATTTAGTGAAAGAAAAGAAACTGCCGGCTGTGCGAAACCTCGGGAAAAGTGTTGAGGCGGTCAGAGTGGCGAGTATGCTAGGAGTGGAAAAGGGTAGGAGGGAAACGAGGGGGGCAGTGTACTATAGGCAGGACTGTGTATATAGGTGATACATACAGGCAGGATCGTTATAAACTATAGAAACTGTTTTCATGCATAACACATGTATACAATATTTAGCACCGAGGAAGCCTTAGGCTTATCTGAGGGAAAATGTAGGTACACAACCGAAAGTACCAGTAGTGTTTTTTATAATGAAGAATGCAGGTTAGATTGATTTTTGCGATACGAAATAAAAAAACTGCAAATAAAAAAAGTTTCGAAGAAAATGAGTCAAAAGCGAACAAAAAATGCTTTGGCTTGTGCTGATGAACGCAAACTAATACAACAAATAAAAAAAATAATACACGTGCTGTGCCACATTACCACGCATCAGCAATGCCCACGCGCCTATAATAAATTCATTGGACCATGCCTCCATGGCAATTATCTAGCAAGGAGCGAGAGAGCACGGAGACGGCGCGAGGAGAAGGAGGGGAAAAAAGAGAGACCGTCATGTGGCATGAGACAAAAAGTGTCGTCATTCCACGGCGTTCGCAGCGAAGAAAGCAGGTACGGGGCCATTTTTCTACCTCACCTCCCCATACTTAATTATTATAGCTAAAAACTGCCCATTGAGCGAAAAGCCAGTGTTGCCGTTGAAGTCCAAATGCGGCTTCCGGGGAAGAGTTCTATAGCGCGAGACGTTCCCTAGTTCTGGCTTAAAAATGGCTTTGGGTGGCCGTCTATGCCATTACACTGCCGATGAATTTGGGAGAGGAATAACGCAGCCATGCGAACGAACAAAAGAGCAGCGAAATTCGCCCCATCGTCAACTCTGCGATTACACTCCGGTACGAACGAGCAAGAGCGCAACGTGTAGGAGGCAGATCGAAACCATTAGAAAACGAGCAGATGGTTCGCGAAGCGTGCGTCTCAAGCCGTGCGGTTACGAGGCCCTTCTACAGGCGAGGTGGTAGGAAAGCGTCACAGACTTTTAATTGTGCTTCAATAACGCTCTCGCATTCGCAACCAATAAGAACTGCGTAGCTGTGGCCTGCGTTTTTTTTTTAAGAAACGTGTTTCGCTCTTTCTCTTTTTTAACTCTCCTTGAAAAGAAAGTGATCAGAAAATGAGCTACGGCGACAGGCAGCAAGTTCTGTCGAATGCTCGCATAATACCCGCCGTGTGGCGACAAGCCTTACACAAGAAAAAAACAAAGCGAAGCGAAGCGCACATTTCATGAGATACGCGAAGGTCCCCAGCAAATAATAGTGGGCCGAAGGATCACTTCTGGCAAACAGGTGGATTGGCGAAATAATTATTATTTCACGACTACCGGCTTCAGTGCCTGTTTTCCAGAAGGTAAACAGTCACGCCGTGGCCTTAGAGTGTAAGCTTCTTGCGACTCGAATCAAATCACCACCGCCGAGGTACAAGGGAAGCCTCTCTACAGCGTCATCACTCGTATGAGTGGCCAAGAAAAAAAAAGAAAAAGAAAACACCCGAAAACGTTATCCCGCAGAAGTCAAAATAAGACTCGTTTAGACAATCCCGTGAAAGAAATGGAGTGGTGGGCGTAAGGTTTCAGGCCTCCTTGCCGAAGTGGTGCTGATAGGACGCGATAGCCGTGAAGATTACGATCAACACAACCGCGGAATCTTTATAGGGGAATGTGTGTGTAGGCCTATATTCTTCGCGAGCCTCCTGCATAAATGAGCTTTTCCATCTGAGAATATATTGTAAGAGGTGGCCGCTGCATTTAAGTGTTTTTTTTAGTTCTCTGGTTTTCTTTCAGGAAGAATCCTCAAAACACAAATGAAAAACGTGCCTTGCAATATAGCGTAGGGGATCTTTGATGTCCGAGAACGGCTTAGCGAGTGAATATCCGGGCTGCGTTATACTCTTTTCCCCAGGGAGCCTTCTGGAGCTTGTGTCAATACCTTGCAAACTGCATGAGGGAATCTTTTTCTCTCGTAGGGCTGAAAAGAGAAAGTGCGGATTATATGGGGATTCCGGAAAATGAAACGGGAAAATCAAGGTTGCAATATTTAAAAACGTTTGCAAATTCTACAAAGAAAGCACTTCACTCCGCATTTGCCGTTTGAGGCAGCCGTCAACGCCGTAAAAAGCACAAGCTGAATACGGTTCGAAAAATAAAATACCATTTTTAGGCTAGAAACAGTTTGACCATTGTTTTTTGGATAGCCAAGAAATAGTGCTTTACAGAACAACGAGGCAATACGCTGCTGAGCGCGAGGTCGCGGGTTCGATTCCCGGCCGCGGCGGCCGCTTTTCTGATGGAGGCGAAAAGCAAAAACGCCCGTGTGTACGAGATTTCGGCGCACGATAAAGATCACCGGGTGGTCAAAATTAATCCGGAGCCCTCCACTACGGCGCGCCTCATCGCCTGCGTTGCGTCGGCGCGTTAAACCCCACAATCAATCGACAACGAGGCAATAGCCGGCGAGTAGTGGACTGTTTAAGGAAACGCCAGATTAGAGAAATCACAACTACATGGCAGCGACGGGTAAACGTTGAGTTCTGTTTCGCCAAAACAACCTACCGCCCCACAATCCGACCGTTGTATATGGAGATGACATGAATCTGGCTTCGAACGGGATTCTGACCCCTTAGATTTTCCAAGTTTTATACCATAGGATTTCTTTCTGTGTCACGAACTTGTAAATCTGGCTTGGTGAAAGATATTTTTTCTACTAAAGGTTCCATAACCACCATAAATGCGTATTTTGGGGAATATGCCAATTTTTGGTGTTGTGTAGGCACTTAAAAATGAGAAGTCCTTACGCAATACAATGTTTATGAATAAATTATTCATGTTAAGTAAAATGTCTCAAACTTCTATTCTCACCGTACATGTTAAAGTTCATCAACAGAAATGAATTGGTTGAGTAAATATTTATATTCGAGCGTCGGGTGTTTATAGAAATAATTGCCCTAATAGCGATAAGAGGTCAGGAAAAATTTACACATTGAGAATTTCATAAAAGCAATGATCCGGCACTTCGAGAGGTACAAAGTTTCCCTGTACACGAATACTATCACTAAAACCCACGAAAATTCGCCAAAGGCTCCTCACCGGCTGCTTTTATGCTCCTTTCCACCATCTTTCATAGCGACAGGTGCGGTTGTAGAGGGAGCAAGGTTTTTCCGGTAAGCCATATCTAATACCCTTTAATTGGGGCCTTTGAGGGGTCATAAATAAACACAACAATAAATATATAAATAAATAAACTAATAAATAAATAAACTAATAAATAAATAAATAAATACTCACCCCAAATACAATAGAGAGGGTAGAGTAAAGTACGCAGTTTGCGAAACCTAATTAGAAATATATTGTAAGTCAACGAAACCCTCCTCTGAGTTCATTTTGCACCCAAACAGCAGTTAGTGCCTGCGGTTGAGTAACGTGCAGCGTGTTTACAGAAGTAACGGTTCGGTGCATCACCCCCTGCTCAAAGGTCTGCTGCCACTCGAAGTGGTAACTGACCTCAACATTTTTCTATGGGGAAAGGTCGTTGATCGATCCAGGAGGAATCCAGTTTGTCATAAACGGACAGACGGGGAATAGTCCGGCGGCAGTACTGATGATGATGTAGTCGCTGCATCAACTGTATGATGAATACGCGGCCACCGTAAAAGGGATGGTGTAATAGTTCTTTCGACTTTTTTGTGTCGTAACATGGTTTTAGAATGTATTCAACAAACACAACGACTAGTCAAAATAGGCGGTCACAAAGTGCCTCAGCTAAAAATTACTTCTCTATGCCCATCACATAACTTAAAATTTTGCAGAAAACAGTTTTCTCTTTTTTGTGGTCTTGGCCTTCTTCGACCGCTGGAATTACGTCATTGCAGCGGTGTAGCGGCTGTTGGCCGGCTTTCCTTCAATTTCAGCTATGGACGGATTCGATAGCCACTTTCAAGGGAAAGCCATACAAGCAAAGCAGGAACGGAAAGCGCATCTGCTGCAACGAGCAAATTATGCAGTGCCGTTCCGGGCTGCCGATTAGTGTAACTTTACCAGTGCTTACACACGCTTATAAATGAGTGGAAGATTTTATTGAATGTGTTGCAGAGCCTCTTTAAAACGACGGACCTATTTGTAAGCGTAATGCTGATGCAAAAGAAAGTAAAAATCCGCACTGACATAATACCCACACTAATGCTGTATACATGCTTGTGTTACAATATAGACGGCCATTGTACGTTTCTTCGAGGTGATGGGCAGTGCTTTTTTAAGCCATTAACGTATACTAGAACTCAGGAGTGAAAATGCTAGGATTCAGAACAAAATTCTCGCCGACTTCTGTGTTGAACAAATCAAGATTACTCGATATTAATTGTCGCATGATATTTATATACACTTTAAGAAAAAAGGGTAGAGAAAAGGAGGAAATCGAGGGTTTTCTGCCCCGGACCAGCGAGATTCTCCTTTTAGCTAATTACACGTAGCGCCCTCTGTACGGCCTCTACGAAACACAGAAACGGGGGAGGAAATATTCTCCCCTGTCGTCTGCAATCTGCTGTCGGCGCCGACGCCGAAAACGAAACGGTTCATCGTTGCACTGTGGCTTTCGCCGATCGGGCGCATACGACGACTATGAGCAACACCTCCCCTGTGATGTTTTGCTTGCTTGTTTTCTCGCTGTCTTTCTTTTTATAATTACCATGTGCCCGCCATGCTAACGCACGGCTCGCCAGCCGTGTGTTTGAAGCACATTCTGTGGGCACCGCTGCATGCTTGCTGTGTGCGACTCGCCTGCGCCCTGTTCAACGTTACCAATGCATTTGTGGACGTTTTATACTGACGCCAAAGGGTAAAAGAGGGCAGCGATGATAGCAAACTGCCCCTTTTTTCGTCAACGAGCACGGACCGCAGCATATTGAAGCATCAGTTACCAAGAACAACAGGCCCCCATTCAGCAACATCTTGGTAGAGTGTACTAGAAGTTTTAGAGTGGCCCGAGCGGCGGCCTCTCCGATTGCTCCGCCGGGTCGACTTTCGCGCAGAAAATAAAACCGGTATAGCGGCGGCGCTGCTGTCGTCAACAACTGAACAGCCGGCGCTCCCCGGCACCAGCTCCCAGCCTGCGCGCGGCAATATTTGCGTTGCTCGCGGCGGTGTTTTGCGCATGCGAAGCTGATTTATTTTGGATTATGAAGTTTAACGCGCCGGCGCTACACAGGCGATGAGGCAAGTGGTAATGGGTGGCTTAGGATTAATTTTAACCCCCTGGAGATCTTTAATGTGCGCCGAATTATCTCGAAGACACGGGCGTTTTTCGTTTTTATCCTCCATCACAAAAGCGGCCCCGCCGCGGCCGGGAATGGAACCTGCGCCTTTGGTCAGCTGATTTGGAAAGTAGCCGCAGAAACGTTGTGACTCCGCTTGAGCAAACTTTAAACTAGTAGGACCCGACATAAAATTATTGGCCCCCTCCCCCCCCCCCCCCCCCCAACGATACTTTCTCATTTTTTATGCGTTTTCTTAAAACGTTAATTGTTGATATACAGTAACCTCTCGTTAACTCAAAGTCGTAAAATTAGCTGAAAATTTTGAGTAAGCGCAGAGTTTCGAGTTAATTAAGTCAAATGCAGAAAATTTGCAACCAGGTCCCTGAAATAACAGCTAGTGGTGCTAACAAAAGCACTATTGCACAGGGGAGATTTGGTAATAAAGGTAAAATAATTCGCAGGAAAAAGAAACTTTTATTGCAGAACAAAGAACTGTGTTGCGCTCGCCTGTTTCGCGTTCGCATCTGCACCCTAGAAAAGCGTACCCGAGCTTCTCAATGCATCGCATTGATTGGTGGTCGCCACCGCTACATTTTACCTTGTTACAAAGCAGACGCAGCATGTATGTTGGTTCTGTCGTTGTACGCACGCACTTCTGGAGGCTCCTCCTCGTCCGCATGATCAGCTGCGTCGTTCACAGCAATGATGTACGCGCCAGACAGCATTCCGGTAACGGGAACGCGCAGTCCGCGTAAACTTGCACTTGACGACCGCGTTCGGCGGGAGTAATCATTCGAACGGGGACCTTATCAGCTGCCAGCAGCGGACTTTGCCTTGTGTCCTCTCTGCCAGGATTTCGAGACATCCGTGGTCCTCCGAAAAAACGTTTCGAGATAAAGCGGGCAAATGCGGATCGCCTATGGGAGCTAAACACACGGTGAGAAAAAGTTTCGAGAAGATATTTTGAGATAGGAGAGTTCGAGTTAACGAGGGATTAATTTGACGGGCAGGCAGCAGGACTGTTTTTCCCTTCCCCTTCTTGATTCTGCGCATGAAGCAAAAGCGGCGGGCGCAAATTCTATATAGGCTGTAAAAAGTTTAATGTTTTTTTACGTTCCTATTTGGAACAAAAATACCAAGTGCCTTCTACTGGGATACCCCTACCGTTGGTGCTTGTACTGCCGTTAGTGGGCTTTCTTATTTTATTAACCTGCTATGTCGCATATTGCAGGCACTTGGTGAGGAACTGTGTACTGAAAATGAAGTGCCAAGCCGGCATGACCAATCCTGCATGCCAGTAGAAGATGCCGCTGTGTTTACTACCTCTTGTATTAAGGGGGGGGGGGCTTCTGAATCCTTCCGTGCATTTTTGAAAGTTTATTAGCGATCTCTAGGACGTTTTTACCAGTTGCTTCAGCGACAAGAAGCTCCACCATGACAGCGTTATGGATGTGCCGCAGCCCTTATTCACAGCAAACACCTTAACGGCGTTGGTTGCGACCAGCACCTGAGACCTTGACAGCAAATGTGGTTCAGTTATGTATACATTGTGACACGGATTTATTTCTATATTAAAGGTTTAATCAAGTTCCGTGATTACATGCGAAGGTGGGAGCAACACCCTAAACTTAGCCGTCGCTAATGATCGAGGGTGAGTTATGAAAATGCGTTGGCCAAAAATGTCAATTAAAACCTCCATGTTAGCGTTATTCCTAAACCTTTACCGGTGTAGACTTTGTGCAAAATTTCCCGGGTTACATTTCGTTTTCTGGGCTATTGAAAATGAAAACAAAATGTGTATTTTGTTCCAGTTCCGTTTATTTGAACCTCCATGTTAGCGTTCTTGAACCTTTATCTCTATAGTAGACAGTATATTTCATTTTTGTCGCGGTCAATATTTTTTCTAAACTATGTTTTGCGTTTGTTTTATGTGCGTGTAACTGTACCATCAGCATACTTGTGAAATAAATTTGTGTTGATTTGATTCAACTCCTTTGTTTACCGAATCAGGTGAAAGGTGGTGCGATTAATAGAACGTTGCGGGAATAGTTCTATGAAAGACGGTCATTGGGACAATTAAGCTAACCGCTGGGTTAACCCCTTTTTAGTTAAAAAGATGTCTCGCTTGCGGGTGTCATTCTCTGTTCGGCCACCACGGTGACCCGTAATTATCCCAAGCGGGCCACTGCTTAAATACTGCTATAATAACAACTCACGCAATGAAAATCAAACGCAACTTATGATATTAACCCACATAACTGCAGTCCGAACGTAAATTGCAAGACAATAAATGAAAATTATTCTGAGAAGCTATCATCCCAGTCCTCATATATTTTTCCATGCCATTTGCGTCGACCAACTATGTCCATCAAGCAGCACAATAAGAACACAATCATAAAGCAATCATGAACTGGTTCATACCAGGCAATTTCACGCAAAATACTTTTTTATGGGAAATTGTAATAGCGAAAATGTCGCTGCAATTTATTTACAATCCACTACGAATGCTGCAAAGGAAAATCCGCAATTTTCATTGTTGTCGAGCGGTAAAGGCAAAACTAACGCAAGATGAGGTGCAGCGTTGATTTTTCATTTCGTTACCCACAGTCCACTGTACCTACAGTATATTTAAGCAATTGGACGACCCGCAGAACAAATTTCGAGCGCTCCGCGCGTAAAGAAGCAGCGTTTCCTGGCCCGCGCGCGGCCAGCCGCCGCTTTCGCTTTCAGTTGTCCTTGACTACAGCGCCGCCGCTATTTTCTGCGCAAAACGAGCACCTCTCCGGGCGTTCGGTCGGGCCACTCTAAAACTTCTAGTACACTCTAATCTTGGCTGAATGGTTGCCAGACCAGCGGTGCGCTCTACGGTAAAATAGCCAAGGTGAGGCAATAAGTATCATTACCCAAACATACCTGCCGCACTGTTTCGTGAAACGTTTTTTCTTCTTTGAGCTATTTTACTGATTCTTACAAAACCTCAAATTATTAAAAGTTTGCAATTGCACGGATTACATTTGATGAAATAAAAAAACCCACCTAAGGCTTACGCGCTGCCGTGGGGTATCGAAACAAGCAACGATCTCACTGTTCCTACCTGCATTCTCGGCGATCAGGGTTATAAATACTTTGTCGCCGTTTAAATGTTTAGTTGTGGCTTGTGATCATGCGGACACGTGTAAAGTGTATATATGTTGTGGTGTTATTATGCTTGCGATTTTGAGTGTTGCGTGTATTGTGCGTTGGCAGTGCCTTTAATGAAGTGTATGTCGCTGTGTTGTGCTATGTTTCTTTCCAATATGTGCCCGCCCACATGCGGCCTCTGTGATGTAATATACGTTATCCATAAAGGAAACCAAGGAAACGCCTTGATGTAAGTGTCCCACTGATGGTGATGCTTAGTAGCTGCCCCTCCCCACCCCTACTTTATTTTTGCGTCATCTATCGGTCATTTTAAAACGTTTGCGGTTGCTTTACTTCGAGCATGTCAGGGGGCGAGCATTGTCATCTCCTCGCTCGGGCATTTGCGACGGTTGCGACAGCGACGGATACGTTTTTTGTGTTGCCTGCATTGCCTTTGCGCTGAGATTGCAGACGATCCGCGTTTTGATGCATCGGTTGTAGCAAGGTAAGGTGACTAACAACAACTGGTTGTTCTCAAACGGCCGCATTGGATGCTTGTGATCTTGTGTGCGGTGAACGGCGGGGTTACGAGCCTTTCGGAAATAAAGGCGGCATTTTGAAAGCAATCGGTATGACTTCTACTGTGTTTAGGGCGGCGCGTTCGCTCTGAACGCGTAGGCGGGGCGCGCAGCCAGACGAATGCAAGTCGCGCATATACGATTGGCGACATCGCTTGCTAACCGCAGTTCTGGTGCTCGGTAGGTAATTTCTTTGTTATTTTAGCGAATTTTAAGCGCACACAACCACGGTAACCTACGTATTTGTACTTCCTCGATCCTCAAACCGATCAGCTCGCTAGGCCTTTCTCGCATGACAAGCCTTGCTTGGGTGACGCTGCCAGGGGAGGAACGCTCCTCCATTAGCTCACGAAAGGGGGAAATCTTCCTCCACTCCTAGGGGTAGAAACGCGCTCCTCCCTCTTAGAGGGAGAATCTTTCTACCTCTTAGGGAGAAATATATGATACATTCCTGTTCCACCCTTAAGGGAGAAACTACCACACCCTTTTTTCTTAGAGTGTAAATAATGTTTTTAACACCATACGAAAATAGAACGCGTAAGTCGGGGAGAGAGTATAGAGAGCTCTAACACTTTATGTACCGTTCTTACAGTTATATAAATCTGTTGTTACTTTATAGTATATTCAAGATATAGAATAGTCGCATTACCGTTCCTATACATTTTTTCTTGTTGTCTGAATTTCATACTCTCTTTGAAGAGCATTCTTTCTAACTAGTTCCATTTCCCTCTTTACTGCTTTCCTTCTAGTCTTTTTTTATAGCTTTTGTTTTATTTTCAATATCTTTTTGTTTTTAATATAAATGATGTTATCTGAATCATCCAAACCCATCCCATCTTGCTATTGTGATCCCCATCACACTTATTAAGCCCTGTCGCCGACAGAGCTCAGCGCTCGAGTTCCTAAAGCCCCTTGCCACTGTTCCGAGCTAGAGGCGTTTTTCGAGTACACATTCCTGTACAAACCTCTGCCAATTTTTTGTGTCTAAAGTTGATTCGTCCCTGCTAACACAGCGTTCCAGGAGATGGAAACCTTCCAGTCTACTTTCACGTCGTACATTAGACAAGACACTAGCTACTGTTGCTCACGCGGAGTCGAATCGAAGACGGATAAACAGATTTTCTGTGTTTTTACGCAGAGCGCACTTCTTCGGAGACAGCAGTGAATTACCCCACCAAGTTATAAATTTTAAGTTACGGGCTGTGTCAAGGAAAGACGGTGCAGCAACGATTTAGTCCTTTTGTTCATACCGCACTGCAAACAATGTTTAATTCCGTTAATGGCATGCAGAAGGGGATATCTGACCAAGAGTCGAACACGCTGCTATTTACACAGTCTATCCGGTCACGAAGATGAGAGAACTGCAGTTTTTTTTTTTCAAAAAGGAAGCTAGCTCGTGATTCAATGCATGGCTGAATAAGAAGTAATATTGCCTTGTATGCAAGAGTGAGCAGGCAGCCATAAGGAACGACGTGATGCCCAACTCGGCGTCACTAGTGAAGTTTAGGAGGCTGTATGTCCGAGATGCGGTGCGAATGCTGGCTCAAGCCGCGTGTAGTCATTGAGATGGCCCGTAAGCACATACGGTGGTGAAGTGCTGACCAAAGGACGCTGTATGCTTTATATGAAAGTTCTCTCAACAAGGTGTATAGCGGGTGCTGACTGTAAATTTCACTGCACTGTGTTGTACTATAGCCGCAAATCGCTCGTTAGAAGAAGACTCCGGGGGTACCATGTGATCAACAAACGTCAGGTCATTTGAATCAAAAGCGAGACATTCTCCGGCTTTGCGTATCTCGGATTAAAGAATCGAGTGGCCTGATTTAAATATGGGAGCTCAGGCTCGATTCCGACGTGGTGACTGGTGAGAACCGTTGCTTGTTTACCAATACCTGGAAGTGAGGTAAACGTAAGGTAGTCCAGGATTTTAATTGTAGTATAGTTGCCTGTGGACATTCGATAGGCGCGTTGCCGTGTCAGCGCTCAAAGTAAGTGCTGTAGGAAATGAGCAGTGGCATCAGTTAGGACTAAAATGGCAAGCACAATTAGATACTGTAGCAGGGTGGCGAGTTGGGCGAGTTGGTGTACTTGCATCTTGGGGAACAGCGCGAACTAACAGGGACACAAAAAGAAAGAAGTGTCCACTTCTTTCTTTTTGTGTCCCTGTTAGTTCGCGCTGTTCCCCTAGATACCATTAGATACGCCAAAAGGACCACCAAAGACCACGCGGCATTCAGCACCGCGCCCGACGGGGAGAGCCGTGTGTGGGTGAGCTTCGTGAAGAAAATGCCACCCGGCATGTTGTAGGGGTGTGGGCCTGGAAGGGGCATCAGAACCGAATACCATCGAGGCGGTATCGGCTTTACTTATGTACAATAGGTGGAATGGAAGTCGGAGAGATCAGTTGCTTCCAGTCAGGTCATTGATTCAGTTTCTTCACTTTAGCCGGCTTAGTGCACGGTGTGCAGTTATTTTTCTTGAAACGACGGGCACTTTTGCAACATTGTAGTCAACGTTATTCCTACTACCCGATAAGGGGCGTTTCTTGGTGTAAAGACTGACAGGAAACGTAAACAGCCTACTTAAGTCAGCACTGGGGGATCCTAAAAGGTAGACTCGCACATAACATTAACATATTCATCGCCGCCCCCACATCAGTGTGTAGTGGCTAAAAAACCATTCACGGGTTTGCGAATATCAGACACTCTAGCGAACGTCTAGTCAATATTTCCTGCAGGTTGTTAGGCCCTCGAGTAAAGAGTGAACGAGGATGTTTATTTGGCGGTGCGACCGGTGCGATGATGGTGATGTATGAGGGAAGAGGATGGGATAATGTTGATGAGGATGATCATGTTATGCCGATGATAAAATACGGGGATTGCACATAATCTACAAACACGTCCTTATAAGTGATCGACGATGGCCAGGCGTGGTGGCGTGACATACACGCTTACAGTAATAAGGCATTGCTTACAGTAATAAGGCATCGTCTTGCTCACCAGGAGTGGAAAAAGAGAGGTTTTCATCAACCGATAAGCCAGCTCGTTTACTGCGAATATTCTAGCGTCGTCCTCAACTTTATATGCCAATCTACTGTTGCGACCCCGCAGCGTACTAGCATTTCCTCCGTTCTCAAAGGCAAATAATGTCGGTAGACCGCTTTGTTCTCTGCGGTGAAGGCAGGGATCGAGACTATTGCAAAGGACGGTTCCCCCCCGCACAGCTGTTGCTCATCTCTTTCCGATGATGTTCTGCGGTCGTTCTGACATTAAAACCGGAAGGCCACACGGCGTTGACAGGCGAAAGGTTTATTTGGGAGGTATTGGCGGTGAGCGCGAACACGGGCGGCGCTGCAAAGCGCGCCTCCGTGACGTCGGCTTAGGGATTCTCGCATTTGTCGTCTGCTTCACTCAGGCTCGCTCTCCCTGCTGTTTCCTTGCGTTCGGTCCACGTCTGATGCTTTTCCGCACCAGAATTGGCGTGTGGTAACTTTTTATCACAATAATATTCTTAATATCGTATACACTACATCATGGTGTGAGTTAAAGCATTGTTTTGGATACTGCTATGGAAGAAACATTGCCGAGGTCGCCCCATTTCTCGCGAAGCCGGTCCTGTGCGGAGTGCGAAGAGTCGGAGTTAGGTGTCAGCTTCTGTATTAAGCCATCTTTCGAACAAAGGGAACAGTCAGCTGCTAATAACCAACAACAGAGAAACTGGAAGACCAAAACAAATTCTAGGCCTTCAAAGCTGCCGGCTTTGGCGGAAGGCATTACGATTCCCGGTAATCACATGTAAGGTGAAACAGTTTTTGCAAGCTTGCCGAATGCTCGAAAGAATTGTATTACATCACTTTACATTGTAATGGCGTGAAAGTAAGGCGACATGCACTATGGGCCGCGCAAAAACTGCAGGTAGAGTTCCTAATAACCCACTGTGTGCATAGGCGCGTGGTGTTTACATCCCGGGCTTCTAACCAGTATGGATGTTTATTGAGCAAAACGAGTCACGTCTACGTTAAAGATACAGTAACACTATGTTTTTTATACCTGGAGGAATATTTCGTTACATTTTCCACAGCCATATCTTCCCGATATTCGGATATGCGTTATAAGAAAACTGCACTCAAGAGGAGGAGGAGGAACAGGTGGAGGAGAAAACTTTATTTAACACTGAAATCGAGCCGGTTAGTAGGCCGGGACCTCAGTCCAGGACAAGATAGTAAAAGTAATTTTCTTTGATTCATAGAACGCCATCCTGAGTAGAGTAGGATTGGTTCTTTGCGCCTGGAACAGTTGGAAATGAGTAAAGAGTTGCTTGGAAATATTAATCGGTTGCGATTCTTGTAATATATGCAGGTGTACTATGTATTCCGTTAGTAATATATGCAGGTATACAATTTAAACCGTTAGTTAGCGAGTATATCATGCCTTCAATACCATAATCATGTCATCATTGTTCGGGTTGAGAGTCAGTTCGTTATGATAACGATGGTTACGATAGAAATTCGGAGTACACTAGCCGCCTTCCAGTACTGTGGACAACGTTGTTTGGGGCGCGATCACGTTGGCGTAGCACAAACCTTCTCATTGTATTTGCATGTGAATATACAAAGCACGCTGCGGATATGCACCTTCTTGCACGCAGCCGGAATGAAAGCTAATTTGTGAAGGTGGGAATGTCTGCCACACAGTATCTTTGTGAGCCTCCCAAACATCCCCAAACCTCCCAATAAGACGTTTGTGATGGTGCAGAAAAATTAAAACGTTGGTCACAAAAAAAAACAAGAAACATTAATCTGATACAAGACAACAGCAACGAAAGAAATATAAGACAGTTGTTTTATTTTCTGCTGCGCGATGCGCGCGTGTAGGGCCCCGCTGCTTAGTACGTAGCATTAGAGTGTTGATTCTTCATAAGAGCATCCCAAAAATACTGCAGAGAAGCCTACGCATTTTCAATACTTATTGAGGAGCTCTGAGTGCTGATCCTCGCGAATAAGCTAGAAGGGACGAGTTACACACGCTCTTCCGACCGATGCTCTGAAGAAAGTTGTTCTCTATCTCCTCGTTGGTTGCAAACTTGTGGGGGATACAGCTTCAAATTATTCAGATGCGTCAGAAGCTGATAAAGTAATTTAATCACTATAAATACGATGTTTAAGACACTCCAGCAACAAAGCGGGCGATTTCTACCACACACACTGCCGCCTCTCACAAGCGAAGTGTAGCAGACGACAGCGGCGCGAGTCCCTAAGCCGACGTCAGAGCCAGGGGGCGCCACTCAAACATCTCACCGCCAATGGGGAGGCTCTTCCGCCCGCGGAAGGTACTTCCCGTAACGAAGCTCTGTGCGCGTAAAAATGTAACTCGGGCGTACACACGAAAGTAAATGAGCTCTTCACTTGGTAAGGGACGGGGAGCTATTTTAGGTACCAGTAGGTCAATTTAGGGTGTCTAAGCTTTTCACAGGGAATGCTGGAACATTTTCAGAACGCTAATCGTTTTCACCATTTCCACCCCGAGGATTCAGCGGAATACGGCTTTCCCCGCATGTGGTGGACGCCGCCGCTGTCGTTTATACCGGCTTTTGTGAATACCGTCACCCTAAAGAACTTTTTCGCACTAAAATTTTCATTAAGACTCTCTACAAATATGAATGCGGCCTGGCCTGAAGAACTAGCCCTGGAAACGAAGAACGCAGAGGAAGGTTTTTTGAACTTCCTGTGAGAGTTTAGTTCTGTTCACTGTATTCGTGTAGCGATTTTGTTCGGAAGGCTCGAGCGGTAGCCTAACGAGCCACTCTACAAATATGAATGTGGCCTGGCCTAAAGAACTAGCCCTGGAAACGAAGAACGCAGAGGAAGGTTTTTTTGAACTTCCTGTGAGGGTTTAGTTCTGTTCACTGTATTCGTGTAGCGATTTTGTTCGGAAGGCTCGAGTGGTAGCCTAACGAGCCACTGCTAGTCTATTGAGCTTAACGAGACGTAATTTTATTTCCGTCCGGTAATGGTGACCTAGAGGCAGGAAGTGGCTCTGGGGAGCAGGGCCTAGTATTTGAGTCTTCGGAAGCCGTTCTGTTCCGGATCGATAGCATCCCACATTGGAGTAGTTGTAGGCGACGTAAAATGATCGACAAAAGCGGATGCAAGCTCTGGGTGTGTTAGATTTGTTTTCACGGTTTTTTTAGCATCCTGGGATCGTTTCCGGTATACCATTTCTGTAGCGAGAATGGAGTTGTAAGGAACTCTAATATTATGTTTGTGTACCTTAGCTTCAGAAAACACTAAAAATGTGTAGTGATAATTCTATTTCTCCATGAAGCATGAAAAAGTGGGTAATAGTGCCTTTCAGAGGCTTCCGCATGAAGCAGATAGTTTCCCGAAGTCTCCGGCTTTGTTTATATGTCGGTCCACGGTGGATGGCTTGGCTATGTATGCGCCGGCGTATCTCAAATACAAGCATGCGGGCTCCGAGTGACGCGCGAATGGAGTTCAACCCGTGGCGCTGTGTCTGCAGAACGTCTGCTTTACGAGGTTGTTTTTTATGCTTGCACCATAGACGGGAATGAAAGAAGTTACTTTTACCACAAACCATTAACATTCTCAAGGCCATTAAGAATGTTCAACTCATGTAATACGTCGAGAAACAAAGAGAATTGCGGAGAGGCACCGCCACAAAGCATACCTGTTTCGTCGCCGTTGCGAAGAAAGGGCCACCCAGCTTTTACGGTTGGGAAAAGCGGGTGAAAAACTAGAAAGCATCAAGGTCTTGAACCCACGGGAAACATCTTTAAAAGCAAGGAGAACGTTGGATTCATAATGCAAAGAGCGCAAATACGGCGGACGTTGAACGCGCTGCCTAGCAACTGTTGATAGAAGCTAGTTGCTACGGTCTAGTTGATAGTCAGAGTGTGTCGTTTCTCCCACCTTTTCCAAGTGCGTCACCTTTGCGCCGTTTGCATTATGCACTACAGTCAAATCTAGTTACTACGAACCCCACATTAACGAATTTCTCACATTTATGAACATTTTCAAAATACCCGCCAGATTGTCTATATTATGAGTGTAAAAATACTTCAGAGCAACGCATATCAGTGTAGCGCATATTTTAGAACAACAAACGTAAATGTTCTTCGTTTCAGTCGAGGAACATCAGTATTACGAATTCGGGTAAACTAACAGCGCCGCAGATTTCGCGTGAAACAAACTGCCGTTTCTGTGTCTATACCCCAAAGTGGAGTAGCTATTATCATCACCATGTTGAGCGCCAATTGCTAGTGCAACCACAAAACTGAAGTTTAATGTGCAGTAGCCTAGGCAACCTAGCCGCCTTTCACCCTTTTCTTTTTGTTGGGTGTCAGTCAGTGGCCGCTTGGTGGTTCGGTGGTTTTTAACGCTATTCACGTGTACGGGCAGGTATTTCTTTGTTGTAAGTGATCTTGCTGCGAAGTGTGTACGAGATCGTACGATGAATACAGCTAGCGACACAGCCAAGAAGAAGCGATGGAAGTCATCGTCCCAACGCGAACGAAGACGTCGGTGGGTTATAGAACACAGAGGATGAGACAGTGTCAAAAATTGATGTTCGCTCGTTCTGATGATGTGCCCTATGAGGTGTTGCGCAGAGTTGCATCCGTTGTGCGAACTGCTGCACTCGCTAAAAGAACTGATTTCTTCAAACAAAGCTACTTTGAAGTGAGTGCAACGTTTTGATTTGAGAGTTTGCTTGTCTTCGAACGCGTATACTGTCAAGGTACGTCCTTTTCACCTTTACGTATAGGCACTGGCTTATAGCCGCAAGTTTTTCATTACAACGATATTTCAAAATACCAAAGAATTTTGGGCAATCCAGCGTGCTTAATTATATCGAGATTTGACTGTAGTACCAACTTGTGCAACTGACACTTCTTCTGAGAACTCCGGAGTTTCCTTTCATACAAAAGACAGAAGCGGTAACCTTAAATCCCTTGTGCATTTTCGTGGATCTAGATTGAGAGTTGTACCAGCACCAAGATGTTACCAGCACAGTTGAAGTAACGGATTTTTGAGAGCTTTAGCATGTTCTTCTCCCACGGTACTTGTTAGGTTATGTGGTAGCGCATTGCATAGAAAAGCCAGTGGGCAGCTGATCAAAGAGCTTTGTCATTCCGTCCCACCAAAAAACCTCGAAGCCTCAAGAGAAATGTATTTAGTGAGGTGCCGGGAATCGAACCTTTGACCTTTACGCCGTGAAACCTGCAACCAAACTACTGTGCCACCCCAAACGCCCTAGGGGTATGGCGTTAGCAAGAGCGGGGAACAAAACCATGCGCAGCCATTTGGAAAGAAAAAAAATTGGCCGCGCATCTGCTGGTTTCGTTGCAAATGTCGACAAAAGACGATAGTCTTTATCGTCTTTTGCCAAGTAAATGCTTCCCTTCGCTTTTCGCTCCCCTTACATCTTGTTCCTCTTGCCTCGCGCTCCTCCCAAGTCCACGCCAAAGGTTTGCCTAAATCATTTTAAATTTACGGCGTCCCACCGCTCCAGGCCGGGTTTCTCGATGCCAACGTTGCTGTACGGCGAAGACGCGCGTGAATCGAGGCGTCCTACTCCACGTGCGTTGCAAGAAGAAGAACCTATCTAGTGGAACCTTTCGTAACTGTTGCCGGTTGATTTCTTAAAATGGCGCCAGAAGCTATAGTGGCGCGGGCGACAGCAGGCGACGGCGGAGTGATTTTTTTTCTGCAGTTGATGAAGTATTTAATTTCGCAAAAATCAAGCATGTATGATCTTTTTACAAAGGAAGAGAGCAAATATTAATTTGTTGTGTTATATTTTCGTAATGTCTTGGTCTTCTTCAAAACTGTTGACAAGTATAAACATTACACCGGACTTAGACGGATAGATTTAGCTGTGACTATATAAGACTATTGTGCAGGCATTATTTTACTTTGGCCTGGTGGCTGAATCTAGTCACAGACAGACAGACACACAGACAGACAGACAGACAGACAGACAGACAGACAGACAGACAGACAGACAGACATAGAAACGGACCAAAATTTCTGGGTTTAAGTAGCCCAAGAAAGACTATCGTCTTTATAATGGTCGGAACCGAACCTGGGTCCCTCGCGTTATGAAACCGGCGTCTATCCGATTGAGCTATCATCGCATTTCGGGTGCACAGGCATATCCTTTGGGTTCGTAACGCGGGCGTTGGCTTTGGACCTGGTCGTGAGTTCTGGCTCGTACCAACGCGGTACACTTTGGGAGAGATGTGAAGGGCTGCGGACGAAACCGCTGGGGCCTGCCAGTCGTGGAGAACTTTCGGTGGCAAGTTCGGAAATCCATGTGAGGGGAAACAGGTCTTCGACTTAAGAAAGAGAGGCTCCCCGCTCGTCTGTTTCTCTAGCCTTGCAAAACTGGGGAAGCTGTGCCATTTTTCTGTTCCCTCTTTTACAGTGAGGCCACCATGAGTTCAGTTCAGGGAAGCAAAGTTAAGCCCACTTTGCTTTTAGCAGTATTGCGAAGGCAGTTCAACTTGTGTCTTCAAGAACAAACCAACCGGAATCCTTACAGAGCCTAGTGATGTAATGAAGACCGCGTAAAAAAAATATTTTGATCTATATTCTGCATATAATTTCATGCACACGTGAGCTAACAGAAACACGGTCAATTTTTATTTCTCAGAGTACTGCCAGTTTGAAGAATCAGCGGAGGGTGCAACATCTTGAACTTTTTATCCTGTCTTACCTAAACGTTTTGACAATTGTGACCAATGTCGCTCGCAATCGTACTTGTGTTCTCGTTAACTACAAAGGTGGCTCCACAATAAATGCTATGGCTTCTTTTCAGGCTCGTGTTCTGGCTATTTTCATTACTGCCCAGCAACTACCCTGCCGCGGACAGGTGTGAGAGAAGGACTAAGCGGCATTTAGGACGAAACGCCAGCGGTGCGTATGTTGGAACGCAGTACAACAAACAACAAATAAAGTGCAGCCAAGCCGACACTTGGAACGTTATAAATAGTTTCTGGCAACCCCTGAAATACAAGCACATGTAGAGCAGCCACGACGCTAGCGACGGGGGTCGTGGCTGTACAAATGTGCCTATAATCACGCTTGGGCTTTGCTCGCGAAGTGTCGCTGCCAAGGCGCCGAGCCACCTCATGACATGGGAGACTAGATGTTTCGCCAGCGTGCTATCGGGGAATCCTGGCGACGCGAAAGGAATGCCCAGTAGGGTGGGTGAGAAGAGGAGGGTTGTGCTGTACGGGCCCTGAGGCTTCGCTGACCGGAGGGAGACGGGGAGGGCAGTTCACTGCGATGGGCGAGGAATGCGGCCGACGATATATGAGTCTGTCGATGGGGCTCCACTGCAGAGGCTTCCAAGGGCATTGAGGGGCGAGCGAGCCTTATTCCGACAATGCCCGAGAAGAACAGACGTAAATAGTCAAAAAGTGAGAAGCCTGGCTTCGCGCCTGGTGTTTCGTGCACGTTTAGCTGGGTTGTAAACAGCACTGGCCCTCCTCCCCCTTTTTTTTGGTAAACGCTCACGGTGTTTTGTTGTAATAAGCGGCATGTCGGCAATTGTATATTTTTTACGTTTCCGTTTAACCTAAGAATTCGAAATTTGATGTCAAGGTTCATATAAAATAGGGCATTGTGTTGACACATTCATGGCATTATTTCTATGTAGTTAATTTGAATGAAAATTTAGGTTTTCATTTGTAAAAATTTGAGAAACATTGAATTAGATGATATTGTCGATCTGTTGCGTTTTTATTACGTTAAACTGCTTAAGTTCTTGAAAAGTCATGCAAATCATTTGGAATAAGTTTACAAAGCTACGGCGGCGCTTCGGTGACGGAGGTTGCCTGCAGGCGATTTTAATAGTCTTCACTCACTCACTCACTCACTCACTCACTCACTCACTCACTCACTCACTCACTCACTCACTCAACCACTCACTCACTCACTCACTCACTCACTCACTCACTCACTCACTCACTCACTCACTCACTCACTCACTCACTCACTCACTCACTCACTCACTCACTCACTCACTCACTCACTCAGAAAGCTACTCCTAAGACGTCTCCGCTTCTACCAGGTTTGGCCATAACTGCTTTGCACCGTGCACTCCATAAGCCAACTTTTTAGTCACTATTGGAAGTATGTGGTGAGTACGTACTGTTGATTTGATTGGCTAAAAATTATACATTTGAGTTGCATCAGTTCGAGCCGAACACTGAGTTACCCAGCGCTTTATTACCGCGGGGTGTTTGTACACCGACGTTCGCGTTGTTTTGCTTCTAGCCCAGATTCAGAACAAAAGGCAAGAGAAGTTGTGTGCCTTCCTTTTAGTTTTTATGGTTCAACAAGGCAAGTGATTTTTGTTCGTTTGTCTTGTGTTATACGTTATACGTTTCTTTGTGTCCACCTGCAAAAGTCTCTCCAAGTGACTAGAACACCAAGAAAAACTAGGAAACCTAGAAAACGTTGTTGGGTTTCTGGCTCTTGATACCTTCGACTTCCCCTTTCCCTTCAGTGTTACTCAGCTTGCGGTGGAGTACCCTTTAAAGGCAAACGCGTGGTCGTGCTGTTGACTTTGCGCCACAATCACCCAGCGAAGGGCGGAAAATAAGCACCCTTCAAGCGGCAGGGCCCACTGCGTACTTCGTTTGACCTCAGAGTTGGCGGCGATTTTAAAGCAACCGTTTTGTTGACACAATGGAAGCACGGTTCCATGGACGCCCTGTGTGTCCAGAGATGTTAACAGAACTTTTAATTCGGGATCGTGATAGCTTGCAATGACGTCACTGTAGCTGCCACCTTGGAGCACTGCTTTCTCGGTGGAAGGCTGTGAACTTATCTGCCCCTGTTATCTTGAGAAATGCTGTCAAAGCTGAAAGCAGTACTCCAGACAGGGCTATAGTTACGTCACATACAATACATGTGTACCGCGACGCGACCTGAAATTCGGCAGTAGCGAGAGGTGCTTGTCCCCACCGGTATACCTCATGTGATGGTGGTGGGAGACAATCAGTTAAATCGACTATAACCGTGAACACATCAATTACATGGTGGCATGAACAGCAGCGCAACGCGTAGGAGACAGAACGAATCCGTTCAACAGCGTTAAGGCGGATCTCAAAGCAACACAGCTCCACAGGAAAGATTGCAAAGCCAATCGAGGACGCGAGGCGAAACAAGGCGCCGCAGGCTTTCTACTGGACATTCCTCTATTCGTGTTCAGTATCTATAGATGTGCTTGAGTGTCCTCAGATGTTTTCGTTTGCGCGATACTGGTCCCACAAAAAAAAACGTTGAACGAGGAGTAATCCGGGTCAAACATCCAGTGCAACGATGTGCTGTGCTGCTCAACCTGAACCTAGACATGTTCCAAATAACTATAGTACGGCAACAACAAAGGCGGCGCGTGTACATTCAACGTGAAGCACCAGAATATTCCACAATGTCGGGATAGTGACATGTAAATAGGCACGTGGAGAGATGTGAACCGTCGGGTCGGCGTCGGCAGTCTGCGTGCGAAGCCTAAATTTCCTGCGTGGGGAGCGGGCTGGTTTTATTTCTGCCGCTCAATGGGGATGGCTATTGTGTTTTCATCCTAACAGGCCTCACTAGCCCTTCAAGCCCCGGCACGTATAAGCAGTGCACGTTTCACGCCTAAAGACAAAGAGAAAGCGAAATCGGTGAACCACTTGCTCAATTTCCGGCGTTGACTGCCGTGATCATGATGCAGACGGAGCGCCAAAACGACGCTTTACATAACTGCGTTTTCGAATCCGGTACAAATATTCTAAAAAGAGTAAACAGTCTGCGAAAAGCAAACAAAAATGAAAATTTCACTATTGCGCAAACGAAAACGGCGAGAAAATGGGTGAAAAGATACTAAAAACAACCGCGCAAGCATGCAGGGCCTCAACGTAAAACATTTCATCAACGTAAAAAAACCACAATCTCTGTGGATATTTGCAGCCCCGCTTTGTTTATATTCCACACTCCCTGCCCGCAAATTTCATCTCAATAAATTGTTCCAGATCAACCTCAGCCGCCGCGATCAATCCTAATATTTGTTAATGGCCGGGAAAATGCGCCAAAATGTAAATTTTAGAGCCTCAAAACCTACGCGCTTAGATCGCCATTCGCATTTTGAGCACAGCGGTAACGTGGTTACAGAAAAACAAACAATACCTCCCGTACCAAGAACACGGGTGCACACGAAGCTTGCGCGAACCTGTAAAAGCGTAAACCATCCCTTTTAAAATCTTTCAAACCGAATGCCCAAGCCGAATCCCTTCAGCAGCCCGCCGTTGTCGTTGTTTCGGGCTTTCCGATTGCCGAAGCTCAGGATTAACTCTCTTACCACGTTCACGGGCCCGTTTTCGTTCTTGTTTTTTGGGAGCCGCCTGCTATTCAGCAGAACGGACATTGCGCGGCCTACTCATGCCGCAGCTGGCCTTGAACTGGCAAGAAACGGCGCGTGCAGCGAGCTAATCGCCCGCTCTCTTTTCCGGGGGAGGAAGCGCCTTTGATTGGCTTAGAATATGGTGTGACTCCGCGGGCCAGTTGTGGGAGCGTGGAGTTTGCAGACGCTAGCTACGGAGCAGGAGCAATTTCCGGCCTTCAGCTTCGGGTCAGGCGGCTAAGCTGAACCAGGCTATTCTAACCGCTAAAAAGCAGAAAAAAAAGAAAAAGGACGCAGTGCTTATAAGCAAAAAAACTGCGGCTGGAATTAGGGCTTTGTTTTTGTCTTCAATGGTGAACTTCTGCCATTAGAGTGAAAGGTTAACTTCAACGCCGCACGTGTAGACTGGAATCGCCAGGCGCTTAAAACTTGTTGAAGTTGGGAGGTAGAATCGCGGTTAGTGCAAACATCTGACGATTTTGCGAATAAAGAGGAAGGGAGAAATGAACTAAAATATTTAACTTTGCCTTTAATCTGTCCGAAGATGTTCAAGGGTGAAAAAAAAACATTCCTCGACTGCCATCGTGATGAATGTCAGTACTAGAAATTGTGCAGGTGGCTGTTTTGAAGGCCACAACCTAGAACTTAGAAAAGCGGTGAATCGTCGTGATAAAGGTTTTGGCACCAATGCACATTTTTTTCATATCTATATGGCGACCACTTTCTTTTTCATAACTGGAAAAATTATAGTTGGTAGAACTTGATTACATTTCGATGGTAGCAGATGTAAGGTTTGCGTGAAATAGGCGTGGATTGATGTAGCTGACATTTGCATTGTAATTCATTGCATTAAACACCGACGTAAGATTTGGAAATCTTAGCAGAAACAGCAAGGATTACGTTTTTCCTCTGGGCGCTGAAATAAATTTTCTCCAATGTTGCCCAGTAAAACCCGTCCAAAATCGTCCCAACAGTCTTCGAAGTCCCGGTGAAACTTGGTCTCTGACACCACCCGATTTGAAAATGTATAAGGGTGCGGTAACATTCAATAAATTGGAGTTTTCAGTGGCAACTCGTTGGAAGACGGCATCCATACTTACCTCAGGGACATTATTATTCGGTGAAGAACAAAAATAGGCCAACGCCGACAGCGGAGGCAGCCATTAACGTTAGCAGAACAGAATTTACTCTGCTTTTGATCCCACATAACAAAAATGGGAAAGCTGTATCTTTCCACCGCAGAAACAACTTTTCCGATTTTAGTATCAAAACAATTATTTTTTGCAGTAAACACGTCACACTGAAGCATTTGAAAAAATACGAAGTGCGAAGACAGAAGTTTTTGGACTACAGCAAAGTACCGGAAATCAAGCAAGAATCTCCTAACGCGCGGACAAACGACTCGGGGAAAAGTCATTCACGCACTTCACCTAACACCGATAACTATTCTACGATAAACCAAAACCATTTGGAGCGCCGTGAGCTCGCGTGCCGTGTTCTGTTCAAAACATCCGCTCTTTGCCCAGCTCCGCTGCCCGAAATGAGCCATATGAACTAAAAGCACAGGCCGAGGCATGACGGGAAATATAAAACCATAGACGAAATCGCCCCGCGTGAGGAGAGAATTCATATCTCTTTGTTTGTTTCTTAGCGTCGTGTATCAAGGCTTCAATCGCGTAACGTGAGGTAGGCGGAGGACTGTAAACGTTGAGGATATATACACTTGGGTGAGAGTGTCGATCAGGAAGAACCTCTACAAAGGTGTGTGCGATGGGGGAGGTGAGGTGATGTTCTTGCGGGGTAAGGTGCTGTGCCACTAATATTGCAGTGCTGTGCAGGGGGTCTTGTATGCAAGTGGCATATCCTCGAAGAGGTGGGTTGGGGGTGTCAGCCTCTTGTAGAGCGATGACCTGAGAAGGAGTTGGGGAAAGGTATAGGGCTAGCTGATTTTTTTTGTTTTTGACTGACCGGCAGTTCCGTTGGTAGATTATGAAATTTTGGAAATCAGTTCTCATCGTTATAGGCAAGGGATGGGCAGGACTCTTTCTGTTGGAATTCGGCTTTGTTCGTTTGCGGTTGAAGAGCAGGAACAATTTCGGCCATGTCTTTAAGTTGCGGGACTCGATTGTTGATCGATTCAATGAGTGGTTGCAGGGCCTCTACAATGGATACTAGTTCGGCTTGGAAGGATTCGAGGGCTTGGGTGATGCGCTGTTCAATAATGGGAATGAGGCGTTCTGAGACCTTTTTTACCATGACGTCTGTGGGTGGTTCAGGGGGAGTGCGGGAGGCGAGGCCGCGGACTGTGTCTTCTAGGGCGTCAAGGCGTTGGCTGAGCTGCGTGCATTGTTGTTGCACTTTTTGTAGCGTTTGCTGCAGTAGGCGGGACAGGATGACTTCGGGAGTGGTGTTGATAGGGGAGGTCTTAGTGGTGGGAAGGGATGTTGGGGTGTGAGCAGAGTTGGGAGTCTCTTCTCCTTCTCACACACACTGTACAGGGGTGGGAAGGTGTGAGCAGTGGGAGGTTGCGCAACAATGGCTGACCAGCTCATCTCGTTTTGGTGCATATCTCGATGGGCAGTCTTCATGGTTTAGATCACCCGTTTCGGAGTAGGCGCGGGCAGGACTCGTTTCGGACAGGGTTTCTGGCACAATTTTCATGTAAGTTTACAGTCATGCTGGGAGGAGGGGTTGGCGGCGTGACAGCGGGGACGCTTGGCCGAGTCCGGGTGGGGGCAGATGTCTTGGCGATGAGCGACGTCGCCGCAGAGTTGACAAACCTGGGCGACGCGGCGGTAGGATCAGCAGCGATGGAGAGTCTCTCTGGTCCGACTCTCTGGTCCGACGTTGTCCGAAGCGTCTCTCTGGTCCGACGTTGGGGTGGTAGGCGGCATGATAGGCGCAGCCGTGTCGCTAGGCCTGGGGACGAGGCCTAGCGAAGGCGGCGAAAAGGGACACCATGAAGTGGCCGATACCTCTGACCTGTTTGAGCCTGGGGGGTCAGTCGGGCGTCCACGTTTTTCAGAAGACGTACGGAATGGCTGGTTCTTGCCGTATGACGGTCAGAGAAAAAGGTTCCCTATTGTAGCAAAATAAACAGGAGCTGAAGCGACTCGTGTGCGTTGGCGTTGGCTCCTCGTGGCGGTCAACACCTTATGAAAAGCGTTGTAATTTTTCGCGTACCTTTGTTTGTTCTGCTGAAGTGCGTGATTGGCACACCTCCGAGTTTTGGTGAACACGAAGTACTTGCAAGGAACTTATACCATTCTAAAACTACATATTTAGGCTTTTAAATCAGAAACTGCACTGGTACACAAGGATCGATGAATGAGTGAGCACGTTATGATGCGCAAGATCAACAGTAAAAATATTGAATAAAAAGAGCGCTAAGGAATGCCTACGTGTATAGCACACGCACTGATCTTGTTTCTTCTCTTGTCGTTCCCGCGTATTTCTTCTCTTTAGAGAGTGTTCATCTGAGTAGGAAATCATGCCCTGCATTCATAGCACTTCGAGTACACATAGAATTACTACTCTGCGCTGGTATCAAGAACGTGTCCTGAAAGTCCTGAAGCCGTGGCTTCAAGATTTTTTTATGCCTATTATCGATGCCGCTGGTAAGTATTTTTCTTGTTCTGCTGCCGCCGTTCATCATAAGGCGGGCAAGGCCTCTTCCAACGACACCTTTCTTTTCTTTTGCGGCGTACAAAAACCTTCTGGAAAGTTCGTGCATAAGGTTTCGCAACGGTGCAACATAACCTCATTCATTTTATGCATTTTATATAGCTTCTCGTACAGGAACGCTTGTATGGTTCCTTTGAGGCGCTCGTGCTCGCTCACTCGGTGAATAAAAAGGCGACGGTGACCATTTTCGGGTCGCTGAGCAGTGAGAGCAGTGGAAAGGGGGCATTAGGAACAAAAGACTGGGTGACATACGGCGGCGGCGCTTGGATTTTTTCGCATTGGCTTTTTAGCATATACGGCCATCTGTCACGCGCAAGTAAGACGTGTAACGTAGATCTCCTATTATCGTTTAGTTTCGCAGTTACAAATGTGCGTATGGTTGGTGCAAAAGACGGGAGAAATGCTTCGTTGCACTGCGGCGTGTTGCCTAACAGTCACGACACTGCTCTTTCTCTCTCTCTCACTCTCTCTCTCTCTCTCTCTCTCTCTCTCTCTCTCTCTCTCTGTTCCGTTGTCTGTATGTTTACTGATTCTACTTTCTACTTTCGGAGGACAGAGGATGTGGCCACCATTTATGAGCATCGGGTCTCAAGAACACACACACACAAAAACAGAGGCAATGAGGCAGACGTACTATTAAACAGTTTCTGTGGAAACAAAGCAATAAATCGGTATTTACCTTTCCTGACTCTTACCGGCGATTGAAGATGAATGAGGCATGACTCATTACGATTGTTGAACAGTTTTTTTTTTTCTTGCACTGTGCGAGCTGCTTGGCCGAGCGTGCAGTGAAGCACGAATATTTTATTAGGATTTTTTTGGTTGTTTCAAAAAGTTTGAGCCTTAACAAGCTGCCTTTGCCTTGAAAACCTCCCGTAGCTCTCCTACCGTATCTGTCACAGCCGAAGAAACTGGCATCGTTAAATAAATGGATAGTTTAACTAAAAAGTGCAAAGTTTCGTTTTGCACGCTGAAATGCCTTGACCCATGGGAGAATTAAAGAATCCGGGGGTTTCCTTATCTGTAGTCAGTATCTCGCACGTACAGGTGTTTTTGCGTTTTGTCTCTATACTCATGTCAACTTCCACAGCCAGCTGTCAAACCCGTTATTCCCGTAGCTCCACAATGGCCGCGTCACTATGTATATTGAAGTTTTACTAATCCAATTTAGTGCTGGGTTATCAAATGCGTTGTAGAGTAAGGACAAGGACTCCTTCTAGCGGTGTAGCGATCTTAAATAGAGCCAAAGGGTTGTGCACGTGGTAGTTCCCTTTTTTGTCTCCTTCTAGCCCACGTTGTTGTATTCAGTGGCACATAAAGAGAGCCTCCAAGGGGATTGGCTTGATTTACTGATTAAGAAATTGTTTATCAACGATGTGTACATGACATATTCATTGAATGAACATTTCAATCTTGAATACATTGGGCGCAACCCTGCACGAAGAAAGGTTTTTGGGGGCATAGAAGTTCACACATTACATGGCGTTGTCACACGATCACCTGGAAAAGGAAAGCCGATGGACGTGTCAACCATACTAGTTAACGCGACTAAAGGGAAACACGTCGAATTGTTTTCTATGGATGCTCCAATACAATACATTTTTGTTGCCGTTTTTCCCGTGCCGCGGTGGCATAGTGGCTAAGGCACTGTGCTGCTGAGCTTACAGGCGCAATCCTGGAACGGTCGCTTTCCTGAAGTTGGTGAAAAACGCACACGGTCGTAAAAAAACTAAAACGCGCTGTCTGAGATTTTTCGGCCTGCATTAAAGATACCTGAGAGGATACCTATACCGCTACAGCACATCTCACAGCCATGGTGTACAGGACTCTCAAATTGGGCCTCAAAAGTTTAAATATCTTTGTAGCAGTTGTAGTGCGAATACTGGCGTTTGATAAGTACCTACTTATTACTGTTAATATCAACTGTAAGCCACGTTTATTTATTACTTTACAAAAACAAATCCGGAACTTATGGAAGTGTTTATTTGGAGCTTAGGAAGCCTGGCAAACCTAATACGTATATAGACGATTTGTGTAGACAGTTTCTAGGTAGGCAAGGCAGAATAGAGCGTATGAGCTTGTTGCGCGCTGTTGGAAAGCCATAAAAGCCTCAAAAACATCAGCGGAAAAAATCTGCCCGTGTAGAAAAAAACAGCAACGATCCCTCCTCCTTCGTAAAGCAATGCAATATACAAAGGATTTCGGGCTCCCATCGCAAATGTGGCACAATCCCAATAAGTGCAAAAATCAAAGTCAGCTGCTACTAGAATTTCAGCCGTATTTTATAGCGCGCTCTTGGGCGGAAACGCCGCCCGGAATTCTTGAACACGAGTTACGAAAATCATGCGGGCTTTGCTGGGAAATTGTGTGTTCCGATTTAGGGCCATGTTTGACTCACAAATATCTGACAGTGCTGACAAACGCGAGAGTTTAAAAAAAGAACAAATAAAAAAAGTAATACGGGTTTTGTAATATAAGGAACGAGTGTAGGAATTCCGAGGTGCTTATTCTCTCGCGCGGGTAAGTTGATCTGCAATGTAAAAATTACAAATGAAATAAGATATTGGGAAATTTTTCCGTGAAAAAAAGAACAATTGTACGAATTCAGAGCTACCGATTCTCTCTCTCTCTCTCTCTCTCTCTCTCTCTCTCTCTCTCTCTCTCTCTCTCTCTCTCTCTCTCTCTCTCTCTCTCTCTCTCTCTCTCTCTCTCTCTCTCTCTCTCTCTCTCTCTCTCTCTCTCCGATGGATATAATTTTTTTTTTTAAAGAAAAGAAACTACAGCAATCGGAGGACGCGTGCCTTCAGCGTCGCAGTAGTAGTATCGAAACTAGATCTTGCCCAAAATGGGAAGCTAGCCCAACTGGAAGTAACTCGGTTTCAGACAGGATCCCATTGGCCGCTACAGATGCCAGTTAAGAACACTCGCAGTCGTCTGGCGCTTGCGTTGCTTCTGATATTTCTTATAACTCCTCGTATCTCAAAGGATGAAGCACATTAACGGCCGGGTTATGATTTTTATGTGTTTAAGTATTGGTAGGAGAAGCAAAATGTTTCTTGTTGTAATCCTTCGCCGTATTTTTTTTTTCCTGGCTTTATTTTCACCAGTTTATGACCGCAGGCATGAATACATTTATTGATCATTAATAAGAATAGAAGGTCCACCTGCAGGCGTAAACTGTATCGCCTCGGAGCGGAGACTCTGCGTAAATCCTTTCAAGAAGAAGGTTGCGTGACCTCCTGTATAACCTGTAGGGCCTGTATGAACAGCGCGAACCATAGCATTAAATGTAGCTGACTCAGTGAATGCTGTTCAGTAGATAAATAACGCGTTCTTTAGTGTCTCTTGTTCAATTGAACTGCAACTGGTTCTATTACTTTGGTAATGGTAATTAGCAACTTTTTCACCTATTGCATCGCTGTTATAGCGCTTATTCAAAATTTCTCCAGGCTATTTCGAAGTGCGTCATTAAAATGTCACTTCTTGGGACCTCTGATGTGTGTTTCGATTTGTTAGCGGGCACAAAAGCATGGCCTCAATTCTCAAACAGTACTTATCAGTCTTAAAATAGTGCATAGCTGGGTTAAAATATTTTGGGTTCTGAAAAATTCATGCAGTGCAGTGATGGCATTTAATTATTCGAAAAAAATTCTTGGTACTTCTATATGCTTTATTAGTCGCTGCAGTTAAGAGATAAGGCGCTGTACTACAGAGCCGAATGACGCCGTTTCTATCCTGTCCTAGGCGGCAGTTTTTTCTAATTCAGGCTTAAAACAAAAATTCTTGGTCTCAAAAGTTAGGTTTTTGTAAACATCCACATGTTTTACAAATTAATCCGCCTCTCTACAATAGAACCCTTCATAGCTAAGGTGTAGCGATGGTGCTTAAAACGAAACAATTTGATTTTGATGCGAAGGCACCTATTGACTTCCCAGGTGAAAAAAGCCGCCCTCCGTACCAGGAGAAGGCACACCAAATAGCTCACCCCAAAAAGAGAAGGAGGAAAAACGTTTCATCGCACAGTCAATGTTGTTGGGGTAGACAGCCATGTGGGGGGACCTCCTTAGTTCAGGAAGACCTGGGTCTGTGTGGCCTGTATCGCCCCGTCAAGCAGATGTTGTTCGTGATCCGGGTTTGCTTTTCGGTCATATATTTTTAAGGATTTTACAGAGTAATGGCGTGAACACAATCGAGTTTTGCTGAGGAATTCTTCGTACTAGCGAGCATTAACACAAGGACAAAGCTTTGTCTCTCCTTTCGTCTAATCTTTCTTCTCCTGTTCGTCTCCTCTTTGGCTTTGCCCCTTTTTTACTGTTCGCTAGTAGGATGAATTCCTTAGTTAGTAAGCAACTCGCCCAACAAAGCGCTTTAGTCGTGCTTAGCTACCATGTTCTTTAATCACATTCTTCCATGAGGCACAAAGCAGATGACGATACCAATGGTCAAACAATGCGGCCGAATACTTTTGGCGCGCTAACACAGACAAAAGCAAACTGATATTGAGTGAGCTTGCCACAGTCGTGTAATGGAAAAAACATCCCGGGCCATCTCCACTAACGTGAAACCTGAGGAGGAGCGAATCATGCAGTGTTTAAGTGTATTCTTGACACCTTGGCGATTTCGCCAGCGGAGATAAAACCGTTTGGGGGCTAAAGGTATACAGCTTTGCTGTGAAAGTTTAGAGTCTTTGGAGCACGAAGCGTTCTAGCGCGAGGCGTTGGGAAAAGATTGCTCCGGTCTGTTCTTTTACTACGCGTTACGTTTGAGAGCGAGGCGTTGGATAACGAGTGTCTGGGTGTTTTAGTTCCGTTACAACATGAGACGAGATACGACGACGACGACGACAACAGACGCCGACAGCCCAAGCCCCTAATGGGCTTCGCCCCTAAAAGGACGTAATCTAGTGGCGTATTGATATATTGCGAGGATGACTTTTTTTATCAGGAATTAGCAAGGAGCGGTTCCATCGTTTTACACGCAAATAGTCGCGAGAAACTTTCACCGAGGGCGCGATTACATACGGATGATTAAGGAGGTACGCGAAGGGGCAAAGATATTTGCTGAAGAGTGTACGTGTTTCTTGCACCTAGAGAGAAAGGGCAGAGAGCAAACGGCGATATCCACTTGCTCAGCGGATGTACTAGTATTGCGGGCTCCGCCATCGCGCCGTGGATGGCTGGTGACTGCTGCGCCTCTGAGTGAGGCTGGCCATGAGTGTAAGTTCAGTGCGGTGCGTGCTTAAATATGTTCTGTCAGTATCATCACGGTCCTTTAAGATTGTGCTTTTTTCTGCTTTTAATTGTTACCTGCTAAGAACCCCATGGCCGATCGCAATTGTTCCACCTACATCTGGTCTTAACATCACCCAGTCGTAACACTGATCCTAACGATTTGTAAGGCAACGTCGAACTAACTCATTGTAGTTCAAGCTGTGGATACAGGCCGTCTGCGTTAGAGGTCAAGGCGTAACGTGAGGCCTAGCGTCGGACCGGAGCACACTCGCGTTTACATGGCCAATCACCGTCTGTTACGGCAGCACCATATGATTGCATCATTTAGCGGATGCGGCGTGGTGGCGGTTTTGTTTCACGCCATGCAAAAATGTTATTTAGTGGAAACATTTTTTGCTACTCGCGTTTTTGATATTTTCGTAATTAACGTGATCAAATTGCTCGTGTATGGTTAGCCCATGTTTCTAACATATGTCTCTAAGGCTACAACGCATTTAGTAGGCCAAACATTATAAATCGTTCTAGACCATTCGATCTGTGCGGGCCATATAATATGCCTGCTAGTTTTACAGTCGGAAGGTAATGTAATTAGATCGACTCCCACCAAGAGCCAACTTTACCGTTTTTTTTTCACATGAATTCTGTAAACTTATTGCTTCAATACCTCCGTAGGACATCGATACCCCCGAAGAAACAGTGATTGACCTTGCAGATATCCGTGGCAAAGAACATGACACCATCATACCAGACTCCCGGACAGCTTGTCAAAACTTCCAAGTTGAACTCATTTCACCAAGAGCAGCAAATTTCCATCATATGGACACCGGCTCATTCATACTTGGAAGGGAATGAGGCGGTTTATGCGGAAGCCCCGGCTGATGTACACTGGGCGCCTCTTTCTGGGATATCAGCCAGCCCTTCCATGGGCCCAAGACGAGAAATTCTCTCATGAAGGTACACGGACATTCTGGCACATTACCGCTTGGGTAAAAGAACCATTCCGCCTCCACATCACATGTCTTTCGAAGACGTCTTTATCGACTTTTGACAAGTAAATACCTCCCTTCCCTTTCCCGTGCACCTCTCATTATTCCTATTGCGTCGCGGTCCTCCCAAGGTAAAGACGCCAAAGGTGTTCTTAAATAATTTTAAATTTACCGCGTTCCACTGCTCCAGGCCGGGTGTTTCGATACCAAAGCTGCCGTATGGCCAAGACGCGCGTGAAGCGAGGCGCCCTACTTCAACGTTTATAGAACCGCGTTTCCCAACTCCACGTGCGTTGCAAACAGAACGTGGTACCTATCTAGGGGAACCTTTCGTAACTGTTGCCGGTTGGTTCGTTAAAATGCCGCAAGAAGCTATAGTGGCGCGGGCGACAGCAGGCGACGACGGAGTGAATTTTTTTCTGCAGTTGATGAAGTATTTATATTTGCAAAAACCAAGCATTTATGACTTTTTATAATAGAACACTGAAAATATCACTTCTGTATTAATTTGTTGTCTTATAATTGCGTAATGTCTTGTTCTTCTTCAACAATGTTGACAAGTATGAACATTACACCGGACTTAGACGGGTAGATTTAGTTGTGACTATATAAGACTATTGCGCCCGCATTGTTTTACTTTGGCCGGGTGGCTGAATCGAGTCACAGACAGACAGACCAAAATTTCTGGGTTTAAGTAGCCCAAGAAAGACTATCATCTTTAAAAAACTACCGCTACACCCAGGATATAAACCGCCTCGTTCGGCTCAGCATTACAGCGCCTCATCTCTGAACTGCGGCGGCTAACTAAGAGCCGAAAATGACAGAGAATATTTCCGGAATATAAAATGCCGTCACTTGACCGCATCAGTGTGTCTGTTCCCCCAAATGCGAATTATTTTAACACCGATACCTTCTGGTTGAACAGTGAGGTCATGCCTTATTGCCTGCTAAGAACTTGAAACACATGTCAGGCGGCCCAAGAACTGACACCTTACAAAGCACTTCCAGAAAGCTTGGAGGGGTTTTTAATCGACACTAATCCAGCGATGGACTATGGAGAACTGTAGCAAATGACCATTAGCAAAGTAATCGAACCAGCTACAATTGGCTAGAACAAAAGGCAGTAAGAGGACGTATTATCTGTCTACTCAACAGGATCCACTGCGTCAGTGTTTATTTAATGCAATGGTTCGCGCTGGCTTTAGCTACCTCCAAATGGCAAGATTAACTAAGGAAGGAGGTCATACAGTCTTCTTACCAAGAGGATTCCCGTAGAATGTCCTCTCCTAGGCAAGACAATTTACGCCTGCTGTTGGACCCTCTTCTCTTCCTAATGATCACTAAATACATACCTGCATGAAGTCATAAACTGGTGAAAGTAAAATCAGGAAAGAACAAGGTGGTGACCGCATACAACAAGAACTATTTTGCCGCTCCACCAATGCTTGAACACAAAAATGACATCGTTATAATCCGGATGTCATCGTGTTTCAGGTTTTGGATACCAGGAGTTATGAGGCACAGCAAAGGCAATGCAAGCGCGAGACGACTGCGAGCGTTCTAGGCACAGCAGAGGCAACCCAAGCGTAGACGACTACGAGCGTTCTTTATGGCCTTCTGTATTGGCCAATAGTATCCTGTCTGAAACAGAGTAAGTTCTAGATAGGCTAGCTTAACATTATGGAAAAGATCTAGTTACGATACTACTACTCCGACTCTGAAGGCACGGGTCCTCCGATTGCTCCAGTCTCTTGTCAAAAGAATTTGTGTCTCCCTGAGGGAGAGAGAGAGAGAAAGAGAGAGAGAGAGAGAGACACAGACAGACTTCTTCACGCGAGAAAACTCGTAGCTCTGAATTCATACAATTGTGCTTCATACAGCAGAAAACGTTTCAACATCCTATTTTATTTCTAATTTTTTACCTGCCGAAATAACTTACCCGAGCTAGAGAACTAGCACCCCTGAATTCCTACAGTCGTTCTTTATATGACAAAACCAGTCTCAATCTCTTCATTTACTTTTTTTTACCTTCTCGCCTTGGTTAGCGGTACCGCATATTTGTGAGTCAAACCTGGTGCTCTCGCGGAACTCCTCGTTCCCAGCAAAGCCCGTATGCTTTTCGTAACTCCTGTTCGAGAATACGGCACGGCGTTGCCGCACAAGAGCCCGCTATAAAATACGGCTGGAATTGCAGCTGCACATGTTTTTTACTTTTGTTGGGCTTGTGCCACATGTGCAATGGTAGTCCGAAATTCTTCGTATATTGCATTGCTTTACGAAGGAGGAGGGAGCGTTGCTGTTTTTTCTACACGGGCAGATGTTTTCCGCTGATGTTCCTGCATATTTTATTGCTTTCTAACCATGTGCAACAAGCTCATAGTCTTTATTTATGCTTCGCTACCCAGAAACTGTCGAAAGAAATCTACGTAAACGTATTTTCTGTGCCAGTATTCCTGTGCTCCGAATAAGCGCTTCTTTAAGTTCCGAATTCGTTTTTGCAAAGTATTAGATTAACGTCGTTTACGGTTGATACTAACAGTAAGATTACTTTGGTACGTATCAAACGCTATGGTTCGCACAACAGTTGCAACAAAGGTTTTCAAGTTTTGGAGGTCCAACTTGCGGTACTTGTACACCAGGGCTGTGAGATGCGCTGATGCGTTAGATTACAGAAGAGTTAAGTCCCCCTCAGGGTATTGAATGTCCTCCAAGAAATCTAAAAAAACAGTGCGTTTTCGTTTTTCGCCAACTTCATGAAAGCGTCCTTCCAGGATTGAAGCCGCACCTGCAAGCTCAGCACCACTACGCCTAAGCCGCTAAGCCACCGCGGCACGTAAACAACGGCAACAAAAAGTAATTCTATTGGTGCAGCCACAGAAAATGCTACAACGTGTATGTGTTCAGTGAGGTAAAATTATATTGCTGGCCCACGGCCGCTGCTTTTTTTTTCAGGTAATCACGTGACAACTCCGTGTGATGTGTGAACCTCCATTTCCCCAAAAACTCTTATCATGTCAGGTTCCGCCCAATGTATTCAGATTAAAATGTCCATATAATGAATCTATCATCTACACATCCCTCGTAAATAATTCTTAAATCAGTTAATCAAGCTATCCGGCATGGAGGCTCCCTTTCCAAGGAATTTGTGCCACTGAGCATGACAACACGGGTTAGAAGGAGGCGAGAAAGGGAGCAACCACGTGTACAACCGTTGGGCGCTATTTGACTTCGCTACACCGCTAGAATAAGTCCTTAGCCTTCCTCTACAACGTATCTCATAACCCAGCAGCAGCATTCTCTAGCAAAACTGCAATATACGTAGTGGCGCGGCTTTTGTGGAGCTACGGGAGGTAATTGCTTTGACAGATGGGTGTGGAATTTGACTTGGCGATACAGACAAAACCTACGGGTGAGACACCGTCGCACGGCAAGGAACCGCGGACGCTTGAATTCTAAACCTTCCAATGAACCTACTTCCCTGGGCGAAGACATTTACGCGTGCAAAACCAAAATCTGTACGTTTTAGTTAAAATATCCCGTTAACGATGCCAGTTTCTTCGATTGTGGTAAGTACGGCAAGACAAACACGGAAGGGTTTCAATGCGTAAAGCAGATTGTCAAAGCCCCAAACGTTTAAAGAAAACCTATAAATCTCAATAAAGTCTGCGTGCTTCGCTGCACCCAATGCCAAGCAGCTGGCCCAGTGCGAGAAAGACGTACGTAACGAATCTCTTACAAAGTCTCAAAAAACTGCCCAACAACCGTGACGAATCATGCCTCATTTGTCTTGAGCAAACGGTATTGCTTAGTTTCGAAAAACTGTTGAATAATACGTCTGCCTCAATGACTCTGTTTTTGTGTTCTTGACAGTCGATGCTTATAAAAGATGGCTCCATTATCGCTCCCCCGAAAGCAGTACGCAGAGAAAGTAAAAATACAGACAAAACGAGAGAGAGAGAGAGAGAGAGAGAGAGAGAGAGAGAGAGAGAGAGAGAGAGAGAAATAGAGAGAGAGAGAGAGAAAGAGAGAGAGAGAGAAAGAGAGAGAGAGAGGGAGAGAGCATTGCCGTGATTGTTGGGCTAAACGCCGCAGTCCAACAAAGCATTCCTTCCATCTTTCGCACCAACCTTACGCACATCTCTAACTGCGAAACTAAACGATAATAGGAGGACTGCGTTGCACTCCTTACGTACGCGTGACAGAGGGCCGCATATGCTACAAAGCCAATGGCAAAAATTCCAAACGCTGCGGTATGTCACCCAGTTCTTGTTCCAAACGGCGCCTTCCACGCCACTCACTGCTCAACGACTCGAAAAACCGGCACCGCCGCCTTTGCCTTCGACGAGTAAGCGAGCACGAATGCCTCAAAGGAACCATGCAAGCGTTGCTGTACGAGAAGCTATATAAAAAAGGCATCAAATAAATGAAGTTATGTTGCACCGTTGTGAAACCTTAAGCGCCAGCTTTCCAGAAGGTATTTTTATGCCCTAACACAAAAGAAAGATGCCCTGACAAGAGTGCCTTGGCCGTCTTATGAGGAACAGCAGTGCCAGAAGAAGAAAAATTCTTACTGGAAGCATTGATAATGAACATAAAAAACCTGCCATGGCTTGACAAGACACGTTCTTGCTATGAGTGCAAAGAGTAATAATTCTATGTGTACATGGAGCATTAAGAATGACTGGCACGATTACCTACCCAGATGGACGTATTTTACGAGTAGAGATACGGTGGAACGACAATAGAAGGAACAAGTCGAGTGAGGGTCCTATCCGCAGGCTTGTTCCCTAGCGCTTTAATTTGATTTAACATTCGTACAGTCGATCTCACGCTTCAATTTGTGGTCATATAATCAACATCCATTGTGTACAGATGCAGCTCAGGATTTATAAGCCCACAATTGTAGTTTTGGAATGGGAGATGTTTGGACCACATTCCTCGGGTTGAGCGAAAATTGGAGGTGTGTCACTCGCCCACTTCAGGAGAACGAGCAAAGGTATCTGAAAAACTAAATCGTTGTTCATAAGGTCACTGGTTTTCTATAAGCGTCGACCATCTTGCTCGGTGAACTGAGTTGCTTCTGTGGCCTCTACAAACCGGGAACATGTACGGGGACGTGCGTATATAACCGCGGTTAAATCTTGAACGTCGTGCTTTTTTTTTAGTTTGATTAGGCATGCGCTACGGAGCTGCCACGGGTGCTTTGTGAAATTGATCACCAGCTACCACCTGTTTGTGATAAGGCCAAAAATAGTGACTCGCATCCTGCACGTGCACGAAGAAAACTACCCCGCAAGCCCAAGCAAAGAAGAGAAAACACGAAGAAGCTTTGTCGGATTTCGGCGATGCAGCCATTAAAGCGTAGAGGCACTCAACGGTGATCTATGAACCAGGAAAGAAAAATATTTACCTCTTCTTTCTTCCCCACCACTCCAGGAGTCGTCAGAAGTGCTTTCTGATCTTAAAATTTGCCCATGTTCCGGGCTCTTTTCAACATGAAGTTCTTTTACCCCCTCACCCACTAAGGTGGTCTTTCTCTCTACGGTATTTTTATCGCTCTCTACCATAACACTGAGCTGCTATGCAAGCTGAGAGGCGTAGAGTATTGCAGGCGGGAGCTGTGTCTACGGATATAAAATTCTCCAAAGAAGCATATCCGCTCCCTATAAACAAATTGTCGATTTCCTAATGTATATCAAACCTGAATGATTTCTGCCGTAACGCGCGGTGCTGCAAAGCGGAAGATATCCCTCGAAGTGACTTAGAACCTTCTTGATCGGGCAGACAGTACAGGGTATACTTTTATTTACAGCTGGTTCTAAAAATTGGCATCTGAACAAACCGCTTACGAACACGCGTAGTGAAAACCGAAAGAAGTGCAGAACACGCTAAATAGAATGGGATAATAACAAATAGCAAATGAGACAAAAAGAGTAGGTGAAAGGCATTCACAGGTATCGGCGGTCGTGAAACGCAGCAGTTGCCCTTGAAGCTTTTTACTCGCAAGGTATCTGACCATTGGCCTGGAACCAAAGTCAGTGCAAAATTCGTCAGGCATGTACAACTATTTACGTTGTTTTATGCGAAAAAATGCAGCAAGCTCACACTAACGCGTAATAATTCAAGGTAACGAAGCCAGACGTGACCTTCAAGATATCATGACGGTTTAAATCTACAATTGCAGCCGATTTGCTTCCTCGAGTGCGCAACGACATTTCCTCCATCATTGTTGCTGTAACGGTGAAGCAGAAGCAAATCGGCCGCAACCCTGGACGACGGGAGGAAGCGGGGGGGGGGGGTGGCTTCTTCCACGAAGGAGCAAACGGAACGCGCACAATTCAACTAGGCGCCGCAGGTGCAAAGTGCACACTATCACGTATTCTGGCTTGAGCAGGGGGCGTGATTCCTCTCCCAAGAGTCGCGGCCGAGTGAGTAAACCGTTTGATTTTCGGGTATTAACTTAAGGTCGTGGCCCAGTGGGACTCTGCCAAATCGATTCTGCTGCCCTGGCTGTTGTTGAAGTTGACCCTGTTCCGTCTTGGCCTTTGAAGATTCAGTCTTTTGTACATCGGTTTAACGACAGCTTCAATTCAAGTACACGTCTCACGGCTGGTGTGAGGCTTCTTTACTCCATTTTTTTAGGGCGAAGGACGCGCTAATGAGTACGCAGTGACGTGTCTTTCTTGTTCCCAGCAAGTCTTGCCACGATAGGGCGAACGCTGCAGTTTTTTACGGCCAACATTGGCCATTCTTCCTAAGTGGGTAGTCTTGACTTGACGAAAGTCCGCTGAAGGTACGCGGTGAACGCTAGAGTTTTTTCGCTGCCAATGTTCGCTAATGTCCGCAGGTGGGTACGCATGACTTGACAAAAGTGCGCTAGAGGCATCTGTGCACGAGCGCTCCGCATTTTTGTGCTATCTTTAACTGGGGACACCATATACAAACGATATGCTAAACAGCTTCGCTGTTAAAAAAAATCCTCCCCGAAGAAATCTGCTACGTTGGCGCAATGTTGACCCCCACCACCCTTGAACCACCGAGCAGAGAAATGAATTTCGGCATAGTAACAGCAACCTCACAAGCAATCACCATTGAGCGCGGTGGCTCAGTGGCTAAGGCGTTGCGCTGCTGAGCACGAGGTCACGGGTTCAATTCCCGGCCGCGGCGGCCGCTTTTCTGATGGAGCCGAAAAGTAAAAATGCCCGTGTGTACGAGATTTCGGCGCACTTTAAAGATCCCCAGGTGGTCGAAATTAATCCCGGCCCTCCACTACGGCGCGCCTCATCGCCTGCGTTGCGTCGGCGTGTTAAACCATACAATCAATCAATCAATCAATCAACATTGAGCTACCGGAGAATACTGCTCAAGATCCCATCACCATTGCCACCGAATCTCACGCTTCCCGTCAGCCTTATGCCACTGGCCCAATGGCGCCCTCAGCCCTTCGCACCTACAATTCATTCCTCAGCCCCCGTGAGATCTACACTCTCTGGTACTCGGAACATGCGTGTCTGGAGGAGAATGAGGGTGCTCCCAGCGCTTCCCGTGCTCATATCTCCCCGACATTCCCCTGATAGGATGACTTCAGTTGGCTTTAGTGTGATATGTAAATGCATAGCTGAGAAGTTGTATTTTCACAGGTCCTATAAGCAGTCCTTTCAAAGTTCGAGGGCCCTGCAACTTTCAAATTTTATGAAGTGCGATACACCCTACGACCTAGCGGTGTCCGTCCATTAGCGTCCGTGCACACAACATTACGGACGAACGGCTCACCAAGAGTCGCAGAAAAAAAAGGAAACCAGCACTGGCAAGATCCGAACCACCGAGTTTCTTCATTACCTGCTTGATATAACAACACAAAACAAAGAGGCATGCTTACAATCACTTTAAGGTAAAAAAACAACACCAAGGTAACATCAAGGTAAAAAAAACATCAAGGTAAAAAAAACAACACTTTGGCCGGTGCGGTTATGTAGAACACGCCTCATGGTTACAAGGGTGTCTAGTATGTGCACAGAGCTGGGTTGCTCTTCCTCTAGTTTGAATACATCTCTGATGTAGGCAACACTCTAAGTGAAATAATCCTTAGGAGGCCGTCAATTTGGTTTGCATGCCTGACATGCATACGGCGTTTCCGTAGGAAATGCAGGCTCAGGAGCTTGAACATGTCCGAAGGAACACCCTCTTGATTGTCGGTAGGCAAGAAACGTATACCATACGGTGTGAACGGTAATTCCTACTTAAGTGTTCTCTGGAGAATGTCCTTATAAAACACAGCATCAAAACAATCCCAGGAAATGTGTTCGACCCTTCTCGGCTTATGACACAAAGCTGAGTTGGCGTCCCAGGGCACAAACTTTCCGGTTTTTTTTTTGCAGCCATGGTTTCACCGGCAGTGTACCGTTGTGCAGTTGGAAGAAGAAACTTTTAGTGGATGGTTTAACCGTCATCTTTTTAACTCGCTCTAGGACATTTCTTGCCGATCCCGGAATGTCTATAATTTGGTAGACTGGCACCGGTAGCGAAATTTTGATGACGTCGTTATATAATCGTCTACGTGGTCCATTGCTCAGGTACTCAAGCGAAAACCTTGCCTTCAGAAAATTATATGACCACACCACCTCGCGCAGAAACCCAGGTTAACCACCCCTTATTACACCACTTGAAGAAACAATGAAATCCGACAATGGGTCTCGCCCTCTTACTTGAATCATTGTTCGTACAAGATCATCTCTTTATTCTCTCAGGAACAGGAACCGTGAAACTACTTGTTTCAGAAATAAATGCACTAACCCCAGTCTACCAGACTTCACAGAAAGAAACAAATTGGAGCTACTCGCGCGCTTCCACGTGCTCTATGCAACTCCAAATGCTCTATGCAGCCAGTTTAAAGCTTATTTGCAGGTTTGTAGGTTCGTTTTCAGTGGCGAAGGAACCCTTCCCTTGACGAATTCGGCGGTGTTGACGGTGAAGCAGAATAGCTAAGAATACGATGGCGGGACGAAGAGATGATGACAAACAAAAACTGTATTTACGGTCGTTTACAAGAATTGGTTACAGAAACTACAGAGTTGGTTAAGCATGGCTATCTCAGCGATCGACCCTCCGAGTTGCGCCCTAGGTGCCATACCTTAGCGATCAACTCTGGGTTACGCCCTAGACGGCAAGGATTACGTGCACTAAGCACGGAGGCTCGCTGGTCTCCAGCCAAAGCTATGTCTAAGCTAAGTCTGCCGCTTACCGTTATGCCCGAGTGTATAATCCCTGTTGTCCATTGTAAGCCGCACAGAACACCTGATTGGTCAGAGCGACATCTCGAATCCCACCAGTCATAGGGCCAAACACCGCCTTCCCCAAACTTTGCGCACTTCTCTCCTCTCCCCAGACGGAACGGACGCAGGAAGACGCGTACACGTGCCAGGGACAGCTTTGCCACGGTCAGGGTGGCCCTTAGGCGCCGCGGCACCTTCAAAAGCGGCCGCCTGGGCTTGCACACTCTAAGCGCAACACGGTGGCCCCGAGGCACGTAACTCCGAAGCGGCGTCTAATTGCCCTAATGGCGCGCCCGCACCGAACGTCTTATCGCGAGCCGGGCTTTCCAACATTCCACTAGGCCGGTGTCCACAAAGGGAAGCGGGGGCGGCGCTTACAAAAGTCGCCGTCCTGGCCTAGTCACTACAAGAGTAACACGTGTGGCCCCCGAGGCACGCTACGGCGCGTTGTTACCGAGGCGTCCGAAACGGGAGCGGCGGTCCCCTCAAGAAAAACCATACGGCGGCGGCCATTGAGAGAAGCGGGGGCGGGATTGCGCGCAGCATCTCAGACCGCGCATCTTATCTCCCGATCTCCTGTCCGCCGGCATGACAAAACTCGTCAAAAGGCCTACAGAACATTTGAATGTTGGCACCTGCAATGCACAGAACCTGAAGCACATACCATACCTTGGCAGCGAAGGACATTACACACACACTAGCGCGGGTGAACGTGGACAACTCGCGTCCTCCCCACTTCGCTGTCTTTTCGGGGACGCGTTCTATTTCCGCAGCCCAATAACTGTTTGTGTCCCGGTACTGATATAGTGGCACGCCAAGGTATTTGGAAGGCGTGGTGGTCTATTGGACATTTTCAAATGTTTCTTCCGGGTCCTGCCAGTCACCATGCCAAAATCTAGCGTATTTGCCATCGTTTATTAGGCCACCTGTATGCTTGCCGAAAATTTAGACTTTTGCACCGCCGCGCTAATGCTTTGTTTGTCTTCACAGATAACCGACACAACATCGGCATAGGCGAGGATTTTCACCTCACTTGAATTTAACTTGTATCCTCGCAGGTTATATCTACTCAGAATACTTAAACAGAATGGCTCCAAGTATATAGAAAAAAGCAGAGGTGCCAGGGGGCAACCCTGCCTGATCGAATATCGGATCGCAATCCTTTCACAGAGGTTTTTGTTGACGATAATACTTGTGCTCTGCGAGTATCTCATTTTAACCCCCTCAAGTACGGCTGAGCTAATGTTTACATGTTCGAGGATTTCAAACACAATATCGTGCGAGACGCAAGCAAAGGCTTTTTCCCAGTCAAACTGTAGTATGGTCACTCTTCCTCTAAAGGCATCCACATATTCTAGATTGCCTCTAACAAAGTGTATATTGGTCATTATTGATAGCCTCATTACTCCACATGTTTTGTGGGGCCCCACGGAAGTTGTTATTATTCCCTGCTCTCTTCTAGCCAGTAATTTTATGTACACCTTATAGTCTACGTTTGTCAGACTAATAGGCCGATAGCCCTTTACCGATAGAAGTTGACGCGTTCATCTCACTTTGGAATTAACACCGCGTGTGATTCAGAAAAGGATGGTGGTAATCGTTTCCTTTAGTGCCCTTGCGCAATAACGTGATAAAGTGCAATCGCCAGAGCTGTCCTAAAGGTCTTATAGAAGCCGGCTCCGATGCCGTCTGGACCGGGCGTCTTTCCAGGGCTTAATTCATCGATGGAATGTTCTATTTCTGTTATTGTAATGGGCTCTTCAAGTCTTGTTCTGATTTCAGCATCGAGCTTGGGAATCAGCAGCAAAAAGTGATGCCAAAAACCGTCTTCGAAATCAGGCTTCCACCCTAAAAGGTCACGTAATGCTCGTAAAGGCGCGCTGGATGGCTACGCTATCATTCGTAACGCCACCATCGTACTCAACCTCTTTTATCTCGTTTTGAGTCGCGTATCTTTTTTCGTCGCACAAGACACGTTTTTTTTTTTTTGTATTTCATCAAGCCACAACTTTTCTGCACGAGCTCTAAGACAGAAATTTGAATAGAAAATAGGTACTGAAGTGTACAGCGACCTCGCAGTGTCCGTTGGCGTCCGTTGGCGTCCATGCACACAGCATTGTAATCGAAAGATATGTGATGTGAGTCAAGCCACCTAAAAGGGTGCAAAACGCAAAACAAAGCACACATCTCCACACCGTGAACGATGGAAAGGGTGCGATTTGCTGGGACGCAATTGTCTTTCGTGTGGCGCTTGTCATTTACAGTGTATTTACTGCACCTAAGAATCAATAAACACTCAAAGTGCATCAGCACACACGGACGATGACGCCCATCACACAGGCGATACACAACTTACGTCCTAGTGCTTCCCACCCCCGGCATCGTTCACTGCGTGGAGATGTGTGATTTTTTTTACTTTCGTTCTGACAGCATGGAGTGCATAGATAGAACACCGCAATAACTCTGTACACAGAAAGTTTCAATTGACAATTTGCTACTTAGTCACAAGTGCACCTCAAGTACAGACAGTGGCCACTCAACAGCCAATGAGTTGAAAGCCAACATTATTAAAAGAGAATGAATTGAAACCGCAAAAGGTAAGGGAACAGCAAAATATGTTGGGAATACCCTGACATGAAGGCCCTACAGCCAAGGCCTGAGCGACGTCAACTGTTTTTTTTCTTGTGCTCGGTCACTAAAGAATTCAGTCGTTGCGTGAGAAAGCCCACTCCAGTCACTGTTTTATGTGGAGTTCTACACGGCCCCGCGCATACGGAGCGTAATCACATATCATGAAGCATGGGTGTGGTTGGCTCTATAAAACAAGAACGCTGCAATGTAAGAAAAAAATTCAAAATATCGATCCTGAAATATTTTTCAGGACTATATGTTTCGAGCGGACAGCTACACACAAGAAATGTGGTGCGGAAACACAGCAGCGTGATCATTACAAAGACTCGGGACCAGTTTGGTTCAGCTTGTGGTTTTTTAGTAGACACTCCAACAGGGTATCGGCCTGGCAAACTTTACCACAGAGAATGATAAAAGATTGATTCTCATGTATCCGACATAACGTACACTTGCGTGAGGTTAATTGAAGCATATTATGCTAAGTGGGGCTGGCTGGGGTTTTGATGTTTAGGCCAATTTAATTATGAGTTTCAGGCATCTGTAGACAAGGGAACGTTTCTAAATAAATCGGCAATTTCCAAAAGCGTGAGTGCATTAGCAGCAGCCCTTGATGGTTCACAAGTGCTGAAAACGTGGACGGGAATTCAATGCCCACTCAATCCTCTGTGCATTGTTTTTTTTTCTCAGCTGATCCAAGGTCACTTCCGCTTCGACCTGCTTACTCGTTCCGCGTCCTTGACTGTACAATGTTGCTAAGGCGCTTTGAAAAACCACGCCATCAGTTGCAGACTGCGGAAAAGGACGCTTTCCTTTCCCAAGTGCCTCCTGAACTACCACTACTTAGACTATATTGCTTGCCTCTCCCTCCACTGGCAGTGTCCATTAGTAACTGCCCAAAATTCCTAATTTCCCGCCAAAACGGTCCCTCTGCTCTGCTACTGCTCTCGTGTCCTTATTCCACGTTAAAATTATTCATTACGTACGGCAGGTTAGAGTCTTTGCAAAGTCCAATAAAAAGGTAGAAATACAATAAGTAAAATAAAGACATATACTGAAAGGTGCTTGTAAATAATTTACGGCAAATATGTTCAAAGTACTTGCTTTTTATATATATTGGCAAAAAACTAGTTGATACTGTAGTGTATGAGACGTTTTGGGTGGTTTTTAGCGAATGGCGAAGCAGTACAATGATATCATAAACTCCAGTAATTTGTCTAAAAAAACTGCAGAAATTTACAGTATTTTCTACTAAGGAGTAGCATTCTGGTGCTGACGCTTGGCCTGGCCATGCACATGTTACTTCGCACAAGAAGTCGAATTCTCGGGGAATATTGTAAGGTCACGTAAGAATGGGAAAGTGATTATGAAAATCCTCGAACCTGATACAGCGGCACAACTTCGTAGTTTCCTATAGCTGGTGGAATATTAGGGGGCGACGAGCGCGAGTACTGCAACGTCTTATTGCCTTCGGCGATCTAAATAGGCGCATGGTATTAAGACGACCTTAACTCGTGTTAACCCACCGTAAGTGCAGCCTCCAAATTTTACCTCCCCAGCAGCGCCAGCAAGAGGATCAAACGAGCATAACTAGTCGGGTTAAATATGTATTATTCACCATATATTTACCGCTTGTCAAATTGATATAGATTTTTTAGTATGGGAAGAACTTGGACGTCTGCTTCCAAGGTGCTGATTAAGACCACTGATTGATTGATTGTAGGGTTTAACGCGCCGACGCAACGCAGGCGATGAGGCGCGCCGTAGTGGAGGGCTCCGGATTAATTTTGACCACCTGGGGATCTTTATCGTGCGCCGAAATCTCGTACACACGGGCGTTTTTGCTTTTCGCCTCCATCAGAAAAGCGGCCGCCGCGGCCGGGAATCGAACCCGCGACCTCGTGCTCAGCAGCGCAACGCCTTAGCCACTGAGCCACCGCGGCGGGTTGATTAAGACCACTGCCATAACTCCGATAAGGCAAATGATTAAACTTATGCAGTCGCATAAAAATGTGGACTAGCTGGTGCATTTTAAAGTTGAAAAAAAAATCCAGCTGAATTACTAATCGCACCAGAAAGGTTACGAGACATCAAGACATAACGCACCCGGAATACTCAGCAGAGATAGGAATGTGATCGCTCAGTTCATACACGTAGTTTTTGTGGCGAAATGGTACGGGAGAGGGCGGAGGTAATTTTACAGCGTATTCATTACGGCCTTAGAGCAGACTAAACTTTTTTACACCCTTTTAGCCAAAAAGGGTGTAGCATAAGTAGAAAAAGGGTGTTGGGGGCTTTTACACCCTTTTTTTGTAATCTCAACACCCTTTTCCTAGCTCTACACCCTTTTTGTGTGAAAAAAGGTGATGATGATGGTTGGTGTTTCACGGCGCAAGGCCAACGAGGGCAAAGAGCGCCAGAAAAGAAGTTATATAATGAAGCGAAGTGATTACCACAAAAAGGTAGGTATAAAAACACGTAAACCGAACATAGTAAAATCAATTAAAGGTAATGGTGATAGCTGGTGTATAGGGCCATATTTGATTATGCGTGATATGAGATAAGGTATAAAACCTTAACATCTGACAAATACTCAAACATACGTTTCAGGGAAACCATGGCATTTTCACCAAGAAACAGCGATGGATGTAGGGGAATATGTTGTCTGTAGAGTTCTTTGAAGTGTTTGTGTCGTGTTTTGTGAAGTGCCTTGCATGTTATTAGTATGTGCACTACGGATAGGGCCTCTCCGCACCTGCCGCACTAGGGTCTAGGAGATCCCGTCAGCAGATACGAGTGCGTCGCATGGGTGTGCCCTATCCGCAGCCTACCCAAGGCGACTTCCGTGTGTCTGTTGTGTGAGTCAGTTCTGTACCGTCCCAAGTGTGGTTTTATTACGTGTAGTTTGTTGTCTGTCTGTTCGTCCCAGTGTGTTTGCCATGTTCTGTACAGGTGTTGTTTTGTGTGAGGCTTGAGGTCTGTGTAGGGTATCGTTGTAATGTCTACAGTGTTCCTGAGTGCAGCAGCACCGGCCCTCTCGTCTGCCAACTCGTTCCCAGCGATCCCAGCGTGTCCTGGGACCCAGCAGAGGAGCAGGCGATGCTTCTCCGCATACACCGACATGATAGTGTTGAATACAAGATTAATTATGTGGTTTTTGGGGGGTTATGCGATGATAATGCGCGAACAACACTGAAAGAATCTGTGTAGATGATAGAATTGGGAATTGGATTTTCAAGGATATGTCGTACAATCAGTAAAATTCCGTACGCTTCTGCTGAAAAAATTGTTGTGTGCACGCTCATGGTTCTGGCTGCATTGAAATTTGGACCATGAGCAGCGCACGACACCATAGTGGAGGTTTTAGAAGCGTCACTGTAGAATTCAGCACGTGGGTATTTGAACTGCAAAGAAAGAAAGTGCTGCAGCATTGCAGCTCGCGGCACCCGATTTTTGTCAAGCTTTATAAAAGAAAGGTCACAGGACACAGGGCGAACTTGCCAAGGCGGTAAAATGTTTAAAGAGGATGACCTGTACACGTCTAAAAACGAAGCACTCAGATCCGAGGCTCGCTCTCTCGCTCAAATTGAAAAAGGCGGAGTAACGGACGGGCGATTTACGAACAGCACAGATGTGGATGTATCGTTAAGGACAGGATAAAAAGGGTGGTTATTCTGAGATGAAATTTTAAAAGCATAAAGTAAGTCCATGTACGTTCGCTGGTTTGCAAGGCTCCACTTATTACACTCAACATATATACTCTCGACAGGGCTAGTGTGAAAAGCACCCGACGCAAGCCGTAGCCCCAAGTGTAGTACTGGGTCAAGTATTCGAAATGCTGTTTTACTCGCCGACCCATATACCACACTGCCATAGTCCAAACGAGACCCAACCAAAGCAGTATAGAGCCGTAGTAGGAGTTCTTTGTCGGAACGATACGTATGGTGGGAGAGAACCTTCAGGATATCCATTGTTTTAAGACATTTATGTTTAAGTTTCTTGATGTGTGGAATGAATGTGAGTTTCTGGTCAAACACAACACCTAAAAACTTGTGCTCCTTGTTCACAGGAAGTGACACGCCATTAAGTGTAATGTCTGGGTATGGAAGGATCCCGCACTTCCTAGAGAACACAACGGAGGAGCATTTTGCAGGATTCAATTTAAAACCATTCTTGTCTGCCCAGCTGGCAAGTTTCTTGACGCCGAGCTGGACTTGACGTTCACATATTGATATATTACAAGATTTAAACGATATCTGCACGTCATCTTCATACATAGAGTAAGAAATTGTAGGCGGCAGTGCCTTCCCAAGCGAGTTCATCTTTACTATGAAGAGAGGCAGCTTAGAACTCCACCTTGCGGCACGCCATTTTCCTGCACGTGTACCTTTGACAGTGCAGAACCAACTCTTACGTGAAAGGTTCTCTCCGACAAATAACTAATAACGGTATTTAACATGTTACCAGAGACACCAAACGACTTAAGGTCAATAAGTATGCCATAACGCCATGGGGTGTCATAGGCCTTCTCTATGTCAAAAAACACCGTAAGACAGAATTGTTTGTGAATGAAGGCATCCTTATTGTATGAATCTAGTGCCACAAGTTGATCGTTTGTGGATCTCCCTGCCCTGAAGCCTGCCTGGCAGCTCTCAAGAAGACCGTTGTACTCTAAAAAGTACACAAGCCTCCGGTTTATCATCTTCTCGAGAAGCTTGCACAGGGCGCTGGTCAGGGCAATGGGTCGATAGCTAGCGGGAGAAGAAGGAACCTTCTCTTCTTTCAAAAATGCTACAACTATGGCATCCCTCCAAGACTTTGGAATGTGCCCCGAAAGCCAGATCTTGTTGAAAAGGTGAAGAAGTGTTACAAGAGTGTCTGTGTGTAAGTTCTGTATCATTGTATATGTAATGTTGTCTGGGCCTGGAGCTGAGGGTTTACACGTGCTCAGAGTACCCCTCAGCTCATGAAGTGTGAACTCAGAGTTATAACAAGTGGCTGACCTGTCATTGTCATGTAAAGGCTTCTTTTCGGCCATTTGTTTGTGTTTCATGAAAGTGTTTGTGTAGTGTGCTGAACTGGAAACGTGTTGGAAGTGTTGTGCGAGTGTGTAAGCCTGGTCTTTGAGTGTGTCCCCTGTTGTGCTGACCAGAGGCAGGCTGTGTGTTTGTTGTCCTTTCAGTTTGCGTATTCTTGTCCATACTTTCCGTCTGTCTGTGTAGGAGTTAATTGATGTTATGAAGGAACGCCAACTCTCTCGTTTTGCCTCACGATGCACACGTTTTCCTAACGCCTTTGCCAGTTTGAACAAAATGAGGTTACCCGACGTGGGGTACCGATGAAGGACACCCCACGCCTTGTTCTAGGCCTCTCGCGCCCGCCTGCAGTCCTCATTCCACCACGGCCTCCGCTGGTTGCGCGGGGCACCAGAGGCGTGGGGAATGGACTTTTCGGCGGCGGCGAGGATGTGCGCCGTGAGCAGTTGGGTGGCTTCTTCAACGTGTAGGTGTCCTATGAATGTGTGGTGTAGTTTGGATGTCTCTGTAAATGTATTCCAGTTAGCTCTTGCTTCATTAAACCTTTTATGGGTAGATTGACTGCTGGGGCCTATACCAATATACGTTAATGAAGTGGGGAAATTGTCACTACCATATGGATCCGTGACCACACCCCACTCAAGACATGGAAAGAGAATTGCAGAGCCAATAGCCAGGTCAAGATGTGAGTATGTGTTGTGACCTATGTTATGGTATGTAGGCTGTTTATTGCTGAAAAGGCATGCTCCAGAGGATGTAAGAAACCTCTCTATCAGGCGACCTCGGGCATCCGTACGAGAAGAGCCTCAAAGAGAATTGTGAGCATTAAGGTCGCCTGTTAGAATGTATGGTTCGGGCAGCTGGTCAACCAGCGCCTCGAGGTCAGAGCTCAAAAGTGTAACATCAGGAGGAATGTATATGAAGCATACCGTTATCAACCTATTAAATATTATTAAGCGTATTGCTACAGCCTCAAGGAAAGTGTTTAAAGTGACAGGGTGGCATGCTAAGGATTTCCGGACGATTATGGCCACACCGCCAGAAGAGTGTGTGCAGCCATCCCTGTCTTTCCTGTATACCAGGTAACTATTCAAGACATTTGTGTGTTTAGAATTCAAATGTGTTTCCTGAACACACATTACACTTGGCTGATTGGTATGCAGAATCTCATACACGTCGTCAAGATTATTCAGAAGGCCTCTGCAGTTCCATTGTACTATGTTCTCTCTTCCCATTATCAAGTGTTCGGAGCTACTGGACTGTGTTGTTTATGTGTCGTCTTTCGGGGCTTGACTCTCGTCTTTTTTGGCTTGTCGGGAGGCTTTGGCGTCAGGACGCGTTCCTTGCAGTGCACCGCAGACAAGAATGGACCGACGTCCGTTTCATCCTCGGATGTCCTCGGAGCGCCTGAGGGATCAGGCTCCTTGGACCGCGAACCCTTTGGGGCGCGCTTTTCCTTGCCCGCAACCACCGAGGGATTCAGGAACGCCTCGGATGGCGCAGGCGGTGCGGTGGGGGTGGCAGCTGCCGCTCGCTCCCCCATGTCCATCTCCTCTGCGCCCTCGCCTGTGGTTTGGAACGCTGGAGTGGAAGTGGAGGATGCAGCATCGCTTCAACCAGACGTGGTTGCCCCCATAGCCGCTGCTGGCTCAGCGAGTGGTGCGGAGGCCGGTTGGGCTGCCTCAGGCAATCCAGGGGGGGGGGGCGGGACCAAGTTTGACTCGCGGTACTGGGTCCCCGCAGAAACCACACGGCGCTCCGCCCCCCGTCGAGCTGCGTCGGCGTACCTCCCCAGAGGGAAAGGGGCGAACCTCTTCCGCGCCTCTGGGAAGGTGATGGTTTCAGTGACCTTGATGTTAATGATTTTCTTTTCTAATTGAAACTTTTCACAGCTGCAGGACCATGCTGCGTGCGGCCCCTGACAGTTTGCACAGGTGAAGGTAGTAGAGTCACAGTTTTCAGTAGGGTGGTCATGTGCGGCGCATTTCGCGCAGGTCGTTTTGCCGCGACAAGAAGCTGTAGCGTGCCCGAATCGCTGGCACTTGTAACAGAGGCGCGGGTTAGGTATGTACGGACGTACACCACACCTAATGAAGCCAGCATTGATGTGCTCAGGAAGTTTTGATTTGTTGAATGTCAAGATTATATGCTTTGTGGGGATTTCCTTATTGTGTCGTCTGATGGTGATACGCACCACTGCGGTTACACCCTGATCTTTCAGGCCTTCCAACAGATCAGCTTCGGTCTCATTCAACAAATCGGTCTCCGAGATCACACCCTAAGAGCTGTTGAGGCTACGATGGGGAGTGGCTCTGATGGCCAGATCTGCCATGCAGGTTTGCGACAGGAGGTTAGTGGCTTGTTGCTGTGTCTTGACATTGACTAGGACTTCACCGGTACGGAGTTTCTTAGCATCGAACGATTTTCCGAGGATGCCTTCCAGGAACTTAGTGATCAAGAATACGGACATGGAAGAAACAGGGTTTGTTTTGTCAACTGCCTCGATAACCAAGAATCGAGGATAGTTGTCAGGTTTCGGAATGTCGATTGTTGGAAGGGATGGAAAGGAAACTTCGGTGCGGCCCCTTTTGGGGGGCCGATCACGTCTGGGGGGGGGGGGTGTTGAATTATCCATATGGCATAGGAAAAAGCAGGGAGACAGGGGTACTTTCTTCTTTGACCTTACCCTGGTAGTCAAAGAGGTCCCGGAGCTCCCTGCCTGGTGAACAGACAGGGAGCCCGTCCGCCGGAGCTTGACCTGGGCTTCGACGGCCACCGTTCGTGGTTTCTAATCCTCCACCTATAAACACATCGCCACGGTTGGATCCAGCTTATGTTTGGGGGCTCGGGGTCCGCGGTATCGCCAGTACCGCCACCAAGATTGCTCAAGGTGCCCCGTTCGGGGGTGTGAAAAAAGGGTGTTGATCAACTTCAACACCCTTGGTTTTCCTTCGGGTGTTGAAAGGGTGTGGAAAAGGTGTTCAGCTGCTCATTGGGCTTGGCAGCTGTGACACAATGCACTTCGCTTACCCGTTCATCCCAACAATGCAGGTGTTCCATGCAACCATCGTTCGCCTGCTGCTGCCTGGCCTAGCAATCACTCCGTTGGACACATCGTCGGAATGCACCTTCCTGCCTGGCAATGGCGAAGGAGCCACTGGCCCTCCCCCCTCCGATACCGCTTCGACGCTCTCGCCAGCGTCGTGGCTAGACTACTCCTCCCCCACTTCACCTTGGACAGCCCCGTCGAAGTCAACATCACCACTTCGAGCACCTATATATCGCGAACGGTCACCGGCGTCAGCTTGTGGGCTTGGCAGGTGTGGCATAATGCAGTTCGTTTACCCGTTCATCCCAGCAATGCAGGTTAGTAAGCACAGCATTCTCTAAGCGAAAAAATCAAGTGATTACTTTGTAGTAGAGCTGCAGGGCCCAGAGTGTCTTGTCGCTATCATTGCCGAGTGTTAACATGCTGTTTACTCTGTACTCTTGTTGTTATCCGGCGACATTGAAACTAACCCTGGTCCGGAAATGAACGAACTTCTCGCAGAACTCGGAAAAATTAGCGCTGGACAAAACAAACTAATATCCGATTTTGAAGAAGTAACGAAGCAGCTCCTAAACACTGACAAAACGTTGAATCTGGGGAAGGGCATGACCGAACTAGAACGCCTTCACCAGAATATTTTGCCCATACGAGCTGACATCGCCGCAATTCAAGCAGACACTACCGCAACCACACATTTAGTTTCCGAACTTCAAAACGGCTGGATGACGCAGAAAATCGGTCACGCCGCAATATCTTAATATTCCATAACCTTCCAGATACTAACGCCACAGAAAAAAATATTGAAACAGAACAACTTATTATTAACCACTGTTTGAACACTTGGAAAAAAATTCCTCGCATTTCCCCGAGGGGAAGAATGTGAAAGTGCGAATGCAAGAGTTGAATTTGCGCGGTTCGGTAATGTTCGCGAAAGAGAGATCACACGCACACACACAACTATATACAAAGACAGAAAGATGCATTTATTCACAGACACCTATTTGTGTTGTCGTTGTACTTGATTGCTAGAGCGGATCTCAGCTTTGAAATTTCGTGTCAGTACTCCTTTAAGCGGGTGCATTAGCCCTTCTCACGCCCGATTCCTGGCCAATCCCCCACGTGGTATGTGCCATGTCAGCGGCCAGGCAGCGCGCGCTCGTCTCCCCCCGTTGCCAAGGAAGACGAGGAGATTCCTGGCCAATCCCCCACGTGGGTATGTGCCATGTCAGCGGCCAGGCAGCGCGCGCCCATCTCCCCCCGTTGCCAAGGAAGACGAGGAGCGCGCGCACCCGCAGCTGTTGCTATGCGGACGGCGGCGGAATGCGGACGGCGGCGGACGCTTCAGGCTCGCTTTAGAAGTGCATTCGCACTTAATAAAAACTGAGCAGAAATAAATGGGCCAAGCGCATCGCCTCGGCCACCACACCAATGATCGTTGCCGCCCGATAATTTTCAGGTTCACATTCTACAAAACCAAAGAAAACAACCCCTCAAATGCCAAAAAGTTGAAAGGAACAGATTTCAGCACTGGCGAAGATTATTCCCTCTCAGTTCGTACTGCCCATCGTAACCTCGTTCCTTTCGCCAAGCAGAAATCAGTAAAATTCCAAATACGTTTCAAAACTTTGCAAATGGGCTTCAAACGGTACATTTTTGACCACGAATCACGGTCATAGAAGTCGCATAGCGATCACCGCGCCCGCAGACTATACCGCACCACCACCAAATCCACTCACGAAATGAACTTTCTTTTTCTGTTATCTTTACTAATAGTCGTAGTCTCTGCCGAAGTGCCAACTCGTGTCTAACGTTGTGGCGTCTTCCAACAGCAATATTTCGGTACTAACAGAAACTTGGCTAACCAATGAAGTTACTGACGCCGAAGTGCTCTCTGACTTACCAGATTTTCAGTTATTCCGCACCGACCGCAAATGCGGCCGGGGAGGTGGTGCAATAATCGCTGTTCGCCCAGAAATACCCTGTTCTGCTGTCGACATTAAATCTTACCTTGAAATTTTGTGGCTGATTTGCAAGGTTTCCAGTCAAACATTCCTACTCAGGGTGTGCTACAGGCCACCGAACACCAATACAGGCTTTTCACGTGATTTAGACAATATAATGAGCACACTTCAAGACCACCTACCCTAACGCTCACATCTTACTTTTTGGTTACTTTAATTTCCCGAAAATTGATTGGCATAACCCTGCACCCTCCTCAGCGTACGACGTCGAAACGAGAGATTTTATGGACGTTTGTTTGAATTTTAACTTATCTCGGGAAGCATTATTTTCTTCTGAGGCGCTCGATGGCCTTTGCGGAAAACCATCATAATCACGTGTCGTCCCTTTAAGTAAAGCTGGGTTTTCTGCAGGGCGTATTCACGCGCGGTCGCCAACAGTAAGGCAAAAAAAGCTTCGCTTTAACACTGTAACGCGATAAGTGAGCCAATTTAGTGTCTGTTATGATAGTGAAATATATCTGCTTATGACGTGAACTGACATATGTGGTTATGATATAAAATAACTTTTAAGTGCGAATGCACTTTATAAGCTACCCCGAACCTTCCGCCGTCCGCATAGCAACAGCTGCGGGTGCGCGCGCTTTTCGTCTCCCTTAGCAACGGGGGGAGATGGGCGCGCGCTGCCTGGCCGCTGACATGGCACATACCCACGTGGGAGATTGGCCAGGAATAAGTGCGAATGCACTTCTTAAGCGAGCCTGAATCGTCGCGCTCGCATAGCGCCTCCTCTCGCCCCTCGCCTACTCTCCTAAAGCCCCTTTACTACTCTCCAGCTCGCAACACCCTCTATCGGCGCGCCAGCCAGGCCACTACACTATATAAAAAATAACAGCATCCGGCGCCAGGTTTCGATCTGCGGACTTTGCGGCCGCAGCGCGACGCTCTACCGACTAAGCCACGGACGCGACGTTGATATCAGTGTTAGTAACGCGCCTTATATCTTTAACGCATTCAAACTACGTCGTCAGCGGCGTGCGTTGGCGACTTAGCGGCGTTATAGCGGCTTGATAACTGCGTGGTGTACACGTGATACTACAAACCCGCTAGTTCTGCATTCTCTCACGTGACTGCGCCTCCTCTCCCTTCACTCCGGTCGGCGCTTCGCAGCTGCGGTGCGCTGCGGTGCGGTGCGCTCCTCCTCTCGAACATACACGTTAATTCACCAAGATTTCCGCAGAGGGACAAACGAGGCGTGTTAAGCCGAACGTGATCACGAGGGGGTGTTAATGTAACTAACGGGCAAAATGTCACCAAACTTCAACAAACTCCCCCTCATAGCATCACCCCGTGCTTCGCACTTTCTCATACTCCCCTTCGGGGAAATGCGGGGGAATTTTTTTTTATGAAAGTGAATGTATATGTTGGTATCGCTAAGAATCTTCAGCGTACATGTTTATTCTGGGGTAATATTGCACATATATGCTTACCGTCACCCACGCTTTGTTCAATTTACGATTCAGTGCTAGCCTAGATATGGCAGCACGGAGAAAACGCATTCGAAGAAGATTTGGTTACATCACCCTTACCATTTATTCTCACTGCGTTCGCCACACAACACAGTGTGCGGATATCGCTGGCCCGAAGTGCTTGGAAATGTAATGGCCGGACTAGATTCTCTTTCGGAGAACGCTAAAAAACATGGTGCTATATCCGTTCCGTCCAAGACACAGCGACTCTACCCGAGAACTCGTAGACAGGCTTACGAAGCTTTCAATTTTTAGTATCGTAACATGTTCCCAAAATATGAGATTTGGCCACGCATTTCGCACACTGCTAGCACCCAATGAAAAATATTCCCTGCATTCCATAAATTCTTCCGTGTGCCGCGTTTAGCGCTTTCGTGACCGGGGGAACGTGATATGTGGGATGGAGGACCCCGCTAGCACCTCACGCTAGACCTTCGCACGGAGCGAAAACATCAGGTGTGGAACAGAGAGAGACATATTTTAGTAGCGGAACGAAAACAAGAATACACACAAAGTGAACTCGAAGGCAGGAGGTACACGAGACGTTAACAGCGTACACTTTCACGCGAGACTGAAATAGGGCGGACTAGTATACGGCACAGTCAAAGCATGTGTAGTCTCACCCCGTTAGGAGTGCGGCGTCAGTCCCGCTATCCATCCACGTCGGTGATGGGAGCTGAGACGACTCGCGGAGAGCGCTTGTGCTTGCTGTGGCGCCTCGAGCTTACGCCGCGAGGAGAGACCGATGACCCATGGGCGTTGTGCGGGGGTCGCTTGACGAGGTGCGGCCTGGTGCACTTGTCGGGGGGCACACGCCCCACGTCGAGCCTCGGGAGCTTTGCGCGGACCCAGGTGTCCGATCGGACCTACGCCGCGAACGCATTGGAGACAACGGACGGGATGGCCAGGGCTTCCCGGACACCTCGAAAAGAGCCACCAGAACGGGCCCGGGAGAGGTGAAGCTCTGGCCGTCAGAATCCAGGAGCCCAGCGCACCACGCAGCAAAACCCGCCTTGACGAGATTCCATCCCCCAGCAAAAATACGAACGCACGCCGTCCTCTTCTTCCTCTTCCTCCATAGAGGCCCATATCTTGTCCTTCTTCACCTGGTCAACTCCACACAACCACTTTCCGGCACAGCACAGCAATACAATATGCACTAACGCCTTCAACTATAGCGAAAACGCGCATTTATTAACTATATCGTAAAAACCTAAGGGGCCAACGAATGAGAAGCTTTAACTGTTAATAATCATGATGTTCCTCCTACTGCATCCAACTTCAAAATCTGTGCAATGGTGAGCTCTCCACGGGAGCATAGAGGTCGGAGCGCGTGTTTTATTTTCTATTTTCTGAACTCGGTAATTGTAAAATGCACCCCGAACTTCGCGGGCACATTTTACAAATTGTGCCCATTCCGACAAAAATCGAATCAATGTGCAACACTTAATTTTGCGGCGTACAAGGCGAACATTGTAAGTAAGTTGTAGTACCTCTCTCAAAAAGGAAAACGCGAAAATTCAGTAATTAGCCTCAGAGAACGCGATTAAACCGTGAATTTGAAACCAACTGCCCGTCAGCACATAAAAGTTCGTCCACGTCCTCGAAATTTAAACTCGTTGCAGCAGTCAGTTCTGAGAGAATACTGAAAAACACGCTTATAATATCTTGAAGTTTTTAATAGAATTAACAGCTATACTTAAATATCTTCCCACGAAGCAGAAACAAAAACAAAATTTCAGATATTCGAGGCGGTGAACTCACCATCCAAGAATTCATTTTACAACGAAAAAATGCGTGATTGGCGCATGCTGCTTTCCAACAAGCTTAGTCACTACGCGGGGCTTCAAAAAAGCAAGGTCACTTTTCCTCAAGTTCAGAAACGTAACTTACGTATCGGTTTTGCCTGTTGACACTTTTTGGTGCCTTAACGCTTTTCAACGACCAAACAAATGCTGGAAGGCCACCCTTTCCTGAATCTGATGAACCTGATTCTCTGTTCCGCATTCAAAATCGGTGAGATGGTGCTACTTGGGATACTATAGCAGGTGGCGATGTTCCTCTTCCTTGCCGATGAAGAAGGCATTTATTAAAATTACGAGCTTGCGTAGAAAAGACCAAACTTTTTATTATCTGGCCGCAGAACGCGTCACTGACGAACCGACACCACCGATAGCAGTGGAGACGCGCGACCACGCGCCGAAAGGCAGGCCTAGCACCTAACCGACACCTCACTCCCTCGTGGAAACGCACGGTAGTTGGTGGTGAGGACGAAATTGACTAAATTACTGCATTACGCCTGTCGATTATCAGAAAAAGTGCGAAAAACAATGCATCATTAGCGTAGCGAATTTGTTACATAAAGTTGGACGGCGCAACGCATTCGTTACGTATAGAGGTCGCAAACACATGCGCAAACATGAGTTTGAAACCGGTGGAGGGGGAGAGGGATAACCCATTAAGCTATAGAAGGGAAGGACAAACATGTAGAATAACACAGGCAAGTCGGTTGGTGACAACCGACGGGCCTATACAAATGGAGAGGCTCTGATCATCATCATCGTTATCATCATCATCATCATCGTCGTCGTCGTCGTCGTCATCATCAATTGGCTGACAATGAAAAATTTAACAACTTCGTTAATCCAGGAATTCATTACAAAGAGGTTCCTTACATACAGGTTTAAATGTAGTATTAAGATTGACGGTAATGCTTCGTTGTTATTTCGATATCAGCTACAGTGCCGGCTACAACAATTCCAAGTGATTAAAAAGGCGTATACAGACTGGACGTATAGACTTGAGGTTAGCACGTAATAAAGGCGCTTGTGAAATAAGTACAAACAAACGATTACGACAGGTCAGGTGCCGTATGGCGTTGATCTGGAGTATATGCCTTAAAATATAACACAGTTTCGAGATGGGAAACACCAGTTGGAGGTTGTTAAAAAGCCGCGGATTCAATCCCCGCTTTTCGAATCTAAGCCGCTCTAGCGGGCTTCTAAACGTTATTTTAACGTTCGTCGAGGCAATTTTATAGAGAAAATAAGCTCACAATGTCTTTTCCTTCAGCCTGCTTTCACACAGCATTGCCTTGCTCATAATGCTATGTTTATAATGGTAAGCTCGATAGCTGATGGAACAGATTTTTAGGTGAAGTTTGCCCGCACAGGAGATTGGAAAGTTATTTACATCTAAACACCCCTACGGGTTAATGTCGCTTAGTCTTACGTTGTTCGCAAAGTCCAGATGAATCTGCCGTGTGCAATATGGTGGTGACGGGGTGATGGTGCAGGGTACAAGCCCTCCCCGACTTCAAACGGGCAAATTGTGCCGGAAGACCCATTCGACGTCCAAGGGAACAACTGGGGCGCAAAATATCGTGATCGGGTCTTTTGCCGAACTCGCTTCCCTTCCACCCATAGGCTCTGTCTCCCCTGTTTCCGATCATTTCCTGTGTCCGCTCCGACATCGGAACCGGACGACCACACGGCGTTCATCGTGGACACGGTGATTACGGGAGTGAAAGGAGGCACTATCGCCTGCGGAAGCAACTTCCAACCGGAGATAGCTTCCCGTTAACAAAGTTATGACCGCGTCAAAGCTTAAGTCAGGCAAACAAAAGAAACTGTTTGCTGCCTTCCATGTTAGGGAACATGGTTCCGTAAGTTCCGCTTTTATACCTCCAGTCGATTCATTTAGAACTTGTGGAATTGTCACAGCGGATGCCGTGTCTTCTGCAGGCGGAAGTCAGCTTGTTTCTCTGCAACATCTAAATAGTTTACGGACGATAGTTTTCCTTCCAAGTGCCGGATGTCCGAACTGTAGTTTGTTGAATTCTGTTAATACATTTCCTGTGGGGAAGTTGCCTAACTAAAGGCTGTTTTATACTGCTCCTCCACCAATATGAGAGTATCCGGGAGAATCCAACTGTCCTGAAAAGGACTCGCGAACGAAAAGCCTTATCAGGCCTGTCGGTTTAGTTAGGTAAGCAGCAGTCAACTCATTTTCCCAACCCGTCTGAGGGGCAATTGAAGGAGCCAACGCTGGAGTATTAAAGTTTTGACGCACGGTAAATCACCGTAATGAACATTTCCTGTCGGCAGTGTTTACAGGAAGTACCTCGGTGGAGCAGAACCCTGTATTTGAACCTTTCGCATCACTGGTTATCCGGGTCGATAGCATAAAGAAGTGAAGTTCAGACGAAGCAAAACAAGCGCCGGCAGAAAGCGCATGCTGGCGTGCCTAAACTTCCGCGCCCGTACCTTCATTCTTTAGCAGGCGCAGAGTCGTAAACAACTCCACGTATATGTCTTCATAAGCGTGCAGAATGGCTTGGCCGATATATTAAATTTTGGTACTGAAAGCTTTGATTCTTTATGTAGCGGCGGCAATGTTGTTTACTTTCGTTATACCGACGCTTCCGCTTTTTTTACGTACTATTCCTGCCAGAGCACCGAAGAAGAGTTGGTTTATTATCCTGCCAACATGTTTTCCCACTCACTATAATCTAAATGCCAGTCATTACAACGCCTGCACTACTGAATGTAATCAAGCTGCCAGTACATATATCATGGGTGTCATTCAATACAACACCGACCACGGGTATTTTAATTCAAGTACCACATTTCTTTATTCCGGGGAGTGATAAGTGCTGGCTGCCTTCTCTACACTGAAAGTCATGTGCTCATCATGTCCTGCTTCCTGAAGTGCCGAATGCGAACGTGCTCGCCTCATTACAAGTATCACTGCAGTGAGTTAACTGAACACAGAATGTAGGCCAATATAAACCCTCTGTTACAGTTCTTACTCTGTATAACTTCTATCCTGTATATTTCCAATCAAACTGTGTCGATTCATAGCCTCCCACATTACAGTGTTTTGCAATAGGATCTTAAGGGCTTATATTCCTTACAATTAACACAGCTGCAGCATCACGCTAAAAAAGGCCTGGGGTCACATTGCCGAAAAATGTATTCAATCCTTTGTTCTCAGCATGACTCAACAAGAGAGCGGTTTCACGGGCGGAGGCAGGAATGCGATTTGATGGTGGAATGGGTGCGGCCGCGGTGTAACCTAAGCCTCAAGCCGAATGAAGGAGTGTGTTTACAAGGAAGAAACACCGTATCGAACGATATATAACTCAACTCTTACAAAAATAAATATAAGTGGCCACGTGTCTGCTCACTTTGCTGCAAATGTTGCCGTAAGATGATAGTCGTCTCGAAACCATGAGACATGAATGCTGCTCCTCTTTCAAGCCCACCCGTCACGCTTTCCCCTCCTGTTTTGTTCCTCCCACGATAAGCACGGTGGAAATTTGCTTACGTCAATTCAAGTTCATTACGTTCCACTGCTCGTGCAGACTCTACTGAAACCTTTCGTTACTGCTACACTTCTTGGAATGCCGCTGCGAGGGCTACAGTCACGCGCTAGGGATTCTCTTATTTATGATTTCTTTATTTGCTACCGCGTAAATCAAGCAGTCATGTATTTTAAATAAAAACAACAGTGCATATTTCCCTTATGTATTGTTTTGCTGCAAATATGCCCAACGTTTTCTTTTCGCTCAACAATCTTGACAAGTATGAACATTGCCAACATATGTTATTCGGACATTTTTTGGGTATATAAAGGACTGTTCAAGAATTGTGTTAGGTTTGGTCTTGGCGGTTGAACCGAGGGTGAGACAGACAGACAGACAGACAGACAGACAGACAGACAGACAGACAGACAGACGAAAGTTTTCCATTTAGGTATCCCAAGACAGAGTATAGCCTTCAAAAGAATACAGCTGCAGTTCCTGGGAATATAAAATCTTTTGGAAGAATGCTCGCCTGCCTATTACTCAATTTGCCAGTCACTGCGGCCGGTTTCTAATTAAGCGTTGTAAAACACTGTCAGCGTCACTTTTTGCATTTACCTACTTAGGCCACACGTTGATGTCTGTCGAACCACCACTGGGATCTCCTACTGCTAACCGATGTTGACACAGGCACTCATCTCTTAAGACGTTAGACGATGAGGCGCCAAGGACGATGTTCGACTCATCTAAAGTAGGATGTTTTCTTTTGACAATGAGAAGGCGAAGGAAACAACGGGTGGGGAAAGGGCTGTTCTAGTTCAGAATATCGCTCAGAGAGTTTAATTTTTGAGCCTCATGAAACGTTTTACAATAGAAAAAAATTCTTATTTCTTTTTAATTTCTCTACGCACCCTTACGAAAAACATCCTCGGGCAGCCTCAAATCTATTGACCCAACTGCTCGACTCATCGCCCGCAGAGGAGAAGGTAATCCAGCGCTGTTGTAATAAGCATTTAGCTGGAACCGTCAATATTCCAGTGAATGAATTTTACGGCTTAGGTTTTCTTGCGTTGTGCGGACGGCTCCTAAAATAAAACTGCTATAATAGGGAGGTCCACAGGGGCGGCCTTGTCTGACAGTGTACATTCGGTCGGAAAAGCTCATTCATGCAGGATGGCAAGGCGAGCACTTATAGACATGTTATAAAATCACTATATTAGAGCTTCGAATGTGAGGATAGTAATAGCTGTCGGTCCTATTTTCTGCCAACACGCTTAGGTAAGAAGGAGGTTAGACGTTAAGCCAAACATCGCAGTTCTGCGAAGCGATAAGATAAGAGAGTTCTATTTTGATATCGGCATGGTTGCATTCCTAATTTTTTGTTATAAGTGACACTCCCATAAACACAGTGACCTAAATGTTGCCTCTAAAAACAGGCTTCATGAATATCCTTGAGGAGACGACAGAATTGGTGTTACACGAAGAAAAAATGAAGATAACGAAGCACTGTTAACTTTGGCTTGACAATAGCCATGAAATAATAGTTATATCGCGGTCTCTGCGTCTTTCCAGTCGGCTGGGGGCGTCGTGGCTTTCAATCTTCTTAAATCCTACATAAAACAATGTAGTCTTTTTTGTCCAGTTTTCTTGCATTCCTTTCTGAAGTACACGCCGGGGTAACTTGTAGGCCTTTCGGAAAACGAAACCACCACCTTCAAATACAAACTTCGAATGTTAATAGGTGGATGTCGGCGCCGAAGTGGTCAGGTGTTTGCGCAGATGCGTCGATAATCTAAAACAAAAACACATCTAAAACTTCATGACAAGATCAATTTAATGTTAAAAGATTCATAATAGCGGTGAGGTGATGTTTACTAGTTCGATTCCACACTTAGGAGGGCGGTGACAGAATTTGTGGTAAGCAAATGCAAAACATGTCCCTCTACACATTGTTTAGAGGCCCGATACAATTTTCAGGAGGCCCAAACTAACCCAGCTATGGATTGGCGGCCTGTTGTAGCCTATATTTAAGCATAATTTCTTCGGCAATCAGTTGGAATCTGCCATGCCATATACAGTGCACTCTCCTTAACATGAACCCGGTTACGACGAATTTCATGGTTAAGACAAACAACACTTTTGCTTCCTTATAGCGCTCACAATGCAAAAACACGTCCGCTTAGAACGAAGTACTAATAATAGGAACAAATTTCTACAGCCCCTTCGAGTTAGTCTTAATGCAAGCTTACTGATTACTTTCTATAGAAGGTGGCTGCAGTGAAAGGAAACTTACGCCATCGGAGCCTCGTGTGGATGTTCTTGTTAGTTCGCCTCCATCAAAACGCGTTTGTGCCTGACGCAAACCGCTACAATCCTCATGCACAGCTGTATAACGAAATCATGAAGTTAATAGGAAGATCAGACTGACTGTTCGTAGGGAAGCGGAAAGTGGATTTCCGCTCGTATGGGTGCTTTCTTTGCGCCGACGATTTCAACGGTCCTCAAGACGGGACGCGAGTTCAAGTTCACTGTAGACTTCTGCCTTGCGCTTCTAGTCCCGCGCTTCGCAGCTCAGTTGTTCGACACATTAGACAACCACAGCAAATGCTTTCCAATGAACCAGCCTAGTGTCCAGTGTCCAGTTCTGAACGAATTAGTGTCGAGTGAAAAAAATTCAAGCTCACTAGACACTTCGGCCTTCAACACTGTCGTCCTATTCAACGTTGCCCACTTTTTCAATACCGGACGTATCACACCAAATGGTTTACATCTCGCTCCATAAGGTGATTTTATTAAGAAATTGGGTCTAAGCTCTAACAAAGCAACACTGATTCGGTGACATACCAGCTACTCTCGTGCAGACCTTATAAGGTAACAAGGAGGTATTTGTGTGATTTTGTGTCGGCCGCCCAGTACCGCTAAGAAATACGAATGCGTGATTGTCGTACTATTATATCGTGACACTTCGATGTTGACGGGCAGTTAACGCACTGATGACGTCCCTTTTGTGTACCTTCATTGAGAGACGGATCCCGTTTCGTAGCGCGAAACTTGAATATTTTATCCACATTTGTAACTTCCTTGTTTAAGAAAGCTTTTTCGAGGATTGAATTGAATAAATGACAAGAAACTACTCCTTTCAAATTTCTTTAAAACCTTACAAGGTTGTATTTTGTATTCAGGGCCCATTTTGGCTCGGACTAGTGTACGTATTTTGGAAGGAAAAATACAGGCGCTTCGAGTTTGTTATTGCCCGCTGAATTCAGCCAAATTTTGCGAATTTATTTGCAAGTGAAGTGCGTTCTCATTTGAGTGAAAAAATAAACTTGGTGAAAATAAACTATTTGCAATGCCGGTCATGTCATTTTTGCGGAAGAAAAAAATAAAAATTGTCACAGGTGTCGGTTTAGGCAATGCTGCGCGATTCTCGCTGCTGATTATGGTGTCGGTGACGACATTTTCGATGTCGTCTGTTTATCTTCTGACAAATCGCTTCAGCCGACGAGGAGAGCGACTGCAACAACCATGACCATTTTTAGTGACGTATGATTTGTCACAAGACGATGTTCGCTGTGGCCCTTTCAAAATGCAGAAGGCAATTTTTTGTCGTCTGCTACCCACCAGCTTTCCTAGTGGAACTTCCATGTTTTGTTGGGCTGGTGTAAGCTGGCAGAGAAAATAAAGGACTTATGCCAAATCCGCATGCATCAGAATAGGAGTCAAGAATAAGCATATTTGTCGCAGCGTGTACATTCTCTGCAAAACCTAGGCAGTTCGCAAGCTGTGTATACTGCCCCATGGCCAATAGCTGCACCCCGCTCGACTTGAAGGTACGCAAATTGCTAAAGCTCCGTGGTAGTCAACTATGCTACGAAGGCGCCAAGCATCATGCAGCTCATCGACCCGCTGAGCACTATGCTCTGTGGCTTTGAATTTGCAAGACAGGGTGATACTAGGCGACAACAGCTAATTCAGTGGTGGAGCAGGCCACAAAGGGAACAAACACTTCCGCTCCATCTAGCACCACGCGGCAGCCACAAGCTGACAACCCGATTCAGACTCTACCCATGATTCCCCCGGAAGCCCGAGATTTGAATGGGAATTTAGGCAAAATTGAGAAACACTATGCTCCAGTCAGTGATTTGCGGGGACACGTGATGCCACAAGAGTCGCTGACGTCAGAGCACGTGGCCTTTGAATTTAAATAGTGCCGCGTAATGTAGCACCAGAATCAGGAAAGAGTGACCGGGGGAGTAGCCGTGATGGCCCAAGGTAGGTGGAGGTCGGTATTATAAATGATGTCTTAATGCCGACCCTACCGAAATAAAAAAAAATTAGCCGCAGGCTCATTTAAACAAGTTTAAAGTTATACGGCTTTTTTTTGTGGAGTTAAAGGACCAAGTCTGTCTCTTCACGTAACGGCAAAGAAAATTGTTCACTGCCGGAAGTTTTCTAACGACATTTTCTTCGACCAGGCTTGTTGGTTGTTGACATGAAGCTGAATATGTTCTTGACCCCAATAATCGCTTTTTCCGTTTATGCAAGCCGAGTAACACAAGTCAGCTCGGTTGTTGGCTTACGTTCTCCGAAGTTGAAGTTAAGGCTTACGGAATATGCGGCGCTGCGCTGAAGCTAATGTGCCGAAGTGGTTCTGACTACGTGCTTTTCAGCTGACTTATAAACGGAAGAAACTTCAAAGCCTTTACTATAAGCAGGTTTCGTCTCACGTTTCACGGGTATGATATTTCTTGCATAAATCTGCATGAACAGCGCTTTGCAATGGGAAGGGATCTAAAATTCGCTGCGCCGTGATCTCAATCGTATGGCTAACCAGCGGTGCTGCTGCACGAGTTTATTCGTATCTTAAAACAAGAATAAAGATGCCTCGCACCTTCTCAAGCTGAGAGTATAAACCAACTAGCCCCCACTCTCTTATTTGTGAAGGACTTATTTCTACTACATTTGTTAGTCATGCAATAAAAAATCTACTAATAATAATTTCAATAATGCCAGAAATGATGCTAGTCTTCGATTAAAATGCAGAACTTTTGCTCTCCATAGCTCTTTGTCTCGTTCGTTGTTACGCACGCATACACGCGGGCACACGCACACGGAGGAGGAGGAGGAAGTGATTGTTGGGGGGGGGGGGGGGAAGGGGGAAAGAGGCCGGTAACTGTATGGCGTTTCGCCGACACCTCAACCGGCCGAGCGGAAGCGAGGAGGGTGGGAGAGTCGAAAGAGTAGGTATAGGGGGAGAAAAGAAGTAGGGAGATGGTGAGTGGGCGAATGCCGAGAATCAAACACATGTAAGTAGCGCGGCGCAGCAAGGCAGGCGGGAATACACAGTGAACGGGGGGTTGAGTGGGCCAATGAAAAAAAAAAAAGAAACGAGAAGAAGAAAATAAAAACCCATCAAAGGAAAAAAAAAGAAAAAAAAACCGACAATAACAACCACCAGTGCAAGAGACGCGACGGCAACAGTGCTAAGGACGACTAACACTAAACAACAACAAAAATAACAAACAACAACAACAAATGCGAGAGACGCATATACATGCACATGCACGCGCAGAAAACGTGAAGGGCAGGAAATGGTCAGCGTGCACCCTTATCACTGTTTAAAAGTTTTCTCCCTATCTTAAGTGGCTGAGTCTGCTGAGCCTTATTTTTCCTCACGAGAACGGGGTCTCGGCGTTGTGGTGTAGCATTCGGCCGTATTACAACATAGATCACTTGCCTTGGACTTTCGTTTCGGTTTCTTTAAAGCAAGAACCAGAGACATGCTGTCGCTCAGTATTTAAAGAGGTCCCTCCATTGAAACACTGGTGCCTGAAGGGTTGCATCTCAATGTGCCACATCTAACGGCTGGCTGTTTGTGACCACTCACTGCTACCGTCCGTAGAAACATTGCCAGCTTAAATATTCGTGTCCAAGTGTGCGAAAGCATGTGGCAGTTTGCTAACTAGGACTAGCCGTGGTATCTCCCTAGAAGGTCTCACGACACAAATGTTTGCGTCCAAACTTGGCACAAGCGGGCAGTAGGCCGAAAAGCTGACTTTTCTTTACAAGAACAATGTCCTGTGCTATAGTATTTGTGCTTAAGGGAACGCTTATCGGTTGTCTACTGAATTTATTGTAGCCTCAGTGGTTGGGTTATGCTGGTTTTTAACATTTACTATGTTTTTAAAATAGCTGCTTTAACCAGTGTCTTCGGCGTTATTATCGTTTCAGAGAGCAACTTCGGCGCATGTCTTGTAAGAAAACGGTATTTGTTGCGTTCCGTTTAAAAAGCAGACGCAAGAAGAAATTTCGAATCCTTCAGTCAGTTTTGGTTGGTGAGAAACATGGTCTGATTAAGATATTCCAGCCAATATTTACAGAGCACGCTTCAAGAGCTCTACTTGCCAAGATTAGTGGCCGGTTTCGCAATTCACTTCATATTAAAATTTGTTGTAAAGAAAGGTGCTGAGAAACACCAGTTAAATATATGCAATGAAAAACTAGAAGGAGATAATTTCAGCTTCCTTTGGCGAGTTGTTGCTGCTTATTTCAATCCCAAAAGGGAAATTTAATGCACAATTGGTATGAACTAGTCTGAAGTTGCAATTGGTATCCCTAGTGACTTAGCTACAATTAAGCTTACTCTATCACGGAAGCAAAGAAAAAAACAGTTTACAAGCAAGGTGTAGTTCTGGTGATGACACATGAAAAGAAACTTGAAAACGTACTCCGTACCTTGGAAAAACATTTAGGGCAGCCGAAGGAACCGTGGACGGTAATGTAAAAGGGGCAACTGTTAGAAATGACAATAAAGCGTCGTAAATCACAGGACAAATTCTGTTGGAAGACATGCTAGTTCGAACTAAGCAAAGTAATTGGGTTGGGTTGGACAGGCCAAGAAATGGGGAGGGTATACAAAAGGTGGACTATCCATTTATCAGCATTGCTACCGAAAGACGGACAACCAAAATAGCGTTAGACAAAGGGGTTGCTGGGGAAGTGCACTAAAGAAATTGTTTGGAAGAAACAGGGTCTGAAAATATGAAAAAAAAAAACAAGTGGTTCGAAGTGTGTAGCAATCGTGAAATTTAGGAGCCCCCGTTGCTGCTTAGCATAGCCGACGACGTCGGGGATCTGATTTCGTCTAACTGAGCCAGACACGTAACAAACGACGTAGAAATATATAGCACCTCTGCACCCAGACAGAAATCGATGACTCCTCCTTACAAATAAAAAAGAAAGGTCACCAAAAGTAAAAAAAAATCGGATAAGCAAATACATATTAGCTGGTAAAAAAGCAGATCAACAATGTTTGGATTCTGATGCACGGTGAGATGTATTGGTGTGCCACCGCGCAGGGCTTAGCAACTCGGCACTGATGCACGGTTCGGTTTCTGTACCAAAGGAACACTTTGTCCCAGGGACAGACGGCAATATACAGCTCACTCGCTTTAGCGATAGTGGCGTGTCATTACACCACTTGTCTTCTGTTTTCTTTATGAGAAGGCGATGGAACATGTACTGTGCTGTAGGTTCGTGCTGCTCTCTTTCTTCTGTAGCGCTCTCGCGATTCCTGTTGTGTCCGAGTCGGTTCTGGCATCAGGGCTATAAAAGGGGATTACAAGACGTCGCTGGCCATACGTCAAATATTGCCTGGTGTCACACGCTTCGTAAGCTCTTTGTCGTGTTGTACTGTAGGAAGCAGCTGCCTGTCCCATGTTCGCCGCTACTGCTGGACCCATTCGGTTGTTAGTCACTGTTTAGTTTTCTTCATTCTTGATGAAAAGTTTTTCAAGGACCGTCTTTTATTTCGATAGGGAAATAAATAATGCCGCAGGAATTTGCTGGATGTAGTACGAGTTAAGAACTCAAAATGAAAAACATTGCTTTCATGTGTACTATGTCTACAAGTTGTTAAATTTGCGTTGCGTCATTTATTTCGACGTTTTATTCCCTTTTTGATAAGATTTATTCTCGTTCCGCCAAGACTTGAAGACAATGCGAGACCAAAAAAATGCTTGCAAAAAGAAAGCTGGGGATTCATACTCCAAGTCATCCTCATATACAAATACATATATTGGCGTAATTCAAAAGCACGTTTAATTTATTTAAAGCATTGGCTATTTATTTCAAAATGGCCACCAATCTGCTAAATCCGTTGAAAATGTCGACGAAAGGTTATAGACTTCTGCCATCTCTACCACGTGACACTCGGCCCTTGCCTGATCACCGGTACATCCCGGTCTAATGGGAACCGAGAGGGCCAATGAGACTGCTCGAGATATGGTTCGCCGAGAGTCTCCCTGTGAAGATAGCCCGCCACCCATTTGTTGTAACGACCGTCTACATACTTTCAGCGATGTCCTCGACCATTTCCGCCGGGATGGTGCCTGTTTCCCAACACCGCATCCGCCGAGTATTCGCAGACATGGGGTCTTTCTCAGGCAGCTTCAAACTCCATCATTCCGCTCTGCACATTTCATGTCCATTATATATCCTGCGGAGTATACGGACGTGTGTCTGTTGTATTCAGTAAAACGAGCCTCCCTCCACCACATCATTTAGCAATGCCAAGACATACCGGCATCCCGTAGAACAACTTAGCCCATTCTTCATAACGTATCATTCTTCCCAGAGTGGGAGGCTGCCATCACTGGCTCAGATACGCTCCTGAAAGATGACCTCGCCCAGTTGGCTGAAGACACCGACCTACCGCAACATCAGGAGCCCTGCTGTCTTCATGACTGAGTAAAAAACTTTCTGGTACAATCACCACAACTTCTGGACAACATAAAGTTTTCCGTACTACTACTACTACTACTAGTACTAATACCACTAGTTCTGACTCATCGGTTGAACAAGGATGGCAGCGTAGTTGTCAGCGTGCTTTCTCTCTCTGCGGCCAATCGTCTCCTCCAGGTGTCAACCCTTGCTTGGATTGCGGTTGACGCTCGGGTTCCCCAATCCTAGATGGCTACCTACGGAAGGATTCAAGTGGTCCCTCTAGAATACACGGATGAGGAACTTGGGAGCTACCTACGTGACCAAGGTGTCCTTCCTGCTCGCATGCAAGTCTCTTACTCGCGTAACGAGGGTAGTGTCGTTGCTGAGACCCGCCGGCGATCCGCCATCCTAGAATTCAAGGCTGGCACCCCACTTCGTGCACGAGTATTTCTTGGCTTCTGTAGCTTTCCCGTTCCAGAATACATGGGTGCAGCCATGCAGTGTTTCAAATGCTAGAGGCAACTCTTGCTCCCAATGTGGAGAAATTCAGGGCCAAGTTACTAGTCGACGCGAACTTTCCCCACACCCAGACCTCGTCTTTACAACTGCGTTGAAATCATCGCATGATCCAGCAGCTCAGGCTAGCGCGTCTCTGAACAAGTCTTATGCAGGAGTCGTCCTAGAACAGTCATGGACCAAAAATTCAAAAGTACCTTCTGATGCTCCTTCTAAGGACGGCTCCTCCCCCTCGAAACGACGCTCTCATAAAGACCATGATAAAACAGCAAATCAGACCGTCTAGACAGACATTGTGAATATGCTTATTCCGATGTTATTTGCGGCCATCAAGGCACTGCTGCGTGCCAATTCCTCCTCTCAACGCTTTCCTGAAGTCGAGGCTGTTCTAGCCCTAGAACCCCTCATAGCATCTACCTTCACGGCGCTACCACATGCCGGCCGATCACAACAATGGCGATTGAACCACCATCGATTTCTCCGAAAGTGTCTCTAAACGCCCATCTCAGGGACTGTACCATTTTTCAATGGAACGGCCGTGGCTTGCGTTCGAAACTTGCAGACTTCCGTGAACTTGTACATATATATGAGTTCTCATTCATATTGATATCTGGATAAGGTGTTGGTGATCTCTTTGGTTTAAAAAAACTATCACATCTATCATTTGGAACGTTTAAACGGCGCAAGCCGGCTGTTTATAGGCTTCCGCAACGACGTCTCGGCCGCAATCATGGCCGTGCCACCTCATCCCACCGAACAATACGTTTGCGCTAAGGCTCTTATTGGAACACAACCATTTACACTAATTGGTGCTTAACTGGAGGCAGGGACTGCCTTTGATGCTTCCAGACTCGAAAGTATCATCGTCAGCACGCCTGCGCCTCACATAATCTGCGGCAATTTTAACGCACACAACGAACTTTGGGGGAGTGCTTCTACGAATTCTCGCGGAGCAAGACCCGCCGAGCTGATGGTAAAACATTCTATGGAACCGCTCAATGACGGCAGTGTGACGTCCTTAAAGAACCCCAAAGTCCCCAGTTGCATTGATATTTCGTTAGCGTCAACCCATATCATCCGAAAATTTGCTTGGTGCACAGACTTCGAAACAAGAGGGAGTGATCACTATCACATTCTTATATCCTCTCCCAGTACAGTTATGTTTCGACGTAGAATGAGGGTCAAATGCGCAGACAGGGAAGGTGACAGGGCGTCTGCAGACCACCGAATCACAGCAGCAACTCCCGATAAATACCTTAGTTAACCAACTGCCTTCAGGAACCCACCCGAACCGTGACCAAACGTCTCAATGTGAAGACCAACCAAAACTACGAAAGATTACGAGCCATTAGCCGGCGAACTGAACGAAAGGCACGACGCACAAAGACATTAAAAGACGTACCAGAGGCGCGAAGAGCACAGAAGCAAGTGAGACGTCACTTGGAAAAGTTGAGGAGGCAGCGGGGGCGGAATTTCTGCTTAAACCTAGACATCCGAAACCTCTGTCGCGCATTTGACGCGTTGTTAAGGGTATGCGCAACAATGTTCAGCAGCTGTACCCATGCAGTGCGCTTTCGTTGCACGCCGGCGTTTCCATCAAAGAGGCAGCTGAAGAGTACTGTAGGCTCCTGTCCACAAGATCGGTCCCTCCGGCATGCCCTAAAAATGGCTCCTTCGAAGTACCACCAGCTGCTTGCACAACCATGGACCTCCCCTTTTCCGCGCAAGAACTCAACACAGCAATTTTCCGTGCCAACAAACGTTCTTCGCCTGGTCAAGACGTAATCACCTATGAGGACATTTCGCTCCTGTCCCACCACTCTCGATTACGGCTCCTAGAATACTACAATCCAATTTGGCTAATTGGCACCGTACCTTCTGAATGGAAACTAGCAAAGCTCGTGGCCCTCCTGGAGCCTGGAAAATCACCGACGAGGTTCGATTCCTTTCGACCGATGGCTTTGCTAAGCTGTGTCGCTAAAATTATGGAAAAAATGATATTCAGGAGAATGACCTGGTACCTTGAAAGCAAAAAACTTTATCCTCCACAGATGAACGGTTTTCGCGAGAATCGAGGAGCCATCGGCAACGTAATTTCACTGGTTTCATCTCTGGAACACAAATTGCATAACGGAAACATCCTCACTGCAACATTCTTGGACATCAAATCGGCATTCGATTCAGTTTTTTATGGTGCAATCTTAGCATCCCTTGCTGCTCTTGGTTTCGGGGGAAAACTTTACGCGTAGATATCAAGCTACCTATAGGAGCGAGAACTCTTCATGTGCACTCCGGAAGGCCCAACGTCCTACTACGCTATACAAAAAGCAGTGCCTCAAGGGGCGGTCTTGAGCCCTCTACTGTTCAACCTGACGCTCATCCACCTAAAGCACGTCCTCCCGCATGGCGTACATTTCACACTCTATGCGGACGACATCTGCATTTGGAGTGCAGCGAGGTCGCGTCGCACCACGCCACAAAGACTTCAGAAAGACATCGCGAACATATCAGCCTACCTTCCACCCATTGGACTGCATTTATCCTTTGAGAAAAGTGTTTCGATGGCTTTTACTCGCAAGAACATGAAACAGTATCCAGTAGTCCTCGGAGGCTGCAGCCTGCAGTACGTACGTACTCAAAGATTCCTCGTAATCTTTATAGACCGCAATCTTTCGTGGGCTCTGTACGCAAATATCGGCGATGTCAAGGATCGTCGGGTATCTTGCCGGTAGTCGCTGGGGCAGTGACTGTCGCTCTATGATACTTCACAGTGAAGCGTATATCGACGCCGTACTGCGCTACAGTCTCCCTGTCCTCCAAAATATGTAACTCGTAAGCAGAAAATAGCTAGATACAGCAAGAAACAATTACCTTCGTATCTGCCTCGGTCTTCCCAGAGGGTTGTCGTGCATGGGTACTGTCGCGAAAGCTGGCTGTCTGCCGTTGGACGTGATGAGGCTCCAAGAAACCACACGGATACATCTGCGACATCGGATGCACCCCAAAACCGTTAGAACAGCGCGCATGATAAAAAATGTCAGCTCAAGCTTTCGTCGAACATCGAAGACATTGCATGTTTCAATTCCCTCTCAGGCACAAAGTTCAATGCCGTCTTATTTACCACCCTGGACCCTTCCGCCACAGTAAATTAGATGCACCATCCCGGGAATTGGCTGCAAACAGAATATGCCTCACAGCGGCTTGTTGCAGTTGACACTTGGCCACATTAGCATGCTATACTCAGGCATTAACCAAATTTTTGTAGGCGGCTCGTGTATGCTTTATCTCAGTTCCTCTAGGATCTTTATCTCGTCCACTAAACAGATGTTCTCTCATCTTCTTGAGCGGGCGACGTCATCAATGTCAGCCGAGCTTCACGTCATCAAGGAAGCCATCCGGTGCTTTCTGCGCCAACCGCCGGGGCAATGGACCATCTTCACCGATTTCAAAGCAGCCCTCCAAAGTCTACTGCGCAACAACTGGTTCAGCATTCACGAACACGCCTCTCGTGAAATAACTTACTTGCACCACCTAGTCAAAGACATTGGGCACCAAGTGACATTTCAGTGGAGTCCAGGCCACTGTGGTGTTCCAGGGAACGAGAAGGCAGATGAAGCAGCTCGCAGGGGCCTTCAAATGCATAACAGGAGGAAGGTCTTCTTCACCAAGCATGATGCCTCCGCTATGACAAAGGCACTTGTTTTAATGTAGAAGAACCGTCTATGGTCCCTTCCAGAGCACCATTATGCCTTCTGGCACTATGGAGACCCCGAGCTCAGGATTAAGCTGCCAGACCGACTTCCGCGCCGACTAGAAACTTTATACCACCGATTACGCCTCAATGCAGCGCTCACGAAAACATACCTGTTTCTACTGGTGCAACCTCGAATCCGTACTGTGATAGCTGCGGATCGCCGGAAACCGCAGAACACGTACTGTTAGAGTGCCCCGCTTACATCGCAAGGTGCCGTTTGGAACAGGATATCGAGCACCTACGCTAAGGACCAATCAGCTTAAAAGTACTCTTCTGTCCATGGCCCTCCCCTTGAGCTCAACGCAAAGCACTAGTGGCGTTATTTGAATACATGGACGATATCGGTGTCACTGAACTGATTTTACATACTGCGGAGATCGTGATGTTCATGGAATCGTTCCCACAATCTCCACGATGTTTTTTTACTTATTTTCTCCTCGGTCTTCCGCCTTGTTATCTATAGGGCCTTTTCGATCCTCCCCTACCCATTCCCCGCCGAGTAGCATGTCAGCGTAGAGATTCTGGTAAACCTCTCGGCTTTCTTCCTAATTAAAGAGTTTTTTCTCTCTCTTCTCTTCTACTACTACTACTGCTACTACTACTACTACTTCTACTACTACTACTACTACTACTAATACTACTACTAGGGTTACTCCTACTACTACTACTACTAGTACTATTAGTACTACTACTACCAGTACTACTACTACTACTACCACTACTACTACTACTACTACTACTACTTCTACTGCTACGACTACTACTACAGCTGCTACAACTACTGCAGGTGCTACTACTACTACTATTACCACTTTTGCTACTGCTACTACTACTACTACTACTACTTCTGCTACTGCTACTACTACTACCACTACTGCTACTGCTACCACTACTAATTCTACTGCTACTATTACTACTACTACTACCACCGCACCTGCTACTGCTACCACTACTACTACTGCTACTGCTGATGCTACTGCTACTGTTGCTACTACTGATACTACTACTACTACTACTACTACTACTACTACCACTACGGCTAGTGGTATTACTACTACTACTACTGATACTGCTAGTAATACTGTTACTGCTACTGCTAATCTCCCTTCTCTCTCTTCCCCCCTTCATGGTCTTCCCACCCCTGTTGCTCCTCTCATGATAAATAAATGAAAGCTTACTGAATTCAAGTTTATTATTCCATATTCACACTGCCCGTGGGCCTTCAGTTACCACGGTTAGTTTCTTTTGTCTTGCGCATTTGTCTTGTTTCTCATTTCTGTTGTCTTGCACAGTTGAAATTGTCTTGGCGCAATTCGACCTCGTGCTTTTTTGATTTACTGTTTCGGTATATCTCGCCTCTTTTTTTCACTCTATTTAACACGCCGTTTTTCTCAGTTGGTATTGTGAAAACAAATCCACCGCGTATCCCTAATTCAAAAAACAATGGCCCTTTCTTTCATGTACATGTTAAAAGTCCCATCAGTGACGCGCTAGAATAGGAGTAAGGAAACAGCCTGGAATAAAAAAGGCTACTTTTTTCGAGGATAACATTCATGCAATCAACCTGATTATGGCGTAATCGGCGGACCATAATAACCCCTGTACATCGGAGGTTGTACATTACAAAAAAAGGGTTACGTCAGGAGACACCGCCACAACGATGGGAACAGTGAAAGGCCAGTAGTCGAGGAGGCTTGCATAGGGCTGTTCGAGGGCTTGTGCAACATATGTACGAGTAAGTAAAGCAGGAAGTTATCTAAGAGGAATAGCTTCAGATGAGGGGACCCCATCTAACCTAAATCACGCGAATGTTGTTTAGGGGGTGTTTCGGAAGCATGATTTTGAGAAACCAAGAGCACGAGCACATGGAGATTATGTGTACCACTTGAGACTTGCGGACGGCGTCATCTGGTTGCAGAAGGATGGCAAGTTGGGCTAGTTGGTTCATAGTGATCATATCGAACAAGCAGCGCGGAAGCGACGGGACGAAAGGAGGATGAACGACGACATAGCGCTGATTGAATTGTCTTGTTGGTTAAATCGGGTGGAGCCCAGCAACGGATGCATCAGGAAATAGACCTATGAATCTTACTCCAGCATTGTAGCTAAATTTAACTATTGCAAAATATACAACTATTCTTAAAAAATAACCAGCAACGTGCATGAATAATTTTTTCATACAAGTTTTCAGTACCAATCGAAATCACTTTACGGAAATCTGGCGCATACTTATTCTGTGCAGAGTCGGATTATACAAATGCCGTAACAAAGTTGACGGAACTGTACCGATGCCCGCTAACAAGAAAATTGCAGAACCCATTCGATTGGGTGGTCATGACTGATGAAGAGGAAAGGGAAGACTGGCTAAAGCTCTTGAAAGACACTCGGATCGAAAAAGAGGTGTTCGATGTGCCGATAACCCTTCCCGGTTGCAGCTCGAAGCCCTGCACTGGCAGCTTGACGGAAGCAGTTTCCTCATCTCTGTTGTATTGTGCCAGGCTTTCTCCTTGGTGTGGTCGGCATCTTTTGTGTAGGTAGTAAATGATTCAGCAACAAATGAATTCGTTTGAAAATACAATTTGAAAAACTGTAGATTTTATTACAGGATTTAACGATTCTTACGATGTTTATGCTATTTTTAGGCTCTTTCGCGCACCGACGTCCTGGTATCGTTACGTGGTTAGCGAATCGTTCCCAAAGCAATAAAACGGGCAAAAAATTCAGTGCCCTTCCAGGTGTGTGTGCAATTTTCCATCTAGCATACCTCATAGCGAATTAGGTGAATGAAACTTGGAAGGGCTCAAGTGTTATTCGGCCAGAAGAACTCGGCTTATAGGCGTATCGGTTTAAGCGTAACACACGAACCCATACTGCTGTAGCTGTCCTCCGTGCTCTATATAACACTAAGGGCAGCAGTCAGGTTGAATCGGAATGTGAGACACCCACATTAAAATCTGTCACCAGCACAACGGAGTGGCATCGGGGAGCGCGAGAAGCATGCCTGCATGTGCAAGCTTGTCCCTCTACACGCCTCTGCCGCCCCCCTTTTGTTGGAACACGCAATCACGGGAGATTGGTGATGTGCGGGGGCTTAGAAGGGGAAGACACCTACCAAAACGTCGCTTTGGAAACTGTTCAAGGTGAAACAGCTTCAGGGCAAAGTTACTTCCAGACTACGACTTCCGCCTATACGCGTACTAGGCACAGCGTGCCCATTCGATAAGGGCTGTGTGTCGCATACAAAGAGACCCTTGAACACTTTCGAGTAACGCTTTCGGGTGTTTTTTTTTCTTGCCTCGTAGTACTGGGTGAGCTGCATTCATCCCCTGCAGAAAGCCGCTGTTCGCGATTTCTTGTCGTCAGATCCATGTTCCAGCTTCAAGTTTGCTTTTGATGCAAGCGTTTTTTAATGTTTCTATAAACTGCGTCTCCTGTAGAACTGAAGAGGAGGTGGCCAATAGTAGCCTCTTCGCTTGAATGACATCATTAGAGCGGCAACAACGGACAGCACAGAAAGTGAAAAAAACTTTTCCATCACCTCAAGAAAGTTTAAAGAAGCGCGAACACTATCCGACATCAAACGTGTGTCAAACCCATCGCTAAACGTCTGTCCAGCATTCACTGAAAGCGCGTCCAATCGATAGTCAAACCTTCGAAACCCAAATTGCAAATGAAGAACGATCCCACGCGACAATTTTTGGCGCACCATGTAAGCATTTCTACGAACAATCTAGATGTCGATACGAGGTTTATTAGATACAGGTGCATTTCAGATGCGACTGCATCTCATTCACTCGCCTTGTCCCTCCATACGGCGTTGTTGTTGTCCGTCCACACCCCTCCCCCATTCTCCTCGCCGCGCGAGGTGCGCTCTCTGCCGCTCACCCCCTCTCCTCTCCGATAGCGAACACTCTCTCGCGAGGGTCATTGGATTGGATTCGATTGGATTGTCTTGGCTTGGCTTGGTTTGTCTTGTCTTGTCTTGGCTTGGCTTGGCTTGGCTTGGCTTGGATTGGATTGGATTTGGATTGGATTTGGGTTGGATTGGATTAAAGTGGATTGTGTTGGATTGTGTTGCGTCATAGCCGCGGCAGGGGGCTCACGGCACGTTTCACGCGATGGGAGAATCAACCTAACGGAAACAACTACTGAACCCCCTATGCGACACATCTGCACAGAGGTTCCCGCGAGGAAAGGTGGGAGTAATTTTTGTATTCCTTCTTCATGATCGATGGGTGTATGGTCTTATCTAGAGCCGTTCCTTTCGCGAGGTATTTAACTAACCGTTTTGACACAATGAAATCCCGAATTCACGCGCGCGCCATCTGCCTGGAGATCTGATTAGAGCTTTTCGGTCGATGAAATGGTCTATGGGGAAATGCATTAGTTTTCTGACAGAACGCCATCTGTACCAACGAGAAAGCTTTTTCTTTAAAAACATATGATACGGTTTTGGAATTATATAATGAACCTACAGCAGTCATATTTGGCTGGGCTGATGGGAACTGGATGCGCTTATTGACTGCGTTATGAAATCAATTATGCCAAATAGGCCATGTCGTTGTTGTTTTGACTCCATTCAGAGGTAGAATATTCTAGCCGGACAACCACCAAGGCAGGCAGATAACACACTCTCCGTCACTCGCTGACATCTCTGAATAAAAGTAGAGGACGAGAATGATAAAACAATACAACCAGCATCCACAATAAACTGCATTTATTAGCGTCTAACCGGAAGGTCAATTGGTGCGCATGCCCTCAAACCAGTTAAATAAATGCTACACCCTACTAAACAAAATGTAAAGAGATGGAAAACAACTATACAACCCACGTTCTCTGGTATCACGTTATCATCGTAACTTCATGCTCCAGACGTCGGGGAATTCTCCGGCCGTTTTTTTTTCTTTTTCTAAGGTTCTTTTGTTACAACTCGGGGCCAAAGTGGCATAAACGTGAGCACACGTTACGTTCCACGCATCCCGCCGGTTCGAGTGGCTTCCCATTCGCGTCACCAAGCTTTGTAATTAGGCTTAGCAACTGCACGCGCACCGTTTTTTTTCCTATTCTTGAATTGTTGGTACGCACTTGTTCTACGCCTCGACGACAATTTCTCTCTGAAGGAGCGTCGAATTTTGTTTCCGCCGCTGGAACTCTAACCTGATGTCGCTGTAACAACAAGCCAATCAGTGAGCGTAAACTCACTTACGCTGGGCCTCACGATTTTACTGCATCCGTGGGCCTCACCACTTGGGCCTCACTACGTTGGGCCTCATCATTTTACTGAATCAGGTAGTTAAGGAAGAAAATAACTTCACCGAGCATCACATCAAGCATAAAGTTGCCCTAAGCGTTTAGACCACGACTTTCCAGCGTTCGCCCTAGAACAATTAAGTCTTTCAATCCTTGGGTACTTAAAGCCTCCGACTACATTCGGGCGACGCCGCGGGCCAATTCCGTCAGTTCCCGGTATGTGCCAAGAACAGGTAATCATGGTTGACATTGCCAGACCTTCGTGTAGACGTTGTACGACCGTTTCTCGGTCTGCTTCAAGAGCTTGTGATTGCGAAACCTGACGTGTAGCCGTTGTGGGGTGGCAAAGCAGTGATGTCAGGAAAGACGACGCAGCGCCTCTAGTTCACTCATATGTGTTGGAGAGCTGATAAACTTGGGAGAGTGGGTTAAATCTGAAACCATGTTGAGATCATTGCACTTTCTTAGAACACATACAGTTTAATATCAAAAGGAGGGTTATATATTTACAAAAAAAAGTGTTCATACAATGCGTATTTTATTGTTTAACAGTATACATATTCGCTCTAAGATATAGTGGGCCCACTGAATAGGTTTGCTGCGGTAAAACAGTAAGTTAAAGGCGAATATCAGTCTTCCTAGCTCTCAGCAAAATATGTGAGGCAGATTATATCTTACGTTTCCATTAGGCGGTTTACTCACTCAGTCACTCATCATTATCACTCACTCACTCACTCACTCAGTGAGTACATCATTTACTTTCACACTCAGAGCCTCTCACTGATCACTCACTTACTCAGTCACTCATTTCTCACACTCTCCGTCTCACTGAATTTTTGACACACTCTCTCGCTCACCCATCACTTATTCACCCAACTCAATGACTTTTTCACCCACTTTCTCACTCACACAAATCACTTACTCACCCATCCAACTCCCTCTCTTACTCACTCACTATACCATTCGTGTAAACTCTCGGTGACTGATTCACTCACTCGCCCAACTCACTCACTCACTTTTTCACTCTCTCTCACTCGCACTCATAGTTTCAACCGCACCCTCAGTCACTCACCCATACGATTTATTCAACTTCCAAGCTTACCTACTCACTCACTCGCTCGCTGACTCTCTCACTCATTATCTCAATCACTCACTCTCTCACAAACTCTTTCACTCACTCACTTACTCACTCAATTGCACACTTTCAGTGCAAATCTATGCTATCTTCTTGCCGCAGTGAACAGGCCATGACACAGTGTTGTCAGTATTTGTGGAGGTAGTTGTGATCACTGGTGAGCATCAGAATGATCGCCACTGCCTTCTATGACGAGCACGCCCCACCTTCTCTCCGCCACTTTTCCTTCCCTTAGCGGAGAACAGGTGGCATTGCGTTGCCCCCACTCAGGCTAGGGTGTCGTGCTTCCTAATGTCAAAAGAGGATATGAATTCAGCCAGTGACGTCTGGGATGACGGTCCCGTAATTTCCCGACTGAAACGTACCGATTCTGTGATAAAACGACGGCTATTTTTGCTGAACCATACGTAAAATAGTTTTGTATATCATTCTCATCTCTCCACCCGAGTGGTTCTATATTTCAGCGCCGCCCGAGCCTACCACACTGAATATTCAGTAGTGTGTTTATTCAAGTGAGCATCCCCAAATGCGAAGAAATTTCAAATCATAGGAGAACTACGAAAACGAATTAACTTCAGATTAGAATTTTCACATTAAAAACAATGGTGTGTGCTGAGAGGTTCTTCTTTTTTATGATAGCCATGAGAGAGTGCAAACTGCACGCACGAAAAATGTCGTGATTGCATCTAGCACGTTTCTCTATTCCACTAACGGTGTCGAAATTACCAAACTGACTTGTTGCTTGTAATTGAAAGCTCCCTTAGGAATCGTTACGCGCTCCACAGTTTAATCGTGTCGTTTCATAACTATCAGGAAAGCTGTCCTTGCAATTTGCACAGCCGGAAAGAGAAAAAGCGAAATCGAAATAAAAAAGAAGGAGGTTTGTGTTCGAAACAACCAACCTTCTATCCGCTGTCCATTTTACGCTTCCCTATCTCTCTCTCTCTGTCTCTGTCGTCGAGACTGAAACCAGAAAACCAGTTTCGACGTATCATGGGGCACGGAACGCACTGAAAAAAGTCGTTTTCTTTCTTTCGTCGCCAAGCCCATTCCGCTATCTCTTCCCAATTACACCACGTTCGCGCAGATAGAGAAAAAAATTGGACACGGAAACTTGGACCCTTATATTGCCTGATTCAATCTCGTTCGGAACACGAACAACGTATTCCCTACCACATCGTTGAGGCACCAGTTAAAACAAAAACTAGAACACATGCTTCATTTTAGCGAAGGAAAATGGAGCCAACCGCATCCTAAAATCCAAGCTGCGTTGCGGCAGAAATCGCGCACGTTCCGGCATAATTTCTCCGGTGTCATTTTTAACAGCGGAGCTGTTACTTCCGCCAAATAGCGTTACCAGAAAACTCCGGCCAGCCATGCGCACGGAGGAGTGCTCCTCGTGAGGAGCGCCCGGCCACGTTCAGGCATGATCGAGAGCTTGCAGAACATGAGGAGCTCGCAAAACAATACCAAGGAAAAAAATTGGCCCCAATCTACGCTGTGGGGATGGTTGGAAAGCAAAGACTTAAATGACACCCACAACACTTGTCCATGCGACGTCACTTTAATTCACAGACGTGGCTCTAAAACAACAGTAAAACTAGAGAATCTGCAGCCGTTACGCGGAATTCGCGAGAGCGGCTCTCCGAACGCCGCTGTAGAGCGCAGACGCCGAGTTCGCGCCACAGATGCCGAGCTCGCGAAGCCGGTTGCCGCATGCTTAAGCGCGTGCTAAAATGGTCCATTTTGCAAGATATATGAAAGCCCGCGGACAAAACGATGTGGGCCCGCCTGTCATGGAGAACTTTCAGCCGCAAGTTCGGAAATCTGAGAGGTGCAACAGCAGCCTGTCTAACGAAAGGAGAGGGGCCGCCAGCTCTGCGGCTTCTCCAGTCTTGCAGCACTTGTGCCAGCTGCACCATTTTTCTTTGTTACTTCATTCCTAACAAGTTAATGGTTAATCTTGTTCTGTCGGTTTTAAACAATTTCGAATGACTGTGATCTTTTACCGTTTAGTCTGTTTTCATCGTCTGCTATTTTGATTTGAGTAAAATTCGCGCTCTCAAAGTAATGCTCAATAAGCAAGTTTTCTTAAAATTTATTCACATAAATTAAGGCCGCAAGAGGGCAGGGGGGGGGGGGCAGGCTGTCGTACTTTGCTTGTTATGGTAACACGTCCAAATAAAAGAAATTAACAATTAAGTGGTCTTCCGCAACTATAGTTCGCACCAGAATTCACAGTTTTATTATAGAAGTACAAAACACAGAAAAAAAATGGACGCTGTGATTTAAAAGAAAGACAGCTTTTAGAATAGCTCCAGTGCAAGTCTCGACGTAATTTAATTACTTTTTAGGGCTTTTCGCTTCAATGAAAGTTGCTATTGACTTAGTTGGTGTATACTTAACGGGGGGCTTAGAGAAAAAAGACGAGGACGATGGCAGACGATATGGGCGCTTTCCGGCCTTGTTTCATGTATCACAGCTTAGCGGGAATTAGTACAAGTTGAACTTGGACAAGTTGAACTGCTGTTGGCAGCATGCTGGTTTTGTCGTCTCCAAAAGGCATCGACTTAGACGTGAAGCTGCAGCGCCTTAGAAGGCTTTTTCTGCCGGCCCAACGCAAGAGCAAGCAAACAAAATTCCTTGAAGCTTTCAAAATTTTTACACCCCGCGCATGAAAATCAAGGGCCGCATCATGGAAGACAAAGGGTAAGCACAAAGTTGGAAAGGCTTCTGTAAATCGCCCGGTTCCCGCAAGGCTTTGTCCGGAATCTAGACAAATTCGCCACTAAGAGGCAACCATTCTCCTCTTCAATACTTTGGCGGTCGAGGAAAATCCATGAGAGGTGGAAGAAGCAGATGCCTTTTGTGTGGGGATCGCCAGTGAAGCCAGCACATTTAGCTCATCAGTGGCGAGCAACGTTCCGGCATCCCGGAACCAATGAATGGACGTCCCTATTTTAATGTGGAGGAACTGGAGGCAGTATTGGCTGCATGCCAGCGATCGTCACTAGCCGGACGTGACGCAGCCACGTATGGTGCTTTTAGTCACCTTGCCACGCACTCCCGGCACACCCTCGGGGTATATTTCTGTCGCTCAGAAATGAAAATCTCGCCGCTTCGTTCTCCATCTCAAGCGTGTAAACAGATAAAAAGACACCGGCGCGATGGCTCATTGGTCGATTGTACTTTTCGTAGTGTTGGAAAGGTGATACAAAATTGGCTGCGTATCTTCTCGTTTAGTTGCAAATATCGACGAAAGACCGTAGTACACTGGCTCCCCTGCCAAGTGAATGCCACCCTTCTTTTTCTCGTTCACCTCTCATGCTGTTCCTCTCCCGTCTCACTCTCCCCAAGATAAACACGCTAGAAGTTTGCTCAAGTCAGTTTAAATTTACCGCGTTCCACTGCTCCATGCCGGGGGCCTCGATACCAGCGCTGTCGTACGAAACATGTTGCCTTTCTCCACGTGCGTTTCAAGCGGAACGTGGAACCTATATAGTCGAACCTTTCGTAACTGTCGCCATTTGATTTCATAAAAGGCCGCCAGAAGCAATCGTGGTGCGGGCAGCGACGGAGAGAATGTTTTTTTTTTTCTGCAGTGGATGTAGTATTTCAATTGTTATCGCAAATGAAATCCACGATTTTTTTTTATAAAGGAACACTGCAAATATCACTTATGTATAGATTTTATGCCTCATATTTGCGTAATGTTTTGTTCTTGTTCAACAATGTTGACAAGTATGAACATTGATACCGCACTTAGACGTTTAGATTAGGCTTTAGGTATATTCACTTCAGTTTCACTTTGGTCGGGTGGCTGAATCGAGTCACAGACAGACAGACATACAGACGTACAGACAGACCGACAAACCAAAATTTCTGCGTTTAAGTAGCCTAAAAAAGACTATCGTTCTGCACGTTTGGAGGACTCCCTAGAGCACTGCAACATTTACTCTGATGTCGTAGCTGGTTTTCACTGTAGCCGTTCGTGCGCTGATTGTGTCATCGGCATTTGGGTCATTGAATTATGTGTAGCAGCTGAACAGCCTCAACCGCGTATGTTCTGCGTTGTTCCTAGATACTAAACGAACCTATCCATGACAACATAGGGCACAATGACATTTCTAAAGCCCGTCTGGTTGTAGAGCCGGGGTGCCACCATGGATCTAGATAATAGACGTGGAAAGCATTCTATGTAATGACTAAAGAGAGACCTACACAGTGCCACATACACACAAAACACAAGTTAGCCTGAATGGGAGTTTTTTGGCTGGAATACGTCTTTCAAACTCCTCCCGACAGGCGGCCTGCTCCTACGTGTGGTAGCATGATGGTGGAAAAACTGCCAGTTTTGTAAATAGCCGTTGTAAATAGGCGCATTTACCACGATTGTACCTCTTCACAAAACGCAGTATCTAGCTGTGAATACTGCGTTTGTCATAATGGGAGTTTTAAAAAAACTCCCACGCCACCTCCATCTCCTTCTCCTCCTCCTCCTTCACCCCTTCCTCCTCTACGCCTCCTTACAAAATGGCCGCCAGTTTATGTCGTGTGTCGTGTGAGCTCCAGCGTCCCCGAAAATGTATTGTTGATGTGAACTTGCGGCCACACGAATGAATGTGGAGTGCTCCCCGACAATCGAAGCTCGTTGCTAACATTGTGGAACCAGCCTACACTGACGTGCGACACACTGCAACGTCGCCTCCCTGTCACCGAGCTTCGAGCCGACGGAATACGCCAGCGAGCCGACGCGAGGCCTAAATGCAGTGATCGCTTAGTGTGGCTCGTTAAAAACAACGTGGTTGTGCTTCTGCGAGGTGGTTGAAGGTAAGATTTTCCCGTTTTTTATTGTACCCAACATTTTGGGATTCTTGTGCCCCTTATTGTGTCAAATAAACTCAGCGTGTTTCCCGCGTCACTGCACGGGTGATTCTCCGCAACTGGAGGTGAGCGCTGTGCGTGAAAGACGGCGCTATGCCCGGAACGTCATTGGGGAGGCCGAACGGTGTGAAAGCAATGCGTATTTGCGCGGGTGTCGAGCAGAGCACTCACTCATTCACACTCGCGAACAGAATGAAATCTGTCCGAACTCTGATTTTTGTTATGCTGTGTCTGTGGCTTGGCTTAGTGGCAGGCGAAGGTGAACTTGGCCGGTCAAACGTCTCAGGGCGGCCGCGTTTCTTGAGTTGTACGTGTGGTGCCAGCCGCGCCTGCTACGAGGAGGGTGACTGCCGCGTGCCGCCGGCGATTAATTGGTTTCACTGGAAAGGGAGAAGGTCGGGGTCCCGTGGAAGCTCTGCGTACGCTAAGCGCGTGTAACTATAACCACCAAACGCCATTCGAGGGAGCATTCTCTAGAGTCGACGGACGACTGCATATTTTATTTTAAAGCAAAGCTTTCTACCTCTACCCCCCAAGGGTTCTTTCGCGACCGTTGGTGTCACCAGAAAACTTCAGCCAACAAATAAAAGAATTTACTGACACCGCCCGGAATCGAACCTGGAACTAATATACTAACGAGGCGAGAGCCCGTCGTCTTACCGAATTAGCTACGAGCCCACGTTAACATGGGGAAGATAGGTGGTGCACTCACCAAGCACATCTACGGGTTTACCCCCTGCCTGCTCGCTGAATGCCACGTGAAAGCGTCACACGACCACTCACGCCCGTCTAGCGGCCCTGTGCGCACCTTGCTCATTTGCTAAGAGTTACAAAAATTAAAGAAAGCTCACACCAATCCTTAGAATCTCACTTTTAGTACGCCAATGTGCTAAAGCCTGTGGCCTCGAGTGTTCACGTAAAAAATCACAGCTCCTTGTAGTCCGCCCTCACGGCAAATCAAGGAATACATTCAAATACTCCTTGATGACCAGGCCATCACTCCAAACCCCAGCATCAAGATCCTGGGCCTACATTTCCAGGCCTACATCAAGAGTGACGTCTCCTTGCAGCGCCTCAAAAACAGCGTTAATCTAATCATACACATGATCAGGCGAGTTGCCACCAAGAAGCGAGGCCTAAAAGAATCCGGTACCTTTCGATTAATTGAAGCTTTTGTCCTATCGAGAGTTACTTACGACAAACCCCTATCTTCTTCTCGACGAGGAAGACATAGAGATGCTTTATATCATGATTAGAAAGGCGGTTGAGCAGGCGATTGGTCTTCTCATGAGTGCGTCCACACTGAGCCTGCTTAGCCCGGGCTCCACAACACGGTGGAAGAGCCGATAGAAGGCCATCTTTCTAACCAGAAGGTCCGACTCAGAATTACGGTGGGTAACCCCAGGCTTCACCAGATTTGCTGGGCAGCCCAGAATGTCACTCCGCTTGACGTACTCCCAGACTCTTGGCGACTAAAACTAAAGATGCTCCCTTTGCTTAGAAATATGAACCCCTCACATGACGAGGGTCAACGAAAAGCACGGGCTCAAGCGCTAAACACCACCCTCGGTGGTGCTCATGCAGTTATCTACACAGACTTCTCCAAACATCGAGGGCAGCAACACGCCATCATCGTGGCTACCTCCAGAACCAACCTCCTTGCGTGTACCTCGCTTAGGACCCAACAAATGACGGCAGCAGAAGTGGCAGCCATCACCTTGGCTCTCACTCAACCAGGGGTTCGGAGGGTAGTCACCGATTCCCAGCAAGCCTACTGGAAATGCCAGTCGGGTTGTGTGTCCTGACCTGCACTGTGCGTGGTAAAAAACACTCCCCAAACGGTTCCATTCAGCTCATCTGGACACCGCCTGACGCTTCGATGGAGGGCAACAAATACGCCTACCCAACAACCCAACAAGCCTGCGTTTTTACCTCCCGCGCTATGGAGCTGCACGAGGACAGTCACCCGCTTGTCACGTCCAGGGAGATAATACAGCATTATCGCCTTCTGAGACAGACCGTACCTTCGACTTACCCTGACCTTTCCAGAGAACAACGAACTATCCTACGGCTCATACAATCCGGACTCTTTCCCACAGCCTACGCGTCTTCACATAATGCATCCGAATCGCTACGACGCTGAATGTAAATTTTTCTCAGAAGTAGGAATACTCCGCCCCGTAATCGGGGTGTGCGACTTTAGCCCTGAGCACCCTCCTGTCTTTCCGTCAAGTACCCAACAAGAGCAATGGGAGATGCTGCTGTCCAGGCCCTCTCTACCTACCCAGCTTCAGCGGGTGGACAAAACACAGGCCACGCGGTCTGCATATGGGCCCCACAGAAGGAGGAATCACTCCCCAGGGCTGCACTCTGGGCCGTTCAGAAATCTGAACAGAAGTATTTCTTCCTCCTCCTTCTCAGCCGCAAGTCTCGTCGCCTCCGTCCGCGGCGCAGAGACGGAGAAGTCAGATCGTCTAACACCGGCTTGTAGCTTACTTTGATTTTATAAAAAAAAGTTTCCACTCTTGTGCTACACCAATACAACTCAACCAAACACCGTTCATGCATCATTCATTGATTTAACCTTGCCAAGAATATCTCTTTAAAGTAATAAATGGTGTGGTTAAGTACATTTCACTTCTCTCTTGTTTTACTATTTGTAGAGCGATGTGAGTGATTTTAAGTGACGTCGCATCAGTAATCGTTATGGGTACCGTTTACAGCTTTGCTTTCCAACCACATTCATGGGGTGGATTGGCGCGATTTTCTTTTCTGAAGGAGGGGGGGGGGGGCAGGCGCAGGTGTCCCACCGACTGAAATTTTCCCTTAACTTTGGGTGAGGGGACAGAGGGGCAGTGCGGGTGGTAAAACCTGAAGCTCGCTTCACGCAAGGAAAAGAGGGAAAGGAAGCATTTTGAGAAGTTGGTCGCCACAAAGGTCGCGCACCCTTTTGAACAGCAGAGCACTTCGTTTTGACGAACTAGTCAGCGCAGGTGTCTCGGACGGAAGTGCAAATTGGAGTAGCTTTGAATAAACATTCAGACATTACGGAAGGTTGGACACAAGAGTGACAAGTTCAGCGTCTTTACAGTGCCGTTTCGTTTTTTTTTTTTTTCAGGTCAGATGCCCAATATGCTTCTGTAATTGTTGCCGCAGATTTAAAGCGTTTTGCTATCCCTCTAATGCATGTGCTGCTGTGGCTTCTTAGGGAACATGCCAGGAGGTGCGGCAACGTCAGCGTTTGGGAGGCGGGTGCAAGCAAACAGCCCACCGATGACATGCTGACCTCATTGTTTGCAAATAGCTTAATTTTTTTTCGTTGAGGAGTGTTGTACTAGATAAAGGTCTTACCAAGATACCTTGTGTTCTCAATGTAGGTGTTTTGTTTATTCAGTGTTTTTATTGTCTTTTTAACGTGTTCACATGTTAACCGTATTTTTGTAATTTTATGCAATAAATTGACTGTGCAGAAAACAAACTTTTGACGTTTCGCCATTCAACGTTTAAAGCAGAAAAAGACTACAAATTACGTAATCCTGAAATGCGGCCAGTGCGCTCATTAAGATTTTCCAAATACAGTAATAAATTCCTCTGCAGCGCTTATATCATGCGCACAAAAACAAAAACAAAAAACAAACTCGAATGCAGGTCAACACTGCTGCCAACTCGCCCCCTGAAAACTCCCAGTTGGAGGAAACAATAAACTACCAATTGTACCCCTGGAAACTCCCATTGTAGTGGCAGTAAATTGAAACTCCCATATGCTACTGGAAAAACTGCGGAAATTATGGGAGTAAGGCGAAACTCCCATTGGAAGGAGTTTTGAAAACTCTGAATTGGTACTGAGTTATGCTACAAGCCATTTACTCCCATTCCGGCTTATTTGTGTTCTGTGTGTAATGAATTGCATCTTGGGTGTTCACTGAGCCCCAAATTATTCAAACTCGACCTAATAAGCCTTGGAAACTGCAATAGAAGAACGTTCATGTGCCGATGTATGCGGACAATTTGTACCTTTGCACAGATGGCCTTATTTGTCGACAAGTGTGCGTGTGACTGTGGAAGGCCACATGCATAAAATTCAATCTGTTTACAAAAGGTTTGAAACTATGTAGCAGCATGTTCGCAGTGCTTGCGTTTAGAGTAAGGGTATGCGGTCACGCAACCTCCGCAATAACGGGGAGAGCAACTTAAGTATGAAAATGACAAGTGTGTCGGCTTAGTTTGCTGTTACCCTTGTAGACTTCCTAAGGGCGGTTGTTAAGAATTGTGTCCACATAGAGCCCATTAGTTGCAAGCAGTGGGGAACGTTCGCTTCAACTATGCGAAGCACTTTTGGGGGGTTTTCTGCGGTATAGTGCGCTTGTGCTGTATGCTTCAAGCCAGGCTAATGTCCAGGCACTTCAGGGAGTACACGCGCAGGCTTTCCAGTCCAGTCCTGGCGTTCCATGGTGCAAGTTGACAGCAGCAATCATTGAGGTGTCTTAGAATCACCGTTTGGCTACTTAAGGGACATTTAAGCGCTGAACACGGACAGTTGGCATAAGTAAACTTTGGGCCTATTATCCGACAGTCAGCGGCCCCTGACCATTGGATGATCTCACCACGGGTGTACTGGGTAAGAGCACCCTACGCTGTTCCCGAAAGTAGTAGTTGAACACTTCATCGGCATGTTGTCCAAGTACGCTCCTGCGGTAAAACTTGCCTCCAGGTTCGGCGTATGAATACGTTGTGGGCGCCTGGATATTCCGGGCGTAAAAGAGAAATAAAATGTTTGAACATTGGCAGTATAAGAGCTAGCTAACCTTGGTTGGCCTTCGTGAGTTGTAAGTGGCCTCACCTATGTTATAACACCGGTTCTGCACGCACTGTTGTTATACAGCGAATGTTTTGGTCTACGGAATTCCATGTAGCCAGTCTCACCCCTTCTTCTGCCACAAAACGTACCACGTTTTATTGTGGGTTTTACACCTTTGAACAACGTTGATGCCCAAGGTGGACGCTCTTTTGCGATTCAATGGTTGCGCTTAAGTCGCTTCTTTAGTCCCTGCTACATGAAACTTACAAAAAGGTACTGACCGGAATTAGAGTACAATGCAAGCAAGCAGCCAAAGTAGGTAATAATCATTTCTTCCAGCGGCTTCCGACTCATTGTGACATTTTATTTATTTATTTTCAATACTGCCAGTCTCGGGCGAGACCATAGCAGGTGGGCATTCATACAATTTCAGCAGGAACAACAGCGATGGGCCTAACATTGGCCAACAAGCAAAAACAACAATAAACCGTACAATAAAAGTGTGGGCAACGGTGTGGCGAATTCTCGTTCAGTTTGGCACATGAAACATAACGTACACTGCTATGGTCTTTGCACCCTTGACGAAGAGACAGCACGGTCCGAATGGACTACACAATAATTCCCGAGTGCCCATTTCGACATGCTTTACGGGCATCTCCAGCGGACAAACTTTCCATTAGGTTTCGTACGACATAAGGCGACTCTTCTTTGCTGTCTTCGCTTTAAAGGTGGCTTAATGCTCCTACTTGATAGGAATGACGTGAACTGAGACGCGTGAATTTTCCAGCATGCCAGATATTGCATGGCACGTGGTATGCTAGTGCAAACATTTGTCACAGAAAAAGCAGCTATCGTCAACACGGTAGAGGATGGATTCTCAGTCGAGGCTCTCTGATAAGGACATCCTAGTCCCCAACATTCTCTGCAAGCAGCACACAAGGTGGTAAATACATCAAATGGCTTCGTGGAAGCGAATTACTTGCACAAATACAGTAGAACAAAGGCTCTAGTGACACTGAGAGGCTGAAGCGCTAGTGACACTGACGGTGACACGGGCTGACACTCACTTCATGGATGTTAGAGATCCCATAATTGACAGAATCACAGCAGTAGGCCCATCCTTCAGAAGTAGATCAATAGAAACGACATCCATGAAATCCGCTGATTAGACTAGCCTGACTTATCAGGAGCACGTAGCCTTCACTCTGGCCATGTCTGCGAATTGTTGCGCAGTAATAGCGGTCGATTATTCTATACGCTTGCCAAATTTTCAGCTAGGGTGCGGTATGTCAGACCCTTCGTGTAATTACAAAGCATTCGTCCGAAAGAGTGAAGATATAATTATTTCTGGGTCATCATGGACATACTGGGCGAGGGGGGGGATGTCGCACGCATGACCCCGAAATTATGTATACCCTGCGTTCGGCACAGCTGGTTGCCCTCGGGCCTGTTGATTCCAACACACCATAGTTCTGCCCAGCTGCAGTTCGCTGTCGCCGATGTTTTGTAAACTAATTGAAAAAGAAAACAAAACTCCAAAGAACTAAATATCACCAAGTGGTTCTACCTCTGTTGCAGCTCCACAATTTAGATTCAACTGAGTTAAACGACTTTCAATATTTTATTCATACCTTTTGATCAACATCTACAAAATCCAAAACATATTGTTACGAGGAAGGCGCAAGGGATACTGGTGTATTCGCAGGTATTTACACAAAATCAGTCCCAGTAGAAATAGTCACCAGTCCGGCAAGATGGCTGCAATACGAGCGAGAGACAAATCCTCGTCTTCCTCCTCGTTCCCTGTCAGCGATAGGCACATAGCCCCATGGTCTCTCAGGCGGCAGCCATAAGGTTTCACCACATCATTCTCGGAACACAACCCCCGGGACGAAAAGCACCGTCCCGGTGCTAGGTAGCAGGTAGAGGTGTGGGCGCGTGGTAGGGCTTGAGTCGTGTCACATGGACGATATCTGATGGACGGCCACTTGGTGAACCCGTTGGAAGTACTGGCGAAATCTCGTAGGTCACATCTGTTACCTGGCGCAAAACACGGTACGGACCGTTGTAGCACCACAGAAGTTTCTGGGACAGGCCCAAACGACGACTCGGTGACCACAACAAAACGAGTGTTCCAGGGGAATAGCTAACACTCCTGTGGCTGCGATCATACCGAATCTTGTGTGACGTTTGAGACGCTGAGAGTTTTGCACGAGCCACTTCGCGTGCGAGATGTGCCCGTGTGATTGCTTCGTTTGCGTGTTCCGTAGCAACCGGGCAGGGAGGAAGCAATGTGTCCATCGGTAATGTCGGCTCACGTCCGTAAAGAAGATAAAAGGGTGAAAATCCAGTCGTGTCATGCCGGGAAGAGTTGTAGGCAAATGTTACATACGGTAACGCATTGTCCCAGTCTCGATGGTCAGCTGACACGTACATCGAAAGCATGTCCGTGAGTGTTCGGTTAAGGCGTTCCGTAAGACCATTTGTTTGAGGATGGTAAGCGGTCGAAATCTTGTGGGCGGTAGAACAGGAACGAAGAATGTCGCTGACAACTCGGGACAGAAAGTACCGACCTCGGTCGGTAAGAAGCTGTCGAGGAGCGCCATGCTGGAGAATGACGTCACGGAGTAGAAAATCTGCAACGTCAGTCGCACAGCTTGTCGGAAGGGCACGGGTAATGGCAAAACGCGTGGTGTAGTCCGTTGCAACCGCAACCCATTTGTTGCCCGAGGTAGATTCAGGAAAGGGACCTAGTAAGTCCACGCCAACCCGATGGAACGGTTCATTGGGGACGTCTATCGGTTGTAGCAGCCCGGCTGGCGGCACAGGCGGGGTCTTGCGCCGTTGACAGGAGTCACATGCTTGGACGTAGCGGCGCACTGACTTGTACAGGCCAGGCCAGTAGAAGCGCCGGCGTGTGCGGTCATAGGTGCGAGTTAAACCAAGGTGACCAGCTGTGGGAACGTCATGGAGCTGCTGTAGTACCGACAACTGCATGTGCTCGGGAACAGCAAGGAGCAAGGCGGGACCATCAGAGCGAAAGTTCCGGCGGTACAGCACGCCATCCTGGAGTAAGAAGGCGTGAAGCGACGGGTCGGCATTTGCAGACTCAATCTGTTCAATTATGCGTCGCAATGAAGGGTCGCGGCGTTGCTCCTGCCCTATGTGCAGGAAATCAGATAAGGCCATGACACACGCGTCAGAATCAAATGTGCACGTATCAGGTGGGTCGACGGGGAGGCGGGAGAGACAGTCGGCATCTTGGTGTAGACGGCCAGACTTGTACGCGACGGAGAAGGTGTATTCTTGAAGGCTTAAAGCCCAGCGGCCCAGACGTCCTGTCGGATCCTTCAACGAGGAAAGCCAGCATAGTGCGTGGTGGTCCGTTACAACAGAGAAAGGTCGGCCGTAGAGGTAGGCGCGAAATTTGGCAACTGCCCATACCAAGGCGAGACACTCGCGCTCTGTGATCGAGTAATTTTGCTCGGATGATGACAGGAGACGACTCGCATATGCAATAACACGCTCGCGACCATGTTGTTTTTGTGCTAGAACGGCACCTATGCCGTGGCCACTGGCATCTGTCCGGACCTCCGTTTCTGCGGTTGGGTCGAAGTGCCCCAATATAGGGGATGCTGTAAGCAGAGAAACCAAGGTTGAGAATGCTTCCGCTTGATCGGGGCCCCAAGAAAAAGTCGCGTTTTTTCGGAGAAGCTCGGTGAGGGGACGGGCGATAGTGGCGAAGTCCGCTATAAAGCGGCGAAAGTATGAGCACAGGCCGACAAAGCTGCGCACATCTTTGGTTGACTGCGGCTTAGGAAAGTGCTGGACGGCGCGAATTTTCTCAGGATCAGGTCTGACTCCATTGGCGTCAACAAGGTGGCCAAGAATGGTTATTTCGCGGTGCGCAAAGCGACATTTCTTCGAGTTTAACTGAAGACCCGCCCGTCGGAACACGTCAAGTACGTCGGCAAGTCGATGAAGGTGAGTGTCGAAATCGGGGGAAAATACGACGACATCATCTAGGTAACAGAGGCATGTGGACCACTTTAAGCCATGTAATAGAGAGTCCATCATGCGTTCGAATGTGGCGGGCGCATTGCAGAGGCCGAACGGCATGACTTTGAATTGATAGAGGCCATCTGGTGTTACAAAGGCTGTCTTCTCTCGGTCAAGGTCGTCAATCGCAATCTGCCAGTATCCAGATCGGAGGTCGATGGAGGAGAAGTATTTGGCACCATGGAGACAATCAAGGGCATCATCTATACGAGGCAGAGGGTACACGTCTTTCTTGGTAATCTTGTTTAAGTGGCGGTAATCGACACAAAAACGCCAGCTGCCATCTTTCTTCTTTACTAAGACGACGGGGAAGCCCAAGGACTCGAAGAAGGCTCTACTATATCTCTGCTGAGCATGGTGTCCACTTCCTCCTGGATGATTTTACGCTCGGTGTGGGATACGCGGTAAGGCCTTCGGTGAATAGGGCTGGCATCGCCGGTGTTGATGCGATGCTTCACAGCGGTTGCCTTGCCGAGTGGACGGTTGTCAAGGTCAAAAATGTCTCGGTAAGAGTATAGAAGATTGAGGAGCACATCGGCGTGTGCGGGTGGTAGGTCGGTAGAAATCATCGCAGCGTAATGGTGGTCGGGTTTTGGAGTTCGTGATTCATCGTTGGAATGATCAAGGTTATCATCGACGGTCAGGGCGGCAACGTGGTAGTCTTCGAGAAGGGAAATCGTTGCGAGAGACATGCCCTCCGGTAGGAGCTGCGCAGAGGGGCCGAAGTTGATGAACGGTAGTTCAACGTGGTTGTCAGTTATAGTGACCAGGGTGTGAGGTAGCGCCACATTCCGCGTGAGGAGCACCTCAACAATGGGCGAAACCTCGTATACGCCGTCTGCAACAGGAGGGCTCGGCGTCAATGGGACATAAGCGGCAGTATACGGTAATAACCGGGTGTGGTCTGCGGATACGAACCGTGCCTTCTGCTGAATTTCGTCAATCGCGGCGTCGGAACACGGTAGCTCAAGATGGAGTAGGCCTTCGGAATAGTCAATTAGGGCAGAGTGGGCGGAAAGGAAATCAAGACCGAGTATAAGGTCATATGGGCATTGGTCCAACACTGTGAAAAGAACAACAGTTTGTTGGTCAGCGATGTTGACACGGGCAGCACATACTCCGGCAACCAAAGGCGTACCTCCGTCAGCGACACGCACAGCACAAGAAGGGGCAGGGGTCAGTACTTTACGAAGACGACGACGAAGGGCAGCACTCATAATAGAAATTTGCGCACCAGTGTCAATGAGGGCCTTGACGGGCATACCGTCTACCTGTACTTCCAGTAAGCTATGTTGAGCCGGTATCGTAAGAAGAGGATTTCGGTCAGGGGTCGAAAATGCAGCGTCACCTCCGGGAGCTGCATTTCTCAGTTTTCCGAGGAGGTGCGTCCGCCCGGAACCGGTGACTGGAAACGGCGAGGCTGCGGCGAGCGGGACTGGCGGCGCTGCGGAGATGGAGAACGGCTGAATCGGGGAGCGTGGACGGAAGTTTCGGCATACGGCGACGAATCGGGATTCATGAAGCGGCGAGGTCTGGCGTCGACGGGAGAAGAATCAACAGGGCGCGACGAAAACCAGCGGGACCGGCAGTAACGGGCCACATGACCGACCCGACGGCAGTTAAAGCAAATGGGCCTATCATCTGCTGTGCGCCATTCAGCGAGGTTTCTTGTCCGAGAGCGAGGAAAGCCAAAATCAGCCCGCGGTTCGGAGAAGGCGGAGTTGGGGCGGACATTGCGGCAATTCGCGGCGCAGGTGGTAGGAATGCCCATGGTCGCAATTTCTTGGCGCACGACGGCCTGAATGAGGGGCAGCATATGCATGCCGCTATCAGGCGCTTGGTTGGAAAGTGCCGGGGCCATTGCCTCCAGCTCCCGACGTACGACCTGAGTTATACTTGCAGTTCGGGTAGGACTAACCTCAGCTGCCGAAGCAGGGCGTGGGGTAAGGTCCTCACACGGCGAAGTCGCGGCAGTGTTGGGGAGGCGGGCGTACTGCGGTGCGATGCGGCGACTTTTTGCCTGCTCGAAGCGACGGCACTCTTTAATTATTGCGTCGACACTCGTGCAGTCCTTGCAGACAAGCAGGTGGAAAGCGTCGTCGGCGATGCCCTTCAACACATTCGCTACTTTGTCGTCTTCAGACATCTGGTTGTCGACCTTTTGACACAGTGCGAGCACGTCTTGAATGTACGCCACATACGATTCAGTAGACGTTTGCGCACGGGAGGCCAACTTGTTTTTGGCAGCAAGGCGGTTAGCTTCGGGCTGGCCGAAAATGGCGCGGAGCTTCTGCTTGAAGTCGTCCCAGCTTGTTACCGTGGCCTCATTGGTGTCGAACCAAGTCTCTGCTGCGCCCCTCAAAGAATAGGAGACGTTCGCCAGCATCAAAGTGTCGTCCCGGCGGTTGTGAGAACTAACTCGCTCATACCGTCGGAGCCAGTCTTCAACGTCGAGGCCATCTGTTCCATTGAACGTACCGGGTTCTCTTGGATGGGAAACGATGACGACCGGTGCCGTGCCAACCGGCGCTTGAGTCGATGACATGGTCTGTAGACCGATGTGGCGACCGCTACGCAGCTCCGTGTCGGGTGAATTTGACTGATAGGGATCAGACCGCAACCTCCACCATAAGATGTTACGAGGAAGGCGCAAGGGATACTGGTGTATTCGCAGGTATTTACACAAAATCAGTCCCAGTAGAAATAGTCACCAGTCCGGCAAGATGGCTGCAATACGAGCGAGAGACAAATCCTCGTCTTCCTCCTCGTTCCCTGTCAGCGATAGGCACATAGCCCCATGGTCTCTCAGGCGGCAGCCATAAGGTTTCACCACATCATTCTCGGAACAATATTAGTAGTATACTCCAAGGGATAAACTAGTTTTTGTGGTTAAGGTACGGAGAATGACTGATAAGAAAAGAGGCATAAGAATCACTAGAGGTGGTAAAGTTATCAGCTGCTTCAAGATCCCCCGGAAAACGTTCTTTTTCAGTCATGGTTCCGCCTTGGAAGTCGTACCGCGTAATACAGTGCAGACTAAACCTTCACTGCAGTCATGTTGGCTATTTAAAATGTTTGTCCGAAATCAAGTAGGGAGGGGTGGGGGCGGAGGTTATGCGCGAATGATTATCATGGGGGTACAGGGGCGGGGGAAAATTCCAGTGTAAAGGAAGCAGTAAAACAAGTCCCCGGGAGATGGCAGACTTCGACCGCCGAGCAGCTTTGAAAACAGTCACAACCAGGGGAGGGGCAGGAGGGAGAGGGGTGTGGAGTTGCGCTCAGGCAGCTGCACAATGTTTCCGTTGGCTGGGCTGTGTTGAGGAATACTTAATTTATGAATATTTTCCCGAGTTGACGAAGGAGAGGTAGGTCGGCAAAATTTCTTCTGTGGGTTCTTGACTTCATGCGATCACCTTGGTTCCCCCTGTGGCCCATAACTTGCGCGGCCGGGATTGATGTGGGCATGGAGCACTTCTCGGCCACAGAAGTTGAAAGAAAGAAGACAGTTCAAACAACAGTGACCACATACGCGTTATTAATGAGGAGTCATTAGGATGCATTAAAAGTGAGTACATTCTGTTCGCAGGAAAAAAAAAAAAGAGAGAGAGAGAGAGAGAGAGAGAGAGAGAATAAACTTGATGATTGGAAGCATGTCTGCATTTATTTGGAACCTTGTTAGTTTCGGTGCGGCTCAAGTCCCTGACCTTTGGTCTAGCCTGCATCATTTTTTTTAGTTTGCTTCAAGCCGCATGGAAGTGCGGAATTGTGGAATTCGTATATAAAGAGATGGACGCTTGGGTTACTCATTTGTTTTGTTTTTTCCTTTTCCCCGCTATGATTTCCACCTGTTTTCGACATCCTCAAATAATTTGCACGTGAAGGTACAGATGGTTTCTATGCATGATTATATGAACGGGAAACGAGAAAAGAATTGTCGAATGGGGAACGAGGGAGAGGGAGAGGTGAGAACCAATATATTGCCTTTGAACACCACCCGACGATGGATCGGGAAACAAGCTCTTCTCAGGGTGACTTTGTCAACAGATCGTTCAAAATTCCTTAGAACGGTCCACAGAGCATGCCCTAAATTAAAAAAAAGAGAGTTCACGAGAATCGCGCAAAATGTAGACCAATCACGCATAGAACGTAGCGCAATATTTCAGAGTCATAGCCGCAGAATACACGAGAGAACGCCATAAAAAAACTTCCCTTGTGTACGCAGCACAAAAACACGAAACAAAAATATACACATGGAGGGCGAAGAAAGGACACGCTCAGCCCCTCGCCACCCCATAACAAAGAAAGGAAGAGTTGAGGATGAGGGCGACCGCGCCCAATCCTGGTTTTAATCAAATGGCGACGGCTGTTTTTTTCCTTTGCTTTTATTACAGAAAACCTGTCGACTTCTTTCGTCTTCTTTTCTCATCTTTGCCTTTCCCGCCCTCCTTCGCTTCCTCACTACACATTATTGTGGGCTCCCCGGGACGGGAAGCCACCAGCGCTCACATTCCAAGCACGCATGAGCCCGCACGCACACACACGCACGAACACAAAGAAAGAAATAGGTGGCCTTCTTCCTGTCAGACGAGGCAAATCATTAGTACCGCTGTGTGCGTTCTGTGTCGACTAATCACGCGGTCGGAGAGCAGACGTCTGCAGCAGTTTGTGACCTGTTCCTTTCACATGCTTTACAAACTGGGCTGGCAGCATGCCTTGGAGCAAATAGTATTTGCAGCTTATGTTGTTCTGCATTACTGTGAAGACTTTCAACGGAATCCGAAACAACTCACCATTCCATAAGTGGTGAGGTGTTCCTAGTGTCTGCAGTGCCTACGTCTGCTGCAGGATACAAGATGCCATGTGCAACCTTGGATAAGGAATATTCTCACCTTCGAGTGGCGGTTATCGTTGTATGCTGGTCAGGTGACATTTACTGAATTTCGTTTCATTTAAACGCGTTAGCGGTATACACCTCTAAGACTTCGATTCTTCCTTTCATAAATCGTTTCTAAAATCCTAAATCTTTCCTATATCCTAAATGTAAAATCTTTCATATATCCTAAATACTGGGATCCTTTCCTTTCCTTTCGTGTGAGTCCTAAAAATATTATCATCATCTAGGGCCTCAAAAAATACCAACAAAATGGAATCGGCATTGCGTGCCGCCGATTTACGAATACAATGAGTCTGCCTCACCACACTGCACTGTAACTTTATGATATTTAGAGTTTAGAGAAGAAGACGTCTTGAAAAGAAGAAAACTTGCTCTGGGGTGGAACAGTTTCTACCGAAACCTGGTTGGGTAGGAATAGTTGCCCGTCGACTTTTAAAGGAGCATTTAGTTAATGAGCTTTTCGACCTAAAAAAATGATTAGTTCATTAGTTTTTTTAATTAAGAAAGTAGAAAAATGATATGGTAGAGTCCGTTGTTATTAAACCGAGATACTTCTATTTTCTGCCTATATACAACTTGTAAAAATCCCTTGAAGATCTTCACTTAATGGATAGGAAGCATTGTTCGTGTATTTGCAATATGTTCGGATTTCACGAGAGCTTCGGTATGTCAAAAAGGGAGGTGCACTACACGTTCCTAAATCAACTATTCAGCCTGATTTATAAGTAACGGCAATCAAAGAAAGCTATCAGTAATAGTGGCAGTCAAACACAAACGTTTGATCGAGACCGAAAGATAACCGAGCATAAGATAAAAAAAACAGAGAAGGACACAATTTTGAAACCTGATACAGGCTGGTTTTCCCGCTTTGCTTTCCACGTGACGGTGCTTTTTTTTTTCACTTTATCATCATTGCTTTAGTTGGTTATGTTGACTTCGCTGAGAGCTATTCAGAGCGCACCAACCTTCTATCTGCGAAAGACGACGGCTTTATGTGCCCCGTGAGTTCCCTGCAGGCAAGTCGCTCAAAGTGCTGTCGTTTTTTTCCCCGGTACTGGATGACCTAAAAAGATAAAGTTCTCAGTTTGGGCTTTCGTAAACAGTTCGTCTTTCCGCAGGAAATCACAGACGGCATTTTCAAGCAAGCATAAATATTTGCCTCTTTCTCTTATCTCGTTCATTAAAAATTCAGCCGCCATTTTGATGCAGTGTCGTTGAATTAGGGTCGTCCCTATTTTCTTCGAGCACTTTTGTTTAAGAAAACAGCATAAAATTCGCCTTGAGGCGGAACCCCGCCGTCGGCGTGACCGAGTGATGGTTTCAAGAATGCTGATGGGGAGGTTGATTGCGAGTGAGGGTGCCAAAAATTATTTATAGGAAATATAATATGGTAACCTTGGGTCGGAGATTCACACCCAGGGGCACAGAAACTGACCGGGAACAGTTCGCCAACGCCATGGCCGTTTTGGCTAAACACGCTTGAGGCTTTGGCTTAACAACATGGGTTAGAGACACGTAGTGAGGTGTACACCCAGTAACTGGAGACAGCTAATCACCAAAGTGGCAAAACACGTTAATGCTGACAGCGTATATTTCGGGCTTATAAAAGCGCGAAGGAAAATAACAAGAAGGAATAAGGAGGCAACGCAAATACAAAGAATGATGACGTTGGCAATAAAATGGCACGCTAAAATTAGACGCGACATATTTTGCTCGAATGACGAAGGCACTGTAGGAACAGAGGATGACGTAATCACGACAAACCTACTTTCAGACATGGAAGGAGCACAGCTTAAAAAAAAAACAGTAAGGCTTTCGCATTGGGACATTACGCAGTCTATTCAAAATTTTCAGGCTTTCCTCTGTCTCCGGTTTTACTACCGCGAAGATCTTGGTAAAGAACACGAGAGTCCCATTACGGTTAATGTTGAAGCTCACTTTAATAAGTTATATATTGAAACAAAATTGTATGTGATATGGCCAGGAGAAACACTCGTCAAATGCTGTGCGTTTTGTTTCATCTCTGCGCGGCATAAAATTATCTTCCCGCTGAGCTGTTCGCAACACAGAAAAAGGGATCAAAATTCTGCATGGCGACGCAAACCACCGAAGCAGGTTTATCGCTTGGTGTGACCAGTATTTCGTCCCGCTGTAATAGCACAGACCATCTAGCTATTGGTTCTGATGCATATGCCTAAATACACTGCTATACGTTCAGTCGCCCGATTAGCAGAAGGTTTACGTGAAGTACAACATGTTCGGAGCAGCTGGCAACTGTATTGCGGTATATCTCTACCTTTGCGTAATATACTCAACTATTTTTATTGACGTTCATTACAATCAATATCTGTGCAGGTTCCTTTTAACGTACTGCCTTTAAATTACCAGATTTCTGGTGGGAAAACGTTAGACTTATAAAAAAGTGTTTGCTGAGCCGACTGTGGTCAAGTTCGTGGGTACGCTCACAGAATCACTTAGAAGTCAGCTCGCGCAAGGATACGCAAGAAACTTTCTCCTTGTGGAAACTACCCAGGGAGAACGTGCCCATTTTATAAATCGCAATGGTCATCTGCTAACGCCCGCAGCACCGTGAGGCCTCGGAAGGGCTTCGTTTGCATCGTTAACGTCGTCACACTTCTCGCCCTCATTGATCATTGATTCCCTTTGTGCCAGGCGGCCAATATTGCCAACGCGAGCGGGTCGTGGTGCACGTCTTCCCTGCTAAAGTGGGTGCAGTGATTAGCGATGCATGGAGCTCAGACCCGCTAAGATCAAAACTCGTGAACGGTACGCTTTCACTCATAATAACGAGACTCTAGACTCAGGGGCTGCGCCATATTCTTTTGGGATTCCTACAGTTGTAGTGGTAACAGACAGCCGTAAACCCGTTATACTAATGCATACGTGACGACCGCCAGTAGTTCGCTTCGGGTAAAACACTTGGGAAACAGAAATCGCAGTTGGCATACGGCAGCAGTAATACTAAAAACAATCAAATCGGAAAGGACGGCGGTGTCACGCTGCCGCGTGCATGTTGATTTCGTGTACACAGGCACGCAAAGGTAAGGCAATGCCGCCATAGCTGCGGCAGTGCTGTTCCGCTTCTGACTCTTAAAGAGACACTTTTCGGCAATGGCAGGTGGAACTGGAACGTATTTCGAATGAAGGCAATTTGAAGAACGTTAATATTGCAAAAACGGAGCAATGATAATTTGCTGGGCCTAGCGGTTCTAGCCACGTTTCTAGCCACGTTTCTAGCCACGTTTTAGCCACGTTTTAGCCACGTTTCTAGCCACGTTTTACCTTTTTTAGATACGAAGCATCTCATGCTCGGGGCTGTGTCCCTCCCTCTCTCGTCGCCGTTGTCCGCCGTCCGCACTCTACTGCGCATGCGCGGCTCTTCAGGCCCGTCAGTGTTTGGGCTGACCTCAGAGCAGTCCACTATAAAAAGGAAAAGTTAGGCGGCGCCCCGTTTCGATTCCACGACTCTCTGGCCGCAACGGGAGGTACGTGGCGCTCTTCCGGCTGCGCTACAAACCGAGACGGGAGCATGTGCTACGATCACGCCTTATGTCCTTCACTCATTCAAAGTACGTCAAGAAGCTACTGATACAACGAAGGCACGCGAAGCTGAACGTCAACGGAAACGACGAACTGAAAACTAATGGGAACTTCAGTCGACCCCATGGCTGCTTCGGATACTACTCAGGGTTCCCTACGGGAAGATGCTGTAATTTTTCCTGCGTTCTTTCTCCCCATTTCTATTTGCTAAAGGTGGTGTAACTACCGCCTTTGGACGCCCATAGCGTGCAAGAACCATACCAGCTTGCCTTCCCAGGCCGCTTCATTACGACACGTGCAGAAAAATGCACACATGTGTTTGAGAGGTTGGAAATAAATAATGTGGGATATAGACTTATGTCCCTCCATGTCACGATAAATGTGGGAGAGGGGCCGCCAGTTCTGCTGTTTATCCAGCTTTACACCCCTTGTGCAAGCAGCGCAAATTTTTTTCCTTTTGCAGGACAAGGTCCTATATCATGGAGCCACTCGACCTACTTACACACCGTCGCTGGTGGAATCTGTAAGGACTTGTCAACGTCGCTCTTTCCTCTTTCAAAACACAGCACGAACGGATAACTTCATGTACAATCAGCTTTTTTACGTCCTCATGCTTTAAAATAGGTTTCGTATAGGTGTCATTAGGGGGGTAGGAGGTGGTCAGATCTTTTTCTTTAGAACTCAACACCCTTATTTGTAAATATTGCTGTACCGACACCCATTCTATAGAGAAAAGGAGACATGGACCGACAGAACACCTTCGGGTTTTTAACGTGTTAAAAAAGATGTGAAATATTTGTTCGGAGAAAATAATTGACCCCATATGCAGTAGAACCCCGATAATACGACTTTCAAGGGACTGCGAGCAAGCGTCGTATGACCGGGGTGTCGTACGCTCAGGGGGCGGGTTAATGCCGGCGTAACACATGGTGTCACACGACAGGTGGGCTAAGAACTTATGTAAACTACTATGTTTAGCGCGGTCTCACGTGATTTGCGAACTTTTAGCGGTTATCCCAAGTTAAAAAAAAAGAATCCCATATGTTGTGTCCCCTCCCATCCACGCCTTCTGAGCTAGCCCGCCAGCCATGCGCCGCGCGTGCCGTCCGGCGCTATTTATAGCCCGCCAGCCCTGCTCCTTGCGCGAGCGAGATAACGCTGATGTGGCCGAGCAAATTTAGAGGGGAAAAAGCGAGTGTGAAACTTCCCAGGCTAACAGAAACAAACGATGGTACAAGGCGGAGATGAAAAAAAAACGGCCTTCCAGAACAGGGTGGAGAAACCCTTTGAACGGTCCCGGGCTGTCGCTATTGGATCAAAGCGCTCAACACGTAGGTGTTTTCGATTGCCATGCGCCAAAACCCAGCAACGCTAAATAGATATAATCATCAAAACTTTGCGAGTAGACCGTGTTGCGGCGAAAATGATAGCGCGGTCTTGCTACAGTGACTTGCTGCAGCGGGCAGCGAGTGACCCAAAATGACGGCGCCAACATATACGTATCTCCACCCTTGGCGGTGGACGAATGTCCCTAGAAAAGAAAGGAGCGGAGTGACAACGCGGCCTTGAAAGGCACATAAGCACAGTAGAGATATAGGGAGAGAGAGCGTCGTGAAAGGAAGAGACTTCGATTGAGTGGGCAGGGAACGCGGGTGTTCGGTAATCGCCGTTAGGTTGCGTCGTATCTGCTTTCCAATTCGTTGGCGGCTTGATGGGAGCTTCGAATTCATGGTCCGCCTGCCACCTGAACTTCGAATTCTCGCGGTAGGCGCGTTGGCGTACTGCTGCTGCGTGGGGCCGGCTAAGGTTAACTCCCGCTCACGAGTACCCGCCTGCTTGCGTCTGTTCAGCAAGTGGTCTGGCCCGCATGCGGACCTTTGCAAATCAAGCAGCGTCAAACGGGGGTTCAGAACAAAAAATGGTTGGGACGAGGCGGCGAAGCGGTGTAAAAATGAGAAAAAGGCTGGTTTATCCGAACCAGGGTCCGTCGTATAAAGCGGACTGCGTGCACCCGAGTGTCGCATCATCGGGATTTTTAATGCATTGTTTCTATGGGGAGTTTGCCGAGACCGTGGTGATCCGTCGTAAGAAGCGGGTCTTCGTAAGCCAGGGGTACGTATCAGCGGGGTTTCCCTGGTATATACTGTGGGAATCGCGGAGAACGGTGAACCGCTATCCTGAGCCGGTGAACGCTTCGAGGAGAGACGCGTTGCGCTGAAACCGGTCCGGCGCTCCCCTGGTTCGTCTTCCCCCGGAAAGATGGCACCACCAGTGCGGGCGAAGCACAAGAGCGCTGGCTGCGCGAACGTTGGCGCAGAATACGGGAAGGGTCTTATCCACGGTCTGATCGGAGGTGCGGTCTGGGTGACTTCGGTGGAGCAGCGCGGCGGCGGCGGACCATGTATCTCAGGTGGGGACTGTAGTTGTCGTGCGTCGTGAGTGCGTACCTCCCGTGTGCGATCACGACAAGGATGGCGTGATTCGTGAACGCCGTGGATCTTTGTGCTCGCATGCCTTGGGTCTTCCCACATAAACGCCTGTGCTTCGCCACTGCTGCAGACTGTGTTCTCGTATCGGCGAACCTCGCTGGGCTGTCCAAGGAGCGGGGGCACACGTTATTGACACGCCCAGAGCAAGCGTGGAGGCCTACGCCGGAGTACTGGCTAGATCGCCCTCAAGAACCCCGCGTAATTCACAAAACATGTATATTGCATGGTAAGCTGTCCTTCTTATGTGGCTGGGGAAACTCAGCTGGAAGACCTTTTGAACTAGTGGTACCGTGAATGCTGTCCCACGGTAAGTGATCCCGACTGCGGGCAGCTCATCCCTCCTACCTATATGCTCCTTTCCTCCCCTCTCGCCACTACCATAATAGATTTTTGTTCAATTCAGTTCCATTTCGTGTTCTCATTGCTTGAGCGCGTTTTTTCAGGATGGCGCGTGACTCAGTGACACAGTTTTCATCCCGTTGTCTTGTTTTAAGTGCAGAGCACTCTAGCGTTATGGAACGACTGAACACCTTTGTTTTTTTTGTAGTGTGTTGAAAAAATGCAAAATGGCTGTAAGTTGTAAATTACCTGAGCCCATATGTATACAGTTTCATTAATAGTAAGCCGTCCTTCTTCCGTGGCTGGTGTAACAGAGCTGTAAGACTTCTTAAACTTGTCGTAGCTCGTTCGCTGTCACGATGTCTAGCGACCGCTGGAATCAGGCGGCGCAGCCAGATAACGGACACAAGTAGAGCCCCACGCCGTAAGTGTGACGGCGTAACACAGAAAGCTTCGAAAAATAAGTGGTTTATATAGTTAAAGTGTTCAAAATTCGACAACTGCTCGCACTTGTCATACATCTCCCCGTTGTTTAGCGTACAGAAAACTACAGGTACATTTGAGGCAAAATCTGTGTATTAACCGGCAGATCCCATGTTCATTTAATTGAGAACGCCCGTTGGGTTGGTTTTTACGATAGTACGCAAAAAAAGCGGCCGCGGAAGGCACGCGTTCAAAACTGCGCATTCGCATGACATTGTGACAGCCAGCTACGACAAGGGGAGACTCCGAAATGCTTTCCAATTAAAAAAAAAAAACAGAACTTCCACTCGTAGTGTTCCAGGCAGGGGGCGCGTGACCATTGGGAAGGCGGGAAATTTGAATTGCATTGGACAAATCTCCGTTCAATTCATAAAAAGACGAGCAAAACATGGAGGGGAAGAGCGTTATGGGTGGTAGCAGTGAGCGCACAATGGTTCCACACGCGATTATGGCGAATCGCTGCTCTGCACTTCCGACAGCTTTCGAGTTGAGTGGTACGTAAGTAATTTGTTTTTCTGTCGTAAAAACCGCAGCAGCGTGTCTTTAGTAATAAGAATAATTCTGTATTTCGCGTTCATTTTTTTTCACAGCAAGGCCACGAAGCGCACGATCCAAAACACAATTGATAGGAGCGCAGCCTATACGTTGGCAGAAAAAGAAAACAACACTGTGCGATTTGCAATAGATCATTTTCTTGCATTAACGATCATTTTGCTTCCCTAGCAGCCCTCACGCAATTTCCCTCTCTTTCAACTCGCATAATGAATACTGTGAAAGTTGCCTAAATGAATTCAATACAACCGCACTGACATAACCCTCGCAGGAACTTTCGGGACGGCGCGCTGCCTTTTCGGTAACCATATGAATCTCGAAGAAGCCCTGTAAAAAATAAAAAGAAATTTTGGTTGAAGTCTAAAGAATGGTATAAAACGTAAATTCAAGCAGGCAAAAACTTTGGGGGGGTCTAACGCAAGCTCATGTCTATATGTGAAGACTGGTGAGTGGGAAAGGTAGTGCTAGAACTGTGCAGTCACCAGACATTCCTTTTTGAAAGAGCAGTGGCCGTAGTCATAAGCGCACCGGAGGCCACAGATTTCGATGTCAACTTTCGAACACTTGCCGCCAAATGGAGAAGACGCACTCCGTGCCCGAATAACAGCTGCACGTCTTGCGTACTGTATGCGGAAGAATTACCTAGTGTATGGGGCGCTGCATAGTGGAGAGCTTTGGATTATATGCACCATCTGGTGATCTTTAACGTTAGCTGAAACATAACGTGATCCGCAATGCATCCACGACATAAACAAAACATTACTCAAGTATAAGCTGTTTAAAAAATGTCTTTCTACTTTACTCTTAAAATTTATGACTGAGTTCCTTTCGGGGTTTTAGTGATCATTCTTTCGAATGTATTTTTTAGGCGACAGCCTTATTTGCGAAACGCCGGCGTCGTTGTTGTGGTAGTTGTTGTCCGGTATGAAAAATGATCTCCGCTGCCGAGAGTAAATGAAAACACATTCGAGTTAGTATAGGAATTGAACCTGGGAACCCAGGACATTACGTCTGGGCGACCTCCGCACAATAGCCGGCGGTGAATTCAAGGTTATACCAGTGCGGACCGCGTGATAGGCGAACTTGAAAGCATGTGAGTAGAACAAGAGCACAACATCCGCGCAGAACTCTGATTATGGTGAAACTGTGGCGTCTGCCCATGGAAGTTGTCTCTGATGAAGGATTTTGCGTGCAAAGACAAAAGAACGAAAGCCAAGAAAATTACGTAAAAAGGGTGCATCAAAATAAACTTAGCGAAGTGATACGCGCCAAAAGACGAAAAAAGTGAAGGGACTGAGGTACGATGTAACTGTAAAGAATTCGTCAATAAGCATTGCCGGCTATCGCCTTCAAAGTGCACAAGCCGACTTAAATGCCCTAGTAACTTTTTCCTTCGGTGTCCTGTATTCTCGCTGTTTTGTTCTCCTGGCGTGTTTTCTTCTGTGCGGGTAATCCAAGAAATTAGTTTCATGCCAGTGGTGTAACAACGCTTATATTATGTTGGTTCCTACGCCTGAAATTTATCCCAGCGCAAAGAGCTTCCAGCTCAGCGCTCGGGTGAACGATTCTTACTTATAGACACCTACTTCTGGCGTCACATTGCATTTAAAACAAAGCGCCAGGGAACACAAAAAGGAAACCTAAAGCCCCCCAAAAAAAACCTCTAAAGTCTCAAGCGCTCGTTCCGAAGTCCTCCAATTTTATGCAAGCCTCGCACATCTGCAGGCGAATATTCGACGAGGAAAGTTTGACATTTGATCCAGCTTTCCTGTCGATAAACAGCCATTCGTCTTATCCCCCTCCCGTCTCTTTCCTCACATGGAAGTGAGGGCCGCAGTCCGAAAAAGAAGTCGCAGAAAGAGGAGATATAAGGAACCTAAATCCAGCGTGAAAGATGGCCTGCAATCAATGGACTCGAAGAATAAAACCGTGAGGCCGGCCATAAAGGGGTCGTCCATAAGCCCTGACCATGCAGAGCTCGGCTTTCCGGGAGGAAAAACAAGCAAACTCCTCGGTCAGTTCCAGGCGACACCAAAAATGTGGCAATGAAGAGGGACCGGGCAGACAGGGGAGAAATAAAAAAGAAGTTTGGGGACCCAAGACGAGAGGGACGGACCCAGAGATAGGGGAGGGAACAATGCGACCTCACGCCTACACAGGAAACGGAAATAATGAACAGCCCCGGGACATCTGGGAGCAACTGCCGGCTGCAGATAAGGCCGCGTATACACCGGAGAAGCTTGAGAAGAAGCAGAAAAGAAGTCGTGTTGGCTCTGTGAAACTGAGATTGAATGGAACTTGAATTAGGAAAGCAAATGGCCGAATAATGTCAGGTGGATTCACGGAGTGCTTTTCATCTTTTTGTTTTTTTAACAAAGAGAAGAATGGGCATAGTGAGAGAATAGTCTCGCTATGCCATGCCGTTTGTTCGTAAGAACATAAAGCAAGCGGCTGAACAAGCGCCTGAACTTGGAATGTAAGTAAACGCACTCATATACGCCGGCAGCAAAACACGGCCAGTCTTACTGGCGGTATTCGCAAGACGCGCTCACAACGTGGCTGTCCGTAAAAGGACGGTATGTCACCTGATTTCAGTTCGCACACATTCATTTTTCTGGATCACAGCATGCACGTTTCAATGATAACCGTAAACATTGGGATGACACCGACTGTATTCTTTGAATTGATAACTGCACACCGAGAGTCTGTTTTTCCTTTCTAGTAATTACCAAGTCTCGTCCGGCCACCTTCAATACAAAAGAGTTTCCTGAATAAAGAAAACCAAACGGCTAGCTTTGCTAACGTAGAAATGCCTGGGGCCGTTTGCAACAGAGGATACTGCGGTTACAGAAGATCTCGATATTCTGTAAGATCTTGAAAACCAATCTCCGTCAGATACTCCGAAACGCGTAGGCGTGCTCAGTGGCGGGGTAAGATATAAACTGGCAATTTCCGGATCCCACCTCTGATGAAATCTCTGAAAGGTAATGCTAAGGTAGCCACGAGCTTATGCAAATGGGGGTGGCGAAAAACTTCGCTGCGTAGGGGTTGCTGTTATTGCGGCAAATTTAATGATCGTATAAAACATTTTTAACCTTCCTGCAGCAAACAGCAGTAGAGAAAAAGAATTGGAGGTATAAACAACTAACATATGCTACGAAACTGTCGTGTGTACAGCTTTGTAGAAATATGATGGAACGGAAGCACCTGCAGATTGCGTTTTCACAATTGCAACTTAAACATCGCAAATTCTTAGATCGGTTATGGAAGCAACACAGGATCTATTTTCATAAAACTGACTCATAGATGGCACTCAACAAAACAGCGTTCGACAAACTGGATTTGAAAAAAAACGGCGTTTGATGAAGCGGGCATCTTTTCGATAAAGCGATGTTCGGTATTGAAGCGATTGAAGCGATTGCATCAAGGCCTATTTGATTAGAAACGGTTTTCCGAAAACCAAAGCGAAAGAAAATAAAAACAACGTATTAAGTGTGATAAACGGTTTAGTGGAAGTGAGGGGGTCTATAGGAGACGTAATTTGAACATTGCATTTCTTTAAATAGAATACTTGAGCGTAGTGTCGAAGCCAGAGTTCTACAGATTCATGTTTCGAATGAGCCCAGGGTATTGAAAGTTTAAAGTATAGGCTATTTTGCTGGGCGTAATAACTTTTTCTCTAAACTTCCCATTGGTGTCAGATGTTAAAACATGACTGCTGGAGAAGTGTGTGCGTGTCTTGGGGAGTTGGCTGCTGTGTAAAAAAGCCGAGCCTGTTGAACACCTCTGTCTGAACTTTTGGGATGGGGTGTTTTTGTAGGACGCTCTCCATAAATTGAGGTGATGTTTTTAGGTTTTATTCCGGACATTCAGCTATTGAGAAAGAGCTCAAAACAACAATATTATTCTTTTTCTCTCACACTGGTGGGAAGTATTAACGCTAATTAAAGGTAAGAAACTGGTCGTTTACTGAATAGGATGACGGCTGTATAAAGCGAGGTTGATTATGAGTGATATGAGACGAGCTCTAAAAATCTGCCTTAAAAACGCGCTTAATCGCAATGACGGGCTCATCATCGAAGAAGTGTGGTGGGTGTAGTGACATGTGTTGTCTTTTTAGTTCTGGGAAGTGTTTGTGTGGTGTTGTGTCGGGTGCCTTACCACGTATGAGGTTATGAATTACGGATAGGCCCCCTTCGTACCCGCTACATAGGGGTCTTAAAGAGCATGTGAGCAGATGCGAGTGTGTAACATGCGTGCGGCCAATTCATAATCTGGCTAAGGCGACTTCCGTGTATCTGTTGTGCACGCAATGTGGTGTAGTCAAAAGTGGGGTTTTATTACATGTATCTTGTCTGTTTGTTGATTGCAGTCTGCTTCGGATGTTTTAAGAAGGTGTTGTCTAATGTGTGGTTGGGGGTCAGTGTAGGGTGCTGTTGTTATGTCGACTGTGTTCTGACTGCAGCCGCAGCGGCCCTTTCACCCGCCACCTTGTTGCCAGTAAACAGAGCAATGTGTGTAGATTGTATACTTAGGAATTAGATATGGAGGGATGTGTCGTACAATGACTGGAATGAATAACGTTAGGTCCATCAGAAGCACAATACACCCAGTAGAAGTTCTCGAAGCATCCCGGTAAAATTTGGCAGGTTGATAATTATACTCCACAGACAAGTAGTGATGCAAAAGCGCAAACTGTGGTGCTCTGTTCTTAACAAGATTCAGAAAATAAACGTAACACTAAGCAGACTGAAGTTGCCATAGTGGTCAAATGTTAGTAAAAAATGATGTGTACACATCTAAAAACAAAATGGAAAGACCAGAACCTTACTCTCTCGCCCTCAGTGAGGAGGGAAACCAAACAGACGGAACATTTGAAAAGAGCTAGGTTGAGGATGTAGATTTAAGGACAGGTTTAACATAATGGTTATTTGATGATGACAGGTTAAAAGAATATAAAAAATCTATCTACTTTCATTGATGTTCCAGGCACAATTTCTTGCATTCAACGTGCAGATTCTGGACCAGGCTAGTAAGGAAAACATTCGACGCACAACGAAGACGTAAGTGGTGCACTGGATCAGGCATCTTTATTGCTGTTTTTGTGGCCAACAAATACACGATTCTGCCGTAGTTTAACTGAGATCAGACCAAGACGGCAAAGACCGGCAGAAGGAGGTCTTTGTCAGCACGACAGGGGGTGAAGGGAGAAGGCCTTCATAATGTTTTGTTTTTAGGCATTTATGTTTCAGTTCGATGTGTGGTAGGAATCGAGTTTTTTATGAAATAGGACACCCAAGAACTTTACAGGAATTGATACGCGGTTAAGGTTAAGGGTCCACAAGAATGGCGCTTGCGGGAGAACCCAATGCAATAACGTTTTCCTAGGTTCAGCTTAAAACCATTGGTGTACACCCAACCACAAGTTTGTTTACACTAAGCTGTAATTAGCTTTCGAAGATTGACAGGCTAACGAATTTAAACGATATTTGAACGTCGTCTACATTCATAGAACTGAAAACGGTTGCTGGCAGTGCCTTTCGGTGGTAGATCATCTGCTCTATAAACAATGTGCAGCTTAAAACTCCACTTCGGGTACACCATTTTCCTGCCCATATATCCTAGACAGGGATGAAGCAACCCATTCTGTCGAGAACTGTGAAAAAGGATTTACCGCTGTATCCGTATGGTGTACAGTTCCTGACGGCTGAGAACGATAATTTAGTTTCTTAAGGCGTTTTCATTTTGGTTTTCCATGGAAATAGGAAGTGTCGAATGACGGTCCGTTCCGTTATTTGGACGTTGATGGAAGGCATGCGAGGCAACAATTTTGTTAGTGTCCATCGCATCCTCGAGATGGGGTAGTGTCCACTATGCATGCTCGAGTAGATACATGAAGTCGAGAAAGGGCAGTGTGTGCCTCATTTTTACGGATGCGACAGTGGCTTCGGAAAAACAGTCTTCTGATCTTATGTACCATGATTTGTGAGGGAAGTTTTAGCTTACCCGTTTTTGACGCTGCGCTCCTCTCCCGGTGGCTCGCTGACCACGCCCGTCGACAGGAAAATATTTGCGTCACCGGCCATACTGTGCCCAGTGTGTAAACCAAAGCATAATCCAAAAGCAACTGTGAAAATTGATATTTTGGTCGCTCAAAAAAACCAAATAAAGCGTCTATTGCGTTATTTCCCCGTTTTTATATAATTTGGTCGCTAACACAATATAGTGGCCCTATTAGATTTAAAAGAAGCCGTTCAACATTCGAATAGCCAAGACTATCTTTCTGGGATCTGCATCGAAGTATGCTCGCGCTTCGGCCGATCTTATTCGCTTTTGTTCCAAACTTCCCTTAGGTGTTTGACATCTTTGCTTATTCGGAAGCACTTTCGCGGTTTTGTTGTTCCTGTTTAGACTGAAGAAACGAAGTTCGCAGTAGAGCGCTCGTCTTGCTGGCGCAGCAATGTTGGAATGCCCGTGGAATCGTAAGCTGCCGCAACGGTCCGCTCAGCCAGCCCGGCGACTGAAGCAGACCACCACAGGATGGAGCCCTGCTCAGGGACTGCAGCTCGTGGCCACGCGCGTCACGCATATGCAATGGCGTCACCACTGGCTATTGGAGAGCAGCGGACCATCAAAAACGATCAGCTAAAACTCAATTATCTGACACCAGCAATATGGAATAAAAAGCTGTTGTGGCTGAGCGGATACGGCATTGTGCTACCGAGCCCAAGGACACATGTTCTATCGGGGACTCAGTGGCCGCTTTTAAGAGGGAGGGTGAACTGAAAGACACCTGTGTGGAAAGATTTCGGCACATCCTCAGATGTCACAATTAATCCGCAGTCTCTCACTGTGGTGCGCCTTAAATCCCAGTCGTTTATTCGGTGCAACAAACTCCGAACATTTGAATTTGTTAACCGCACTTGACCATTGACGTTCCCACTTTTCCCTTCCAATTGGAACTCTGTGCAATCGTTAGTTTTCCGAAGACACCGCAAACGTGTTTACAACCATTTGAAATTGCAGCATCTTTTCTGTAAAACCGCGAATTGATGACACGCTTGAAAATGTACTGGCACGAGACGCGCAGCCTGACCGAAACTCTCTGAAAATTAGAATTGTCTGCCAGATTTACGTGTTTGAGGGCAGCCGGCAAACCTTAAACGCGGTATGCTTTGTACCTATATATAGGCTCAAAACACCCTCTAGTAATTTTTTGTTGAGTGGAACTTTTCCACTACATTGGACAATCTTCCAGTACATAAACTCTGACATTTACCCAATTTGGACGCGGCAGAATTATATTTTATTCCGGCACCATCTTCCAATCGACGCACTACAAACTATGTCCGTTCCTAACCCGTAACATGAACCACAGTTGCATATTTGAACACTCGAAGACATGTAGTTCTTTTAGGGAGCTGGAAAACATTCTGCGCAATCCTTACGAGAATAACGATAACCTATCGCAGAAACACGAAATTCGGTAATTCTATCAAAAGCCCTCTTAAAGCAGTACTCTGCGACGTTCACTGCGCAAATATAGTCCTTGCCCATTACCCCTCTTTCATATTTTACCTCAGTGCTTAACTTGGTTCTACCGCTGCCCGGAAGGCTTGAGCTTCAAGGTTTTCAACGCTTCTGGTCCCAGAATAGCTTCGCTGAAAACCCAGGCGGCCCGTGCTTGGGAGGGTACATAACATACGTTTACAGCGGTGCTTATGCACTCCTCTACTGAAGCATTTTCACTTCTTTTAAATTGGCACGGTAATGCGGCTTGAAATAAGAGTTACTTTTTTGTCTTTTGCAGGGACTGGGAGAGAGTGCAGCCCGTAGGGACTGAAAAAGGGGGCTTTATTGGTTTAAAGGTACGAAAAAAAGTGTGTGTTGTTCCAACGCCAATGTTTTATCAATAATATATGAATGGATGGGTTGGCGTCACTAGGGAAACACCAACGTCAATCAGCCGAGCGTTATCTGCAGGAAGGTTATAATTGGAGCGCAGTTAATTCTAGGTAACCTGACTTGCAGGCGTTTCTTTATGCGAGATTCTTGCTCATTGGAAAACCATTGCCAATCGCTAACAAATGTGTCCCGTCCATCTAGCTTAAATGGCTTGTTTTTACGAACGTTGACGCTCTGCATGCTGTTAAAGTAAATCCTGTTTTTTCTACGGATCCCGTGGTTCTGCTTCTCTTCAAGTTCTCTGCTATTTAAAAAGCAGAGAGAAAATGCTTTCTCAACGCGGAATAGAAATACAAACAGTTGTGAAGCCGTTATTTTCTTCGGAAGTGGACAATGGAACCAGACATTTTGTTTTCTGTTTTAACCAGCTCCTCTCGAGGAAGAGGGCGTTTGTAAACAAAAAAAAAAACACCAAAATCCTATCGCCCAGGGGGCTGATAACGACACACTCCACTTGTTATCTCGACGGAAGAGCAACTTCACAGGAAATTGAAAGTGACAGACTTAAATGAACAAAGCGTGCTATGAAGGCCCTTGAAGTTCGGTTATTACATGGAGCTTTGGGCGTCGCTTACGCTTTGTCCGAGGCATTTTGAAAGCCAGAAAAGATATCTCTTCAAAAGTGCCATAAGATCAAGCCGAGGACCGAGGTTGGAAGGTTTGAAGACAGGTCATTCAATTTCGGATGGGAAGTTAGGCGCTATAAAGGGCCCACCCAACCAGCTCGGCTCCTTTATTAAATCCGCCGATATGACACCATTGTACCAGGACAAAGCGGTAAGCGCTGCATGCAGCGAAGTCATTGCGTTTTAGCTCAGAATTCAAAGCTTTAGTGTTATAAAATGCGGCCGAGGAACACGTGTGATTTTTGCCGGGGCAGTTGTCTTCAGCCCTCAAGCCCTTCGCCATAAATTTTCGTTGAGTGTTGAGCCATGTAAATCTACGCGAGGAAAAGAAAGCAGTCGAATATTAGAAAAAGCTATCATCAGTGCGGCTAAACAGGCACGAAAAAAGGTGAAACTATCAGTGGGCGCTCAAGACCTAGGTCTGCCCGCAGTGTGTTGACTGTGTGTTGTAATCGTTCTATATTTAGCAGATGGCGATGTGGCTTAGCGGCTAACCTATTTTGATGAAGAGGGGAATATGCCATCTTCCATCCCGCTGTGCAGACCTGATAACGAAACCAGCCACATCACTGGAGTATACATGCTGGAGAGGAAGTTCAAGAAAAGAATGAGCACAGTGCTACGACACCAAAGCAACCAGAGTGACAGAAGGAGACTACGAGGAAATACCAGATTTCATCTGAAGTTGTAGGTTGATGCCATTCTAATTAACCAACAGACCGTTTAGATAGCACCAAGGCTTGGTCATATAGACGTGTCAACCCTTGATCATCGCGTGAAGATCCAAGTTTAACGTACAACCAATTTACTGCCGTTGCTAAACTACAAACTTGGGCAAAGTTAATTTGGGTTGCTTGAAACGAACTCCTGCATAAACGATGCTTACCAAGGTTAAATAAATTGCAGTTGTGGTATGTGCGTCTATAACTTTCGGATCTCTACTATATAGCACCATAAAGATAGTCCAGTCTCGACGTGCTATTTAAGAAAAAAAGTATAGACAATAAGAGAGCATAATGAATTCTGCTTCAAATCAAGCTCTAAAAATTTAGTAAAATGGTGTGAATTAATGTCCAGTGGAGTTTTGTGATAGCGAAAATATAAATAATCTGAATGCACAGGTAGCAGACTTAGATAAAATTTGCACTCTATGCAACTATGCCGTAAGAGTGGTTTAGTGAAGAAAGGGTACCGGGAAGAGACAGAGAGAATAAATATTTTATTTGTCGAGCAAAGGCTGATGAGTGGGCCTCGTCCCGTGGAAGGCATCCCTAGTCCGGGATGCCTAAGATACTCTTCAGCATTGCAGAAGCATGTAGACACAAGTTTTTTTAGAAACAGTGAAATATAAATATTTTTCTGTTTTTAGAAAGTACAGCCTAATAGCCCGATAAGACAGACATAGAACTGGTACACAGTAGAGGCATCTCCCTTATGAGTGGTCATCGAAGACTAAAATTTGCTCACAAAGCGCCTTTACTCAAGCCAAAGTGTAAGTGAAGACGCTTAATAAATTGTATGTTGCTATTTCATCTACCCAGTCCCGGAAAGATAATAAATTTCTCGTCATCATTTAGGTGCTTCGCGGGACGGTCATTAAGGCGTGCCATAAAAAGAATTCAATGGCAAGAAAATCTGCAAACACCAATAAATAAAGCCAGTGGAGAAGAATTTCACAAAAACATTTGTCGAGCAAATGTAGAACTTTCCAAAAAGAGCATTAGTAAGGCGGAATTCACACAACCGAAAAACCATCTTTCTGGCCCTCGGAGCCCGCTCACGTGACCAGTTTTTGGTTCCGTCCCTCGGGTGGGAAGGCCGACGAATGCTCCGGGAGAAAAAAATGCCTCCGCATGTTTTCGCTCGACCACGGCGGCCCGTCGCGGGGAATGGAACCAGTTTTTGGCCCCGCGGCCACGCGGTTTTACTTGGTACCAGGTGCGAGGGCGGCTGTTAAAGCACAGCTTTAGTACTTTTGCCAAGCAATTTCGTCGAGAATGCGCAATGGACCTTTTGATTGGAGACACACCCTCGGCGACACGCCCCTCGAAGCGCATCACGTGATTCGCTGGGGCCTCTGTTTGCGCCTGCGGGTGCCGACAGCGGTCGCCACCGCCGCTGCGGCCGAGGCAGCCAACAACCCCCGCAGCCTCGCACGCATGTGGCGCTGGGTCGTTTCTGGCAACGTGACTCGTCTCGCGCACTGCGAAGAGGAACGCCGCGTTCGCAGGGCCTACGTCTGTGAGAGTTGCACGTAAGCGAATGGCTTTGAGCCGTGGTCGGCAATGCAGCTAAATCAATGGTTAACCAAGCGAAACCAAGACTCAACCAGACTAAGTCAACCTCCAAGGCTAGCGGAGTTAAGCCGCAGCCATTTTTTCGACGCGGCGTGGTCGACACGCGTAGATGTGACAACTGCGGGAGCCGGAGAAGCGTCCCATTGGGTTTGGGGGCGCTGTGGGTGACCGAGAGCGAGGGTGCCTGGATGCGTTCCTCTCGAGAGCCGCCTGACTTCCTCCGCGCTGTAGCCCGCTAGTCGCTCCACACATACGGATGCGCCCCGACGCCGGACCATCCGTTGACGCTGCGTTGATGTCACATAACCGTCCGCCTCCGCGGGTGTCCTTGTCCGTCGTGTGAATCCTGCTTAACCAGTGGCGCAAACACTTTGAAGACGACATTTTAAATGCATAGCATTTTAGTAACTCACAATGTCACGCGGCGTTCGGCCTAGTCCGCAGCCAGGCCACTACACTATAAAAGAAACAACAGTTTCCGGCGCCCGGATTCGAACCCATGACGGCGCGGGCGGAACGGCAAGTGCCGGGCGCACTACCGATTGAGCCACGCAACCAACACGGATTTCGATGCACCGATAGCGCCTTATATCCTTCACTCATTTATGGTTTGTTTCGAAAGCGCCATAAGTTGTCACGCGCCTCCGCAAGATGGCGACACAGGTTCCGCGATCGAGACTATGATCGAGAGACCCGCCATAAGTTGTCACGCGCCTCCGCAAGATGGCGACACAGGTCCCGCGATCGAGACTATGATCGAGAGACCAGCAGCGCTGGTCGCGTCTCGTGCTGCCGGGACGCCCCGCTGTAGCCCACCGCAAATTTGATGACGTGCAGCGTGTAACAAGAAAACCAACAACCAATACGTAATCCATACGACTTGCCGGCGCACCCCCTCGGAAATGCTGTGCATTTGATCGTGCCCCTCGCGAGGGGGATGTTTAGTTAACTGCTCCGATTAGTATTTTCTTTTTTTTTAAGTTGCCATCGAAAAGCGTTCATTGCTGCAACTGAAGAAAAACCGGCCAACAGCCGCTACATGGCCTCAGTGACGTAATTCGGGCCGTCGAAGAACGTCAAAACCGAGAAAGAGAGAAAAATTTTTATTACAACTCGGCCACAGTCATGTTTCAGGAATCAAGCTATTACAAGTTAGGACCCGCGTCACGAGCTACAGAAACATAAACAATGCTCAACGTCGCTTGAGGTGAATTTTACTACAGCTAATACAAGTTATCGGTCACTTTACTTCGTCTTTTACACAAGGTCTGGCTAGGAAACTACTGCTCAGACACGGATAACGCGTGTTCAGTCTTTGCTCTTGTTTATCTTCTTTCCTACAGAATTTCACTTTGCTCAAAGAGAAAAAAGTCTTCATCACAAGAAAGCAATCACGATGAGGTCTTACACAGCGGTATTTTATAAGACGCCAGGATGTTAAAGGGGCCCTAAATAGGTTTCTGAAGGTCGCGATTTCAATCGCGCAATCGCTAGAGTACCCCTTCACGACAATGTATACCAAAAATTACACCTCTGCGTAAAGCAGGGGCTGCGCAAACACGCAACAAAGATGCTTTCGTTCTTCCTTGCTCACCTACCGCTTCCTTGCCGCCACACTTGCGCGCTCTGACGTGCAACAGAGCCGTTGTGACGCACCCGTGTGACGCACGAAGCTCTCAACAGTACGGCTGCGCTATTGGTGGGCCCCGTTAAGTGCTGTAGCCAGTCAGCGTTCCCGGCTCTGGGAGAAACGCGGTTGCGCGCAGCGCTCCTGCACCGGCGGCACGGCGTATTCGTCCTGCACGGGTGGCATGGACCGTCGCCATCCGTTACACGAGCGTAGCTGAGTTTGTAGTCGTTTACAAGGTATTAATAACGCTGAAAAACACGGAAAATCTCTGCGGGCACAAACGGCCGCTACACGCGCAACCGCGGCAAGCATCTGCCTGCTCGGTCGGCAAGCAGCCCACTGTGCGGTGTACACACGATAACGCATACACCGCAGCAGCTAAAACTTGTCACCGCCCGCGAGTACGGGGCTATTGCTGAAAATCAGTTTGCAAATACGCGAAAGGGGGTGATAGTGCAGTGAAAGATTGCGCGGGGGGTCGTCGTCGTCGCGGCCTCGCAAAGCAGTGTCTGGATGACGGCGGCGAGGCTAAGCCTTTTCACCGACCTCGGTGGGACGAGTTCACCGCGAAACGCTAACGCTAGCGAGCCGCAAGCGAGCCGCTATAGTCGTCGGTGGCAATCTTCAATTATTGTCGTTAGCGAGCATGTTCAGTTAGGAAGCCCACTATCTTGCCTTCAAACGCTCGTTTGCGCTCGTTTCCTCCGACGCGAGCACGGCCGCCGCGAGGAGCCGTTCGATGCGGGCCCGCCACCGACCGACCCCGCTGAGCGGTAGTAGGCGGAGCTTGGCCGTCGTCTGCTACAAGCGTGACGTACCGCCGAGCGGAGCCAATGGCTGCGCGCTTCTCGACGCAACCCTGTTTCTCTAGGTGTCACCGATCAGGTCTTGCGCCTGGTCGGTGGCGTCTCCGCTTCCACAGTGCTTTGGAGGAGCGGTTAAAGAGGGAATGCGCCAGGCCTTGTTGCGGGCCCTTTTTAATGAACGATAGCTCGGCTAATACTGGACGCTTTTAAATCATTTTTGCGACAGGATGTTCTTTGGATAGTACTCCAATGATTGCGCACGTAAAATCTCAACCTTTGGAACCCTGTTTAGGGCCCCTTTAAAGTGTTTCGTTTTTTTTTTGTGTTAGCAGCGGAGCTGTTGAAATTTTGCTTTGTGTGTCCGTCACGGCAAAAAACCTCGAAGCCCAAACAAACGAATGTGGTTAGCAAGGTCCCTGGAATTGACCCCAGCGCGTAGTGTCTTTCGTATTTCGCTCGTTTTCGCGAACCACAACCATCTTTACTGGAACTATGGGAGTCTGAGCGGCCGATTCAATGACTGGCACAAAGGTATGTCCATCATACCCACCTTTTGCTTTAAGAAACCCGGGTGTCATACAATGCACCATATTTGCAGTTGATGATGCATATACTTCTTTTGGGGTACAAGAGACGTAATTGGAGATGCGAGGCTACAGATATTTGTGGACGTTGACCGGACAGAAATTCTGGTGCTTCAATAAAATAGGCGAGCCAGACTCGGGATCAGAACAATTACGGTATGTTATTGGAAAGGAAATGCTTTCGATAAGTGACAATAATTTACTCGGTGGATTATAAAGTCGGTCAGTTGTAGGTTCGGTGGGTTAGTCGGTCCGTTCGTTGGTTGTTCAATCAATAAAAAATCAATCAATCAGTCAATCCCTCCCTCAATCAATCAATCAATCAATCAATCAATCAATCAATCAATCAATCAATATAAAATCAATCAATAAACCAATAAATCAATCAATCAATCAAAGAATCAATCAAAAATAAATCAATCAATAAACCAATCATAAATCAGTCAATCAATCAACCTACCAACCAACCAACCAAAATCCGACCAAGCAATCAATCAGTCAATCAATAACCATGTGCCCGCATTGGATTTTTAACTTGTACTTGAATCATTCATTTTTATGTTTATCCCAGTACTGAGTAATTACTGAAAGAATCGAGCGACCCCGGTGGGGTTTTGGTGAAGCCACAGCGAAGGTACCCACGAGGATGCGGTTCAGTTCACATTGCACGCTGCCGGATTGGTGGTTTTGTCCGACTACAACTCCAGCAAAGACAAGTTGCGCTGGACTTTCGTGCTCGTAAAGAAAAGGAAAGGGTCAACGTCATCACAGTCATGCACCTCCACTACTTTCGTCCACCACAGTAGCGGACGCAAACAATCCGGTGTTTCACCTTTTTTTTTCAAACTATAAAAATCATTATCGAGTGCAGTCATTATATTAATATACTGCAACAAGTTATAAACTTCTGTCTTATTGGGGCTTTCAAAAATTTGATACGCGCCTTTAGTCAAGTACCAACGCTCAACCACAAGAAAAACATCCGTTATAATGAGAGAGAAAGTGAGTGAGAGTTTTATTTGATGTTTTGCACCTTAGAATGCGGTTTTGGCTGCTGGTTTGTGCCGGTCAGCTACGCCGGCAGCTCTGGTGAGCAAGGAGGTCTGGACCTTGCCGTCTTAGCGTGAGAGTGCCTCCTCCTACTGGATTAAGAACTTGCGAGTGGGGAAAGGGTACGTCGCAGCTATTTCTTATTGAGTGCCCCGAAGTTCATGAGAAAGTTTTTTGAAGTAGGTGCGTTTCTGTTTAATCACTGCGATGACCTACAAAACACGCCGGACAACTACTACCACAACGGCTACGACGGTTTTTTCGAAAAATGGGACACTTAACAACGTTTATTTAAATACATGTGTGGCTACAGGTCTATACGCGTAAATTAGGTAACATAGGATGAAGAAAGAAAATTGGTTCTTTGGTAGCCCCCATACATTTATTCCACTGAAATCACACCCGGCGCTCTGAGCGTTCCAACGAAAGTTCAATCTAGCTGGAGACAGCCCGTGCTGCACGACCATTATTCCTCCCCTTACACGGACCACCTCTTAGTACCTCTTATTAGGCGCTCCCGCTTATCCAAACGCATAATAAATAAATTCGAGGAAATTAAACGCAGAAACAAACGTGAAACTTTGCATAACTATGATTTTGAATGTTTTAAACTTCAAAGTTTTAAAGTGCTACGCGGCACCCAGCAGCTAGGAAGAACTTCTCTGGACTAATCATACTTGTACAAGATTGTATGCAAATCGTGCCGGCAGAACATTCCGGCAATTGGACAGGAGACGAAAAAACAATGCGATTATGCCCAGGTTTCCCTAAATGACTGCAATTAGGATTTGGAGTGCTCAAAGCGGCAAGCCGCTGATACGGAATGGTTGTGGCTGCTTTACAGACCCAGAGAAAAACAACCCTCACGAAAGCAAACCAAAGTCAAGGAGGAATGTGATTGCCTCCACAGGGACTGGCGCTGAGCAAAAGTAGGTTTAGGTAGAATTGCGGCCATTAAAGCTGCAGTAATTATCCAAAGAGGTGCGCACAAATCGGGGTACTTAGTAAGACGGGTGCGTCGCCTTCTCCCGATTTCTTGGTTCGTAGTCGCCATTTTTCATTTCGATTCCTTTCTGCGGACCACACCTTTGCGAGCTTGGCGCGGTGAGTCTTCATTCCTAAATATAGCAGGAGTCTTTTCTTGGTGCGTTCACAGAGAAGCAACGAACGACAGAGCAAAGCTAACGGGACCGACAGGAGGAGCGCTTGAGTGAACACATATTTATTAGCTACCAAGCATCTCATGGTCGGGGCTATGTCCCTCCCTTGTCGTTGTCGTTGTTGCGCCGTCCACACCCCCACTGCGCATGCTCGGCTTGCTGAACGCCCGGTGGTGTCCTATCTTCTATGGCTCCTGGAGCGACAGTGTTGCCGGTGTCTTCCTGGGCCGGCACGAACGAGCACGTTTCACGCGCTTTCGACGTTTCATCGTCGTCGGCAGCGGCGTGCGTCGCCGAGTATCACGGGGCCAGGATTACAAGCAGCCCACAACCATCCGGGGAACGTGCATCGACCTCATCTTCAGCAACTTTAGGGTTCATCCACTACAACAGCACTTGATTTTACAGTTACAGACCATAGGGCGGTCATAATCAAAGCAGAATGCCAACCACAGCGCGACTTCACCTACGTTGAACACGATGATGATGATGCTTAAAGGAAGACAAACTCATACTACGTACAACGTCTCTCTCTCTCTCTCTCTCTCTCTCTCTCTCTCTCTCTCTCTCTCTCTCTTTAATGCCTCTCCACTCTAACATTCCCGCCCCCCTCCTATAAAATTACACCATCTTCCCGTAGGGAAACCCTGAGTAGTATGCGAAACAGCCATGGGGTGAACGAAATTTCCCATTTCGTAGTTCCGGTAGGTGAAAAGTGTGGTAGTTACCATGGAAACCAAACGTTAAATATAACGGTAGGTACGTCCACCAACCTCACGGAAACGGCGAACTGAAAACTAAGGGGCGCTTGAATCGACCCCATGCCTGCTTCGCATACTACTCACGGTTCCCGTACGGGAAGATGGTGTCCTTTTTTTACTCATATTCGTTGTGGACGGAAACATTATCTTCTTCCACTTCCGGCATCATAAAATTGCTATTAAAATAAGGAAGCCCGAATCTACGCTATCATCACGCAATTGTCTCACTAGGGCTACTGCAACTTTGATAAATGAGCATCTTGTAAATGACTGAAATTGAAATGAAGTCGGTAGTGAAGTCGGCGGGTAATACCAAACACGAAAAGACAAGGAAGTGTCTTACCCGTCTGATGCAGCACCAGTGGAGTATCAACAGTCGTGAACAAGGCCGCGTTTATGCTTCGGCAAGTGACACTTCAAGTACCATCATGCAGTCTCCCGATAACCCGCGATTTTCATCTATGTTTTTGGGAGCTTCTTCTCATAGCGATACAATCATGATGTGTCTGTCAAGCACAACGGGGAAAGAACTATTTGGGTTCTTTTTGACGTCAGTACGGCAGTGGTCGTGCTGAAATAGACCACTAGGTTGGGTCCGTATTTCTTTTTCTTCAGGGAGTGCTGAAAAAAAGGTGAGGTTGCTTGGTAGTAAGGCCTCGGCCTCGACTCAACAGATACTGGCTGAGTTCACGAGCTCAAATATCATTTTAAAGAAAACATTTCCTACGTTCCTCCAACGGTTTCGTGGAGGATGCGCAAGTTCACCTTTTGACCGGAGACACCTCCCCGACGGCACACCCCTCGATGCGCATCGCGTAATTCGGCGGGCCCGCTGTCGGCGCTCCACACAAGGCCCCGTTTTCGGGTAGTTCTGCTCACGTAGCGGCGGCTACCATGACGGGAGCGGCCGCTCAGCCGATCTGCAGCCGGCCAAACCCGCAGCCTCCCACGCATGCGCCGCTGGGTCGTCTCGGGCTATGTGCCTCGGCTTGCGCCGTGTTCGCCGGGAAAGGGGAACGCCGCATTCGCCCAGAATGAAAGCGAGGCTGCGCCTCCTTCGTGAGCGGTGCACGGGACCGAACGGCTTTGAGCCGTGGTCGGCAGTACAGCTACATCAAAAGTTAACCAAATAAAACCAAGACTCAACCAGACTCAACCGCGAAGCGCTGTCCTTAAAGCAGAGGAGGCGGAAGTGCATTTCACTGCAGCTTCAACAGGGCGGCATCCGGATGGCAACATGGTGGTTTTTATGGGAAAGCATCTAAGCCTGCTATAGCGGCAAGGGAAGAGGTCACGTGATATCATTATGCAGCGGCCTGTGCAGGGAGGGGAGCTAGGACTCGGCGGGGCTGTGGTGTTTTCTCGGCGCACAAGCATTTGTGTCCACGTGAAGGGTCTGCCCGGTCAACATATATGGGCGGGACTGTCAAGCTAAATGTTGAGGCCATGGCACGTGTGTGTAAATGCCTCAGCGATCGCGTGGCGCTGCAAGTGTTAGTAACCGTTTCGGCGCTTTGGGGAAAGGAGTGTGTCCGTGCTCAGGCACCACCTAGAAAACACCCGCTCAACATTCTGCCTTAATTTTTTAAGCGAAGCTTTGTATTGCCCCGCGAAAGGAAAACTGGTGCACATATGCACGCAGAAAACTCCTGCACAAACCGATGCGCATGTGCCAAAGAGTAGATTGGAGCGGTGTTAGAAGTAAGGGAGGGGGTGATTAAGAGTCTCTGTCGCAGCAGAGCGTGCCCGCAGCCAGATACTGCGTGACGCACAACGGGAACGATAACGGTGGTAGCTGCTGCGACGGTGGTGTGGGTTGAGCAGTGTCGACGTGACATTGGCCGCACCATAGAGGAAAGAAATCTCAGAAGGGGCCCTACTACCTACCGGCTAATTGGGTGGAGTGTGGAAGAAGTGACGTAATTTTTTTATGGCCATCGTAGGCCGAAGGCAACCGCGTCCTAGCAACGGCGCCGAATTCAGGCCCACCGAGGCACGACGTCACCTCGCGGCCCAGCCGGTAGCCAATAGTTAGCTGGCAAAGACAAAGAAGGCGACAGTGGAGCGAGCGACTGCACAGGAGGTACCGCTTGCGCGCAAAATGCCAGCAAAAAAGGGCGGCTGACCAATATGGCGGTTCTGGCTGCTGTAGTAGTGACGTCAGGGCCGCTCCTTAGCTTTTCTTACCTCCATGGGACATACGTTGCTTCGACATGGATGTACAGGCCATAGAGTTTCGTACAATAATAACTAGAGCCAAAACGGGAGCTAGGGTCAATGCGTACACCGAAGTGGCGCTTACGCTTCGACGGGAATGATGGGTAGTTCTGGAAACGAATTTCGTAGTACCTAAATAGGCCCATGGCTGCACAAATTGTGTATTTTGACAATAGAACTCCTATTGCCCTGGTCGCTGTTTGCAGATTACAAGGCAAAAAAGAAAGTTAGTGACAAAAAATTCCCCCGCATTTCCCCGAGGGGGAGAATGTGAAAGTGCGAATGCACGGTTGTCGGCCCGCTTGCGGCGCTTGCGCTCGGCCCCCGCAGTCCACCGCCTCGCCGCCTTCTCTTCCATCTCTTCCATCGGGTTTGTAGTATCACGTGTACACCACGCAGTTATCAAGCCGCTATAACGCCGCTGAGTCGCCAACGCACGCCGCTGACGACGTAGTTTGAGTGCGTTAAAGATATAAGGCGCGTTCTGACACCGATATCAGCGTCGCGTCCGTAGCTTATTCGGTAGAGCGTCATGCTGCGGCCCGCAAAGTCCTCGGATCGAAACCTGGCGCCGGATGCTGTTTCTTTCTTAAATATAGAGGAGCACTGCGGACGCCGCCGCCAGCGGTGGATGGTTTGGGGTCGCTTATAAAGAGCATTCGCTCTTAAAACTGGTTTTGTACGAAATAAAACGGCACGTTTAAATAAAAAAATGACGGAGGCTCACACTAACGCGTAAGACTTGAAGGTAGCGAAGCTGTACACAGCAGTAGCGTGGTTCCTCTTTATCGCATTACGGGGTTGTGTAAGCGTCGCGGCTGTACGAACTACCGCTGCAGGATGTTAGTCCTTCTCCATCACACACGGCTCTGCGAGCACGTCCTCTTCCTTCGTCGCGGGCACTTGTCGCTGCGACGGCGGCGCCCTCGCCTTCCTCCGCCAGGTGGCGGCACGGGTCTTGCGCGCTTCTCCGTTCCCTTCGCGCCTATCTCTCCCCGCCATCGGGCGCTGCTCCAGCCCGGTCCCTGCGGAAAGGGTTGTGGTTTGACCTCACCCGGCGAAGACTACCCGAGGTAGCGCACGGTAGCTTTCACTACAAAAAGTAGGCGCGGAGTCGGGGAGGTTTGCTGAGTAGGTTTGAGATTTGCCGCCAATACTTCTTTCAGAACTACTTGTAAAAGTTCCGGCGCTTGTAGTTTTTAATACTACGAAAAGTTTCGCGCTTTTAAAAAAGAAACCGATTGCCTTTGGAGAAGTTATTTTAGCTATTCATCAAGCTAAGTTCCTATCAGTTGCCGGCACTGCTCGTATACGCCGTAGGAGCCGGCGCTCGCAGAAACGTGTGGCTGTTCCAAGAAGTTCTCAACCAATGTCGGCTTCGATAATACATTGCACTTCCGAATGAGCAGCGCCGCAACTTCTAATCCACAGGCAACTCCGGCGCATACAGCGCCGTCCTTTTTGTTTTCGCTGTGCCGGCAATGAACTCATAACCCACTTGATTCACAACTATTATTTCAAAACATTTGTACTCAGGGCGGCTTCAGTGCGCGTGCGGCATACAGTTCAAAGAGAAGCGTATTTTTGAACACTTCTTCTAACGTAGACAAATGAGTTAACGCAAGTCAAAAACGAAAACGAAACTGCCTGCCCGATTCAATCCACAATAATTTTACTGTACACAATAAAATGTGTACCAAATTTAAAAAGCCGTCTTAAAAATTGTTGTAAGCGTCTTCTCTAAATCACATTTGCATACAAAATAACAAACGTGTTTGTTTGAAGGGGTAACTATCGTTTAAATTTAACCTGCTCTCTCACCAGTTATTCATATTTATGGCGTCCTTGTCAAATACCGTGACCGGGTTATGCGAGGCACAGGAGCGATGCTCAATCATTCCACTTCTTGTGGAGAAGCTGCAGCTGAGTGAAAAAGACTCGAAAATTGGAAGTAGCTTGGAGCTTTTTACTGCCTTTTATAGAGGTAACTGCTCGTGAGAAAGTACCAATACTAAACAAATATAGTTGCCTACTATTGAAAGGTATATTTTGGTGGTTGCAGCGTGCTTCTTCGTAGTGACAAACACCGGAGGCGAAATTCAGCTTTGAAGTGATATCAGTATTCAGCTCCGGGCGTAGAAGTACTAAGCGCGTAATGTCTTGCGTCGCACTTGAAATCATTTCGCATTTTTGTTACTTTCTAAAGTGTGGTGCTTGTATCTTCCTTCGTACATCTTTTATCAGCACTACCATGCGTTCGCGGCCATGGTTCATAAAAAACCCCGGTGTTGTGAAAATTTTCTTGGCATCCACGGTCTTCTTCCATCGTCAAACGACGTTGGTGCCCTGAAGCGGGGCTCCTTTATCTCCAATCGATATGCAATTTGTAGGTGCCTGCGGGGTATTTAGGTCTAGAAACGCTGTTTAGGGCGCCGTGTAAACTATGCCTTGCAGGTATCAGAGCTCCATACGCTTATCGCCAGACCCTCGTCACACGAGGGCTGCCTGGGGTCAGCAACGGAACTCGTTTTTCGTTTAGCTGTAGCGTCAACACAAGAATTCTTTGCACACCGGAAGGTGATCCGTGCAAGCTAGCACCAAATTGCACATAATAGTTGGCCCAAGGGTTATTCAACTGAATGTTGTTTTAACTCCAAGACATTTTCGAATGTTCGATTTTGCTGCAAGCCATGCAATAATGTAGCGGAGAGGTATTCTGAAACATGTATATGCTGTTTAATATTAGTGTCTGCAGCTCCTAGGACCATTCGTAACTACCGGTGACGTCCATTTAACGCACTTTAATTTTCTGTATAAGCGAAATTACTTCGGGGTTATGGGAGTCATGTCTCCGTGGTTCACCAGGGTTGGTTTCGTTTTTACGTGCGGCGCAGCATCCGCAATCATAACTGCGGAGATATAATTCAAGCTTCGGAAATATGCACGTACCTTCAATTTCATGAATTCGCTACGACGATATTGGTGGACTGATTATGCAGAAAAATATGTATCAATTTGTAGAAGGCTTCTTTTTGTTGCTTCCTTTTTACAGCGACTGAGACTATGAGAAGTGCGAAAGGTTGTGCATTGCCAGCAATGCATGGTCCTCCTTCGTCGCGCCTTCAAACGCAAGCCGCCAGAATATCAGACCCGGCGTAACGAAGGTGAGATCTAGAACGGAACGGAACAAGCTGGTGAGCAAGGAGTGCCGAAAAGCGAAAGTCAATGCCGAAGCACACTATTTATTGGAAATGCGCTCAGCTTCCGAACAGCGCTCTGCCTGATTTTATGAACGAAGCCGTTTTTTAGTACTGCCTCGTCGTGTTCGTGTTTGGAGGAAGCAGCGAGCAGAGAAGTTGAACAAGGCCATTTAAAACCGGGGCAATGCGTATGTTATGACCGCGTAGGTCACTCTTTCCCGTCCAGTTCCACAGCTGTTACAAAAAAAGCATCTGTAGTAAAACCACAGTACACATTGCGCCAGTTAAAGACCCATCGCAACCGCTCGTGGCGGGATGCAAGGGCCGGATCTAATGGTATAGTTACCGTAACATTGTAGGCGAAATGTCCATTAGACACCGAGAAAGGGCAGCACCCTCGAAAAATGTCAATGAAAACAATTTACCATTCTGAGCAGAGAAAATGAAACATCCTAAATGTATTTCGATAGAATTTGTTAGATACTAATTTTAGTAAACCGCCACCAGGAGCAAGGCGGTCAATGCGGGGTTTCTGAAATTAGAGAATGTAAATCCGTGCCATTATAAAACCACGTTTCTTTTAGAATAAGAATTTGAAGGATAGTCAGCAGTTAAATAATCTATATTCGAAGACGCTGAAAGCATTTAAGAGCAACTTTATTCCAGCCCCTCAAGCGAATTTATGATGGTCGGCCTCCGTTACGCCTCTCCACGTAATTACTCAGCAGAACGCTTTGGCCTCAGGCCTCGGTTGCTCCGGAGAGGATAGAATGTCCGGGCATTGCCAAGGAGACACCTAATTGTTCGGGTCCAGGAGCAACTATAACTGCTACCTCACCTCGAATAGGAACGTATGTGGAGATCTATCATCGCGGAGCCGACTGTGACACGATGTTAGAAACAAATAACTGCGACGGGAAGTTAAAGCGTTACTAGCGTTACGACCCGCCGTGGCGGCTCAGTGGCTAAGGCGTTGCGCTGCTGAGCCCGAGGTCGCGGGTTCGATTCCCGGCCGCGGCGGCCGCTTTTCTGATGGAGGCGAAAAGCAAAAGCGCCCGTGTGTACGAGATTTCGGCGCACGTTAAAGATCATCAGGTGGTCCAAATTAATCCGGAGCCCTCCACTACGGCGCGCCTCATCGCCTGCGTTGCGTCGGCGCGTTAAACCCTATAATCAGAATCAGTTACTAGCGTTACGCAAGACACAACACAGGAACATCGAAATGGTAAAAGCGGTAAAAAGAAGTCCGTTTCCGAGGCAAACTAGCATTGTCAAAACAATTGAACCGTAGAGAAACCTAGCGGCTGTTTCTGTTGCATGCCCTTGTTACGATCTTCATAAATCGGTTCAAACAGATCAGGCTGTCAACCAGGGTTCTGGCAGCCAATGAGGCCATGTCGGCAGCCCGAAGACCGAATTTCACCCTGGGAGTTATGCTTTTTCTATGGAGCATTGACTTTCTTTAAAGGCAAGTTTGTCGACTTCAGAAAGTGTTGCCAGGAAAGTTAGCCAGGAGAATTTCGTGCTTCTGTTGCTTATCCACGTATTTCTTTCAGAGGATCGCGTCTTTGAATGCCCGGGTGATGGCAACGGCCACAACGTTTTTTTTTTCTTCGAATGCGAAGTTTCTGAGAAAGCTGTATAATTTTCCTTTGTATTCGTACGGCTGCATTCAGGTAGACCTCAAACGTTCCTTCCCTTGAGCTCCTTCTGTAAAACTCTGTTTATGGAAGAATTGTACGGAACTACACCTAAAATTCATGTCAATGTCAATGGAAGCGGAGTCAAAGAACACGTGCGACTACCCTCACCAGGTTGAATATTCTTACCTCTGAACATTTTCATTTTGTCGTGAAGCTGAGAACTTCGCTGGGCACTTATGATTATTGATTAAGATTAAGATTACCGGCGTGTAATCACGAAGGAGATATAGAAAACACGAGAGGGGGAATGCGCTATTGAAATCATGTCATTTTGTCAGTCACAAATGTGCAGAGGCGCATAGTACGCAATTCAGTTCGACGAAGAAGGTTGGAGGTGCAGACCACGCATCTTTTGTCGAAATGTTCCAATCTCCATTTATCCCGTCACTGGCAAGTCATCACACATTGAAAGTTTTGTTTTATATGTGTCTTCGAAATTACAAAACAGTGTTTGGCTTATTCTCGGTTAAAGAGACCCTGCAACACTCTTCAACTTTTTTTGAAATATTAAATGCTTGTACAACGTAGTCACCCAACAAACCCCTTACTTATATCAGGGGGTCGCAAAGTACCTCAGCCAAAAATTACTGCCCTATGCCCATCAGACAATTTGGAAACTAGCTGAAAAATGTTTTTTCTTTTGCCTGGTCCTGACGTTCTTCAACCGCCCGAATTACGTCACTAAGACCATGCAGCGGCTCTTGACCGGTTTTCTTCAGTTGCAGCAATAAACGCTTCTCGACAGCAACTGAAAAAAAAAACACGAACAAAGCAGAAATGGAAGGCGTATTTGGTGCGTCGAGCAAATCACGCAGTGCCGCTCCGTGCTGGCGATAACTATAGCTTTCGCTGTGGTTCCAGACGCGAAGAAAAGAGTGAAAGCGCTTATCGAAAGTGTTGCAGGGTTCCTTTAACCTACATATTGTCAACGTATCTTAAATGATATTACAATGTGATATGCATTACTTCCTCTACAGTCGTCGCCGTCATCATGATCCCCATCGTTATCATCATATTCTGCGTTCACTGATAGTTGAAGGCCTCTGCATAGAATGAAACTCTACGAGTCTTATTCTGCACTGCCCGATTCCGTTGTTTGAAACAAATTTCTTTATGCTCCTCGCTCCCGCTAGTTGTCTGCCTTCCCTTGCTTCTAGCTCTTCTAGGGCCGTCCGTCGCTAAGCATTCTATTACTCTGGTGATGCACCGTTTGTCGGTTATCCGTAATACATGCACAGACCAGCTTCAGTTATTTCTGTTAATGGAGCCAGGACAACACCAACTGAGGTTGCTTCTTGATCCAAGACGCTGGTTTTATTTCAAGGCCCTTAGTAAGTCACCAAGTTTGTGCCCGATAAGTCATCGCCGGAAGTGCGAATGCGTTTTACACCTACAGATGTAGCCTACTTTTCATGACATCAGAGTGTCTGAGGAAGGCACCGCGTCTCGTACTTATTCCACGTCTGATTTTTTGCGAGTGGCTGCTGGTTATTGACACCAGCTTCATGTCCGGGATATTTATATTCAGCCACCTCTTCTAGCTTTTCATTACCCACGCTGATGGGGCCATTTTCGATTCAGCTGTTTATAATTACTTTCCTTTTTTGTATTTATCTTTAAACCCACCACGGAATTTTCTGTGTAAAGTTGCTGAATCGTTCTTTGTTGGTTTTGAAGCTATTGTCTGAACAATACGATGTCATTCGACAATCCCTAGCAGCTCTACTGTTTTTAATTTACTCGCGGAGCATAAATGTCTTAGTGAAGGTTCCCAAACACCCCTTTAAGGCACATTGCCAACAGTTTTGCCACGTTATGGTTCCTCGTCTGACCCTCTTACTGGTAAAGAATGTTCCAATCTTCTTGTAGAGGATTAATATATTTTACATTCGTGGCATGGGTCCATTGAGTACGAATCCTATATGCTCACTTGTCAGGTTATAGCCGCATTCTGTGCAAGCAAAATACATCAATTTAGGCTAAATTGTTTATTGTCATTCGTCCTTCAGATATCTACTGGTCAAAAGTTCTAATTACGCCCTCCTGTAGCCAGTATATTGCCCGATACGTTCACGTGTGGTCTACACTCTGCATCCCATGTTCGGCCCAAATGAACTTCCTTTATCTGAGCTTGGACTTGTTATGCAATACTAGCGTATTGCCTAACTCATGACTCTAGCGTCCTATCCCTAAGCATGATACATGGTATTTACTCCATATGCCAGTGCGGTCGCCTAACGTATATGCAATACAGTCCATTGCAAATCACTGTGTACAGCTCCTGATTGCAATCCGAGCATGCAAAACATTGATGCACTTAATTATGTAACGGAATGTGTGAAACTTTTTCGTATATTAAATAAGAAGTTTTTTGTGTAGCAAGGCTGCTGGATAATTATTGCCATCGTAAATAACTCGCGCTCTTTAAAACGTTCACAATGAGAAACAGCCCGAAATAGCTCAAAACGTTGGACCAGTGGCACCCAAGAGCAATAAGAACGATATGCAGCATGCAATCTGCGGCTTCTATCATTAGAAGTGTCGCAGCGGGGTCTCGTATAACCCCTAACTCGAGAATATGAACTCTGGGTTGTGTTACAACACGCAGCCACAATGATGTGCAGTGTTGCTAGTATTACTACCGGGAAATGAGAAGTGGAACCATTCTGGAACGAATTGGTTTGGTGGTATCGATGTCGGATACTGCAGAAAGATCACAAATTGGTGCAAGAGGTAAACGTGAAACGCGGACAGACTCTTTTATAGCCGCAATGCAAAATCCTCTGTTCCTCTAATCAGCAAAGCAGGGCAGGAATTTTGGCAACGAAGCTGCTTCTGCAACAAAAGTACCATGAAGGCGCGGCAGCATGCGTGCTGAAGAACTAAGCCCAAACATCGACATTTACGTCAGAATGGTTCTTAGTATTTTTATTATCAACAACAAGTTCTTAGTATTTTTCTTGATTTAGCAATTTTAATTAGCAGCATTTGCCTTATACACAATTTCTTCTCCGGGACTGTACGGTGACACAGCGCGTTGGCCTAACAGATTAGCGGTTACGCTACTGAGCACGAATTCGTATTTAAAGACTGAACGCCCTGATACGTGCGAGAGAAAAGAAAACCTTTCGAGATTTCAATTCACGTTGGAGATCACCAGGTTCTCTTAACTACTCCGCAGCCCTTTACCACGACTTACCTCACAGGTAAGTGTTAGCCTTGGTTCTAAAATTCCAGATTTGAAGATTGTGTGGTACGTGATAGAAAGAAATTTCAAGACTAAATACTTGCGTTACCCTTTGCGTATCATGCTTTTAGCTGGAGAAGCACAAGTTTCCAAAGCTGTAATAAGTGCCGCCGTTTTTGCGGGAAGCCCTATATGGAGTAATTTATTTGTAAATTCCAAATTATTATTCCCGCTAAGCAGGCACGGGGGGAGTAGGGGGAACAAAATGGAGAATGGTGCAACGGCTAACTTCTTACACCAAAAGAATAAAGATTTCTGTTGAATTGCAAGCTTTCGTCGAAATTTTTTTAGGGCATGAAGATCCAAAATTCCGGCCAGCTTTGTCGTTTAGAGTGCAACGCAACAGTTTAACAGAAACCGACGTCGATGCGCTCTGCGAGCTCATTAAACTCGACAACCCCAAAGTGCACCGCACTAGCTCTTTTCTTGTAGACGGCACTGCATACATTGCTTTCGGTGGAGAGGGCTCTCCAGCCCCACTTCCATTGCCACCAGCAATGACCGCGGATCTTAGTATCGCAGCGTCACTCCGCGGAACTCGCAGCAAATCGAAATTTCTACATGCGCGCATCCCCCATGACCCTATTGAGCAATGACGACTTTATCGTCCAGAACCAGCCTGGGTCTTTTCCGCTCGGCGAGTTCCTCAACGCTCAAAATTTACAGCGATGATGTCTTGGGTGTGGGAAACCCCCTCGATGAGTACGGCACTTGGTAGGCACAATTAACGATGGGTAATCACGCCACTCCAAGCGCTTGTGCATTGAGCGTCATCATTACGTAAGCGATAGACAGAACATTGTCGGGAAAATCATCGCGTCTATCGCGTCGCTCTGTTGTAGAGTGAACGAAGAAACGTGCAACAGCCTCTTCGGTAACTCGGATAAGAATAAAAAGCGAGATTGCGGCTAGAGATCTTAATGGAAGCAGAATTCATGACGCACTTCAATAAAGAACAAAATGCTTTTTTTGCCTGAAAGGAACGCGGCTTGGAGTAAACACAGGGAAACTTTAACGTTGACTACCCAGGGGGCAAAGAAACGTCAAACGAAAAGAATAAGTAAAAATAATTCTCTAGTGGTCTGGGATGTACCTCCATAAAAAGCCTGCAGCCTGCAACAGATATCCCAAATCAGTTCCCCTCCACCGAACGTTTCCCCAATCGGAACCCCGTGTGCATACCTCTTCCTAATCGCATTGTCATTGGAAACGTGCGGTCGGCCCTTCTGTCCCTCACATGACTGCTATAAGGCTTACCCTAATCATGGTTGGATTAGTCTGGGCGAAGGAAGAAGGATTAGCGACTGTTCGTAATCGGCTTCCATCTGCCCTCCCAGATGTTGCGTCTGAGGAACTGTGTACAAGAAAGGCCGTGTCCTCCGAATAACGCTCAAGCTTAGCGTAGCATTCAGGCGCTATGACATTGCTCCCTGTGTTCAGTGCTATGCCTTTTAATCAGCATGCGTGGTAATGAAACCGAGGAAGATTTTTTGCCTTTAAGTTTAAGCCCGCACTGCTCCAGATTCGACCGAAGTAAATATTCACACTGACGCACCTACAAAAATGACAAAAAGAGAGACCATTTGTCTTATGAGCCCAGGAAGCTTGTGGAAGCCTGAAAGGTCTTTCAAGATCCCCCCAAAAGGTAATGTATTAGTGCTTAGTCTGAATGTTGCTTTGTCAACGTCTCCGACATACGTCCTTGCAGGTAAAATTCAAATTACGACAAAACTGCGATCAAAAGAGTGCGCTGTCTCCTACATACCTCCTTGCAGGTAAAACTCAACTTACAATACCCAAACTCGAAATACTACTTAGCATGCTCAGTCATTTTCCGGCGAACAAGCAAAGTTAACAGAACTTTCATTGCTCAAGTCAACAACCAAGTGTTGAGTATGAAAGGCGTACTTAATTAGAAGAAGTAATAGAACGGCTCATTGTCCGCCTTGAAGAAGCGAGTAATTGTCCCTTGCGGGATCTCCGCGCGGAAAACTAAAGATATAAAGTAACAAGTCTATAAAAATAGGTCGTTTGTTTTTTTTTCAGTTAGTTATTGGCAACCCGTGGTACATAACAGCCGTTCTGTAGCTGCAGTCAAACAATTCGCTGGCTACCTAATCTCCCGGCAAGCTCCAGTTAAAGAAAAACAAAAATAATTTCTGCCGTCTAAGCTCTTTTTTTTCGCGCCCACAGTGATACAGACTCAGTTCGAAAAGTGCTTTCGCGGGTGAAAATTCTCGCAATTTTTTTGCCTTTCAGAGAGGTCTACGAGCAAAGCATCAGAAACGTGTACCGTAAAACGAAGCTGTTTTTGCTTTCGTCGGCAGCGTTCCTGTCTGTGCGATTTTCCCGCTAACTTTTCTCCGTGAGCGTCTGAATCCTTCAAACGTTGTGAAAAACGGCAGCTGTGCTGCAGCAGCGTTTTACGTTTCTCTGCTCCTAAAGTGTTCAAGGGCTGCAATATTCCACAGTTCTGGAAAGCAGTCCCAATTTGTTGCCATGGTGGGCTGATCTCTGAAGCCGTAAGGAATTGCACGTGGGCTTTCTTTTTTGCTCCCAAGGTGTTTTTGGCCACCTTTTTTTAATACCAAAAGGCAAGCCCTTCGATTCGCCTGCAAGAGCCTAATTTGCGACCACAGGATAAATCTTTGCTCGCAGTTCGGATTAGCATTTACATGAATGCGTGAAGGGCCCTTCGCATTATAAGTAACCAGCTCTCGCGATGGATTCACAAGCGTTCGCCGTCTTGTGGCTCTCGAAGAAAATGCGCTGGTAATTGGCTCCTAAGTCAGAGGCGCGGAACAATTGTGTTTATCCACAGAGAAGTGGAGCCACCTTTGCCAGGCGTACGGGCTGGATTGGCATGGACAAACTCGCAATCGTAACACATGCAAAATAATGATATTATGTGTATGGGACGGCGACACCAATGTATCTGACTGTAAAAAGTCAAAGTAAGACTATACACAGTCCAGGATACTGCCTTTCACTTCTTTAGGAAAACTTCAAACTTCTTTAAGGGTCTGCGCTATCCTCCTATTAATATGTACTCTTTCGTCCCTATCCCAGCAGGCATTCCGGTGTCCGCCCCTAGGCGAGACAATTTACGCCTGGGGGTGGATTTTTATGTCTTATATTTGCACTATTTACAAAAAGGTAGTAGGCAGTACAGAAAAACATGCCAATAATACCGCCTGAACGCTCTAACGTACAGGTGTCTCAGCCAACGAAGTGGGAGTGTTAGTTTTCCTAACACAGCAACCTTGGTTTTCGCATCGTAACTAGCTATAAACCGAAACGGTCCTACTTTAGAAGGTACAAATTAATCTAAACCGCTTATTGTCTATGCAAAAAACAACTCGTACTGCATGACAATACAGTAATACAAAATAGTCGCCGATATTGTTTCTTACGATGGGCATAGGTACAGAAAACTCCCCTAGGGTTCTTACACGTAGGCACAAAACAGGGGACAACAAAAGCAAATTAAGGCAATATAATCGAAAGTAGCCAAAAAACGGACCTCTCCCTCGACATGCAAGAAAATAGTGATAATAAAAGAATCAGATATTCATTATGAAGACAAAAAACTAGAAACCCTAGAGGCCGCTGCTACCCGAGCTATATTATGGATAGAAGAAAGGAAAAAAAATCATTGCAGCACAGAGCACGAATAAATAGCCTATGATGGTAACTCCTCTTTTGGACGCATGGCTTTATATTTTTTCGTATTCACCGCCAAGGAAATTTCCCCGCAGCGGCGTCTCATCACAGTAATTAAATTAAGGGACTCCATTAAAAGTATACATGTGCCTGCCGCAAGGAACAAAGCTAAGCACTAGCGGTTTCCTGTCTGATCACTTTACTTCAACTTTCTGGCAATTATGGTCGCGCGGCAACAAAAAAGGACCATAATGCGACGTGCAGGTTTCAAAAGAAATTTGGCTGTTTTGTACACAACAAAAAAGGGCGTTGTTTGCCGTTGTGGCAGCAGACGGCTGCTGTTGGGGATCAAAGGCGACGCCAACTCAAAAACGTCGCTCCTTGGGCAACAAATTCCGCAATTTCACTTTTGTTACCTTGAATTCGTGGGTCGGTAATTTGCAAAAATTGTGTTGTCATTCACGCTACTGGCGTAGTCTATCGGTGCCTTTTGGTAGTGCTTGGTTGACGCTCGAACCCCGAGCTCTGAGGTTACTCACAGCATTTACTTCTGTTTTGTGGTTGAAATATTGTTCTCAATGCTATTCTAGTGCTTGCTATTTAAAAAACTGCGTTCACGTTCATTCCTAATTAAAAGAAAAGTGCAAGTGCCAGCTATCTATTTATGTTGTATGATGCTCTCTCTTTAGTTAACAATGTTTACGTGCGAAGGAAAGGGGAAAAAAGCGTGGGAAATAGGCTAAAACTAGGAGAAGACGACGAAGAATACAGATAGCTTATAGTGGCCCGTAGCAGTGGCATCAAAGCAATTTTTCCCTGAGGTAGTGAGTAATATGCTACCATCATCATCAATTATATTATTATTATTATTAGAGATCCTTTGTAATACCATAATTTATTTTTTTGAGTACTTGTGCAGGGGGTGTATAATGTCACAACAATGACTAGTATAAATAAATAACGCCATTAGACCCGCCAACCTAAAACCAATTCAAATCCAATCAAATATTCACAGAGCATCACAGATTGTGGTAAGCACAGAAAAAGGCCGCTTATTGACTTTACGGAGAATGTGCCCTCTACAGGAGGCAGCGGTAGCAGACACTATTCTATACCTTTTTATTTATCAATGCAAAAAGTATACACTTAAATAAATAGAAAAAGAAAAAGAAATTTGGAAACGTAACACATAATTCACTACATTTACATACATGCCTCTTAACTGCGAACATATTGCGAGGCCAGCACATTCATGCTTCAAATTGAAGGCTGACACGTTGAATAGCGACAAAGCAAGTGAGTAAATAAACAGATCAGTTGAAGAACTAAGCTATGCTATGCGTTATCATGTACACGCAGATTTTATCATGTGTGTTATATTATAGTACATGTATGCACTATGCATCAATTGTCGTAACTGTGTTCCGAGTATTCGTGATTGTTTCTTGGGCCAATTAAACTAAAATATGCAGTGGTATGATACGGATTAATCCATATTTCTTGATATACAGATTGTTCAGGCTTTCATGCACAAAGATTTTATAGAAGAGCATTGGCGTTATTCTTACAAACTTTAGTGCGTAATCTTAGCAGTGCTGTTGAAGGAGCGAACAGGAACCTTTTTGTTAATGACACTGAATAATATTTTGCAATTAATTATATAACTCAAGAAGAACTCTCCTAATCATTAAGTGTCATTCAGGCACTTGTAGGTACCCTGGAGAGGAATTTAACTGCGGTATTTTGAGCGACAAACTAATTGAGTACTCAATTATTCTGACTGATAAAGGAACCCCCATAAATATGAAAAATACCACGTGACGGCGCTCCCGCCCGCCTCGTAAATCAGCGCCCCCAGATAAGCTGAGTGAACGCAACTGGTTCGCCTGTCGCCTGCTCGAAGAGACAGTACATCACCTTGATCATGTCATGCAGGCAAGGACCAGCCTCCCGAGCTTTCGCAGGGAGCATGTTGCAGATAAGGCACCAACTCAGTCGCAATTTCTTCTTTCTTTGTTTGATTTATTTCATTCTGGCTGACTCAGACGCAGCTTGTTTGAGGACGGTGCTTTATGAGGCGCGAGGGAGCACCGTCATGCGGTATTTTCATATTTCGCGGTTTTTTCTATCAGCCAGGATAAATGCGTACGCAATTAGTTCGTCTCCTAAAATCCCAAAATACCGAAGTAAGATGCCTCTCGTAAGTACCTACAAGTGCCTCATTGACACTTTATTGATTATGAGAGTGCTTCTCGAGCTACATATTTAATTACAAAAAATTAAGTCTCCATAATGGAAAAAATACGGTCCGCTACTTTACTGTGCCGGGAACATTATGCACTAGGGTTTCTTCGAGTAACGCCATTGCTCTTTTTTAAAACCTCGGTGCAGTATAGCTAGGACACCCTGTATAGCCACACTTCTGATATGTATCATGACGACTTCTTAGAGCGGGAGTAATTATGTGGTTGGTGCAAGCCGCTTAGGGAACCACGGTTTCCTAAGAAATCCTAGCTAGTTCGCCTAAAGAGATATTGGTCATACTGTACACTGGAGCCGGCTAGTATCATGCTAGTGTGAGCCGGATACAAAGCGAATATCATCCGTTGTTTTTTCATTGATACATGCAGCATTCAATATTCAAAACGGGAAAGTAGCTTGTCAAATACTCCATACGAAGGCATTTCCACCATACATCTGATGAAAACGGCTACGTCTAAATCAGTTTTTTTAGTAGTGGGGCATTCATGAAGGCGAAAAATATCGTCTAATGAGTGGCCAGCGCCACCGGGATTTCGGCTGAATATAATTTCATCCTTAAGCATTTTGCTTTCTAGAAATAAACCTCACTTTCTTTGAGCCGTCTGGGGCTCAGCAGAAGTCTTCAGGTGCCCCTTGAATGGGGGAGCCGTGCTCACCCATTTTTAAAAGGCGAGGAGCCATCGCTCCCACTGCACCCCCTGTTATGACGCCTCTAGTCATTAGCGTGGCGACATACATGATCACCATTACTAAGAATAACCAAAGAAATCACAATGTTCAGAATTAACCTTCGTATATGGGGTACACAACTCAAAATTTCTGCGTACATTTGTGGGGCGCAACGAAGGTTGCATAAATGTTCTCTCATTCGGTCATAAAAGCTCACCTCGTGTTGCTGATTTTCATAAAAGTACCAAAGTGCATTGAACGTGTCGCGCATTCACAACACGACCAAACACCGCGCGGTATCTATTGAATAGAAGAAACATAGAAAACAGCAACTTTATGTTAAACTGGGGAAAGAGAATCAAACTGCCTGAGATTTACGCTCCTAATATACAAATGGGATCTAAGGCACGCCGTAGGGGTGGGCTCCGTGTGATTTTAAACATCCAACCCGCCGCGGTGGCTCAATGGCTAAGGCGTTGCGCTGCTGATCACGAGGTCGCGGGTTCGATTCGCGGCCGCGGCGGCCGTTTTTCTCATGGAGGCGAAAAGCAAAAACGCCCATGTGTATGAGATTTCAGCGCACGTTAAAGAGCCCCAGGTGGGCGAAATTAATCCGGAGCCCTCCACTACGGAGCGCATCATCGCCTGCGTTGCGTCGGCGCGGTAAACCCTACAATCAATTGATTTTAAACAACCTGGGGATCTTAACGTCCGCTCTCCCAATATATCGACACACTTGCGCTTACATTTTTCGCATCTATCCGAAAAAGGGCCCTTGCGCCTGGGATTTAGCCCGCGACCTTTCGTCCAGTCGCATAACGCCATAGCCACTGAGCCATCGCGGGAGGCTAAGGCAACGAAAAAAATTACGCGCACCTCCCCTCGCGGGAACCCTGGTGTGATGCGACGCTGAGGGGGGTTCAAGCGCAAGCGGAGAGCAACCGTCGACCGAAAGGCCGCCGGAGAGCGGCACACCGGTTATATGCGCAGCGCGCCCGAAGGAGGGGAGACCGCGGAAGAGAGAGCACTGCACATGCGCCGGCGCCAGTGCGTCTGCCGCGGCCATGACGCAACACAATCCAACACAATCCACTTTAATCCAATCCAATCTAAATCCAATCCAAGCCAAGCCAAGCGAAGCCAAGCCAATCCCTTCGAATCCAATCCAATGCCCCTCGCGAGAGAGTGGCATCGGAGAGGAGAGGGGGTGAGCGGCTGAGAGCGCAGCTCGCGCGGCGAGGAGAATGGGGGAGGGGCAGACGGCAACAACGCCGACGACGCTGCATGGACAAGGCGAGTGAATGAGATGCAGTCGCATCTAAGAAACGCGAGAGCTAAAGTCAACACGTCACCCACTGCGTAGTTTTAGTGGTCATGCCCTGGTCTATTGCTCTGTTATTACCCTGCCCTTACGTGCGTGACATCAACCACTTCACCTTCACATACCCTATCATTTCTTGTCCATCCCAGGGTCTCCCCCAGGGAAGGAATCATGAGTAATAGTCGTGCAAGCTTCTGAAGACATGTTATTTCGCTTGGAGTTTCTGACTTGATGTTCGGGTGGTCTCGTGTGCTGGTAGAGATGGGAAGATTTTTTATTTCAGGGTTTAGTACTGCCGTGTAACCTACAGCCGTGATTCGTCGTGAATGCATCAACCGTAGTCCCTATTTAAGGCATTCCGCTGCAGCAAAATGTGTCTAACGAGTTTTTAATGCTCTCTATTCGTAGCCAGTGCACAAACAAGCACTATATTTTAGGAATGTTCAATGGGCAGCAGTTATTCTAAGCGCATGCACGTACCAGAGTTGGCACGCCCAAGTTTCTTTTACCAGTTGCGCGTATACGAAATTGTGCGATGATTACCTGGGCGCCATCAGGCCAATGCGGAGCTCAGAATGTGTTTTTGAGGAATGTGTTTTGAGTTCTGACGCATATTTGTGTTTGCTGTGCATAAAACTATACGGCAATTTTTTTGCCATAATACATTTGTGGGCCCTAATTCACTGCATTGACAGAAATTTTGTGAGAAGTAAATGCATTAATATTACTTTTTACAGAGAAATCGCAAACACCAATTACACGCCTTTGGTTTTTTTTCGCTAGGGTTTGAGCGGTGTAGTTTATGTGTTTGGGCGATTCCATCAAAACATTGATAAAACCAGATAACTATGAGTATTAGTCATAAAAATACAGTTTCGCGGCCGTTTAGAATTATAAGTGCATTCCCGTAACGTTAAGGTAAACTATATTTTCACCCACAAAGAGTACTTGTCGTAATCAAAACAGCTTGGAAGTACGTGTGCCATGGATTCTCTATGCACCACCACAATATTTAACTTCCATTTTTTAGTGCCAGCGGGCACAAAGGAATAGCATGGACGAGGGTAAAAAAAGCGCAAGTAACGGCGCAAACAAGATGAACGACAAGCCGGGCAGATCGGCCACATATGCGTCCGCGAAGAGGCACTCTCTTCGCCTTTAAGTGCCCCTTCCAATCCGTGAAATGTATTTTCTGGGCAATTTGTACGACGTCGTACGGCACGAGCAAGGGGTTCCTTTGTTAGCACCCTCGCAAACTGCTCCGCTCAGTGCCCGGGGGTTTCAACGGGGCACGTCGTAAGATTCCTTATTGATTTTGTGCACAGTGTCAGAAACAAGGGAACGAACATACTGGTGATTGCTTCAACTGCAAATAGCTTCTTTTTCCTATTCCAACACCCAACACTTCAAGAGGAAAACCTAGAAATTGGATTCTGTGTTTTGGTGTAAACATTTACGAGCTTTGTTTATTCCTTGCGGGGTTTTTATTGCACAGTGTGCTGCGTGGATGGTGCTCAATATTGGTGTTTCCACATCCAGCCCTTGCCCCACTCTTCTAAATGCTTTTCTCAATACTGTTTGATCTATGTTGCAGGACGTAGCCACAGGAATTAACGTAAACATCCAGGGTTACTTCCTACTCCGAAGGAACTGGTAAGGACACAACGCAAGATGCAGCTGTATCCGCAAACATGCAAACATACAACTATTACTTTCCCGTCCACGTTCTCGAAACACGAGTGGGATACTGCTAAAGTTTATGGAAAGGCAGAATGATTACGATCCCTACTCCACTGCATGAACCGGTAGTGTCCATGCTGATGTGTGAAATTTCGATTCTTTGGGTGGCAATTCCAAATAATTCTTTTTTGACTATCTACTAGACTACCATGCCTCTCACAGGCAGCGTGAGTTCATTTGCGCTTGTAGTAACTCTTCCCGAATTTTTATGCAGCGGGATGTGGATTGTATTCTCTTGTGCAACTCAGTCAGTTGAAGTATCTCAAACAGTGCCAGATTAAAACTCCGGGTTGAACTGGTTTAATGAGGTTACAAAATTTGGTGCACAATTTACAGGTGTACTTTTGTGTGCAATGGTATTTTTCACTCAAACGCTTGATTTTATGCTCAGTGAAGGTCAAATGAACATTTTACTGCATGAGTCTTGTATTGACCAGTTCACTGAGGCATCTCATAGCGGAAGCTTTCTCTGCTTCAAATGTTTTTGTTCCTCCTCTTCGTCCTCTTGCTACCCTGTCTCTCGTTTCCTTGCCAACCTCCTCCTTCACGTCATTCTCTTTTTCCTGCTATTCCTCGTCTTTCTTCTCAACTTTCCGCCCTCTTTTTGTTATCTTCCTCCCTTTTTCTTGTTCTCATATTCTCGCCTTCTTCGCTTTCTTCTTTTTCCTCATTTTCCTCATTCTTTTCCATCTTCGACAATGAGACAATAAGACATTTTATGATCTTATTGTCGGACATGAACTGTTTTCTTGTATGAGAAGCTATTTCTGGGAACTTACAGGTGATCACGCTAACAATTATTTCTCAACAAATGCGTAGCAGCATAAACACAGACATTCCTAATTATTCACTAGTTGCAATTTTCTACAGTAACATACAACTAGGCATAGATGTAAAAGCTCAATCAATGATTCTGTTTTACCCAGCATTGGGTCAAGCGTAAAAGACCGGTATGAGCTGATCAGAATACACACACACAGTGACTAGGCAAAACGCGGAAAGCGGTCAATCTATTATCTGCCACTTTCGCAGGGCGGGCAAATTCTCAAACGTTGTTTAGAACGATATCTTTACCGTTGGTATACTCCGGGTTCCTTCAAGAAACATTTATGAAAACACCATACGTTTTTTTTTGTGTCTTCGTACCAATTATGCCCATCTATGTTCAATTTATTGGCACGGGGTGAGCCACTTACCAGGAATTGAAACATATACAAATACTTTCAAATATCAACTCTAGTATTATCAGTAGGTTGTCCGTGATAATTTTTATACCCTCTAGCACTTTTTATTCACCAAAGATACCTTCCAAGCACGTGCGTGGCACACAGACATGTATAATTTATTCATTTATTCGCAATTCAGCGGGTATTGCTGCGTGGCGCTATAGTTTAGGCATGGCAGTCCTGTTTTGCTTTAAAGCTTGCTCTTTCTTTGAAAAGGTCAGGTCTACTAAAGCAGCGACTACTGTGGTTATTGCGCCAAATCAGTCGTTATTTTGATGAGATCCCGCTTATGTGAAGATTTTTTGGGCAGCATACAAATACCTTTAGAAGCTAAAGTGAGCAATAAATATTTTTTACCACACACCCTCTGCTGATTGGCCGACGGTTCTATTCGGGCATAGAGAGTTGCAGATATTACGCAATCATGCCTGATATACTGGAGCTTAGAAAAACAAACGTGAAGGTCGCAACAAAAAGGCAAAATACGCTATGCACAGTTCCATAATTCCCTTAATCATTTGAAGGTACGTTTCCTGTTCTGAGGCTCTCTGCCAGTATGCCGTCTGAATGGACGGGAAGGAGATAGATTTACGGAAATTAGTTTCAAACAACCTAAACGGGGACGTGAAAGCTTTTACTGCAGAATAGAAAGCTATACCCGTTGTCGGACATCGCTGATCTTTCCGGCACACTTACGATTTTGCTGTTGAGTGATGAACAGCTTCATCACGTCGGCTTTTGCGTTTAAATGCTTGTCTTGAATTTCTTAAGAAATATTTTGTATGGTGGAATATTGCGCTCAGCTAACATTTATTTTGTCTGATTTGTAAGGGTTCTTTACTTTCATTTTTTTACATTATCACTGAGAGTGAGATCAGCAACTCCATAACACCTAAAGACACTCTACGGCCACTATACAGCCACTACGAAGCCACTCTATAGCCACTAGAACCACTTTGCAACCACTATGGCTATTGCCCCGGATTAAGGTACAGTATCTTAAAGTACAAAATCATTTTGAACAATGTTCCTTGTCTCACAAACTCTCTTGCAATAGCTCCTGTGATAATGGGTTAAATCGTTATCGCTACGTTTCGTTTCTTTATCTAACTGGTCCTTGCCACCCGTATATTGCATACTCCATTTTGTACGCCGTTTAGACATGCAGATTGCCATTGTCATAGCCACAAAAAATCCTGAACCAGTTCCCGAAGCTCCTTCTTTATAAATATTAAGAAGCTGTAATAGGTATCAGGGATAAGCTAAATAACTACACGATGGGACAGCGCTAGAACATCTAAGCGCTATAACACCGTTAGCGCAGAGCTATTGCTCGGCAAACTTGGTTTAAGCGCGTTCAACCAGTGCATTCCCCCTCTTCCCTCCCTCACCTCCCCCTCATGAAAATCTGAGTCTGAAGAAGTCTCAAGAATTCCTCATATCTTCATATTTGTACGTTCACTTCTCTTCCGGCCCTCTATATTGCATACTAAGCCACCGGAAATTAAACCTTTCGATAAAAGTATCCAGGCTTGCCGTGAGTAAAACGGAAGGTAACAGGAAATTGAATGTCATGGATCCTGCTACTGGTAAACGTTCCGTTATGAACCCATCGTAGAAAAAGCAGCCGGGCAATCTTCAATACTTGCGCACACGTAAGAAGAACTCGAAATCAATTTATCCATGGCTTTTGTTTTTTGCTAGAAGAACGATGCAACTCAATGTATTTTCTTTGTACGGAATGAGACCCCGTTTTAACGAAATGACTTTAATTTAGGATGTTTTTGAGCATCTATCTCTATTTTGTTTACACTTGTAGAGTGCGACGCAGAGGCATGTATTGAACAGCCCGTAGAAGAAAAAGAAGCGGTAATGCCGAAGCATTGCTATTAAAACAATGGTTTTGATGGTTTGCGAATTTTATGGACGTGACATGAAACACTAGAAACGTAATATTCTCTGCATTGTTTTTCTTGAATCGTTTTTAAATTTGTAGTGTGGGCGAAATAAATTGACTAGGAGCAGTGAAAACTCACAAGTATTGCACCTGTTGCTTTCAGAAAGCCTACTTTATTAGCTATGATTGAATGTACCATCCCGACGGCATGTCTTCCAACCCGACGGCACGATGGCATGTCTTGGTCATCACGAGTATTACCTCTGTTATTCTCTTCACTTCAAGATTCCAACGTCTTCAAAAGCAGCCAGAAGTTGAAGCGGTTTCTGCCACGCTGCATTCTAAGAAATGTTTTTTCGTCTGTTGTAAACCCTTGTTTTAGGTGCGCAAAGGATCTGTCGTCGTCTTGATGATGCACCCATTTGCCGGTTGCGTTTCTCGAGAATGCGGAGGGCTGGTCTTATGAAGGGAGCATTTCCCGGTGCGTTGAGAACCCAACAGCGGTGATGTGACACAGCAACGGAAGTGTCACCAAGAAGATAGAAAACTGCAGAGTTCTTCAATAAAATGTGGAGAGAGGAAACAGCAATGAGGCTGCTTCCTCCATAGCTGCAAGGCTGCCTGAGAAAGGGTAACCATGGTCCACTACGTCCAACTGATCGCACAGAAATGACTTGATGGGACGCCTAGTGGAGAAAAACGTAACACAGCAATGCTCTGCAGGGAAATGAGGTCAGAACTATGAACACAGCGACAAAGTTGCGGAATACAAAGCCGTAGTAACAAATAAAATAACCTGTGAAACTTTTCAGGGAAGCATTCTGTTGCACCAGCCACACAGCACCTGGTAATGCTCCCGAAACTAAGCGAACAAAGTTGAGACAGTAAAGACAGCTCTTACAACCTATTGTACTTAATTCTTTGAGCACTAAACGTACAAATTGAAACGCGGAACTGTGTTTTCGACGGAAAAGAAACCAAAAATACCGGGCGCTAAGCAGGAATTGTCCGAAGATGGTTGTTTGAGCATACAGAGCAGCAATACCAGACGGACCGAGTTATGGGCTTACTGTAACCTATAGCGTAATGTGGGAATGTAACCAGACGAATTACGTTCTTAGACAATTTTAACAGACTGATTTAAGATTGACAGTAGGAAACAACGAAGTAAAAACAAAGCCTAACTACATTAAACAATTCGTGCTGAGGCATTGGCTGCAGTTATTGAACATATATAATTACAACACATACCGATCTTGACTTTAATAACACCGAAAGAGCGAATCTTCGCCCAAATGTATGGTAAAAAACCGCTGGACAGATTCTTTCAGCGTACTTTCTTTCTCTGTATTATTTCTTTGTACTTTCTATCAGTGCAGAAATGGCTTTAGTACTAAATAGGTTTACATCAACTGAAACGGAATAACACTGCGTTTGTTTACCAGTTGGGTATAATAAAATTTATAGTGCAAATCTATATCACGTACTCAATATTTCTAGACAACTTGTCTTTTTAGGCTACGGGAGGGCTAAAGAGCAGTGGCCGAAGTACCTTGCTAACGCCTTCTTGTATCATTGTTTTCTTACGTCCTCGTTTTGGGGCGTTCCTTTGTGCCACATACATGGGACATACTTTGTGTCACATATCAAATCTTTCCCCTAGGGTAAGCGACCAACAAATTCCTAATGATGGACTGACAGACATCGCGGTGTAACAATAAGATCTGTGCTATTAATTTGTCTTCAACTAATGTCAAACGAAGGCAAATATGGTCTTGGAGCTCACTTCAATTTCGTCACATCTGCTTTGGTTGATGAAACAACCACTACCAAACCACTTTTTTGTGTTCAAGTAGAAGAGAAAGGAAATCAGCTGGCAAGGCGGCATAATATTGCCTATATAGTCAGCACTAAACTCAAGGCCTGTTTTTATCCGGTTTTTGTACGCGATCCGCACATATTAGGTAACAATACAGGTAAAAATCTAAATTGAATTTAAAATACTGAGGTTAGGTGCTGGGAGGAAGTTTCTTTTAAAGGTGATTTTATACCAACATTCCTTGCTCAACTCAGTACTGTCTGCGGTGAGAATAGGAAGTTATGGCAGAAACCTGTTTTCAAATTACGTGACCCCATTTTAACTTTACGTGACAGTGCTAGTAGTAGTAATAAGCATAGCCTTATGTAACAAGGGCCACCAAATACGAAATTGTTGAGCACATTACAGTGCGAAGGCGGACGAAAATTAAGAGCGAACACGAAGGAGAACAAAAACTAAGTGAGAGACTACGAAACTGCTTCATTTGAGGTGTAATGTACGCTCAAATTTCTCCGGCACGCGCCGGAGAAAAAGTGACTTTGGCAACGCTTGTCAGCCACCTCCCACAATCTACTCCCCCTTCGCCACTCCCAAGCATAAGAGCGTAAACAAAGGCAAAAAATACTAATAAACGGCAGATGCATTTGAGCAACAATTAAAGAATGGCACTAAAGCCCCCTCTGCGTTGTGCAATTTAATAGAACTGATGCCAACGCACCGGTAACCTGCCTTTTGAAAATCAACTACCCCTTTGTTGAAACGACAGCAATTGGGGGACGAGAACATTTTCAAAATAAAGACCAACGTCAAATAAATGGAAGAAGCGGACCTTATTCATTTATACTGATTAGTAAGGTGGTAACACAATTCATACTTTATGTGTACGGTAAGGTCTTGTGATGGGGGTCCGATCGATACTGATACGGGCAGCCCATGGCTTTCCCAGGTGTTTAACGATCGTCGTCATTAAAAGGAGCAGTGCATTTTATGTCTGATTATGCACGTACATGCACCCCTCTCCAAATTAAAATTCTTTGACCGTAGCGGAACGGCGGTCGCTAGTGTCATTAGCAAAGATGTACGAACCAAATGGTGTGTCTGCTTCCTTAAAAAGAAACACCTCACACAAACTGTTTCAAAAAATGAATGAAAACGCGATGCCACCATTCCCACGCCTGCGGAACATCTTTTTGTTTTCTCACGGCACGGTTTTTCATAGAATACATTTCAAATGTTTCCGTCTTACAGACGTCATAACTGAATCCCTGTTCTCTCAACTAAAGTACTCAGCCAAATACCCCAGGAGCACCGGCCAGGACGTCATAAAGCGCGTGAAAAAACCCACAAAGCGAGGAGCCACAAAGAGGTTTTTTTAGGTCCACCAGACACCCTTCCAGTACTGACATCGGATGAACACAGGCGGCGGTTTTTGCAGCGGGGAGCATACTACTTTGTGTGTAAAAAGCCCGAAAGTGTGAAGTACGTTTTTCTGGATTGCTGGGACGCAGTACTTTTTCTTGGACGTCCCTCAAATAACTGTCAAAAATGACTTGCTACTAACAGCCGAAAAAATTCGATACCTTTCAGCGAACGCGGACAGTATTTCATAAGACCTGCTTTTAACAACGAAGCTGCTTAGCAAGGCGTAATTTTTTGTGTCCGCAGTTAAAAACACCAATAAATTTCCGAGTGCGCGCACATGATCGCGGGCCTAGCGTCCATCGCCCGGCAGTTAACAAAACCAAGAAAATGCCTAGCCCTCGCGTGTCCGTAACTCGCGACGACCACTCAGCGTCCCCTGCGCATGTTTTTCAAGCCAAGCATACCCACATAGGGAGATTGGCAAAGATTGACCAAAAAAAAAAAAAAACTCCAGCGTTCGCCGTAAACGTGGCAACACTTGCTCGTCACGCACGAGAAAGACTCCAGCGTTCGCCGTAATCGTGGCAAGACTTGCACGGAACGCGAAAGACACGTCATAGCGTACACCTCTCAAAGGTCACGTCCAATGACTATCACTTCAAAAGAAAGAGAAGCTCACACTTATAGCAACAATGATGGAGTAAAGGTCGTTGCGGCAGCAAAAAAGAGGCGAACAGGCTGCAATCTAGAACTTAAACCTTCGTAATGGTCGTGAAGGTTGCGTAAAGTTTCGCTACCTTCAAGTCTTACGCGTTGGTGGGAGCTTCCTTCATTTTTTTCTTTTGGATTTGCACACGATATGGAAGAGCAAAATGAATGTTCGTCCAAATTCTGTTTACGCGCGGTCTCTAAATAGTAACATCGTTCAAGATGTCTGAATTCGTCGAAAAGCAATGAGTACTCATCAATCTGACCAAGGATTTTTTAGTTTGTTTATAGAGCTGAGTGTAATAAGGGGGCATAAAAACGTCCCTGCCTGTATATGGTCTACCTCAAAGGTTGATTTAGCAAAGTGTTTCGTTGCCACTATAAGCAACAAGAAAAAAAAAGCTAAAACGGCGCAATCGGATAGAAGTCAGATTCAAACCATGAGGGATCCATGTTCGGTTCTATCACTGGAAGCGTTTTAATTTTTCTTCCATTCACCCACGATTATCATCATCTTCATTGAAACTTGCCTTTTGTGCAGTGCTGTTTGGGTAAACTGCAGACATCAGTGATAGGTCAAAAGCTTGGCTTTAATTAAAAAAACGCTCCTAACCTGTCCTGTTGAGTCCGGCACCTGCTTTGTATTACAATCTTTGGTCAAGTGGAGTGCGGTTCACACGTGCATGCACCTCAATGCACGTAAAGGTGTGCCAAACCATCTTTTCTGACACATGAGGTAGAAAAAGGACTGTAACGCTTATTCGCGCTATAACGTTTAATATTTGTAAGAGACGTGATAAGTGGCAGTCACAGACAAAAAGATGCAGACTTTATTCCAATTTTTAGTGACCTGAACAAAAGTGAAATCGACATTTGATATATAACTACATGTACATGTAAGCTGGAATCGTGAAATCTGATCTGAGATCAAGAAACTCGCGCCATCTTTTTGCCAAAATAACTGTGAATATTTAAGTCAATGAACATCTACCCAAAAGTTTATGGGGTCTGAAAAAATGGCGTTAACCCCAGTGGCTTTTTTTTAATCCACTGCAATCACCAGAAAGAACGAAATATTTGATCGACGATCTAATAATGTTGCTTCCAATTAATCATCCACATTTCCGAGAAATAATACGCTGACGACAGTTGCGAAGCACAATACTAAGCACACACGAAGTATCTGCATGCAGTATTGCAACAAACATTGAGGACAAAAAATACAGCAGCAGCTCTAAAAAATTTTTGACATATACATCATTATGCTTGCTCTGGCGTGGGCACTGGGTTGGAGAATGATTTATTGTAATTGATGTGACCATTAATCTTTAAACCTGGTTAGACACGAAAGAGAAATTGCTATCTTAAAAGAAACGCGCCATCTTTGCCCCTACGTTATTTTCGGTGAACACACGCACACGGCGTCATTTTTCTCCCTATTAAATTAAACGAATGATATATTGCTGCGTCTACGAAATGTTAGCCTAAAGCTTAGCGCCTAAAAATTTAATTTCACCTAAAACTTCACGCGTAAAAAAAAACACAATTGCAACCATAAGGCGACGGCGCTGTTGCAAATTTTTTAAAAGGAAACCTCTCCTGTCACTTTTTCGGCTTAAAAATGTAAGTACTCTCTGGTTTTGAAAAGCCCTAAGCTGTGCTCCGCCGTAAGGGAAATCTATTACCTAACTGTTCTGAGCTGTGAGCATGCGACAGCTGCCCGTTAAGAGTAACGTTTCTGTTTATACAAGTGCTAATAAAGCGCGTGTTTAAGGCGGACTGTTGCAATATTCAACTCGAGCAGAGTTTTAATTAAGCCTAAATTTATGCTGCCTCTCAAACATTCTCCTGCATATTAAATAAATCTCGAGTTGTGATAAAGAAAAATACCCTTGTTTCGCCCTCTGTAACGTAGTTTCGGAGGAAACTTCCGTAATATTCTGGCTAAAGTTTTTGGGGTTAGTCCGAGGTTAAGGGTGTGGGTGGCGTAGGTAACGATGCAGCCGTTTTTTGGGGTCTGTACTGGTGTCCTTTTAATTCTGTTCATTCAGGAATCTAGTAGCTGAAGGAACATCAACAAAATATGGCATAGTTGAACCAACAGTTTCAAGAGAACACTTTATTTACACGGGCGAACATCTGCCCACAAGCAACAAGATCTCGTCCTTCTTCGATGCTCTCCTCCTCCCACTGCTCGCCCTACGCAGCTCCTTCACCCTCATTCAAATTTGTGCCATGCCCTATTCCCCAGTTGGGTCCGTGCAACGTTGCTGGTGCCTTCCAGGTGCTTGCCAACGAAAGTGGTGGTGAAGCCCACGTGAACCAGGGGTCATGGCAATATATTCGACCAGTCAATTAATCAATGTTACCCATAAATTGTGATTGAATTGCCGCGCTGCAAACAATGGGTCTGTATCGCAATACTTGTACAACTCTACGAGAGCGTCCCTTCAACGACTGTCGTATGTCAGCATATTGCCGTGAAGCGTGTATGGGTTTGTTTATTTATTGTTTGTTTTTACTGCCGGGCCACGCCCGGCTGTGTTATCTGCGTTCCAAACGAAGCGCGCATTTCATTCTTTAGTTTTATGCCGCACGGGCTATCACATTCAGATAAGCAGACTGTTTCGCCCTAACGTCACTAGCCCAGAATAATCTTCTGTGATCTACAATTTTCTGGATGTAAATCGACGTTTCCAGAAACACTTGCGCCGAAAGATAAAAGCCTGCAATAGCAGACGCCGCGGCATTCATTCGACGACACTCGCCTGTGCTAGTCACTTTGTTGACCGCTGCTTCGCCGCCTCTGTATACTTTTGAGTTTTAAAGCAAAGCTTTTTACCTCTACCCCCCAAGGGTTCTTTCGCGACCGTTGGTATCACCAGAAAATTCCAGCGAACAAATAAAAGAATTTACTGCAGCCGCCAGGAATCGAACCTGGAACCAATAGACTATAACGAGGCGAGAGGCCGTTGTCTCACCGATTTAGCTACGAGCCCACGCGGAGACAGGGAAGACAGGTGGTGTACTCACCAAGCACATCTGCAGGTTTGCCCCCTGCGTTCTCGCTGAATGCCACGTGAAAGCGTCACGTGACTACTCACGCTCGTCTAGCGGCCCTGTGCGCACCCTGCTCATGTGCTAAGACTTACAAAAATTAAAGGAAGCTAATACCAATGCATGGCATCTCACTTCTAGTACGCCAATGTGCTCAAGCCTGTGGCCTCCAGTGTTCACGTATAAAATCACAGCTCCTTGTCGTCCGCCCTCACGCCAAATCAAGGAATACATTCAAATACTCCTTGATGGCCAGGCCATCACTCCAAGCCCCAGCATCAAGATCCTGGGCCTACATCTCGAGGCTAATACCAAGAGTGACGTCTCCTTGGAGCGCCTCAAAAACATCATTAATCAAATCATACATATGATCATGCGAGTTGCCACCAAGAAGTGAGGACTAAAGGAATCCGGTACCTTTCGATTAATTGAAGCTTTTGTCCTCTCGAGAGTCACTAACGTCAACCGCCTGTCTTCTTCTCGACAAAGAAGACATAGAGATGCTTTATATAATGATTAGAAAGGCGGTCGAGCAGGCCATTGGTCTCCTCATGAGTGCGTCCACACAGAGGCTGCTTAGCACGGGGCTCCACAACACGGTGGAAGAGCTGATAGAAGGCCATCTTTGTAACCAGAAGAACTTCGGTGAGTAACCGCATGCCTTACCAGATTGGCTTGGCAGCCCAGAATGTCACTCTGCTTGACGTACTCTCAGACTCTTGGAGACTAAAACTAACGATGCTCCCTTTGCTTAGAAATATGAACCCCTCATATGACGAGTGTCACCGAAAAGCACGGGCTCAAGCGCTAAACACCACCCTCGGTGGAGATCATGCAGTTATCTACACAGACGCCTCCAAACATCGAGGGCAGCAATACGCCATCATCGTGGCTACCTCCAGAACCAACCTCCTTGCGTGTACGTCGCTTAGGACCCAAGAAGTGACGGCAACAGAAGAGGCAGCCATCACCCTGCATGGATCTCACTAAAACCAGGGCTACGGAGTGTAGTCACCGAGTGTAGCAAGCCTACTGGAATTACCAGTCGGGTTGGGTCCTGACGTGCACTGCCCGTGCTAAAAAACCACTCCCCAAACGGTTCCATTCAGCTCATCTGGACACCCCCTCACGCTTCAATGGAGGGCAACAAATACGCCCACCCAACAAGCCTGCGCTTTTACCTCCCGTGCTATGGAGCTGCACGAGGACAGTCACCCGCTTGTCACGTTCAGGGAGATAACCCAGCATTATTGCCTTCTGAGAGAGACCGTACCTTCGCTTTACCCTGACCTTTCCAGAGATCAACAAACTATCCTACGGCTCATACAATCCGGGCTCCTTCCCAGAGCCTACGCGTCTTCACTTAATGCATCCGAATCGCTACAATGCTGAATGTAAATTTTGCTCAGAAGTAGGAACACTCCGCCCCGTAATCGGGGTGTGCGACTTTAGTCCTGAGCGCTCTCCTCTCTTTCCGTCAACTACCCAACAAGAGCAATGGGAGATGCTGCTGTCCAGGCCATCTCTACCTACCCAGCTTCAGCGGATGGACAGAACACAGGCCGCGCGGACTGCATATGGGCCCCACAAAAGAAGGAAACGCTCCCCAGGGCTGCACTCTGGGCCGTTCAGAAATCTGACCAGAAGTATTTATTCCTCCTTCTCCTCCTTCTCTGCCGCAAATCTCGTCGCCTCCGTCCGTGGCACAGAGATGGAGAAGTCAGATCGTCTAACACCGGGTTGGAGCTTTAATTTTATATAAAAAAAGTTTCCACGCTTTTGCTACACCAATACAATTCAACCGAACACGTTCATGCATCATGCATTGATTTAACCTCACCAGTAATATATCTTGGAAGTAATAAATGGTGTGGTTAAGTGCATTTCACTTTTCTCTGGTTTTACTATTTGTAGAGCGATGTGAGTGAATTTAAGTGATGTATGGGTAATCGCTATGGGTGCCGTTTACAGCTTTGCTTTCCAACCACATTCACGGGGTGGATTGGCGCGACTTTTTAGGGGAGCACAAGTTCGCTCCAATAAACTTGTTTCTTCTTCAAGACACCTGCGTCGTCCTTGGCTTCTTGACATCTGGTGGAGGTGCTGGGTACTAAGCCTTTATGCTCTCTACGACATCTGGAAGCCACCAAGCCAGTCCAACCAGAGAAAGCCACCGACTGCAAGGATTGCTACCCGAGTTCGGTCTTCTGCCAGAAGGGCCTAAGAGAACGAACGCTGCAACCAACACCATGGTGCAAGAAACAACGTCCCCAATCGTCCTGCAGCAGCCCCGAGAACCGCCATAGTTCCGGGGAGCCCCCGCTGAAGACCCCGAAGAATGGTTGGAAAAGCTGGAGCGCGTCCGCATCTTCAACAGGTGGGACGCCGAAGAAACTTTCCGGCATGTCTTCTTTTACTTAGAAGATGCTGCTCGAACTTGGTTCGAGAACCATGAGAGCTGTTTGACCGACTGGACTCAATTCAAAAAGGAGTTCCTTAAGACCTTCACTACCGTGGTGAGAAAAGAGCGAGCTGCGCTTTTGCTTGAAACTCGAACGCAGCACCCAAACGAAGGGGTCGTGATTTTCGTTGAGGAGATGAAGCGACTTGTTCGCCGTGCGGACCCTAAAATGACCGAAGAAAAGAAGCTCAGGTTTCTATTCCGAGGAGTGAAGCAAGAGCTTTTTGCATGTCTAGTCCGTAACTCACCGAAAACAGTGGCGGAATTCGCGTCTGAGGCGGCCGCGATGGAGAAGACGCTAGAAATTCGAACGAGGCAGTACGACCGCCCTGTCAACGCACTGTTCTCGGAGACCATCGGTGCCGCAACTGTAAGTTCCGATACATTGCGCGAGACCATCCGAGCAGTGGTCAAGGAGGAGCTTCAGAAGCTTTTCCCAACGACGCCGCAACCTCAAGTGGCTTCCCTGACTGACGTCATCCGACAAGAGGTTCAACAAGCGCTGGGGACTTCTACGCCTTCAGAAGCACCTCGTCAGCCCGAACCGATGACCTACTCCGCAGTTCTTCGTCAACCCCGCCCTGCTCCAACCCGTCGTCAAGAGGCCGAGCCATACCGCCGTCCAATGCCGCCCGCCAGCTGCCCTGTAGACCAATACCAGACGCCAAGGAAGACCGACGTGTGGCGAACGCCCGATAATCGCCCGCTCTACTACCACTGCGGATAGGCCGACCATATCTACCGTCGCTGTCCTTACAAGAGGCTCGGTTTGCGACGGTTCTCCGTCGACGCCCCACACCCCCGATACGGCCAGCGCCCTGCTGAGATCGAAGAATACCTCTCCAACACCAACCGAGGACCAGCCCGCTTCAACCGTTCACCGTCGCCCTACCCGTATCAGTCACCGAACCGCCGCAGCACTGCTGACTTCTCACGTGGAAGGTCCCCAAGCCCATGCGGGGGAAACTAAAAGCAGCAACGTCTGGAGGTAAAGTTGCACAACGGCGGAAAAATGAAAACCCTCCAACGACGCAGCGACTCGCTGAAGACCATGATTCAAGACATGCCCCGACCCCGACGACCCAATCTAACCCTGACGTGACTCCGGACCACGACGACAGCAAAACAGCGCGACGTGTACCCGACATGACCGAACCTGCCGATGAGAATACAATGAAGACCACGACGCACAGTGCCCGACCGTCAACGCGCAGAAGCCGAGATACGACGCCACGACGCACCCGGAACTCGAAGAAAGCAGCGTCCGACATTAAGCTGTCCATCGACGGCTTTGAAGTAGTCGCCCTCATAGACATGGGCGCCGACTACTCGGTCATGAGCGGACCTTTTTCGTCTAAGCTTAAGAAGGTTATGACCAGTTGGGACGGTCCGCACAGTCGCACAGCAGGAGGCCATCTCGTGACGCCAAGTGGAACGTTCACATCGCGCGTCACCATAGACGGAACAACGTACCCTGCGACGTTCGTCATTTTGCCTAAGTGATCCCGGGACGTAATTCTTGGAATGGCCTTTTTGATTTACAACGGTGCAATAATTGATCTACAGACCAAGTCCATAACTTTTTCCTCCGATCACTCCATGATGCCAGAACCGAACCCCGAACCCCGTGCTGCTTTAAGTGTCGCCGATGATCATGTCACACTGCCACCCCGCGCAAGCTTGATGATCACCGTCTATTGTGAAGATGCTGTTCCTGACGTCGACGCTATCGAGGAGAGTGACCAAAGGTTGCTCCTCGACCGCGGTGTCTCCGTTGCAAGAGGCATTGCGCGCTTTACGCAACGCCAATCCCAAATTTTGGTCACTAAATTCAGCGAGGAATAACAGCATTTAAACAGGGGCGCTGCAATTGCGTTCCTCGAAGAAACGCAAGAAGCAAGTGAAGTGATCGCGGTTGCCGACTTTGAACGCGCGCCCGGAGAGACCTTCAGGCTTCCGAATCCCTTCGACATGAATCCGGCGTTACCGCAAGAAGAACGGAAGAAATTATTGGATTTGCTGCATCGCTACAGAGGGTGTTTTTCGTCGAACTCAAAACTACGTCAGACACCTCTAGCGAAGCACCGAATAATAACCGAAGATGGAGCCCGGCCTACCCAACAGTCACCGTACCGCGTCTCTTCACACGAGCGGGAAGCCATCGGAACTCAAGTCGACGACATGCTCAGCGACGCCATTATACAGCCGTCGAAAAGCCCCTGGGCTGCGCCGGTCGTACTCGTGAAGAAAAAAGACGGCACATTAAAGTTTTGCGTTGACTACCGGCGACTGAACAAAATAACGAAAAAGGACGTGTGCCCCCTCCCCTGAATTGACGACGCCCTCGACCACCTCTGCCACGCGAAGTACTTCTGATCGATGGATCTGAATACCAGCTACTGGCAAATTGAAGTGGACGAGAGAAACCGAGAGAAGACTGCATTTATAACCCCGGATGGCCTATACTAGTTCAAGGTGATACCATCGGGTTGTGCAGGGCGCCAGCAACGTTTCAACCAGTCATGGACACGGTGCTAGCTGGCCTGAAGTGGCACACCTGCCTCGTATACCTCGACGATGTTGTGCTATTCTCCCGGACTTTCAACGAACACCTTGCAAGGTTGCAGTCTGTGCTCGAGGCCATCCGTACGTCGGGGTTAACGCTGAAGCCTGAAAAGTGCCGCTTCGCGTACGAGGAACTCAAGTTTTTGGGCCATGTCGTGAACGCCGCGGGAATCCGGCCTGATACGGCGAAAACTTCTGCAATAGCGAACTTCCCAAGACCGAAAGATAAGAAGGGCGTGCGGAGATTTCTCGGACTATGCGCATACTACAGGCGCTTCGTCGCAAACTTCGCACGCATTTCAGAGCCACTCACCCACTTGACGAAAGATAGCACCCCTTTCAGCTGGAAAAATGCCCAACAAACAGCCTTCTGCGAGCTGCAACAATGCCTGCAAAGCCCGCCTGTGCTCGCGCATTTCGACGAAAATGCCGAAACAAAAATGCACACGGACGCCAGTGAAATAGGCTTGGGTGCCGTCCTCGTACAATAGCAAAGCGGGTGCGAGAAAGTTATCGCCTATGAAAGCCGTGGTCTGTCCAAGGAAGAAAGAAACTACTCAGCCTCTGAGAAAGAGTGCCTCGCGATTATATGGGCCATTTCAAAATTTCGCCCGTACGTGTATGGAAGACCATTCAAGGTAGTGACAGACCACCATGCGCTGTGTTGGCTCGCCAATTTGAAGGACCCCTCTGGTCGTTTTAGTAGGTGGAGCTTGCGCCTGCAAGAATTCCACGTTACAGTAGTCTATAAATCCGGGAGGAAATACTCCGACGCCTACTGCCTGTCCCGCGCCCCCGTCGAACTACCACCACAAGACTCCGGTGAAGACAGCGCGTTCTTCGGAGTCGTGACTGAGAGCGACCTGGCCGCCCAGCAGCGTGCCGACCCTGATCTACGCGTCATGATCGACTACCTCCCGAGACCAAGACATCTGAGTCTCTCCTCAGTTTCAGGGAAATTACCCTTCATTACCGCCTGCTCCGCCGTACTCTTCCACCCCCCCATCCACACCTATCCCCCGAGGCTGCCCACATGTGGCGGATACTCCAAACGCACACGTTCCCTCATCGTACTCAACTAATATATCCACATCCACATCCATTGCACACACCCCACTGCCCCAAGTGTGGTCAGCTGGATACTCTGTATCACTCTGTTTGCGAATGTCCTGCTGACCCATATTACCCACTCCCCTCCTCGTCCCACTGGAAGCAGGCCCTGGGCAGCTCCGAGTTGTCCAGCCAAGTGCTGGTCACCTGCCGAGCTCTGGCGGTCGCGGCGGACCTCTCGTCCTCCGCCACGCCCCCTCGCTAACCCGGTTTTCTTTTTTTAAATAAAGTTTTGTTCTTTCTCTCCAAGGATGCAACGTCGCCGTGCCCAGGGCCTTCAAACGCAACTTACCTGCGTTCAGCCTGAAAAACTCCGGCCTCGTGAAGAAAAATTTCTGCCCCGGAGAGAGCGAATTATCTTCTTGTCATCTCGGCAGATCTTCATGACAAAATTTTGGAAGCGTGCCACGACGACCCGTCTTCCGGACATGTCGACACAGCTCGCACAATTGGGAAAATCAAGGCGAAGTACTACTGGCCCCGCCTTGCATCCGACGTCACCCACTACGTCCGGAGCTGTCGTGACTGCCAGCGACGAAAAACGCCACCGACGAGACCCGCCGGACTTCTGCAGCCGATCAGCGTCCCATCTAGGCCCTTCCAACAGATTGAAATGGACCTTCTGGGCCCGTTCCCTACATCCCGATCCGAGAACAAGAGGATTGTGGTAGCGACAGACTACATGACGCGCTACGTAGAGACCGCCACACTTCCGAGGGGGACTGCACAAGAAGTCGCAAAGTTCTTCATAAGCCAAGTTGTGCTGCGAGCGACATGAAGCCCCGGAAGTCCTAATCACGGACCGCGGAACGGCGTTTACTGCGGAGCTGATGCAAGAGATATTACGCTACAGCATCGAAGAACGACGGCGTACCACCCCCAAACGAACGGCCTAACGGAACGCCTGAGCAAGACAATCGCGGATATGCTGTCAATGTACGTCGACGTTGAACATAACTTGGGACGAAGTGCCACCGTACGTCACCTTTGCGTACAACACGGCTATCCAGGAAACTACGCAGATGACGCCGTTCGAGCTTGTCTACGGAAGACGGCCGACTACGATGCTCGACGCCATGCTTCCGCACGTAGAAGACGACGACATCAACGCCGACGTCCAAGGATACCTTCAGCGTGTGGAGAAGGCCCGCTAGCTTACTCGAGTTCGTACAACGGACCAGCAGCTGGTAGATGCTGGGCGGTACAACCTCCGACGGCGAGACGCCGAGTACCACCCTGGGGATCGTGTGTGGGTTTGGACTCCCATCCCTCGACGCGGACTAAGTGAGAAGCTTCTGCGACGGTATTTCGGACCCTACCAGATTCTACGACGTGTCGGCCAACTTACCTACGAGGTGATCCCCGGTGGTGATCCGATGGTCGCGGGTTCGATTCCTGGCCACGGCGGCCGCTTTTCTGATGGAGGCGAAAAGGAAAAACGCCCGTGTGTACGAGATTTCGGCGTACGTTAAAGATCCCCAGGTGGTCAAAAATAATCTGGAGCCCTCCACTACGGCGCGCCTCACCGCCTGCGTTGCGTCGGCGCGTTAAACCCTACAATCAATCAATCAATCATCCGATGGTGATTCCGGAACATCACGACGACGCACGCGCCCGAAGTCGTCCATGTAGTTCGCTTGAAACCTTACTATGCAAGATGACGGACTGTGTTTGTTGTTCGTTCGGACAGTGTTTTATTTTAGCATCAAGTCGATGAACTCTTAGAGGGGGGGGGGGGGGGGGGGGTAATGCCGCGAAACATGTATGGGTTTGTTTATTTATTTTTTGTTTTTACTGCCGGACCACGCCCGGTTGTGTTATCTGCGTTCCAAACGAAGCGCGTCTTACATTCTTTATTTTTATGCCGCACGGGCTATCACATTCAGATAAGCAGACTGTTTCGCCCTAACGTCACTAGCCCAGAATAATCTTCTGTGATCTACAATGTTCTGGATGTAAATCGACGTTTCCAGAAACATTTGCGCCGAAAGATAAAAGCCTGCAGAGCAGACGCCGCGGCATTCATTCGACGGCACTCGCCTGTGCTAGTCACTTTGTTGACCGCTGCTTCGCCGCCTCTGTATTCTTTTGAGTTGTTAGGGGAGCACAAGTTCGCTCCAATAAACTTGTTGCTTCTTCAAGACAACTGCGTCGTCCTTGGCTTCTTCACCATATAACGTCGGAAGTTGCCTGTCTGTCTGCCGGTCGGTCTGTAGGACTGTCGGCCTAGCGGCCTGAAATCCAAGGTTCGACGAAATATCGTCCCGCCGGGTAAAAGATTCATAGTTGAAACTGGTAATCGCCGACAAAAGGACTGACCGATATACCTACAGGCCTATCGGTTCGTTCCGGGGCGTAGATGAGCCGTAGGTGGGGGCGTGATTGGAAAAACGTTATCGCCTAGGAGCAAGTTCAGAGAAAACTTGACTCATCGACCGACCGACCGATCGGTCTATCAGTCGGTCGGTCGGTCGGTCGGTAGGTCGGTTAAATTTTTTTTGCGCTTGTTCCTACCGTTCGTCCAATCACGCCTCCACCTGCGGCTCATCTACGACACGCAAAAATGCAGTAAAAAGTCGTTGCCGTCGGCGTTGTTCTCCAGTCACAGCCACCAAACCGAAAGTTACCCGCCGCGGTGGCTGAATGGCTAAGACGTTGTGCTGCTTAACCCAAGGACGCGAGTTCAATTCCAGGTCGTGACGGCCGCTTTGCTAACAGAGGCGAAAAGCAAAAACGCCAGTGTGTTCGATATTTAGGTGCACGTTAAAGATCCCCGGGAGGTAAGACTTAATCTGGATCGTTCCTCTACATCGCGCATCATCGCCTGTGTAGCGTCGGCGCGTTAAACCTCATAATCAATCAGTCAATCGAACCGGAAGCTTAGAAGAACGTTCATGACGAGTTTACCAAATGCACACTTATACATAACTGTGCATAAACGCCGCAAAGATGCTCTACCGAGCGCGGCGTCTTTGTGTCAGCAATTTACTCTTCAGGTTTTACACCAGCCTCAAGAAGCGCATACATGAACCACGCGTTTGGATGTTTTTTTGGTTATGTTGTGTACGTTAAGCGTTGGAACAGGCTGATTTGCATGGTTGCGCGTGCCTAACTCTTACGGGTTCATTGTTTGTTGTAGGTGGAGTCTTTTCGGAAGTCTACTGTAGGTCGTACGTCACGCAGGGGTAGCAGGAGTTTAGGAGACTCGCTGGCGACGGCACAGTGAGGGATTCCCAGAACCACTGATACAGGGCGCAGAGGTTTTATCAGTGGGTTTTTCTTTCTCCGGGTCACCATTCCTTAAAGTCAACTTAAATGAAGTTTCCATAAGGTTTCCGCATCAACTTGAGTGTTTTAGTTCAATACGGGCCAAATACAAACTTATCATCCCAATATTGCTCCAATTTTTATTTACTCGTGGCCATAAACTTCCCTTAGCTGACATGTAAAACATATAATAGCTTTGTCGGCGTTTCATTTAGGTCCGGTAACAAACGCTCCCTCAAATCCGCTTTAGGTGGATTTTGCTTATTTGTGCACATAAATACATACATGCACTTCAGAGCATGCGAAAAGCAAAAGGTGCAGCTGTGGAATTCTGTACGAGAGAAAAATCGTGGAATCGGGATCCGTCACAGATGGTACTGAGGATGGGTTAAGAGCTTCATAAAGTTGCATTTTTAAGAGCCCGCTTGAAAGACCAGATGTTGTCTGAAAATACGTCCAAAGGGACATAAAAATCGTCATTATACGGGCGCGGCACTGTGAACACTGGAGACAGCGTGTCTGTGGCCGCAACATCAAAGCACATATGGGGACGGAGTGCTCGCACTGGCTGCGAAAGCCGAAGAGTTCACTAATACGAGGATGTCGGTTTTGGAGGGGACACACTTAAACAGACAACTAAAAAACAAAATCGTGCTTCTTGCCTCCAAATTCCAATTCGTACAGGTTAAGCCGCTTGAGGACTTCGTTGTAACCGCATTTATCATTCGTTGAATACCGGAGAGAAAAAAATGCGAGAAAACATTTTGTGCACCCTCTCGAACTACAAGGGTGACAGCGCACTCGAAGAATGATAAGGGCTTTATAGAGGGCTAGAAAGCACGATAATCTTGAAAAGTGCCTTGTTGCTCGAGATATGGCAGCCAGAGAGCGATCGTGCTAGGTAGATAACATGAGATCCCAAAATTGGAATTCGCAAAAACACCCAAATCGCGTGTCTCTTTTTAGAGGGAAGCTGTTTAGCAAATCGTAATTTTTCCTGTTCGCAGTTTAAAATGCCAAGAAAATACGGAGTGCGCGCGCGCGGCGGCCAGCCAGCAGTTAAAAAAAAACAAGAAAATACCGAGAGCTCGTGTGTGCGGGCCTCGTGGCTACCGCCTAGCGTCCTCGCCGCACGTTTTCCAAGCCAAGCATATCCACCTAGAGAGACTAAACAAGATTGCCCTCCCCCCAAACCCACCAAAAAAAAAAAAAAATGGGCCATCTCCACTAACGTGAAACCTGGGGAGGGGCGAAGCATGTAGTGTAGAAGTGTATTCTTGGCGGCTTGGCGTTTTTGCCAACGGAGATGAAACCGTTGGGGTTAGAGGTATACAACTTTGCTGTAAAAGTATCTTGTCTTTGAAGCACGAAGCTCTTCAGCGCGAGTCGTGAGCGAGTGTCCGAGTGTTTTTTTTTTTTTTAGTACGCGTTACGAAGTTCTCTAGCACGAGGCGTAGACGAGTGTCCCAGTGTTTTTTAGTACGCGTTACGTTCTAGCGCGAGGTGTAAATGCGTTTCCCGGTGTTTTAGTACCTTGACTACATGAGACGACGGTTACGACGACGACGACGACAGGAGACGCCAACAGTTTCAGCCCAAAGGGGCTTCGCCTCGAAAAACACTCCAGCGTTTGCCGTAATCGTGGCAACACTTGCAAGTAACGGGAAGGACACTTCATAGCGTACGCCCCTCCAAGGTGCCGTCCAATGGTTAGAACTACCAAAAAAATAAAGGACGTCCACACTTACAGCAACAATGATGGAGTAAAGGTAGTTGCGGCTGCGAAGAAGAAGCGAATCGGCTGCAATCGTGGACTTAAGCTGTCGTGATGGTCCTGAAGATTGCGTACAGCTTGTCTACCCTCACGTCTTACGCGTCAGTATGAGTTTTCTTCATTTTTATATGCTCTGGGAGTCGAGGTGGTACGAAAAGTTTAAAGGAGAATTTTTTTATGTGTATGTAGTAGCAACGATCTTCAAAGGCACTAGGTCTAAGTTCTTAGTTTTACACCAGAGGGAAATTGCATGTACGCCACTTTGAAGCTGCGCGCAATCTTCAGGTGATGCCACTGCACCAGTAAGTTTTATGTCGCATGCATACTGCAAGAGAGATTAATGTTTTATTGTTAACTGTAAATTATTCCCGAATAAGCGAAACAGTACAGGGCCAGACTGGAGCCCTGGGGAACTCCGGATGGCGCAGCGAAGCTGTGAGACTTGGCGCCGGCGTGCTGTACAAGGTTTGTTGTTTGTTTGGGATCGGTAGCGAACCAACCAGACCACCAGAAAAAGCGGCAGACAGACCATACGCAGACAGCTTGCGAAGTAGAAGATCATGGTTTACGCGGTCGAAGGCCTAACTGAAGTCGAAGTAGACGGTGTCTATTTGTGGAATTGAAAGTACGAATTTGCTGGCGTCATGCAGAAAGCACAACCAAGGTTCGACTCGACAGAGCGGGCAGGCATGAATCCGTCCTGATTACTGGGAATCAGGGGGCGGATTCTGGACGAGAGAGAACTGTGTATTGCTTTTTTGAAGAATTTTGTAAATGATGATAGGAGATATATTTGGTCCATAGTTCGCAGGCACCGGCGCGTTTCCAGAATGATGGAGAGGTGAAAGTCTACCTTTATCCGAAAGATTGGGAGGCTGATATAGGGCTGTAACTTTGTTCAACGATAACTTTGCTGCCGTAGCTTCTAAGTTATTATTTGAACGGAACGGTGGTTTTGGATAACCTATTCACGTCAGCGTTATAAACACAGCAGGAGTCCGTTGGCGTGTTTGGGGTACAGACAAAAAGAAGCAGTCAGTACACTGACTATGCGCCGCCCTCAAAAAATCACACATTTTTAATCTATGATAGAATTTCGTAAACATACCAAGGCATTTATAATATAATAGCCCTGTGCCACCTAATGGTATAATGAGTCTTTGGGCTTGCTCCGGACAGTGAAAGTGATTGGAAGTTCACGACTTAGGTCACTTGAACTGTCAGTCTCGTTATGAAAAAACTGGCACTATAAGTGTGTAATTCTTACGACTTCACAAGCTGTAGCTCTGTTTCAAGCGCAACTCAAGACAAAAGGCAGAGTCAGCGCAGTCTGTGGAGACAATCGCTGTGTCCGTCCTCGAGCCATGTCATTTCTTTTACGTTCTTTCGTACTACTTATTTGTTAATAGCCTGGTCACCACAAAATATTGAAGGAACCATGAGTCGAAGCGGCAACCCAATTATTTTTTAATAATGGCCAGTTTGGTAGGCATCAGCCCGCAAAACGTATTGCGTTACAAGTTAGGTGCGGGAAAGTGACCGGTGATACGCCAGACTCCATCCTAGTTTGTCTGATAAATACCTAATTTCATTCATGTTCGCGTTAATTTGACTGATACTTTTTCGATTGCAGAAGGCGGAGGAGGAAAAAACTTTATTAAAACGCAACATTAAGTGTCGAGAATGTCCCGGGTCAGGTCCATCAATCCAAACTGGTCCGTGAGCTGGTCCGAGGCTAGCCAAGTCCACCACGGTGAAGGAGGAGGGTGGGGAAAATGTTGGGATTGAATTGCAATGGGGCAGAAGAAAATGCAGTGTTCTAAATACGCGTATGGTTCAGAGAATTCGGGACATGCAGGAAATTTGTATGTTGTCTTCAAGGCGTACTAAATGTTTGCGGCTAGGCCTTGATGTATTGTACGTTTGTATTGTACTTGATGTATTGTACGTTTGGTTTCTGTACTGTGTTTTTAATTGTTTCCAAGAGCTATGTTTAGATAGTTATTTGCCTACCCCAAATAGGCTCATTTCCAGAAAGCCGCAAGTGCTTTCGCAGCATTTCGTACGAGAGTTGAATGCAGACATATGAAAAGCGCAAGGGCATTTTTTTAGATGAACGGAATGAAGCCTGGAACGAGGGGCCTTTTGGCAAGAATCGAACCTTTCCGTTTCACTTGTACTGATATATCATATTTGATAACTGGCGTTTTATCACTCAAATATTGTTTCGCATGTTATGCCCTCAAGAGAATCTATACGAGGCACTTAACACCGAAACTTTTTATTACTACATGATCGCTGAGCAGCGAAATAACGACTAGAGCGAAAAATCGCGCCGCAGGCTTACTAAATTAAAAGTTCCTTTCGCTAATTTCTATGTCGCAATTAGTTGGCGGGAGAGCCATAATCTCGCAGCTTTAAATATTAACCAGAATGATAAATCTCACCAAGCGTAATGAAAATGTTTGCGTTGACTTATGTCACCGATTTTTTAATATAAATCCTAAAAGAAATGCCTCCGCAGTCTTTATGGTTCTTTGCATTCAATGTATGCAGATTCCTTCTGATTGTTTTTGGGCAACTGGTAATCACTTACCCTTAAACAGGCAGCCTCAGCTATATACGCAAGAACAGCGAAGACTGCTCCGAACGTCCTGTGTTACACGAAAACAGCAACAAATAGTCCATCGCCATACTACCACCACTTGGGAACCCTTTGTGCTCCACACAAACGGCTCGTAAAAGAATTAGGTCCACCCATATCGCTGCACCCCACAGAGCAAAAAAACTCCTCTCGCGGTCACACGATGGCTAATGGCCTTTTACAGAGCGGCTATCGACCAAAAGCACACGACATCTGGCTGCCCGCATGACTGGTTGGAAGAGCGTTTTCACGACTGCTTTCTTTTTCTAAGCCTCAGGAACGACCATTAGGGCAAGAGGGGTGATAGTGGAGTGTTGGGCAAAACAGACGGTGCTAAAGCGGTGGACCGGTAAGATGGCCCCTTGGATTGCTTTAGCTACGAGTGCAACAGCCCCGAACAATTTACACTCCTTGTCGGCAGAACTCTTGAGACTTCCTTGCTGCGTGCTGTCTGATACGGTGAACGCACTTCTTTGAATGTTTGCTGCACTTTAGTCGTGTTACGCCTATTCCTTGGAAAGTGGAAAGAGAGAATGTGTTTACTTTTGCATGGGTGACTGTGAAAACCAATTTTTAGCTTGCCTAGCTTGTACACCACAAAGTTAACAATGAACACACGTTACAGTTCTTTTCTAAAAAAAACGAAACCGCATTTTTCGACCTTGGGGTCAAGTATACTGGAAACGCCTCTGAAGTTATTAGTCGTTGCAGCTAAAAGATGAAGAATTGAGTCCTAGGGTATCTAAAACAATTTTCCCCGACACAGAAATACATTTTAGGTGCAGTAAACGACACCATAAAGCTACGTACCAAATTAAATCTAGCTCTTTCACCCCTGAAGTTTTTATTTCGAGCGAAAGTTGTTTTTCTGCATGTATTTGCAAAGCTTTGGACCTCAGAAGAACAGCAATGAAAAATTACGGCTATACTGCAAGCATTTATTAATTTACAGGCACGATAATTGGGTCATTACGCAATTAAAATTTTTCTTTCCTGTAAAAATAATTTTTCTCTTTTTGTCGTAAAACTAATGACATGCTGATCTAACAGAAAAAAAATATGGAGCGGTTCAAAAAAACTATTTACGGATTTATAGACATTTTGGCAAATCGAAATTTCCGTTTCGTTACCCGCCCTGTCGTCATACGCTGCGTAAACTGACGCTTCTTGTGTTTCATATCGTCCAGCTCCGCACAAACTCATGAATGGTGAGGTCTATCTCAAGAAGCACCCTTGAACAACCCTCTCACAGAAATCTAGCAGTTTTCATTTTGTTCTTAAGGCGATGAAGAATATTATATGTTGTGTCGTCCAATGACGACGCCAGGGCCGAAATAGTATTTAAGAGAATTTGAGCGTTAACGGACACACATTTGGAAAGCAGGAAACTACACCATAAAACAACAACACCAAACTAAATGTGGAAATACCGAGATAGCATTGACTGTGTTACGAAAACTTCAGTTTATAAAGACAAGTCGGTGTGTTCACTGTGAACGGCCTCACAGATTACATGTGATAAAAAAGCGACACTATAAAAGCAAATTAATACGAGTTGAGGACAAAAGTAACAGACATGGCAATGGTATCTCTGTCCGGAAATGGAGGTTATCAGTATTAGCGGACTTGTAAGCTATGCCGCATGGGTAGTTTTGTGTAAGCCAAAGGTAATTTTCTTTGACTAGTGCAATACCTGTGAAGCACAACATTGATTCAGGGCCTAATAAAGTAAGAGGCGGTAGCCTTACATTTCGCCAAATGTTTAACACAACGTCTCGTCCCCTACTCCCGCAAAAGGAGTGAGACAGAGGGCGACAATTGATGAGAGCATGGAGGAAGAAAAAGTTAGGAGACAGCATGACGTCACGCAGCTAGCCTTCGCAAGCCCACCGCCGTTGAAGCCACTCCCTCTGCCGTTTTCCTTTCTCCAGCTGCCGGAGTTGGCCCAGCACGTAACCTCCATGGTCGGCTGGGCCGGCGGCGGCGGCGGCGCTCTCCGTTTCCGACTCCATCGCATCTCTCGTGTTTGGTTGGCGGTAGCTTTTACCCGTCCTTCCTGTATTCGTCTGCTCGGCGATCTCATGCCCGCGTGCGTGCAGGCGTGAGTGTCTTGTACGGGCGAAAGACCAAAGCCGTGGGAAAAAAAACCATCATATAGCAGGATTCGCGACAACGGGCCGGAGAGTAGTTTCGAGCAGACGAAATTGAAGAGCGCGCAGCGGCCCATAAACCCCACCGCGCGCTCTCACACGGCGGTGCGGTGGGGTCACGTGGTGCAGTGACGCCATCGGCCGTCTTCGATTTTACTTTTTATGCATAGGCTTCACGTTTCTCCGGTGGCACCGTCTCCTAACCTTTTCTTCCTCCATGGATGAGAGCATGGCTATGTTAGCCAATCCAAGATGTCGAGCTTGCTACGCCAGGTGAATGTCATGACGATGATAATGCTTAAAAAGTGGATGCGCACGAAGGCGTTGTGATTTGCAATCTCTTATCAAGACATGTGTTCGACAAGTACGCCACCAGAACTTATGTCGGTCATAAGAAAAGCTTTGGACATGACCACGGCCCTGAAACGTCGAAGGTTCACGGGAAGCGGTATTTAAGAAAAATGACGTTACCTGGGACACTTTTGCACACTGAATCAGACTCGTTCACAGATCAGGTGTTACAGGTTTTCGCGGGCATCGCAGTTTGGTCCTAGTGGCAAATACGTCCGATTTAACTTTCGAAACTGCCGCGTGGTGGCCACATTGAGTCGAATACAAGCTTACACATTTATACAAGGTACAGAAGCAGAGGCGGGAGTAATTTAAGTTTCAGGTATACAATCTGCCGGCACATGCCAATGCCATCAATTTTATCACAGGACGTCATCCACAATTGCCGAACAAAATAGTATCAGAATTGCTTTAGTCAAAAACAGATGTACTGTTTTTGTGGTGCACACTAAAATGCGCGCTAAAAACTGTTTTGAAAGCAGGCGAGTCAATATAAACACACACTCACACACATACACCCAACGATGTCGCATCGAGCCATTCCAGAAACAAAAGAAATAAACGGTACCAATTGCATCCAACTGAGCAAACTTTAATATCCTTTCATAATAATAGGGCGAACAGGAGAGAATAACTGCGGAAGGGTTGTCGGGGAGGGAAGAAAGGGTGTTACGTGACCGGGATTGCAGAAGACTATTGGGTTTCAACGACACTTGCAGCGCAGGAAGCAATTACGCAGCTAAGGTTTGCTTTTGGGTGTATCAATGCAGCCTTATAAAAAATTTCCCAGGGGCAATGAAACCACTTTGGCACAAAATGTTGGCTACAATTTCTCGTTTAACAATGTTAACAAGCAATGAAACTGACTTCAAATGAGGGTATAATATTCGGCTGATGATCGTAGAAACGCTCAATGTTATATTTATATGCTGTATATAGGGGGGGGGGTGGATGACCATTGAAATATTACAAAACATCACGGGCAAACAAAAAAACCCCAGCCTTTCACATCGAATGGTTGGCAGCGACAGTACGGCAGTGGCAACCGTAATAATTGTGGTAATAATAGGATCCGTAGACGGGAAAACAAGTGACCTGAATTGGGAATACCGCAAAATGAGACACTCACTAATGAGCAGGAGTTTTGGGAGTGCGTCCAGCACGAACACGTGTACGAACTCATTACTCTACAAAAGGTTGGGGCTTCTTCCCTCCGGAAATTTCCTGAACATGTGGAACATACCGCATGTCCAATAAGGGCTTCTTCGGAGAATTTCGAAATCTACACGCACCTTTCGACGTCGTGCGCTGCGTTTGTGGCTCGTTGAAGTAAATGTGGCACAAGCGTTTCCCAGGAAGCAGTTATTAGCTTACGACAAACTTGTTCTTGGACTCAACGAGCGCTTGTTTGAACGCCGTGCCGTCTCGGGCAAATGACTAGCTTTCCGGGAATTCCTTCGCCGTACCGAAGACACGTTCTTGATCCTCATAAAGTCCGTCCGTCCTGAATTCTGGGACTGGCTCTTCTTAATTTTGACATATTGCGTGTTTTAAATTTATCTCCACTTTATTAACTCATCCTGTATATATTTATTCAATGGTCAGTTAAATATAATGTTATTCCTAAATTGAAGGTTTGGAATTACGAGAATTTCGGGTGTTATCGACTACCTCATTACCCACGGCGTCGTTTTGATTGTTACGCTAACTTTGTGTTCGTGGTGTCTATTTTACTCTGGTGTTTCAGTTACATATTTTTAATTTTCGCTTTTATTGGTTCATCTACGGTCGCCGCCTACCCTATAGCAACCGAATTTTTGTGCCATGGCACTCTGAAAGAGGTCTATGCACGCGCTTTCGGGCGTGCTGGATATTTCACACATTTCAGGCACAGTAATCTGTGAGAGCTAAAAGCCAAGACGACATGTACCGCACCCAGCTCGCCGCCTCCATGCGAAGACACAGTCGACCTGTATGGCCAGCGCTGTGGGAGAGTACTTCTCTGTGGCTTGTAAAGATGCCGGAGAGGACGGCGATATCAAAAGTGTTCGGATATTTTAAGCACGACACACGAAATCTTTCGAGAAGTGTTGGGAACAGCATACATCTAAAAATTACCGAAAATAAATAAACGGAACTTCGGGAACAAAAGGTTCGATTTCCTGCAGTAACGCTAATAGGCGACAAATATTCGGCGATAGGCTTGATTGGGACCTGCACAATCACAACGCACTATACCCTACGAATGAATTTTTCAGCATTTCTGTAACGACAGCGTCTTCCTATAAAACGGCGGAGCAGCCCAGACTTTCAAAGTTTAAAGGTTAATATATGGTGTGTCCGTGCTAGGAATTTTGAATTACACACACCGGCTGTCTTTGTATTTCGTTTTTTTTTTGTTTCCGCTCCTCTGTTATCCTGCCTCTGTGAAGGATGTAGCGCATGGTCAAATTGCTGAGTGCAACTATTCACCCTATTATTCGCCATAACGTGTGTACGTTATCGTACCCCACTTAGCATAAGAAAAAGGTGCTTCACGAGGGTCTCCGCTAGCCTATGAGGGGAAATATAGACTGGGACATTTTTTTCCATGTAGGCACCAGAGCCTGTATTAAAAGCTGTTATTATAACAACGCATTCATTTATGGTGACCTGTTACCCGTAAACCGGTGTAATAACTATTATCTTGCTTTTCGGTGTCAAAATGAACAGTATTACGACGGCGAATTCTAGCCATTATCCCTTATCTATTGTCCTTCGTACGTCGTCCTTCCTTGAACCGTAACAAAAAGTAAATCCAAGACAACTCGTTAAGTGCCCATTCGCTTCATTTATTGTGAGTACTTGGCTCATCTTCCTCGTACCCCAACGTGGCCTCAAAAGATCGACGTCGTTAATTTCCTTCCTTCAGTTACAAACGCCCACTGGCTGGGTAAAAAGTACAGCATGCGAAAGGGGAATTCACGCTCCAGGAATGCGAGTAATGCTCTCACTAAGCACCCAGCTGTAAACTCATAAATCTGTTCGATGGGTACTTACACCGACGAATGAGCGCCATAGCTTCTGCCTTCCCCTTCTTTCCGCGTCGAAGACGCCAACCATCCTGATTTGTTGCTTAAGTCATTGTACCTTAAGTAAACAGCTACTATGAGCGGGTCAGATGGTGTCTTTCCGCCTTCATTGCTCCCCTGTATAGGGCTCGATCGTGAAGAAGGCAGGGTTTATGTTGGAGAACCACTTAGCGGGGGAAAAACAAGAGACTCCATAAAATTCAGTTATTTATTTTATTTATTTATGTTGAAATAAATAAATTTGAGTGGGAACCGTGTACATTGACGTTACTTGTAAATTACACGTATTTTGGAAGATGTCTAGCGGGATGGTGACGCTATGTTTTCACTGCGAGTGCGATTCATGCGGTATTAGGCGGCGAATTCATTGATATGAATATGACAGTTCAAACAAAAATTGATGTTTTAGCATGGTTAGCAGTTACTTGTTGCCACATATGTAACTCGTTTTCTTAGAGTCCCCGTATAACCTATTCTCTCAAACTTTATTGTCGGTTTTTTTTCTCTATTGTTTTGCTTCTCGAAGTATAGTCGTGGCATCAGTAAAAGAAATTAATTTCGGTGGCTGGGACTGCGTGAATGTGTCAGACTTTATGCGTTAAAGAATACTTTGAATAAGGCGTAGCTTATGAGGCCAAACAATACCTGTAAAATTCACCTGCAAAAATAAAATATTTTATGAGAGAAACTTTTGACACGAAAAAATGAAAAAAAGAAACGACGAAGATGCCGCGTTGTGGGCGGAGTTGCTGGGTGGTGTGATGGCCGATATCATGTAAATACATCGCTTCGCATTCAGCCATTGTTACTGTCATTCGTTCTGCCGCCACGTAATAATATGGTGGGCGGTGCAGCGTGCTTCCCCATACCGGTCTTTAGGAATTGCCCGTATCGGCTCCTGATGCTTTTCCCTGAGGGTTCCTGGATTGCGTCGGCCCGCCCCAGCCCTGGAGCTTCATGAACCCATCCATGTCCCCAGCCCCGTGTCCTTAGCCGATAATACGCCGCGACCAGCTGTGAAGTGACCCGCCGTGAGCAGAACGTACGACGATGACGCTCCCAGTACACCGGCGCATCTCCAAGCGGCTTGAGCGTTTCAACTGCATTGACTGGCAACACTGTTCATGAACGTGGTTCGTCGAGCTCATCACTTTCATCCGTGGTGGTATGGGCTTCCTCACTATTTACGATAATCTCATTTTTCATTCAGCACACTCGCCCATCCAATCCGCCTTAGACCGTCCCTGGAAGGTCGCGGTCGGCGAGGGGGGGGGTCACCCAAATTTTACGTGGCGGCAGGACGAATGGCAGGAACAATGGCTGAATTCGAAGAGGTATATATTTACATGATGTAGGCAACCACACCACCCAGTACCTCCACGCACAACGCGTACAGCTTGGTCGTCTTTGTCTTTTCTCCATGACAATATTGTTTACGCTGTTCCCTCCCTATACAGACGAATTATCCGCAACCCTATTCCAAGTGGATAAATATTTGACTACCTGCCCGAGTTCATGGTGTTTTATATATTGGTGAATGCTGCAAGACGGCGAGCCGTAGACGATAACGCGAAGCTAGCTTTGTTGCTGCTTCTATTGTTGGTGTTACGCCATTCATTGTACAGAGCATCCTCTCTGCGCATACAAAAAGGCAGAAAAACTGATCGTAAGCGTAGATTTGGTACCTGCTTATGTCGTCTTTAAAAAATGAGCTCTACTTACGCCAAATATTGCGTGCGTGGCAACGCCCAAGGCGTGTGTATTGTACACGGCAGTTCCCTAATTATCAAGTGAAGTCCACACATCTCTACTTTCGCAAATAAGACACACAGAGTAACCGGCTTGGTAGACGTACGATTATATTCGTCAAATTTTTATATCAAAGTCTTAAAAAGACAACCAGTTGAAAACACCTTCCCGAACATTGACTATCTCGCAATACACAACACTTTCCCTCTGTTCGTGCGCAATAGGAATTTCAACCCAGTCAAAAAACGGAACAGAAACTACGACATGGTTATGCTGTACCGAAAAGGGACTTAGGGTCGTTTCTACAACAGAAATGCCTGTCGTGCGACGAACATTCTGTAGTTCTACAGCAGATGTTCCTGTCGCACAACAAACCATTTTGTAGTCGCAGCAGAGATACCTTTTCTACGACAGATATTTCTCATGTAGAACAGAAATTTGTGTTGTGCGTTATAAATTTCTGTTGTGTTTTTGACTGGGAAGACATATCGCAGAGGGGGTAACTAATCCTAAGAAATGATTTCAGGCATTTTTACCTTCTACTGGCTACCTGTTTTTTTTTCTAAAGCGTGCAAGTGTATCGGGATAGTCTGTACAGTTCCCCGTTGCTCGGGGAACGGAACGGAACTTTTACAGTACCAGAGAAGAGACTGTTATCACCACCATAATCAATTTCATGTCTGCATACCTATTTCAATTACGAAAGGAAGGCGTGTCCAAACGAAATTAAATCTCTGCTATTCCGCCTCATCCGTATCCAGTCGTTGTGCCCAGTATTTCTGGTCTCGTTTCTCCGCCGACTGCATTACTTCTAAAACACTACCGAATGAACCTTCGGCCATCCTACTTCTGTGGCTATGTAAACTAGTATATTAGATCAGCATTAGCAACTCCTGGCAGGCTGTTGTATTGACTCATTCCTATTACTTCTTTACCTGCCTTCTTAACGGTATCGTTTCCTCTCTTCTTGCAAGATGTTTATAAACTTGCTAACGCGTAGTGTTTCAAACCTTTCAGAACACCAGGCGTATATTTTGAAGAAAGTATGTCATGGAATAAACAAACTGACTTCTTAACAAGAAATTATCCCAAGCCACTGGTCTTGATCGCCGTTATTGTTATTTTCCGATCTTAGTTAACCTTCTACTTTACAACTGTATTTTTATGTTTATGTTTACCTGCGGCGTCCTAATCTGGACTACCACAACTCGGGAAATTGTAGGAAAACTGACAGTTTTACAAAAGCGAGCTACACGCCTAATCAGCAAGGTTCCGTATCCTTATCCTACATGAGAACTCTTTATACGGCACATTGTTCTTAGCGTGGACTCTATTTACAGTTATCAACTTTGCTAGTTAGGCTGTTCTACGACTTTTTTTGCGGCCCCCTTTGCGTGAACCTGTTTTTTTTTTCTGCGCAAGAATAAATCAGATGAAGTCGTAAAAATTGTAGATATTGCGGAATCAGGGCTTAGCGCGAGGGTACGGATATACGAAGTCCCACAGCAGCGCTCAAGGACGTAAGGGGGGCTCTCCTAATCACATCAGTATGGGACTTACTCATTCTTGATTTAAGCGCTTAAAAAGGATTGTGGACCAATAGGAAGAAGTTTTATACATCCATCAAAATGCTCTCAAGGGCCTATTTTGCTTCTTTTGGAAATGTTGCTCATCTTTACTGAACTAAATAAACAAGAAATGCAGTTTAGTTAATCAAGTCTCTATTACATGGCGCCAGCGATCTTCCATGCCAGAGTTTTTTTAATATTTCACTACAGCAGTGACATATTTCCCAAATAACAAAACTAGCCGGTTTGGAACATTTTCATGCACCTGCAAAACTTTTTGTATTGCTGCACGATCGGTTTTAAGCCAGTAGGTCGTAAAGTAGTGTGTCCCATAAAAATGTTTACACGTGGGTACCCCTTAAACTTCGAAAATGAGGAGAGTAGGGGAAACTTTATTTACACCATTCAAAAGCCCAAAAGGGTGTGCCCCCCCCCCCCATCAGTGACCCCGAATCCCTGGCAATTCGACGGTTTCTAGGGCGAGACCGATGACTTTTCTGTGAGGGCTGGTGGCCTGGCTGAGTTGCAGGGCCTCCCAGGATGCACCACCTCTGTGAGGTTTTTTGTAGGAGGGACACACCACCTCTGTGAGGTTTTTTGTAGGAGGGACACACCACCTCTGTGAATGAGGTCCGCTATGCCCTGACATTTTTTGCATTTGGAATCGGATACTTTCGAAAAGGAGAACCGGTCTCAAAATTTGTGACCCCTCAGAAACAAACTGGCCGCTGGAGTACGCAACAAAGTTAGCCCTTAAAACGGGCAAATATTCGTGTGGCAGGGACTTTTCGCGCTCTGGGTTTGTTGATTGGCTTTGTTACGGCCTCGTAAAATAAGGAGGTTTAGACGGGCCACTTTATGTCCCTGTTAGCTTTCCTTTAACTCTTGCAAACCCACAGCGGAAGCCGCGAGTGCGCTATCACCTTCTAGTCCCATTTTACGGCAGCATGCTTTAAAGCTTCATGAGCCTGGCGCCTGCGGCACTCAGTTCTAAATGACTGCTGCTCGCAGCCGAATCACATCGTAAAAAGGGTGGGCACCGGGCACGTCATAACGCTTACCGGCTATTTGCGATAAACGGCGTTGTGCTTTTACTGCGCTGAGAGTAGCAGTATTATTTCGCTACAAAACCCAGGCGTCGTGGTTGTAAGTGGTTTGGAGCCTCGGTTAAAGTGGTTAGTAGTTCAAAGTGCTAAAAATGGCGACAGGGCGGAAGGGGAAGGAGTTAATTCAGTTCTTTAACACACAGCTGTCACGCAGCCGGAACTGCACACTTGTGGAGAAAGGTGGGTTTATTGCACCCACTCCGAGCGACGTGCAGCGACTGGGTCCCTCAACTTGGCCGAAATGCTCGCACGAAGCCCGCTTGGGCTGCTCAAAGTTCGCTTTCACACGCGACCACTCACTAGTCTCGCTGATGAACGCGTTGAACGAGTCGTCCCCGCCCAGATGGTCTTCTCGGTAAGCATCTGGCCGTCCGGCTGGATGCCCTGCCGCAGGTAGTCCAGCCGGCGGTGTCGTGTTAGTTTTGCCGGCCCTGCTATGATAACGTCGCACGCTTAAAGGGACACTGAAGTGAATTTGTCAAGCTCCCGTTTTTGCTTGCACTGCGTAGACTGGCTCAAATTAGCACACTTTTCATCGTTTATCCGGTTGACAAATCGGTAATTATTTTACAAAGCGCGAAAGAAGAAAAACTACCATGCGCGGTTTGCGGCGGCAGCACCAATTAAGGCTGTGACGTTGAGAGGAGGGGCGCCGTGATTGGACGATGCCCAAGGTTAGCAATCACACAAGTTTCGGTTTCGGTTCTGTAAAACATAACCAATGGCTTTGTTGGATGGGCATTCTCAATATCTCAGTAATCATCGTACCGCGCTTCTGCCATGTTGTCGGCTGTAAAATGCACAAGATAAGCCTCCCAGGACGGCTTGTAGTCGTAGCATTCACTAGCCGAGACCTACGCAGTGCATGAACGCCCTCCGCGTACCCGCAGACGCCCAAATGTCATGCGCTTTTCCCCCATATTTGTAGCTTGCCTCCCTCATGCCTGTATCGTAAAAAGCGTGTTCGCACCAGGCCAAGGGTCTGTTCATTCTGGCCTGTGCCCACTGCCTGCAAGCAGTCGGTGCTTATGGCAACAGCACGCCAACGAGAACTCGCTAGCGCGCCAGTGCCAGCCTGCGCGCGTTTTGTGAACTAGTTCGTGTAGCCATGAACGTTGTGGCCCCAAAAAAGGTGAACTCAATATAGAAAACATCGGCGGAAAACAAAAAAGTTAACTTACAAAAAAAAAAGGACGTACCCGCGGGGATTCGAACTCGTGACTCGCAAAACATTTGGAGTGAATTCCTAGCGCCCCAGACTGCTAGGCCACGGAGCGGGACGCGAAAGCTTTGGTAATATAGGGTATATATTGTACAACCGGTTTACACTTTTATTTAGTTTTGGCATTTCAAGCCGCTTAGGTGACTATTTGTTGTACTGCGATCGTGCAGTAAGCGTCGCCCGAGTTTCCACAGTAGCTCACGTCTAGCAATTGCATTTCGTAGACGGAAAAGCGTTCGCAGATGCGTAGTCGTGCTGCTGACCGCTGTGCTTGTTCGCCCAGCGCAAAAAAGTGCTTCCCGCACCCTAGTTTTACGCTGTACGGTAAAAATATCAGTTGATTTTATTTGCTTAGTACCTATATTGACTTCGCTGACTCTTCTCCCGCCTTCAAGAGGCCTTATATTTTCCTACTGGCGTACCAGTCAGCGAAGCGTCGCATGTGCAGCACTTGTGTGAAGCGACCTTGACTTGGAGCTAGATACAGTGTACAAACAAACCAAGTAAAGAAAGGCACATTCTTCCATTCACAAACGTGTCCTGGCTTCGTTTCAACTAAGCGAACGAATTGCGACCAAGCAATTTTTTTTAACCTCCTTGATTGCGACGACCCGCCGGCGGCCGGCGGACGAAACGCTGGGCCGACCGGCCGGGAGCCGTGCAGTAGCGCAGCCGTGGCGCAGCCAATTGCCAGCTCATCCCCTCCTGACGTCACACGAAAACGCCACAGAAAATGGGCGAGCGTAAAGAGAGGAGCACAGCGTTTTCGAATTAGTTTTTCTACTAAATAAAATCGCGTAAACGCGCCTAGAGTGGTCGAAACATGGCCTGGGGACTCCGGACTACAATTTGCGCTAGTAATCCCGCAATGTTTACATATCACTTCAGTGTCCCTTTAAGCGGACCTTCTCTCCATCAAGCGGAATCATAGACCGTAAATTTTATTTGTCCATGACGTACTGTTTTACGCGAAAAGCATCGATGCAAGCATTGCTCCGAAGTTTGTAACTCTCTTGGTTTGTATTTCTCTTTGCGCATTATAATGAAGTTAACATTCCCGTTCTCTTTCTAAAGCCTCAATGGTACTGCGGTTCATGGGCGGCTACCACACTTGGCTTTTTGTATGTTTCACGTTTATTTTTGATTTTGGAGATCTAAGCCGTCCGCATAAAAGATTAAAGTTTCTGTGGCGGCATCTGCTAGGTGGACATGTTATTATGGTAAGACGCAAGACGCCCAGCACATGGGTTGTGCTCATCGGCTTCCTTCTTGCAGAGTACCATCGAGGCGTCCACCTCTACGGCTTCCCACGAGCCCGAGCACTATGAATGCCGTTGACTTCTCTACCCCTGCCCAGTGAGCGTGGCGTCGCGGGGGTCTTGAATCCAAACACTCATTTTTCCGCCACGTTCCTCATTAACCCTATACGGAACTAGCGACAGCAACAGCATTCTGCGAGACAGAGCGCAGAAATGAAAGTGCGTTGGCTGTAACCACTCAATGAGCGTGACATCTGTGGTTTTGGGAATCCGAATATCGTCTCGCCCGGCCCTTTACGTCTCCGGGAACATTGGCCCGTCGACTATAAATCCCCGTATGCAATCAATCCTCATGATAACTTAACGGGATATTACGAAATAATGGATCTAACGAAGTAAATGAAATTACCCTTGAAATCACCATAGAGAACAATGCATTTGAAACCACGTTGTAACGAAGTAAAATTGTTCTGTGAATGGATGCAATGAACTATATTGGTCTCACCCCCCCCCCCCGTTACAAGAAGAGAGAACCCGAGAGCGGTGCGTGCGGTATTCCGCGGAGTCCAACACTCGGCGCAGCTGTTTTAAAGCACACGCGTTGACCTAACAGCCATGCGCAGCCACGCCAAGCGCGGCCCTGCGACCATCCTCCTCGCTTAACCAGCGGGGCAGAGTGAGGTGGAGAGCGGGTTCGTGACGGCAGTGAGAAGCGGCGCATGGCGGTTTCCTTCAACGCCGATGCCGACTCGGACGAGCTCACTACGGAGGAGCCGACCGACGATGCTGTTGTCGCAGATGTCCCCGGAGAAACCGACGCAAGGGACGATGAAGACGCCGTGGTCTCAAATGCACACACGTTGCACGTTCGAACGTCGCCGCAGGCAATCCATGGGGTTGAACTTCTACGTCGTTTCATCGGAGCCAATGACGACGGCGAAAACGGCATCAATGCGGTGGCCCCAACTCATAAGGGAGTGTTTCGCTTGCAATGTCTGTAAAAAAAGGAGCAACACAGATTTCTTTCCAGCTATGTTTAGCGGACAATAAAATAGGCAGTGTGCGCTTTGAGCAAGCAAAATATTTGTTTTCTAGTTAATTTCCTTCGAATGCGTAGTCGCGTAGTAGTACAGTGGGCCGGGAGGCAGTTTTGCTTCTTTGCATGCTTGGAGTTGTGCACCCGACTGAGCATACACTGCCGTAAACTGTTATAACTGGTATAACAAAATAATGGACATCACGAAATAATTAAGGGTACCCTTGAACATTGTCATATAACGAGGTTAGAGTGAATGAGCCTCCTACCGCCAACTTCTCCAGTTTGCACGTGCTGTCCCCTCACCTCGTTTTCCTGGATATACTTAATACAAACGCCGGAGGTGCGAGTTAAGCTGAACCCAGAAGTGGAATTGATCATTTCTTGTGCGGCCTCTGTATTTGTGGCTTAGAAGCGTCTCGCCACGTCATCCTTTAGAGCGCCCCACTAGCGCGACGGGATCAAATGAAACTGTGGTCATGGTGTTTTGTCACACTCACTACCAGGATCAGTGGTTTGAAACCACGCTTACACTTAGACGGCTAGTTGTAGTCCACCCTGTCCTACAAGACGTTTTCACAGTAAGGGACTGGTTCTCTGTCTAGCCCTGCGGACACACCAAAAATACCTTTACGAAACTAAGCCGACAGGAGCTGAAAAAAAGCTGCAACGTATCAAACCCACACAAAAATCATTGCTACTTATGCCTGAAACCTTGGAAATACGGGATAAAATTTCGAAGCACAATTTTTTCAGAAACCAGCTTTTTTTACCATCCTGTGCCCGCACTTTCTAAAAGTACAAATGCGGAACAAGATTGTGCACAGGCTATACAAATGGTTTGATGTAACAAAAATAGCGAGTGTACGTTTAGTAGCACGGCATGCAGGTATTTGGGTGAGAAAAGAAGCACTGTTTACTGTTATAATGAGCTTGGAGGCCCTTGTACTACAGGTTCGCAATTTTGTTTTAAAAGCCAATATCACGCGACAGCCGACATAAGAGAAGGTAACCTAGTCGTGGCAATGTTCACAGCAGTCCTCCGCAGCGTCAGTATGTACCACGCTTTGGTTTTTGCAGAGATATCCGGAGTACACTTTTTCTTAATTTGCACTAGCAAGTAATAACTGGGTGCAACATACAAATAGGCCACTTATGTGCCCAGCATACATGTTAACAGGTTTGTTAAAACATTTTTAGCAGATTTTATACCTTTATGACTCCAGTCTCAAACAATCAGGCATCAGCGAGCTCGCCCTGTTTTAATGTGCATATTATTAGCGACATTCCATTTTCGATACTAAAACACTGCGAACAGATACAAGCAACCAGTTTAACTGTTCTAATCATCCCAATTTAATGAAAATCCCTCACCGCATTGGCCGTACAGACGAATAAAAAACCACACAAACTTTCATTAGGCTGGTTACGAATAATAGAAAATTAAGAAAACGAAGGAAATAACTGCGAAACGTGGGAACATAAAAGTGTCTAGTATGGCGGACCCAATTGAACTAGTAGAGCTGTCGAAATCGATTAACATCTGTAAAACAAACGACATTTGTGTATACAACATGGCAGTGATTGAGGAAATGCTGGAAATTGCGCGAAGTTTAGAGGCAACTAAGACGATGCTAGCTATCTTCAAAGACAGGATGTACACGCTTAGAGACGGGTAGGGTAATATTATGCACAACATTGATGAGATGATAAAAGTAGCTAAACGATTGTGCACCAAGATATATACGCCAACGAGGTAAAACAATGGGGAACTACTGAGCCCAGAAACTTCGCTTGCGATATCCCATTTGTAACTAAACAGAAATTAGTAAAGGCTCTCAAGGGCATGAAAAGACGAAGAGAAAAGCTCCAGGTCACGGCGGCATATCCATGGACCTTTCAAAGGTGGGAGCAGATATGGTTCTTGAATAGCTTGTTCCATTATTTTCAGAATACTTAATAACTCTAAAAGAGCCCGCAATGTGGAAAAATGCCTAAATAATTCTTATTCTCAAGATGGGAGCTGACAAAGACGTTTAAGAAATACAGACCAACAAGCCTTCTCTCAGTTGTAGACAAGCTTTTTACCGAAGTAATAGTTAACCACACAAGCGGAAGCCTAAATTCCCCAAAAAACAAGAGAGCAGGCTGGTTTTACGAAAGGATACTGAAAGGGGGATCATATCGTGTCATAAATCAATAGAAACATACGCAGGGTACACTAAACCCGTTTACACGACATTTAAAGACTATGAAAAAGCGTTTGATTCAGTACCCACGCCAGTAGTGCTGGAAGAAGTCAAAGACCATAGAATAGAGGAGACCCATATAAATAAGTGTTCTGGACGACTCATATAAAGGATGTACGGTCAGGATAAATTTCCACAAACAGAGCGACATATTCTCGATCCGAAAGAGGGTACTACAGGGAGATACCGTCTAGCCAAAACTATTCACAGTATGTCTGTAAAGAGTATTCCGGAAATTTGACTTGAAAAACAAATTATTACGGATAAACGGGGAATACCTGAGCCATTAGAGGTTTACAGACGACATAGTCTTGCTAAGTGAGCCGGCAAAACAGATGAAAAAATGGTTGAGGACCTAAAATCGGTAAACGTGGCTTAGGGGCTAAAAGTAGTCGTAATGAAATGTAGACTAATGATACGTAAACCTGCCGAAAGCGCGCTGTTCAGCATACGTAACGAATCGATAGAAAAAGTACAAGTATAGAACTACTTGGACAGTTTGTCTGTGCAGATCCCAACCACCAGAAAAAAACTCCGGCGCAGAATAGGTAGGGCTGGGGTGTGCTTGGCAACCTCTCCCAAATATTGCAAAGCAAGCTACCTCTGTCACTCAAAATAAAATTCTACAAGCAGGGCATACTGCCGGGGATGGCATAAGGGGCTGAAACTTGGCGCCTTACTAAACAACTGGAAAGCAAAGTAAGGCCGGCTCAACGGGCCATGGCGTGAATAATGATAGGCGTAACGTTAATGCAAGGGAAACGAGCTTTCTGATTCGGAAGCAAACTCGAGTAGAAGATATCATAGTTTAAGTAAAGTAAACAAGTTGGCTGGCGCTGTCTACATAGATAGACGAATGGATAACCCTTGAGCAGTGTTGCCATCGCTGGGCGTCAGACATCCGCTAAAAAGCAATGAGAAATCCGCCAGATTCCGCTAGATTCTAAGACATATCCGCTAAATTTCACGCTAGGGCCTATTTTATTTTAAAAAAACAGTGCAATTTCGCATGTTAAATACTTTTATCATTCTTAAAACTCCCCAAAACTACGAAAGCTGAAATAACATATAAAAGAGTCTTCCAAGGAGTCTAACTAGAACACTTGCGGCTTTAGTGCTGCGGTGGTCGTCATTGGTCAACCTCATCACAGGTGAGGCTAAAAGTTAGAAATGTTCACACTGATGAAAAAAAAAAAAGAGTTCACAGGTCAACGATCAACGGTCTTCGTCACCGTTCAACGGTCTTCGTCACCGCTGTCGTCGTCTGACACCTTCTCCACAGGACCGCTGGTTCTTGTTGAGGGACCAGAAAGGTGGCTTGGTTGCACATACGTTGCAGATGTCCCGATTGCACTAACAACTGCTGCGGGAAGTTCGTAATCAAAACAACTTTTCTGGTGTCGCTTCAGCCCCGCTCTTACGATTAGGATGCCGCTTGTTATTTCACGCTTTAGCGTGTTCCTCAACATGGATTTTAGTATGTTAAGCTGACTAAACGTCCTCTTTACTTCGGCATTTGATACGGCAAGCACGAGCATCGACAAGGCAAATCCGGTCAGCTCGGTGAACGGATTTTCACCGCAGGCGTCCTTATAGGAGTGAACTTCACACCAGAACGACTGCGTGGACGATATTTTCTTCCAGTCCAGGAGGGTAATTTTGCTTCACTGGTTTTGAATTTTTTCGATTGTCTCAGGGGGCACTGCCATTGCTTTCAGCAGAGGAATCAATGGCTCCTTCACGACGCACAAAGCGTTTTCGACCGATAAGAGTGATGTTTTCTGGAGAACTGTGATGTTGTCTCAAAGTCGCTGTCTGATTTGATCTACTAGCGTTGTAAAAAAACTTATGCGGCTTTCTCGCATCACAGCTTCATCTGCGAGAGAGAACCCGTCCGTCTTCTGAGCAAAGTTTACATTGTCAACGTACGTCTCAAACAGGTAGCCCAGATATGGGTTGGGGTTCAAGTGGTCCTCAAGTCTGCACGTCAGAACGTCAATCTGTTCTTTCGGAATTACGACTTTTTTAACCAAGCTTGAAAGAAAACTGAACAGGCGCCCTCCTATTCTCTGAAGTTAAGCAATTTCTGCATTTTTAGAGGACACGGAAGTGGTTTCTTGCAGGGCGGTTTTGAATCGGTGCACTGCGTGGGGTATCCGCCAGAAATTCGCTATGTATTAAAATGGCCCGTCAAAAAATCCACTAGCCGCTAGACTAATTATTTCCCCGTCAGAATAAAATGAATTCCGCCAGATTTAGCGGAAAATCCGCTAATTTGGCATCAGTGCCCGTGACAAGCAGGGTAAGAGTATGGATACCGAGACGGGTTTAATAGAAAGGGTCCATTAACGCGATGGAAGGATGAAATAAACAAATTCAGTGGTAAACTGTGGACTCGAACAGCAGAGGGCAAGAGCGGTTGGAGGTCAACGGGAGAGGCCTTCGTCCTGCAGTGGACCTGAGTTGGCTGATGATGATGAATATGATGATGATACCTTTTGATGACCTTACGTCTGTGCGTGTTCGGAGAACAGAGCCCTTTCTCTCATTCTCATTCTCGCGCAGATACTTCTTTAAAAAATTACAGTGCGTTTTGCAGCTGACCACAAGCTAGGCAACTTTTTTTAAGCTGGGAACGCGAGGCATCGATAGAGTGCGAACAAAGATCGCGTTTTTCCGGAAATTGGTGGGTTTGGTGGCGTCCTAAATTTCATACATGCCAGTAGGGAGCAGTATAATGTGTGAGGCGCTGAAGCCATACTTTAAAATGCATGAACAACGATCATCGCCGAAAAACCATTTCAAGAGTTTGAAGCCATTTATTATACTATGCCTGATGTTATGCGAGCAACGCTCGCCGAGACTCAATCATTTTATCTTTTCTCGCTCACTTGCACTACATGTTTTTCTATTTTTGGGGTCGATCTTGGAATTTTTTTAACTTAGTCATGAATCTTTCTTTACACATCTTTCCTTACTTCTCAACTATAGAGCCAATATTTGACGTGATATGCATGGCGGTGATCACATGAGTCATGCCCCTAACGTATCGTGCGAAGTTTTGTTGCAGGACAGAATTATTTTGGCTAACTGGAGGTAAGATGTGCTGTTGTCTGGTTGTTTAGGCATGCTAATTTCTGGTAATACTAGCATTGAGCCGGGCTTTGTGAGCGTATAAGTGGCCTTAGTAACGTGCGTTCTGTCTCTGGAAGTTTGCTAAGTGCAGTAATAGTAGAATTTGCTAGCCTGAAATCCTGTCCTTTTCTTCCCTTTGAGATAAGGTAGCGCCGACAGTACAAGACATTTTTTTCACTCCCGATATTGTGCTCGTAGACAAGCGAACGCAATGCTTGATAGGAATTTTGACAATGCTGGCCACTCTTATTGGTTTACTTTTAAATAGGAAACGGTGAAATTTAGGCTGTTCAATTGGTTTGTTTTCTTTTTCCTGTGCACTAAGAAGTGATTCGGGCTTTCATTGCATTTTATTAATAATGGGCTCGTTCTCAACTTTGATCTCATTGAACATCTTCGATAGGTAATCGTAATATGTGTATCATTAATTAGGGATGTCTTCGCGCCCGCATTTATTCAGACGTGCATTGTAGACAGGAATCAGGTTTGGTCGCTAATAATGATATCAGCGTTTGTTAAAGGCAAGAACGGCTGTTTGAGAAATTAATGATGTGGGGTTCATTAAATGACAATGGATAAAAAAACATCCTCTACTGGTGCATATTTAGAACCAACAACAACCTTAGTCGGAGACGTTCTCTTTCAGTAATGTGCTACAACTTTGAAACGCCGATGTAGATTTTGTATTTTGGGAGTTTCAAAACTTCGTAGCCGGACTAGATTTTGTTTATTTTACAAATAAATTAGGCGCTTCACGGGATACTAAACAGCACAGAACAAAGCACAGCTACAGCCAACGAAAATTACCTCTCTGTTAATTTGGTATATTTGAATATTCATGCGTTAAATAATAAACCGAGAAAGTCTCATTTCTCTGCATTCTCGGGCGGATATTTCATTTTGCCGAATCTTTACTGAAATCACAGAGTAAAGATTATGAGCACAGCTATCACTTAGCCGGGTACAATAACGTAAAGATGACGTGATATTTAGTTCACAGAAAGGTTTCGTAGACTTAAACAACTGCGTAATCGCTATTACCAAGCATCACCCCAGCGAATATACACAAGAGCCTAGCCGTATTTTTGTCACCTAACTATATCATTCAGCTGCAGCCCTAATAAAAGCCTCCTTCTTTCACAGTGCTTAGCTTCTTGCTTAGGAAAAAAATTCAATAATGAACAAAATAGCCTCAATAAATTTGAAAAGAAAAAATGATTGTTAGAAAATAAAACTAGTTTCTACCGAAGGCTAATGAGGAGATCCGAAGCATATAATTTATCAATTGCTAAAGCCGCCTACCGTAAAGAATCATTGCGTAGTCGTTGCCGGGGTTGAAATCCAGATATTCTTGACTACACAATTTTACCCTGAACGCCCCAGGATCCACGTCTTAGTGTCCCTTTTTAACCGACTAACAAAGTGATCAGTTAAACGGGCCGTGAAGAAAAAATAAAACTGCTTCATTTGAAAGATTGCCTCCTTGGTCTAACGCTCATACTGCACTGAGTGAAAACTGTACCGAAACACATAGGCAAAGCAAGACATAGGAATGTCTGTGAACAGCTACTTTCGCGCACTAAAGTTATGACGCGTTATGGTCCGCTCACTCGTTTGATTGAGAGAGAGAGAGAACAACTTCATTTACGGCGGGGTCGGGGAGGGGGTGACCCGGGTGTCTGGGTCCTGTTGGCCCCTGGAGACGAGGGTGGCCTGGGTCTCCAGCGGCGAGCTCCGCATTGCCTGACCCTAGTGGGTGGGTTTTGGGAAAGGAGTTAAAGGGGAGCGCGGGCAGCCGCAGAGAGAGTGTAGTTGAGAGTCCCGGGCGCCATAGACTGGGCAGAGTGCGGAAGGGAAGTGGGAGCAGGGGAAGGGCTTTGCAGGGGAAGGAGTGCGTTTGGAGGAGGCGCCAGGTTCTGGCCTGCTCCTCTGTGAGGCGGGGGTGCGGGGGGAGAGGGGTAGTGGCGGCGGAGGAGGAGGTAATGTTGTGTGATCTTCCGGTACGAGATGAGAATGTCCCGGGAGCTGGGAAGGCCGTGGTTGGGCTCCAACGAAGGGCCTGCTCGGGTAGTCATAGCTCGAGCGTATCGGTTGGCCGCCTCGTTGGCACCTATTCCCGTATGGGCGGGGACCCACAACAGGACCACAGGGTGGGGAGGTGGTTTTCGGGGTAGAATTTGGAGGGCAATTTTGGATATCCTGCCAGATTTTAAATTTCTGATTGCGGCTTGCGAGTCTGGCAGGATGGCGTGTGGACAGGGGTCTTGGGCCAATGCGACGGATATGGCCGGCTCCCCCGCCGCTGTGGCTGAACTTGTGAGAACAGTGAGGGTGGCCTGAGGTGTGCCATCCTTCGAGAGCGCTACTATGGGGAATGCAGCTCGGGAGGGGCAGTCAGCAGCGTCTACGTAGATGGTATGAGGTGAGGGTGGCTGAAGGCATTGCAGGTTCGCTGCGGGGGCAGCACGTCTGGCCGCATGTAATGTGGGGCGGGAGTTGCGAGGTAGTGGCTTAATTCGTGTGATTTGGCGAAATTGTCGACGGGCGATGGAGTATGGGGGGAGGACAGGGGTTAAGATAAAGAGTCGAGCGAGTACGGAACGCCCATTGTGTGTGCGGGCTAGTCGGTGGATTTGGGCCGTGCGGTGGGCTTCGATGAGTTCAGAAGTGGGGTCCTGTACGCCAAGCACAAGGATGCGGTCGGCAGGGGCATTCCGTGGGAGCAAAAGAGCAGCCCTATAGGCTTGGCGGAGAAGGCGGTCTGATTTGGCTTTGTCGGTTACGCCGAGCCTGCAGTATGGGAGGTGGTACGTGAACCTACTGATTACGAAGGCATGGAGCAGCCGAAGTCGCTTGGGCTCCATCACGCCGTGGTGCCGAGACGTAATGTGTGTGAGGAGTCCTATGGTCTGAAGTGTGTGTGAGCGCAGTAGTTGGAAGGTGAGCGAATTGCCGTGGTTAGCTTGTATCGGGACGCCAAGTATGCGTATGGAGGGGACGATAGGCCCTCGGGGGTTGTCAATCCAGATGGCGATGGGAAGCGCAGTGAGTGGGTGTGAACGGGCGAGATGTAGGATGGGAAGTAATGATTTGTGCGGTGAACATGTGCGGGCGACTGGACTCGCAGTTTCTTCTCCTTGCTGCAGCGTCTCTTCGATCTGAGCGTCACTCCCACTGGTCATCCAGAGGGTGATGCCATCGGTATATTACGGAAGCGTGTAAGGTAAAGATGGTTAGTAGGGTGGTGGCCACAGGGATCATGGGATGGGTTTAGAGAAGGGGGATACAACCAAATTCTGGGGGTTGCAGACTGGTGGTAAAGGGCCCTAGGGGAAGGGTTGCTGCGCAGTTACTGAGAAAGGAGGCGACATAGTAGTGAGTGCGTGATGCCAGGTTTAGGGAATTCAGAGAACGCGGGATGGCTGCGTCAGAGACGTTATCGAATGCTTTGTGCATGTCGAGGGATAGTAGGGTAGCTACACTGTCACTCTCAGATGGGAAAAGAAGTAGGTCATTGTTTAGTTGAAGGTGGACTGCCAAAACCACCGCCAAAGCAACAGGGTTTACAAGCTTGCAAAAAGAGCTATTCGCGCTTTAAATTTGCGGCTTATTCCCTCTATAGCAGTAAGAAGGGTGGAAGCAAATAAAAGAATTCCCGAATGAACATGTACACATATACTCAGCAGAGTATGGCACTACCTCTTGCCAAGGGTGCGAAAGACCGCTTCCGCGCAAGGCGCAGTGGACACGTCTTACACATCACCGGATGACTGGCAGGGGCGACACTGCAACTTACGTGACCCTGTTTGTCGAGTCATACGCAATGTTTAACAAAGCGGTGACAACGAACCCTGACTTAGATGCGGCTCGTACAGGACTGGTAACAAGTAAACCCAGTACATGATCGTCGCGCCGAGCGGCATCGATGCGCCTTCAGGCAGGCCGACGGTAAACAACCTTGTTTTCTAGAAGCGTCCTGCCAGCCCATGTGGCAGCCTGGGTTCCAGCTCCTGTTGGGTTGCATCGTACGGAAACTACGCCAACGCAACGTTTTAATTCCGTTTAATGAATATGTCTCTAATACATAATAGCTGACGTCATGAAACATGCAATATAGCGGGAGAATGAAAACTTCTTTTATAACTGTTTGGTTTCTTACCGAATGAAGAACTGTTTGCTACAGGACAAAACTTCCGAGGCTATATAACACAAAATCTTTTGAAACAAAGTTGCCTGTTCTGTTTGTGCCCTTTTAACTTGTCTAATAGCTTTTTGCCAGTTTTGTCTGCGTATTTAGGAGTTTTCAACGAGAAACGCTCATTAAAGTTCCCTTTTCTCTCGCAATTTTCTACCCGTCTGCTGTTTTGCGTTCCGCAATGTCTTACCGATAAACCACGGCCTTGGACTTCAGGCTAGTAGTAAAAAACTGATTACGTGAATTAAACGAGACAACTTATTCACAAACCAGTTTTAGACAAAATACTAGAGTAACTCTGTCTCTGAATAAATACACGAGGTTTTAAAAATGGTTTTTGGTTCCACCATTGGTCAACGCTAACCATGGAACACAATGTATGCTGTTTTATGAACATACATAAGTGCGGTAGGTTTCTGGGTGGAGTCGCGAAAGAAAGCCTATGGATCAGAATAGAGTTGAAGTAGGCCTCGTTCCCCTCCGTCTAACGAGCGTGACAGCAATCGCTGGGCTCGTTTGAGGTGAAGGGGCCCCTCGTGTGTGTTGTTCAGACACACGCCGTCAGTCTGCTCTGTCGCGTTTTATTAGCGCTTCAAAAAAATCCACCATGACTAACCAATACCGTGTAACGGTAAAGGTCTTGATGTGAAGGTAGTCCTATTGTATTGTTTTGTATAGCGTCTCTCCGTTTTGAGATATGCCAGTCTTAAGGAAAGTTTACTGGCATAAAATTTAGTGCAGGTCATTCCGCAGCATGGCAGGACAGCCAAGGAAGGCATTTTATGGAACATGAAACGAGGCCGTAAACGACGACGACGAGTTCCGTACGACGAGTGGAGCATAGCGGCCTCGTAGGAAGGTCGGCGAAATGGACGCCAGTACATGACGTCGTAAAGGTTGCGGCCTGGAGCATTTCTTCGCAGCTCTGAACTTGCGAGAGGATTCTCGGGAAGCCCGATTGCCATTGCGAGCGGCAGAAGCGAGAGCACGTTTGAGGTGTGGATGCGGGCAGAGTGGACGACTGGCGCGAAGTGATTGCCGTTTTAAGTGCGAATGCACTTTATAAGCGACCCTGAATTCCGTTGACCGCCGTCCGTCCACATAGCAACAGCTGCGGGTGCGCGCGCTCCTCGTGTTCCTTGGCAACGGTGGGAGATGGCACATACCCACGTGGGAGATTAGCCAGGAATCTCCTCGTCTTCCTTGGCAACGGGTGGAGATGGGCGCGCGCTGCCTGGCCGCTGACACGGCACATACCCACGTCGGGGATTGGCCAAGAATCGGGCGTGAGAAGGGCTAATGCACCCGCTTAAAGGAGTACTGACACGAAATTTCAAAGCTGAGATCCGCTCTAGCAATCAAGTACAACGACAACACAAATAGGTGTCTGTGAATAAATGCATCTTTCTTTCTTTGTAGTTGTGTGTGTGTGTGTGATCTCTCTTTCGCGAACATTACCGAACCGCGCAAATTCACTCCTGCATTCGCACTTTCACATTCTTCCCCTCGGGGAAATGCGGGGAAATTTTGTAGCCGAAAGTCCTTTCTCGTTCAGTATTTCTGTTATTACAACTTTTCCGCGATTCCTTTTCATTCGTTCTGATAAGTTAAGAACCGGTTGTTTTTTTAACAGTTTTGTGATCGAGAATACCATTATCGGTAACAAATCAAGAGCACTGAAATGAGCTAAGATTAACAATTGAAAGTTTTATAACCATTTCTTTGTCGTGAAACACACTAACCTGGTTTTTGCATGCAGTCGTAGTTTAGTTTCCATATTCCTGCCGTTTATAAAATGTAATGTTAGAAGTTCCCTTATTGCGGAGTGTCCGTATTTTCGCTGTTGCATCCTTCCGTCCGTCCGTCCGTCTGTCCATTCGTCTGTCTGTCTGTCTGTCTGTCTGTCTGTCTGTCTGTCTGTCAATTTGTCTTTCAGTAAACTAACAAAAACTTGGTGGCGCAGTTGCTCCAAGAAGACCGAACTGTAATGGTCCATGAATGTGATTGGCAAAAAACTCAATGTGGTTCTCGAAAAGGTAATCACCGAAATGTATAGTAATGATAGGAAATCTCTTATATTAAGGCACCTAAAGCTCATCCAGTTAACGGTCTTCTAAAAAAAACGCATTTCAACCGATGATCAGTGGCGCAGCCTATTTCAATCGCACCGGCTTTTCGTGGTCCCCCCCACAGCTTATCTCGTTTCCCCACAAGCTGCTTGGCCAAATGAAGGTTTATACGATATATTTGTTTCTCTTACAAACTTACTCGGCAAAGGCGGGACTGCCTGACAACTTTGGTGCACTTCCGACTGTGCCCCAGTGCTGAGCTTCGCGTCTAAATGAACTGGGAAGACCGAATTAGGGATCTCTCGTCAGTTGGGCCTTCGTGCCGATTTTATTTCTTGGTATGCTTGCTTTTTATTCTCTTTTGCTTTATTTGCAGTGCTGACAGAAGAAGTGGGGCCCTAGCTAAGGAGACCATGAGAGGTCTTTTACACATTCACACGCAAGAAGCGAAATAGACAGAAAAGCAAATGACAGGAAAGAGCAAAAGACAAACAATAGAAGAAGAATGCCCATGCAGAAAATTCCATCGGCAAGTGAAGCGTCCCACGTCCGATAAATTGGATGTGACCTTCAAGCAGCTTGGTTTGCTTCGTGCCTGTGCGCTCGATTTCCCGTTGGCGCTAAATGCTGATCCAATCAATTCCTTCAGTGTCTAATCTGGAAGCGCCCTTGTCGTCCTTACCCAATTGAAAAGCTCCGAATTCGATAGGAAGCGGGGGAAGCTTTCAGAGTTTTGTTTTTGGTTGTGTGATATTATTCGCTCATTTGTCAGATTTTAAAGACCCGTCAAGTATTTTTAGGCTCATCGAATCAGATTCTAATATCACATTTCCTAGTTTTTTTGCTCGCTCAACCCAGATTACGCGTATTTTTCTCATTAAAAGGGACGGGTTCACGCCTCATAATCTTCTAAATACTTTTGCAGTACCAGAAATATAGGTGACCCTCTTGACCCCTTCTTTTAACCGATAGCTCATTCGTTCCAGAAGGTCAAGTTGTTCAAGCGCTGTAATAACGAAATGAACAGCAAAGAACGTGGGCTTGAATCACACCTTACAGAGACGTAGAACATACAATTCAGTTTGGGTGGAAGAACTGAGTGCAACAGCGATTCCAGCCCTTCTCCCAAGGCTGCTGAATTGACGTAAGGCATGTTTTGTCGCAGATGTAAAAAGAGGAATCTTCGTTAGTTGGGATTATTGCGCCCTACTCCGTTAAAAATAGTCGCAGGCGGGTTTCACCACAACACTTGAGAACGACCAATCAGTGTCACCAAAGTGCAAATTTGGGCAATGACGAGGCCCAGCATGCCGTTGGAGCGAAAAGTAGTATCATAGCGCAGACCACGCTTTACACTGTTTTCATAGTGCAGATACAAGGTAGCGATTTTTAAGAGTGCATTTTAAATTGTGAGTTGCCTTGTATAACTAGCCATAGCTTATTCCAGAATCCCGTGTGACGATTTCCAGAGGCGGTCATCGTTTTTACAGTGTTGGAAACGCATTATGGCATTATAACGTAGTGAACAAAACTAAATAGAGCGGGCACGGTAACAAAGTTTTTGCGGCAAGCATGCGGACATGGTCTTATAGTAACTGCACTAATAAGAGAGTTGCAAGTATTTGTACGCCTTTACTAGCATTTTTATAGTTATGAGGACAAGGGCTATTACACCAAACAAAGACTATCCGTGCACAAATTACCCGGAAGGTGGTTGTCTTGCGCTATGAGCCTCGTACCACTGCAGTTGCCGCAACCCAGATGTGGTGCTTCCTTTGTTTCATTAAAACAAGACGAAGAATTTTTGTAGGGGCTTTGCTAACATTTATTGCATTCTCCTTCATATTCATTCAAAGTTTGATTTGAAATATAGAAATATGACATGTAGAGCACGAACCTTGACGCCTCATTTACGGCAGTTGGACAGCTTTGTTTCCTTATTTTATTTTGTGGGAATGGCAGTGACCGTCCCCTTTCTGCAACCTTATGCGTTTATACATGCTGACATCGCCTTGAAAGTGCATGTTTCTGAATAAGTTTGAAAGTGCGCCCACGAAACGCACTGCCTGCAGTGTAACGACGAGACTACCACATGCGGAATTTCTGGTTTGGACTGCCTACTGTAGAAGACAACCCACTAAATATCCCAGTTGGTTGAAGCAGTTCGACGTGCCTTATCGCAGCACAATGCTTTCTTGCTACGAGCGCCACAAGTTCGACATAATTAATCTACCTATAAAAGTAACATTATAACGGGGATTGTGTTTGTTACACCATCTGCGTTTGGCGCGTAAGCGCCTACAACTGTTCACAACACACACGTGCACGCGCCACACGCACACGCACGCACGTACGCAAACGAACACACCCGCACATACACCCACACAACCACGCCCAAACACACACGCGCCAACACACACGCAAACACACACACGCACACACTCACGCGCAAACAAGCACGCACGAACACGCACACGTGGGCACACGCACACGCACACACAAATATGGGGTGCTTAGACTCGGTTTCTTCTTAACTTTTCCGAGCCTTTTTCACCCAATCAGCAGCACAGGCAAGCCCTGCATAAGTCGCATTGATTAACTTTCTGGAACATATTTCCTTTGTTTATCCTTTTGCGTCACTTTGCTAAATAGCTATACATTGTACCATTCTCCTCTCACCTGACTACTAAACAGATAGAAGGTTTCACCGAATGCTTGGACTCACTGCTTCTTAAACATTCCGCCGAGATACCATGCCCGGAAGTATATTCCCTCCAGAGTTCTTTTACTGAGCGACTGCCATTACAACTGCTGCCCCAAACGAAAGCGGGAAGCGCATTATTATAAGCGCATCGCGGAAGCCACGTGGACCTAATGACGAAACGCTCGATCTCTCTACTAAAAAGAAGCTCCAACAGCACGCGTGCACGCCATGGGACCTCTGTTGACCGATGCTTGAAGGAAATTTATCCACGAGGTCGCAATTCAGGTGCATTGGTTCCAACGTCGCTCCTCTGTGGAGATCATTTGACGAAAAAGACCTTGGACCTTCACACCGATGAGGTTCTTCAGAGGTAGTAGTCCCAGAAGCGTTGTTTTTGTCCCTCGTTTTATGCGGGAACGAACTTTCAAGAAGACTGGTGAAAGGTCGTTGACATCAACAGGCACTCATTGGGGTCCTTACCCTTAGCTAGAGCCAGTATTTTTCACAGCAGTAGGCGATGGATTGATCGGTGTTTCGAGCCCCAAGAATTTCCCGCGGCACAAAGGCTTTGGAGTGCTAGGAGCGGTATAGAAGAGATTTGTATACACTAATCCATATAACTAAGTTTAAGAGGATCTATCGCAGCGGTTGCTACCAGGATTATTGAAATATGTCACTATACTCGGTTTCAACTCAAGAACGGCACCACCACATGTAGTGTATCACTCCGCCAAAGCGCCGGACCCGTGACGTCAGTGCGCGCGCGTTTTGAAAGGGGTTTGCTATGAATGCGTGATATCGTCAGCCTTGTCTCACGCAGTTTGTTTGTCGTGACTGGAGTCGTTTATAAGCATATTAAGTCCCAAAAATAACGGGAACGGCTCACGCCATGTTGAAAATATTCCCAGTAACGCCCTACTTTCGCCGTCCGGAGAAACATCCGGCTGCGGTGATCAGGCACAGCGGCAACTTCCTGTGCCGTTCTTAAGTTGTCACCGAGTATAGCAAGATGCTTGCATTTGGGCCAACCGCATTATGCGAATTGTCCCATCACTTCCACATGTGTACATCACTGCTTCCACAACACTAACATAAGATCACGAAATACAGCATGCAGTTTACCGCGGTTTCTTTTCGTACAGATAATTGCATTGACAGCGGTAGCTTCCCTATGGTCTCATCATTCCATCGTCATGTTTTTTATGGAAAATAAGAACTCCAACCCCGTGCTAAGTAGGGCTTAACTGTAGCTGCTGACAAGCATTTAGCTGCAAAAACCTCTGGATGCAGCTTTTCTGGGTTTGCAAGCCTGCATGTTGAACTTTTCTATTTCAGCTCTTGTCCACAGTGCGTCGAATACTTTTCTACATCAGTCCGGTCACAATGTATACCTACAGAATGCCCTCGTGTGGCTAAGTTGTTTGAGGCGTTTTTGGAATTTTCTTGTTGATCACTGTTCAAGCCATGGCCGATAAGACCGCCGTTCGGGCATCTTCATCTATGCATGCAGATTTCTTTATGTTTTATTTCTGTTAAGTCCTTTCGCACTGCAAGCCTTCGTCCGCGTCCTGTCGTAATGGCTCATTGCCAGGACAGATGACTGATCGACCGGCCATGCTTTTCGCGATAACGGCGTCTATTTTTCTGGTGTATGCAAAAGCAGGACCCCCGACCCCTCCTCCCCTTAAGTAGGAGTCTTCGATGGCTGGAATAAAAACGTGAATGATCTAAGCCATTTCTCGTACCACGAACACGTCGTGCGCCCCTCGGAGGAATTTTTTTCTTGGGTGCTGCAAAAAAAAAAACGCTATCTACATTTTTTCGCGCATGTAAGTTGCAGGGTGCTTAGGAATGAGGCCGCGGAACTGTGTATTCCAACACTCGGAACACGATGTCGCGGCATACAGAATAGTTGCCACGAGTTTGGGTGGCATTCAGGTCGGCAAAAGTGACTTTGGAATCGCACTTGCCTATACAAACTCGTTGATGCCTCCGGACAGCCACCTACAGACTGTCCCCATTCTTCTGGGCATACATCGGACTGGAGAAGGAGCCAACGTTTTGTCCTATTGTGCTGCATTTGAATTTTAGAGTCTTGGGGTGCCACCGGCTTACTCCGGAAGCTCGCACAGTTGGTATTGACTTTATCGGGTCAGGAACAACAAAGCGGGTATTCCAGGCGTATCTCCAAGCTCTGTTCCATCTAAAGGTGGTAGTTTTCCTTGTGTCACGTCTGTTTCGCGTTGACGGCATCCAAATCTAAACTTCCGTACGAAAATGAGATGCTTCTGTTGGTGTTGGTTGACCTTTAGACATTTTAAAAAATCTTAAAACTAGCACGGTAAGCCTGATGCTTTCTGGAAAGGCAAATTATACGATTTAAAAGTGAAGTTTAGGAACCCTGTATCAGAATTTGCAGCAAAACAAAATAAATGTTTGTACGTCACCACCTTTTAGCATTGAATGCGCGCAAAGAATATGCGAAGAAAGTTGAAGCTGAAATTACCTGCGCGTGCTCCTTAGGTTACACAAACCACGTGGCTGAATTTTTTACTCAACACCGCTGCAAGGTCTCCACGGGGCCAAGCGCTACGGTATGGCTACAAACACCCAAATTGTGCCTCCGGCGTGCCAGCAATGCTTACGCAGCTCATTAAAAGGCGTGAAATGGTATGCTGGATGGCCTACGTTTCGTCGATTTTGTCGTCCGACGCCCGAGCCGAGCGATACTGCCGACACAGCCCACATTCGCCCCTTTTTTCTTTGTGCATGGTGCAACACGCGTAAACGATCTATGAAGGTACTCGCGGAAAGGAAGGTATTATTCATCGAAAAGTATTTTATCAGCTTACGTTTTACGTATACAAATAAACCTGACTTGCAAACTTTCATGATTGCGTAGCTTTTGTTTCATTTTGGTGTTTTGTTTGTTGGTGACGTCACCGGAACTTCCTGGCTTCCTCGAGGGGGAATCACGCGGTAGAGCTTCGCTGGGCGCTCTTCTCCATTGACTGAGGCGAGGGCGAATCATCCTTGCGCACAGGTTTGCCCCGGCCGGCCGGCCGCCCGCGTTCCGCTGCTCGCTCGCCGTGTAGGCCGGGTGGCGCATCACTTCAGCCTGGCCGTAATGGCCGCGCTCGTCTCGATATCGGTTTCAGAATGTCAGAATTTTTATGGTTGTTTGCGCCGCGGATACTCGTATTTCTGCTGTAATATTTTGTATCTTGCAGCTTTTTTTGACAAACTATAAGGAAGTAACGTCTTCACAAGGTTAGAATTTTTACAACCAGGTCGTTTGTTGGCAACACTACTGAAGATGCAGCAATATGGCATCTTCGAACACACTTCTTCTGCTGGAATACAGGTACACAATTTTTGTTTGACTCGCATTAATGACGAAGTGAGTCGTGCGCCGCCCCAGAGCAGGCAAGACAAGTTAAATGTACCAGAGTTGAGCGACTAAAACGCAACAGCAACAAAATGGTGGCACCATTTAACTGTCGCCGTTTAAACTGATGTCGTAAAACATAAAGTAAAGTGAAGCAATTATCCTGGCAGCGACACGGAACAATAGGAGAAAATAGTGCCGATACTCTGTACTCTTATCTACTGGCACTAGTCGAGTGCAAGCGACAAGCCCGACGAGAGGGCGAGAATCATTTCCTACCCTCCTCCATCATCGTTTTATTGGTTTAGAACGGCTTTGTAGGATATACACTTTTGCAGGTGGGATGGCGACTAATTGTTTTAAATTGGTAAGCTCTCGGCAATAAATAATCTTTCGCCGCCTAAGAAACGTTGAGAGGGCTTCGGGGCAGTTGAACGTTTATCTGAGCCCAACTTGCTAGTTCTCTTCAGTGTCCCTTTGAGCCACTCGTTTGTGACCGTGCGGCCCCGCGTTCGACTGGCATGGCGTAATTTGTATACTTGTAGTATGCTTGTAGCATGCTTGTAGTAATTTGTATGCTTGTAGTTGGATGGCGTAATTTGTATGCTTTAGTAGTTGGCGCCAGCGTCATTTGTGGTGTACACTCTAAACAGAAATAATCCGGATAGGGAGTAGTAGATGGCTTTTCCTTTAGCGTCCACTGTATACGGAGTTTCATTTACTCACCCAAGAGGGAGTATTTTTAAAACTCCCCTAAGGGATAGAGATTTTCCAGGCATTTATCGGAGTATTCTTTGCTCTTATTTACTCCGCTGAATGGGAGATTTTTGGGACCTTTTGCAGAGTATTTCGTGCTGTCCATTACTCCACTGATGAGTAGAGTTTTTTCTGGCATTTGGCGGAGTATTTCATGCCATCCAGAACACACCTGGAGGAGGGCATGTTTAAGCATCCGACGGAGCATTTCATGTCACCCAAAGCTCTACTACAAATGAAAGTGTTTTCGAGTTTCTAGGGAAGTATTTAGTGAAGTGAAGTGAACCGCGCTAAACAGTGCAGTACAGAGACTTACGAAGAAAAATACAGACATTTATTTCGCTGTCCCAGTAGGGGCACGCCAACTTCACAACAAAACAGAATATTTGCGTTCAATAATACATTACATGACAAGCAAACGTATAGATGGAACAGAAATACACCCAATAATATGGACTAAGCCTCACCGAGAAATAAATCGCATCAAACTAAAATTAAACACCAAACACACATGAAACACGGTAGAAAATGTACGCGGCTACCAGCCACGCGGTGGCCGAGGATGCTGGTTTGATCCAGGCCACAGTAGGCGTTTTTCTGATAAACGCGAAAAACAAGAATTCTCGTGTGCCGATATTTTCGCCAAAGACCCCCAGACGGTTGAAATTTCTCTATTACGGCGCGCCTCATAATCATAGTTGCTTGGGTCGTTTGAACCCCCGAAACATTTTATATGTAGCTCCAAAAGAAGCCCACCATATCTGCACCTATTCTGCTCACTTATTAGCTCGAATTCCAAAGAACGTATCCAACTGTGTTCAAGCGGAAGTTAGACCTGTTCTCTCTTTAAATCATGAGGTTTACTTAAACCAGAAATCAAATGGGAAACCAGCACCATATTTGGTGGGTATCATTATAAACGAGCTTGTAACACAGTTTATAAGAATGCTATGACAAGCCACCTCATAATAAACTACAACGGAAAAGCATCGCCACCCGCATACGACGACTTCAATGCAAAAAAAAAAACGAGGACTCACCAAAAGAAAAACAAATAAGCAGGGTATTCAGACATTACGAAAATGTAAAAATTCACGAAGGCCAAGGACAAGAAAGAGAAAGTTAAGTACCAGAATGTAAACAAGATGACGACATGGGAATGCGCATAGAAACTGTGTAAAATGCACGTTTTCTGTGCCACTCGACTTGCTTTCTATGCGTATAACCCCCCTCTTAATCGCGTTCTCTGAACGGCGGCTCGCGCTGCAGTGCCTCGGTGTGCACGGTACGACGTTCGTGAACGTTCCCCAGAGAACGATGGGGAGATTTTCCCCCCGCGCAACGGGCGGCGAAGCGGGCGACGTCTGCTTGAAGCAACACCTTCGCGGCGTGTTTACAGCGCATTTAGAGCTTTTTCTGGCACTAGAATCTCAGTGATATAAAGGAGCATGGAGGATTTTAGGCTATGAAAGCAAATAAAAATAAATAAACATGTATAGCCAATTTGTACAATAATGTGCTGCCTAGAAAAAACATGTAATCTGAACGCTGCAAACGATGGGGCTACTGCAGAAAAGGCTAGCTTCTATTTGACCGACTCTTCCCTTGTTTGAAGCAAAGCGCAGCTCGTGCAATATTTATTTCTGAAGAATGAAGACATTACGAAGGTCGCTTTTAGCAAATGATTGCAGTTAGCCATAAACACGTTCACTTTCACGCCACCACCACCGCGTCACCGTGCACGCGGATTGCATTTTTAAATCAAAATTGAAATTCTAGGCATTGACAAACATCACGGCGTTAGCTGATTATATCGAGTATGCACCTACCGAAGTGCGAAGTACAGGCCAGGAAGCCTCCCTACCGTTTTCGACATCCACCTTGCTGTGTAGAAAGATTGGTTGCTCTCACAGCACGACACTTTTATGCGTCGACGAGTCCTACGCCGGTTGTTGATTCGATCGCCAATTGAAGTATCCTGTTCGTGCTTCCGCACACACACCACCACATTCCACCACTGAAGCGAACGCGCGCACCACACAATGCGTCGGGAACAGTCTTGGTTGAACTTGCTGATACATTCCTTCCTTGTATGCCTTTTAAGCGGCAAGGTCCTCACATATTGGAAAATGCACGCAACAGGCCACGTTTTCTATATCAAAGCCCGCTGTCTCGTTGCACGTCCACCGGGAGCAGCCGCCATCTTGACGACTGCCCTCTCGTTCGCGCCGAGGTCTTGCGAGAGGCTCATTCTTTAACTCCGCTTATACACGGAGCTTTTCCGTGCCTGAATCTCCTCATTCGGAGTTTTTTGGAGGTTATGTTCTTGACTCCGTCCTCGGTCGGAGCAATGGTATATTATCGCTTCGTATTTACTCCGTCACTGGTTGACGGAGTGTTTAAGAGTATTGTGATTTATACACTCCGATGTAAGGAGTAAACTTTGTTCTGCTGGAGGATTTACCGGAACATGCACCCAAGGACACTCCCCATCGGGCTTGTTTTAGTTTACTCTGTATGAGGTCACGTTGTTCCTAGACACGGCTTTATTATTCCTTTTTGCGGACGCCAACTGATGGCACGTTTTTACCAACATAGCCAAGTAACGCGTTCGTGTGAAAACATCACAGCGCAACGCCGTCGACGCGGCAGGCATATTGCCAGACGCAGAGAAAGAGTCTCAGAGTACCTGTTCTCGATCTAGTCCCTTTTCTTGCTAAAACAATCTTCTTAACGCCCTCCCTCGTTGCGCCAGCCTTTTCTGCATGTATGTATGCGTGTACTATGACCCACTTTGGTACGTAGACTTGCTTGTGCGTTCTCCCCGTCATCACCTGACTCCGCTAGGGCGCCATCAGAGCCGCCGATGACCTCCCTCATTAATTCCTTTTTTGCTCCTTTATTTCGTGTCACTAGGTGCCCCGACAATCGATAAAGCATGGGAACAACTTATTATCTCTTAGCACGACAAAAGATACTGAAATTAAAGACAAAGAAGCTTTAAATACAAAATAAGAGTGCTCGTGGCCACTCTGTAGTCGAATTAACAGCTTATTGGGAGCGACGTATCCCATCCGACGCTTTAAAAAGTTTTAGCTTATTAGCGGCACAGCTCCCCAAAGTAAAAGATTTAAGAATGTTTGCCTCGGATGCGTTAAAGAAAAACACCTTCAACAAACGAATTACGACAAGTGGTAGACAACAAGCAGGAAGTAGAGAGAGACCGCTCATGCGAAAGCAGAACTTACGTCACTTAAAAAGAACACACCGCTGCATTCACAAGGACGCGAAAGGAATACATCTAGCGGGATCAAGCATATTAAACGTATGAAAAGCGAAATAAACTGCTAACAGACGAGAATATTAATTCTGCAACAAACAACCACCACATCTTCTTGTTATCCACAGGCTACAGGAGGAGGGGGTATGTTTGTACGTGTGCAGCAGAAGGAATCTTTTCCCGAGGCCTCGTAGTCTCGCCAGGCATGCAAAGCCGCCGTTTCGCGGATTACACACCGCGCTGCCTTCAGCCGCACTCCTGTTGACATCACCTCAAAAATCGCCACCCTCTGTCGTCCATAAAAAGCAATCCGGGGGGCTAGATGCAAGAATGAACTGAACAGTGAACAAGCAAAAAACAACCAAGCCAGCTCACAGCCAACTAAGCGACAAAAAGAGGACAGCGATAAAACAAGGACAAGAATAAAAACTACTCTGCGCCAAAGAAAAATAAAGAACAAGAAGAAAAGTAAGAAATGGCACGCGCGGAATATATTATGCGACTCTACATGTGAAATTCAAAATATAGAGGACGTGCAGGAGGGCCCAGTCTTTACTTCAGCGACATCCCCTAAATAACGTTTGCTCTACTTGGCGAATTCACATAAACATAGAAAAAAACGAACAAACAACGACAACAGGTCAAACAAAACGAAAAAACACTGGAGTGAGTCTATTTGTAGCATTTGATATTCCGCATTAAAACGCTGGAACACTTTGCGTCGCTCCTTCACTCCGAGGCCTCTTCTTAATATGCAACGTATTTCGGGACACTTGGCGCGGCTTTATTCTTCTCCTTGCTCAAACGTAGTACCGTCGGCTGCTTCTGTAAGCCACTGACTCGATGGCGACATCACCAGGTGTTTGCCGTCACGATTCCCAGAGGGCTCTTTCCTTCTACTTGAGATTCCGAAGTTTTTGTTGTGTTCATGGCTCGCCTCGAATGTACATATTTGGGAGTCTATAGACGCACAGACAGCACGGTACCGCAGCACGTCAACTAAAAAACAAACAACAGAATGTATTTTGTACTGAAAAGACATCAGGATAGGAACCTAAAAAAGGAGTAGCAGGAAGAAAAGATGCCCACCAAGTGGCCCATACAACGCCATGAAATGTAAATTATGTGTCGGACGCCTGAAAGCGTAACACTCTAGATATCTGCAGGCGCTCATTCCTTCCTTTATTCGTTTTTATTTACTTGAATATATGCTTGTTTACGGCTTGCATCCGCTTCCTCTGATAAACGCAGTCGCGTAAACACTTCTACCAAATGGCCACCATGTCGCGGCTGTTATGGAAATGCGTCGTTTTTCTGCTACTGTGGTATATACGCCGCAAATGTACCAGCCAGTGCATTTTTAGCAACATCATGCAAGCGCCGGCTGTTTACTGAATATTTCAACGTTTCACAGCGATTTCAGCCGCAAAGTGAGCGTGCGTGAAGTGCCAGCACTAAAAAAGGCATTTTAGGGTGATCTTCCTTTTTTATGTTGTTTTGCCCAGCGATGTTATATTCTCAGCAAAACACTTCGTTTCTCTCTAGCGACGCCCCGTGGCATGTTTTGATCACTGCGGATACTTTACATTTTCTGGCGTGATGGCAACGCATGCCAACATTATTTGCTTTTTGATGTTCCTCGAAGCAAAATGGACTTGTTGATCCCAGCGCTAATATGAACAACAGGTGCGCACTGCCCCTGAAAGGTCTTTCTACGGAAGATCTCACGGGTGATAGTCTTTGTAATATTGTCTAATGCGTCACAGGTTGCACACAAAAGGATTGCAACAGTAAATATCCTTTTGACAAGTCCAAGCTCTGGAGCAGATTCAGCTGCAGAATAGCACATGCGAATACGCGCCGCGCGAAAAAAGAGGACTCTAATGAGATTGACAGAAACTGAGGACAACCAGAGCAAAGATATTTCGAAACGCGAAAACGCCCGTGTGGTCGAGATTTCGGCGCACGTTAAAGATCCCCAGGTGGACAAAATTATGCGGATCCCTCCACCACTGCGCGCATCATCCCCTGTGTAACGTCGGCGCGTTAAACCCTACAATAAAAATCAAAAAGCTCTTATAAGATTCCGGACACACAGCGCGTGCGTGAAGCCGGGCTTCTATTGGGTAAAAACGGTTACATGAACATCGCGATAAAGGAACAATTCCAGATTAGACAATACACGCATCGATCCTAAATAAGGTGTTATATAGTATACCTTTATCTCATAAAACACGTGCAGGTATACATTTCTATCGTCTGTAGATGCGTTTTGTTAATGCGCGAACAATCTTCGCATCGGTTCATTTTTAGTTTGTGATTTGGGTCTCTGAAGATTCGCGAATCGATTGGACGCACTTTCAGCAAAAGTTGAACGGACTTTTAACAAAGATTTTATGGCACGTTTGGCGCAGTGTACACGCAGTGTGGTAGTGAGAAAGCATAGGTGCTTCTCTCTCAACTTTTTTTAGGAAGGAACGGTACAGTTTTGAATAATTAGCACGAGAAAGAGTAATGAAGTAACAAAAAACAAACTTGAAATGCAGAACAAATCTCTCGTGGGAACTCCACACTCGAATTACCAGCTTATTGGATGCGACGTATTCCATTCGAGGCTTGCAACACCTTTGGGAGTATTCCCGCACAGGTACCAACGTAAATGATTTTAAATTTTTTGCTGGGATGCGTTAGAAACACCTTCACCGAACGAATTATGAGAAATGGTAAACTGCAAACAGTAAGTTCAGAAAGACTGCTAATGTGAAGGCAGAGCTTATGCCACTAAAAGGAACCCGCCACTGTATTCACAAGGACGCGTAAAAATGTATCTTATGGGAGAAAGCCTATTATACTTGCTAATATTATACCTACATATTACACTTACATATATTATACTTACAATACGTACTTACATATTATACTTACATTATACTTACATAATATACTATTATAAATAAACTGCTCACAGAAAAGAATAATAATGCTGCAACAAACAACCACGCAACCTTCTGGCTATTTGCTGGGTGCAGGAGGAGTGAGTGTATTTGTACGTGTGCAGCCGGAGGAAATTCCTCACGATTCCGAGTCTAATCTTTGAAAAGTCACCGTGCTACGTTCAGCCGCATTCCTGTTGACTCCGGCTCGACAATCCCCACCATCTATCGTCCATAAAGAGCAACCCGGGGGGCTAGATGCAAGAATGAACTGAACAGTAAACAACCAAAAAACAACCAAGCCAGCTTGCAACCAACTAAGCGAGAAAAAAAGGACAGCGATAAAACAAGGAAAAGAATAAAATCTACTCTGCGACAAAGAGAGATAAAGATCATGGAGAAAAGAAAGGAATGGCGCGTGCGGAATATAATATGCGACTCTACATGTCAAATTCAAAATATGGAGGACGTTTTTGGGAAGGCCCCAGCCCTTACTCCTTCTACATTCCGAAAGACATGTTGGCTTCACTTGCGCGAATACACACGAAGTAGAGAAAACGAACAAACAACGATAAAAAGCCAAACAAAATACCAAAATATTGGCATCAGTGTATTTCATCTATTTGTAATTCTGTATTCCGACGCTAGAATACATTGAGTCGGTTATTCGCCCCCAAGCGCATTCTTAATGTGCAACGTATTTTGGGGCACTTGAAGCGGCTTTATTCTTCTGCTTACTCAAACATGACACCGTCGGCTGCTTCTGTTAGCCACTGACGCGATGGCGACGTCATCATGTGTTTGCCGTTGAGATTCCCAGCGGCCTCTTCGCTTTTCCTTTGGACTCCGAAGTTTTTGTTGAATTCATCGCTTGCTTCGCATGCACATTTTTCAGCCTTCTCGACGTACCCACGACGTGGAACGGCAGCACGTGTACTAAAGAAAGAATAGACTTTGTATTGAGGAAACGTCAGAGTAGAAACCTAAAAAAAGAAAAGATGGATAGAACAGAAGCTCACCCTGGAGGTCATACAACGCCATAAAATGTACATTATGAGTACGCCGCCTAAAAACGTAACACTCCAGATTTCTGTGGTGGTTTATTCATTCCTTTATTCGTTTTTAAATGCGAAGCATCTCATGGTCGGGGCTATGTCCCTCCCTCCACCGTGCGGCGTCGCCACCCCCATTGCGCATGCCTGGCCACGCACCGCTGATGATGATTTTGGCAGGATGCCCCTACGGATTGGCCAACCAAAGAATTGGTCACCACATAGCTTCGAGTTCAACCACCATCGTCATCTTCCTGTAGGGGAACCTCCTCCGGCAACGCCGCGATGAGTGCCACGGGCAGCGCCGCTGGTAACCCCACCTGCAACGCCAGCGTCAACGCCAATGTCGGCGCCGCGGACAGCGCCGCGGACAGCGCCGCGGACAAGAGCGCACAACAAGAAGACAAAGAAGAAGGAGGAGCAGCACCTCTTCCTGCCGTGATCGTCCACCCGGAACATAAAGACGCCGACCTCATCCAGAGCGAAGACTTGGTGCGCCTGATCAAACACGCGAGTCCGAGCGCGGCCGTGCGCAAGCGCTAGGACATCACGGACCGGGACGACTACTACAACTGGATGAGGATGACAAACGTGGAACAACATGAGCTACTGCGCGAGATCATCACCGGCAGACGACGCCGTCAGCACCTCCGTAATGGGTACTCTTCACCGGACCGGCCGGTTGCGGCAAGATGTTCGTCTTCCGTCTTGCCATGGACCTCTACAACCGGTACAGGAACACCGGCAACAACACCGCCTATAACGCGTTTGTCACCTGCGAAAGCACCGGAAAGGCGGCTGTGGCAGTGGGAGCAACCACGGTGCACGCGCCTTTTGAGCTCTCTCGGAAGACCACCGGCCACAATAAGGCCGGAGGCCTCAGCGCCAGTTAGTTGAACACCTTCGCGTGGCCTTTCGCAACGTGAAACTGCGTGATCATAGACGAGGTAAGCATGATGTGTGCGGGCAACCTAAACGCAGTCGACTAGACTCGAACCCATGCCTGCTTCGCATACCACTCAGGGTTCACCTACGGGAAGATGGTGAATTTTTTTTATTTACTTTAAGATATGGTTCTTTACGCCTAGCTGCTCCCTAGAACATCCAGCTGCTTTGCAGATACTCGGCCGTATGGACACTACCACAAGATGCCCATCATGTTGCGACTGTTATGGAGATGTGATCTTCTTCCGTAAATATGGTATGTACATGACAAAGGTACTAGCGGCCGAATGTTTACCAACATGACGCGAGCATCGCCTATTTACTGGCCATTTAAAGGGAAACTGAAGTGATACGTAAACATTGCGGGATTACTTGCGCGAATTGTAGTCCGGAGTCCCCAGGCCATGTTACGACCACTCTGGGCGCGTTTACGCGATTTTTTTAGTAGAAAAATGAATTCGAAAATGCTGTCCTCCCCTCTTTACGCTCGCCCATTTTCTGCGGCGTTTTCGTGTGACGTCGCGAGGAGCCGAGCTCGCAATTGGCTGCGCTACTGCACGGCTCCCCGGCCTTCAGACAGAGTCAGTCGGCCCAGCGTTTCGTCCGCCGGCCGCCGACGGGTCGTCGCAATTCGTTCGCTCAGCTGAAACGAAGCCAGGACACGTTTGTGAATGGATGAATGGGCCTTTTTTTACTTGGTTAGTTTGTACACTGTATCTAGCTCCAAGTCAAGGTCGCTTCACACAAGCGCTGCACAAGCGCACATGCGACGCGTCGCTGACTGGTACGCCAGTAGGAAAATATAAGGCCTCTTGAAGGCGGGAGAAGAGTCAGCGAAGTCAATATAGGTACTAAGCAGTGTGTCGAACCGAAAAAAATACGGGTGCGGTTACGGTTCGGGTTCAGGTAAATTTATTTTGTTCCGGTTCAGTTCCGGTTCTACTAATTCTATCCACGAACCGGTTCGCGAACCGGTTCGGAGTGTTGAACCGGTTCGTGAACCGGTTCAGAACTGAATTATTAGCAAGGCGTGAAAAATCAGTTTTGTATACTTTAAATTCATCAAAACTGAAGTACTTTTTTTCTTCACTCGAACTAGTGGTTTTTTGAAAATGAGCTGCAATACTACTGTCAAATTTGAAAATATTGGCCAGGTATAACAGAAAATGTACCAGCCTCTTTTTCACCACCCCTATTCTAGAGACTACACAAAGCCGCCGCCAAAAGACATGAGTGTGTTATTTATTGGTGCCCCTTTCTTCGTTTTATTGTACTGCTTAGATGCTAATAATGACTTAAGACATTGCCCATTTTGCTTGAATTACTTCCTTGTTACGTCACTGCTGATGCTGGGTGGCAGAAAATTTGAAAGTTTTTTCGGTGTTTCTCACCACTTCTTGTAAAAACAACTTCCTTAACGAGTCACCAAAGGCAGATCTTTCAAATAAGGCAAGGTAGGGCTTTGTTTTCATGGTCCATTTAGGATCCTTGGCCAAGCATGTAAGATGACGCGGCGGAAAAATATCGCCGACCAGGGGCTGCGGCCCCTTCGTTATCGGGCTTACTGCGACAATCAAGAGCGAATGCTGCCTGCAAAACAATCAACAAAGAAAACTTCCACGTAAAGCGCGCAAACACACGCCCGCGCACACAACATGGCGTTTTATTCGCCTGTGAAGAGCAGCTTTACCTGTACAAGAGACTACCAAAGACGCTAGTGGAAATCAGCGAAACCAAACGTACAGTGCCCAACGCTGGGCACACCTGTCAATTCGAAAGAACACAGTCTCTAGAATTTCGAATAGACGCGTATCTTCGCTTACCTCACCCGCCGCGGTGGCTCAGTGGCTAAGACGTCGTGCTGCTAAGCCTCAAAAACGCGGTTTCCATTCCCGGCCGTGGCGGCCGCTTTTCTGATGGAGGCGAAAAGCGAAAACGCTCGTGTGTTCGAGGTTTCGGCGCTCGCTAAAGATCCCCAGGTGTTCAAAATTCATCCGGAGCCTTCCACTGGGCCGCGCCTCATCACCTGTGTAGCGTCGGCGCGTTAAACCTCATAGTCAATCAATGTTCTCTTTCCCCGTGCAGTACGTTTAAGAATCTTATTTCTCCGGCCCCTTCGCCCTATTTTCCCCTCTTCCTCGTTTCGTGAGGTTCGCCTCGCTTGTATAAAGCCGATGTCTCGAACCAATAACAAACATATGTGCGTCCCTTTCTTCGTGCGTCCCGTTAGTGGCGCTGTTTTAATTCTTGTGATTATGCATGTACCTAAAAGCCAAAATTTCAACACTCTTTAGCTGCTGTAAATAGGCATAGGCAAATGTAGGGCTTGAACCTTGGCTGGTACACAGTGCAACAATCTCGTGGACTGATCGCACTCGCACTGTCCCAATGAGGGAGAAAGAGAGAGCGACAAACGTTTTATTGAGCCTTTTAAGGCCCCTTGTGGGGGCGTGGTGGCAGGCGCACCGGCGACCGCGGGAAGGGTGAATTCGGTGCTTCAAACATCGTGCAGGCTGCCAAGAGTTTGACATTTCTTCTTCCCAGCCTTGCACCCTGGTTGCTCGACCATCAGCAACATACCATTGCAATTAGGAGCCTTAATTGCTATACTGGTGTGCAGTCGTTTCACCATGTTGTGGCTATGGCGTTGTGCTGCTGAGCCGAAAGACGCGGGTTCGATTTCCGGCCGCGGCGGCCGCTTTTCTGATGGAGGCGAAAAGCGAAAACGCCCGTGTGTACGAGATTTCAGCGCACATTAAAGATCCCCAGGTGGTCAAAATTAACCCTGAGCCCTCCACTGCGGTGCGCCTCATCGCCTGCCTTGCATCGGCGCATTAACAAACCTCACAATCAATCAAGTAATCAAATTGTCACCATGTTGTGACCGTGATGAGCGTGTTCGGAGCGTTTTGATTCATTGAACGGGTAAAAGTGAGCGAGAGATTGCGAAGTTGATGGCGCGTGAAAGAAAGAAGCCCCTAATGACACTTACCACCCGTTATCAATAACGGGATGGTCGAACCGTTTTGTCGAGAACCGGAAACCGTTATTTCTTTTTTCGGTTCAGTTCCGGTTCGGGTTCAGCCGGCTCAAAAAATAATGGTTCGGGTTCGGGTTCAGTTCCGGCAAAAATACCGGTTCGGTTCCGGTTTTCGGTTCGGTTCGGTTCCGGTTCGACACCCTGGTACTAAGGAAATAAAATCAACTGATATTTTTACCGTACAGCGTAAAAATAGGGTGCGGAAAGCACTTTTTTGCGCTGGGCGAACAAGCACAGTGGTCAGCAGCACGACTACGCATCTGCGAATGCTTTTCCGTCTACGAAATGCAATCGCTAGACGAGAGCTATTGTGGAAACTCGGGAGACGCTTGCTGCACGAGCGCAATAGAACAAATAGTCACCTAAGCTGCTTGAAATGCCAAAACTAAATAAAAGTGTAAACTTGTTGTACAATATATACCTTATAGTACCAAGGTCCGGCGAACCCGTCTCGTGGCCGCGTGGTCTGGGGCGCTAGGTATGTTGCCGCAAGTGTATTGGAAGTCGCGAGTTCGAGTCCCCTCGGGTACGTGCTTTTTTTTTTGTAAGTTAACTTTTTCGTTTTCTGCCGATGTTTTCTACATTGAGTTCACCTTTTCTTGGGCGGCAACGTTCATGGCTCCACGAGCTAGTTCACAGAACGCGCGCAGGCTGGCACTGGCGCGCTAGCGAGTTCTCGTTGGCGGGCTGTTGCCATAAGCACCGACTGCTTGCGGGCAGTGAGCACAGGCCAGAATGAACAGACCCTTGGCCTGGTAAGAACACGTTTTTTACGGTACAGGCATGAGTGAGGCAAACTCCAAATATGGGGGAAAAGCGCATGACATTTGGGCGTCTGCGCGCGCGGGTACGCGGAGGGCGTCCATGCACTGTGTAGGTCTCGGCTAGTGAATGCTACGACTACAAGCCGTCCTGGGAGGCTTATCTTGTGCATTTTACAGCCGATAACATGGCAGAAGCGCGGTACGATTATTACTGAGTTATTGAGAATGCCCATCCAACAACGCCACCGGTTGTCTTTTACAGAACCGAAACCGAAACCGAAACTTGTTTGGTTGCTCTCCTTGGGCATCGTCCAATCACGGTGCCCGCTCCTCCCAACGTCACAGCTTTAGTTGGTGCGGCCGCCGCAAACCGCGCATGGTAGTTTTTCTTCTTTCGCGCTTTGTAAAATAATTACCGATTTGTCAACCGGATAAACGATGAAAAGTGTGCTAATTTGAGCCAGTCTACGCAGTGCAAGCAAAAACGGAAGCTTGAAAAATTCACTTCAGTGTCCCTTTAAGCATTCGGGGATGTGAACAGCAAAGCGAACGCACCTTGGAAATGCCTGCCCTAAAAAAGGCATATTAGCGTTATCTTGTTTGATTTATTTTTTTACGTAAGGCGATGTCCCATTCGCATCAAAACACGTGATTCTTCTCCAGAAAAGAACGGTGAAACGTTTTGACCAATCGGGATAATTTACATTTTTTCTGGAGGATACTGAGTCATTTGTCATTATTTCCCTCATAATGTTGCTGAAAGCGAAATGAATCTGTTGTTTTAAGCGCAGTTCTGAGAAAAAGGTGCGCACTATCCTCTTTAATCGCCTTTCTTAGTGACGTTCCATAAACACCGGTGTTTCTAATAGTTTTCAATTGTCCGCAGGTTCGACACAACATGCCATATTGTCGGCGAAAGGTTGAAACGCTATATTTGTCCTTCACAACCCACAATCTGTGCAGCCGGTTCATCTGTGGAATAGTACGTACGAATACGCGTCGTGCGGAAAAGAACAGAACACTACGAAGAATTACAGAAGCTGACACGGGCCAGAGCGGATGAATTTCCTGCGGCAGAGGCGTTCTGAAAAGAGGAATGCAGTCAGGTTGGGATATGGACTGAAATGGTTCAGGAGCGGTGGGATTGTTTTAATGATTTTCACGCGCATTAAAAGACATCTTGCGGCGCCACTGAGCTGAAGTAGCCCTCAGAGAAATACGCAACAGAAAATCTGTGGAAGGATACACCAAATCAATTTTTCACCGGAGTAAACAACAAAATACCTACATGTAAATAGATTTCCAAAGAAATCGTTAAACTGAGGTGATCTTGGAGGATCTTTGGACAGCTGTGAATTCAAGCAGAATATATAACAAATTCCAAGGCAATATCGGTTTCTTCTGCATTAGTAGTTTGAAGGGGATGAGTAATACCCAACAAAGGTAACAAATGTCTGGGCAATACACAATTGTGATGATAACAGTACAATGTGTGTATAAATCCGGAACATGCTTCCAAGCCTTTTTGTGTGGACCTCCACTCTAAATCGGTCCTTCTTTAATGGGTGATTACACTATCGGAAAACTTCCTTTGAAATATCGTGAGAACTGACGTTTTGTGGGTTGAATGCCCAATTCCAAGTCAGGAATGAACAACATAGATTTATTGCAAAAGTTCTAAATACGATCACCGGAGCCAGCTTTGAGGTTTTGTAGTAAAGTGGGGCCATAATACGAACTGGTCCGGGCCAAAATTCTGCCAACAGCGCGCAAGAGTTGCGGCGAATAAAGGTGTGCAATCTAGTTGTTTTAATTCAGCTAAAAATAGCCGGAATAGATAGGCAAGCAATCATATAAAAGACAAGAGCTTCATTTGGTAAACCTTGACGGTAGACATGAAAAGAAGTACGCTGACGTGAATTAAAAGGAACTAGATTTCTTTCAAACTCACGAATGTGCTTTGGCAGTTGGAGCGTGTGAGTGAAACATGCCGGCTCGTTATTTGGGGTTCGTGTGGGTGTAGGTGGTAAGAGAACTCATGTCGTGTTCGATCAAGCTATGTGGATTGGCTTCGCGACATTGCTTGGGAAACTGCGGCAGTATTCTGAAGATTATGGAGTTTCTGAACTAAAACGACGACATTTGTTCCACCACGGGAATGTACACACATCGGAATTAAAGAAGGCAGAAGCCAACAGTAGACGTCTTGTACAGTACGCCTTCTCATACGCATAAACCACTAGCACGCCTTTCATTACGGGCAGGCTTGAATTGGGGCTGCAGAATCTTGTCTCGGCGCTCTTCCACCTTGACGGTTACGAGATCAGGGAATATTATTGACAGCGAAGCAACTTAGTCGTCAAAATAGTCAGCAAAGCAGGGAGTTGCTTCCAGCGACAGGCGAGATAGGCAATAGGCATCAGGTTTACGGCCGCACTTGTACGTCACAGTGAAGGTATACTCTTGCAGACACAGTGCCATACGTGCAAGGCGGCCGCAAGGATCGTGATGGTTGACGAGCCAGCATAGTGAATGATGATCTGCCACAATCGTGGATGATATCCCACAAAGATAGGATCACAATCTTTGCGTAGTGAACATGACGACAAGGCACTCCTGCTCGGTCACTGTGTAATTCTTTTCTGATTTGGCTTAGTGCTCGACTGTCCTAAGCAATGACGTGTTCACTTTGATCATAACGTTGAACCTGTACGACCCCTGTTACAACTCCTCTGGCATTGGTATGAACGTCTGTAGGAGCAGAGGAGTCAAAAGGTTGAAGTATAGGCTCTGACGTCAAAAGGAGCTTCAGCTGACGAAACGTATGGTAGCATGCACAATATTTCACACGCAATTTGAAAATGTCTTCCTTGACCCCGACAATTCTCCAACTGACTACAGAAAATGCCTGACCTTTTAAGCAATTTTCCGAAGGCTTGTCCTACCCCTGTTGCAACTATGTGCTAAAAATCAAAGGCTTTCTCATTCTTTCCCGAAAACCTCTGGTAGAGCTCCTTCTGTTACTCTAATTATTATCATTAGAGCAATCGGTATTCATTTAAAAGTCGTTAAGTAGCACATATCCTGTGGATCTCATCGAAGGCAATAGAATATTTAGTTAGATAGTAGTCGAAGTAGTAAACGTTCGTTCCGTCTGGCATCAAGGATCGCTGTTAACCATTTAATACTCAGCGTTGCTCAGGAGCAGCACCCAAAATCACTTGATTCTCCCGGTAATGGTGTGGCTTTCTACATTTAAAGCCATGTGTTGACATACGAAGCTACCCGGACCTTCAAACAGGGAGAAAAATAGGGCAGCACGTAATTTCGCCCGCTCCAAAATTAGACGTGTTTATGAGTGTCTGCTAGCATCAAGCCCTGGGGCTCGATGCTAGCAGACAGGTAACCGAATATGTGCAATCTCTCTCTTATTACAAAACATAGCGATGCTAACTGAACGTTTATGGTTTCCAGTTGAACCATGAACCATTATTATCATGGCAGCATTTTGCTTCCTCTGATATATGGAGCAGCATGTGACCGGCACGGCTCAGGTGTAACACATCATTGTGTCTGTGCTAATCAACCTATTTTTTTTCTGGCTTCATATTTGTTATGTCTGGACTCGTCGTTTAGTGAAACAAATTCATTTAGTGAAAACATGCGCGTACTTTCTCAATAACAGTTATAACCCGCATTGTTTGGACACTGCATACTCGTAACGCCTGTTATATAGCACATACAAATTTGGCTTATAAAAACAGTTAACTACCTCCAAGCATGTAAAACTGTAGAAAAACCCTCTTCATCAATGCTGAACTGTTGCGGGGGCCCCCAAGAGGCCGAAAACACAGCAAAAACGGCAGAAAATCAACACTTAGCTACTAGGTTTATTCATAATCGTTATAGACGCCGTGACTCGGCAGCCGAAATGTCATTCACTTGGGGTCTTGCGCTTGTCATAGCGAAGGAATATTGCCCGCCCAAACATTCTTTGCCTTCTAAATAAGGTGTGTATTGCCTAGTCATGGTAGTATAGAACACACTTGATTTTCAGAAACATTGTTACAGCATTCCAATATTTTTGGGCACGACCCATTGCAGGTTTCTTTTTATTTACAAAAACAAAATTGTAACTGCTGTTTCCCCCACGCGGCTTTCCTTTGCTGTCCTCCAATGGGAAATACTTGCCCTGTGTCCGTTTTGGTTCTTAATCCATATCAAAAACTTTCTCTTTATTTACACTATGATTATTACCATATATGCAACCTTTGTAATGCATTGGCATTTTACATTGCGCTGTATTCCTTAAGTCAGATTTGATTCGCGGTATTTCACCAATCCAATTATTGAGTTTACTTAATACTTCCGTTGACTGAACCGAGCGCGGTATCTGTTCGTCTGGCTAAACACCAGTACGTTAGGGTAGGGGAAGTGCGTTATGTGCAGCACAAATGCACCACCAAAGTGGTCGCTCTGTTATCGCTCGCCCTGCTGCATGAGTCTTATTAATCGTCCGTTCATTGTTTTTCAATCTATCGCCGCCCTTTTCAATTGCGTTTGTATAACCCCATTTATTGTCCCTTTTGAATTAGAAGATTAAACTTTGCTTTACTCTGTTATGTCCCTATGTTTGGCCTCGAACGGGCTCATCGATTCCTTTGGGGAAAGCAAGGTTGAAATGTAAGATCACGTTACATGTTGAGCAACTTTCTTGCCTATACGTACCCAGTGTTTACACCAACTGATACGGCGGCAACCTTTTATGCAACAAGACCTTCCCCGTGAGGAAAAATCGGCTTCAAAAAATGACGCAGAAGTAACACAGCACATAAAACAAAGAAAGGGGTGCGAGTGTGATACTGGTAGGGTTTAGCTTGCTTGGCTTGCTGCCTTCTCTGGGTTATTTGCGGTTGGTCTGAAGTTTTAGGACGCGTAATGGAGGGGTATAGTAAACACTTCGGTGCGGAACATCGCCGGAAAGAAACGGCATGCCGCTACCACGCATAACGCTATTATAGCATGTCGCTATAAGAATAACTACCGCATAAAAGAAAGCTTCCAGTACGATTTGTCATTGTTGCGTTCTTCCCTTCCATAATAAGCCCGACGAACGGACGAAAGTTGGACGAGGACCGGACTAAACATCCTGGACGGCCCTGTTTTCCAGCAAGTAGGCATATTTCAGAAAACCAAAACTTTTTTTGTGTTTGAGGGTTGGAACGGTGGTCATGATTTCGTCCTTGCGAGCACTATGATAGATCGAATTTTTCGGACCGCCAATTCTTTCCGCGGGTGAAAAGAAAGAAAAGATGCAGTGAATTCAGTCAGAAAGCTTCCTTCTGTTGTTAGTTCGGGCAGTAGGAATGCCAACCCTTTTTAGCTTGGAACACGTTACGTGAAAGGTGTCATCACGAATTACTTCATACGGACAGATTACACAACAGTCAACAGACTCACGCTATAAGTACCCAACAATCGCCAACACCCCTTTTTACAAAGCAACTGTAGATGCATAGGACATAGCAGATTGTCTGTGGTGAGACAGAGTGAGCAACCATCAAAAATTTTCACTGTATGAATATTTAATACATTTATTCTCAGTTCCACCCAGTGTGATATCTGCTGAAACAGAGTAGCTGTGGCTTCTCTTTACGGAGATTCCGTTTAGCTTTGGCTTGTTTCACGTGTGTAATGTAAGATTCGTTTTAGGGGCTAAATGTATTGTGGCGGATAATTGTATTTGCCAGATATTTCCTGTAAAACAAAAAGTTAAGCCGCTTTCTGTAACCGTGCTTTCTTAGTACTTGCTCATGTATTGACAGCAGACAATAATTCTGTAACGTTTACAACTTCACTGTGGGCTAACTAATTATGACGAGTAAATAAAGTTCAGTGTAATGGCATATTCGTCCTAGCGGCTAACATTAATGCAATTGTTAGGATACTGTGGCTCACACTAGAGTTGCAGGCATTTTCTGTAATCCTGCTCTATCCGTGGATGGGCGTACTTCACTGCTCAACGGGCAATGTGGGAAAGCCAGAATGCAAAAAAACCAAGCTGGCAGGGTTATCTTAAAAGTCAGCGTCCCCTATAAACACAAATGCATTGCTGGGAGGACATCTTTAGGGGCAGTATAACACGTCTTTTATAAAATTATGTCGCTCCTAGGCCCGTTTTGATTGCTTCATAATTTTTTCAATAATGAGAATCAGTATTTTAGGGGTGAAGAAACCCGCTCCAGATGGAGCGAGACACGATACCAGAACAGACAATCATCAGTCACAGCCAAACAGTTTCTTTGCTGTCAAAAAAAAAATAAAAATGGCCCCAGGGTTTGCATATTTCAATATGGTGGCTTATATTTTCCTGAACAATGTCATTCCAGCCATGCATTTGTGTTTGGAGGTGAAGCCGACTTTAAAGGATTGCTGTAAGGTTGGTATTAGTAAAATGGCTTTCCCACATTGTGTGTTGCGCAGTGAGGCATGACCATCAATGGAGAAGCATGGTTACAGCCCCACTTTGTACTCCAGTGCACCGTCACCGTTTCTTTCGCTAGTCGTGTAGAGTCCTCACCATGAGCACGCTGTAATAAATTGTGGGCAGCAAGTGTACCACGCTTACAGCAACAAGTGCGTTGGGTGAGTGGGAAATTGAGTGGAAATCATGTGATGTAAGGGAATGGGATGGATGAAGGTATTGGGTTCCATGCGACGAAGAGTGGTTTCTTCTGAGTTGGACAGCTTTGAGTGAGGTTCAGGGAAATATTGTCAGCAGAGTAGATAGTACCGTGTAATGTCCTGAAATGCGACCCATGGTGTGGACTCCACTTGTTCTTTTGGAGCCTCGGAGGAGAGTGCGCAGGCGTGCACATGGGCAAAATTGTTGCCCGTCAATGTGCAGTGGCTGGGTGTATAGACGAGGGCGACATTTGTTTGTGGTTAATATTGCGAGAGGATCCGAAAAGTTGGCGGGGCCACCCTCCCCGCCAAGAAGCTCCGGGACGCAGCTTGGGAGTCGGTTGAGATGACCTAGCTCTTGGTGTGAACGAGTGCGAGTGAAATCGCCAAAGGGCTGATTTGGGGGTGACACTCGCTACTTTGTTCTGCCCGCCTGGATACAAGCTAGCGTCTCAATCACGACCCTATTTATAAAGCCGGTCGTGGCTCAGACGGTTTCATCCTTTAAATACCTGGGCGTAACATTGACCTCCGACCTAAACTGGGGTCCCCACATAGAAAAAATCACTTCAAAGGCGTTTAAAAAGCTTGGATTGCTTAAACGTCGCCTTCATCTGGCTAATTCTGACACGAAGCTTCAGGCGTATAATACCCTGATTCGCCCTTCTCTCGAATACGCGCAAATAATATGGCATCCTCACCAAGTTGGACTTATTAACACAATTGAATCAGTGCAAAACAAAGCCGCTCGATTTATTATGTCTTCATACTCGCGATACCAAAGCGTTTCTGCCTTAAAAGAGCAACTAAATCTTCCCCCTCTCACCCTGCGCAGGCAATTTTCAAGGTTATCTTTTTTCCATGCACTGTACCATAACCCATCGGCCTTTGCTCGCAAATTTATCGTTCCGGCACCATATACTTCGGCACGCGTAGATCATGCTTACAAAGTTAATCCTATTTTTGCCCGCACAAGAAAATATCAGAATTCTCCTCTTGTATTGACCATAAACGAATGGAATTCTTTACCTGCAAACCTAGCCACACTAACAGACGCTTCTTCTTTTCAAACAGCACTTCTCTCCTTTTTAACGACTGAAAGCAATATCTAACTTTAATTTTATTGTGTCGGTTATGTTGTAAACATATTGGTTCTTGCCTGTACGACATCATATCGCTTGTTATTGTCTGTTTCATAGTTTTGTATAGCGTTGTACTGTGCAATTATTGTATTATTACTATTTTTCTTGCTATTCTGTTCACTCGATGTATTAGTGTGTAATACCTCAATCCCCCCTATGTAATGCCCACCCGGGCCCTAAGGGTACTTAAATAAAAAATAAAAAATTTCTGGTATGAATACGCGACGTCCGGACAGTCCCCATAGATGTTCTCGTGGTCTTGACTCCGTGCTTGTCTTCTCGCCGTATGGATATAAGGACGCGTGTTCTCTGGTACCGGGCGAACCCGTATAGCAAACCTCCAAAGCCCGGGAGGACAAGAATAGCAGCAGGAGATGCTGGGTGCGCGAGTCGTACGTGTTTGAGTAAACCAAGGCCCACAGGTGTTTGTGTGAGCCGGACACGTTGAATGGTAAGGTAGTATTCAATTCATTCTGAAACTGTGTTATGAAGCCCCAGTTGAAAAAGCAGCTGAGCAGAGGTGTCCACAGGCAGGCTTAATGCTTGTTTGCCTATGTTCAATGTGATTTTGTTTCGCATTGTGTGCTTTAGGGTGTTGTTGGCTTTAGGGTTTGCTTTATTTATTTATTTATTTATTTATTTATTTATTTATTTATTTATTTATTTATTTTTTGGTAATACTGTTGACCCTCTAGTGAGGGTCGTTACAGGGAGGGAACAAACACTGCAATAACACACAGTGATGAACAAAACACTGCAAAATACTGCAAAAGAACAAAACAAGGAAACAAAATACGGCGAGGGAACAAAACGGTGAACTAAAATACTCTTAGCGCACAGTCATGAACAGATTTCGGATGACGCACTATTTCTAAAAAAACATATCTATAGCTAATTCAAATTGATGTACACCCGAGCACTCCACAACATCGTTTGTTAGTTTATTCCATATTTCAATGACATCCGGAAAAAAAAGAATACTGATACACGTCAGTGTGCGTTATAACAGTTCGAATCGCTTTGCTGTGATTTTTTCGGGAACTATGTTTTGGAGGCGCTTTCACATACTGTCCTTATCTAGTTTTAATGACCCATGCAATATCTGGAAAAGAAATTTCAGCCGTTGCTTTGTTCTTCTGCTTTCAAGAAGTTCCAACCCGCACTGCTGAGGCATATCTGTAACTGAGTCTTTGCAGCGACACCTAGAACATATAAAACGTGCTGCGATTCGCTGTATTTTTTCTACCTTCTTTTTTAAACCCTTTTGGTATGGGCTCTATACAGCATTTGCATATTCTAAAACGGGCCGTATGACAGTCTTGTAGGCAACTAACTTAATTTCTTTAGTCGCGTTTGGTAGCTTCCGCCTAAGAAAGCAGAGCTTTTGATATGCTTTGGTGTAGGTATTATGCACATGAATGCGCCAATCGAGATTATGCGCCACTGTCACCCCTAAGTACCGGAAGCTCTGTACCTCGGTCAAGGCATATTCCCCTATATTTTATTCAAATCTTAGAACATCCCGCTTTCTTGTTACATGCGTATATGTTGTTTTTTTATAATTGATTTCTATGCCCCACCGTTGACACCATATATTTATTGCTTGCAGGCATTTGTTTAGTTCAATCTGATCGTTGGGGCATAGTACACGAGAATAAATCAAACAATCGTCCGCGAAAAGTTTCATCTTAACAGGTGCGTTGACAATGGCAGGAATATCATTTATGTACATTAGGAACAATAACGGTCCTAAAACGGAGCCTTGAGGCACTCCAGACAGAACTTCGCATTTTTCTGATACGCTTGTTCCAATTTTGACTCTTTGAAAGCGATTTCGTAAGTACTCCTCGATCCACGAAACAATACCCTCACAAATTCCTAGCCTTCGAAATTTGTAGAGCAGTTTATGATGCGGAACCATGTCGAATGCCTTCGCAAAGTCTATACATACAACGTCTACCTGTTTGCATTCATCCATAGCCTCGCAAAGGTCATGGACAGTTTCGAATAATTGAGTGACTGTCGAATTGCCAGATCGGAAGCCGTGCTGGAATGGACATAGCAAATCGTTTTTTTCTAAGAAGTTAAGAATGTGTTTGGCTATCATATGCTCTAATACTTTACAACACACCGATGTTAGCGAGACGGGTCAGTAGTTTTTTACGGACAATTTATTTCCACCTTTATATATCGGAACAACGTTCACGTCGCGCCAGTCCTGAGGTACTGAATTATCCCTTAATGATTTTTCAAACAAAAGCTACAGGTAATAGGACATCCACTCAGTGTAGCGTTGAAGGAATGCTGTCGGCATTTCGTCTGGGCCACATGATTTCTTTGGGTCCAACTTTAACAAATGTTCAAACACACCCGCCCTCCTAATTTGCAGGTCTTCCATTGGGTACTGCATTGAATAGACTAGGCTTTCGCTCATATTGTCACCGCTATAATTGTGAAAACTGATTGGAAGAAACGATTAAATAGGTTCGCCATATCTTTTTTTTCTGTCAGCACTACTGCGCCATCCATTACCTTTGCGTCCTTCTTATCTGTAAAGTATCGGCAGAATTTTTGTGGTGAGCATTTAAGGAAATCTGTGAGCGTTTTATTAAAAAACGTTTTCTTCGATTTTACTCAGGCGGATTTCAGACTTTTTTTAGTTAGTGAAATTTCTGTAGGGTTGTTCTTCCTTTTTCGTAATCTTTTTAGCTTGCGCTTGAGGTGAATTATGTCTCTAGTTATTCAAGGATTTTTCTGTTTTGATTTCTTCGTTCGTGTGGGAACAAATTTGTCAATGCAGTGTATTATAATACCTTTAAGACGCTGCCATAGTTCTTCTACACTTTCGTGGCGGAAAGCTATTTTAAAGTCGTCTAATCTGCTCTCCAAAACGTCTAGGATGGACGTGTCATCCGCACAGCCATAATCTTTAACATGTACCAATTCATATGGTTTTCCAGAGGCCCTTGCGCTCACCGGTATATTCAAGCAGACCATCTTATGATCAGATAAACCTTCGTCAATTGATACAGTGTAATCCGCCACTCCACCAGATATGAAAATCAAGTCCAACACTCACTGCGACTTTGCGGTAACCCTTGTAAATTCTTTAACTATTTGATTATGATTTCATTTCATTTTATTTCATTTATTAATACTGTTAGCCCAGAAGTGGGCCGTTACAGGGTGGAAGGACAAAAAGTTTCACTCGAAAGCAGGTTATCAAGTTGAAACAATATTTCTCGGGGCTGTAGCGAGCAACAGCTCAAAATTATACATAAAAATGGAACACTCACGGAAAGCAATACACGCGGTCAGAGCTGGACAATGACTCAACGCTTTCAGACAACGCTTTGCGACGCCAGGAAGGCGGCACCAATAAAACAAGCATAGGCGTTATCATGCGAGTAACAAAAAGCACTCAGACATAAAACATAAAAAAAAGAATGACATTCAGCCACAATATTATTCACAGAAAAAACCGTTTCAGATTACCTTCAAATGACGCAAGCGAAGAGCATCTGATTGTGGCCTCAGGCGGCATATTCCATTCATCGATAACACGTGGGAAAAAGCTGAACTTAAAGCAGTCGTTATGCGGGGCTAGGGGTGGGATGTACATGATATGATGATGCCTGGAGTGTTCTTGTGTATTAACCTGAAAGAAATCTGAATGGTGTAGTTCGAAATGATTGTGAATTAGCTGGAAGAGAAATTTTAGTCTCTCAATTTTTGACCTGATTTCCAGACTTTCAAGGTTCGCTGTTCTACAAAGTTCAGTGGGGGAATAATGCCGACGATACTTATTAAAGATAAACCTCGCTGCAAGTCGCTGTATCTTTTCTATTTTATTGCAGTTGGACTGTGTGTAGGGGTGTAGGGGTAGGATTATGCGAAAATATAATCTGCATCAGTTTGCTCGTACTATTTACTTCAACTTGACCCGTTGATAGATTTTCCCAATTAATATGTGGCAAATAAGGTCACCAGCCATACTTAGCCTTGTATTTTCATTTACGTGCTAGTTTAGAAAACAATTCAAGTCATACAAAAATTTTGGTTAAGTGGAGGGTGGCCTATATATAGTCCCTATCAAACACATTTTGTTTGCGTAGGTAATCCGGCACCATACCATTTCGGGTAGAATGCAGTGCAATGGCATGGTACTTATAGTCCTTTTCACAATGATAGCCACTCCACCACCTCTAGTATCTCTGTCCCATCTAAGCACTTTGTAAGCGGGTGGAAAAATGCTACTGTCACTAATTTCATTATGCAACCACGTCTCAGTTAAGAGCAATACATCTGGGTTTTGGGAAATTAATAAATGTTCCAGATCAGTTGTTTTGTTAGCTATACTGCGTGCGTTCAAAAGTATAATTCTTAGCTATGACTGCGACGAATCCCTTTCCGTGCCAGAATTCTGGCCTGAGGTAGGCGGGCGTTGCGTGTTCTGGCTGGTAGATTTACCCTTTCGCCCCTTTGGACGAGTCTTATCTTGTTCCGTCCGGAACAGGCAAGGTTCATTTTTTTTCTGGATCCCAGAAGTAGTTGCGATTGCCGATCTTGAGTTGATCGTGTAGAAATTTTACTTTGCCACCAGCTGCTCTTTCAGATGCACTGCTTTGCCAAAGTTTTTTTCTAACTTCAACAGTATCTTTTGCGTAGTCTCGACTTATGCTTATCGAACTTCCTTTCAGCTTGCCACAGTTCTGCAACACACGCTCTCTTTCTCGCGAGCCATAAAAGTGCATGATTACCGGCCTATTACCCCCCGTTTTTTTCTTGCCAATACGATGAATTTTGTCGATCGTGTTCACTTGCACTCCCAAGGTTTGCTTAAAAATATTCTCGATTACAGCTTTTTTCAGGTCGTCGTCTGATTCGTCCTTGTCTTCCTCGATACCATAAAGCAAAAGATTATTGGATCGGCTTCTGTTTTCATATTCTACCAACTTCTTTGCCTGTTGCCGTACAAGAGATTCTAAATTTCGTACTCTAACACTCATGTCTTGAATAACGTCGAGCACGGCGTTCATTCTTTCACATGTAGCATTCACTTGGGTCATATCGGCTCTAAGTGCGTCTATTTTAGCTTCTGATGTAGCCTGGTTATCAAGAATTTGTGTCAACATTTCCTGCGTCGAGTGACCAGGATTTTCCTCAACATCTCCCGACAGCAGCAGTGACATCACCAAAGACCACAAATCAACAACACAAGTCAAGTAAGTGTGAGGGCGCGGCAGGACTAACAAGAAACGGCTGTCACTTCTATAAGTTGCAACATTCGGCATGTAACGAACCTGCAACAGCAGTAGTGCCGGCTTAGACATGTTGTCGCCAGGCCAGGTGCCGCGCCCTCTGAAGCTGCCCGCGCCGCTTGGCTCCTTTTGTAGTCGATCCGCTGGTGACGTCACCATCCGCGCCGAAAGAAGATCCACGGGCAGTTGATCACAAGCCGCGATGTCTTGATAAGGTTCGAAGAAAAGCGGTGCTTGGTCCGTACTGCAGGTCGATGCGGCGTTGAAAATCCAGGGCAAAACCTGCAACAGCAGTAGTGCCGGCATAGACATGTTGACGCCAGGCCAGGTGCCGCGCCCTCTTTAACGGTTTTCGGTTTGAATAAATGTGTGGTTTTGTCAAACAATGAATGGCTTGCCAAATTCCATTATTGAGAGCAGATCGAGACCCCGCCTGACATACAGATGCTAAAGCAAGTTCCGCCCAACCCGGGATCACCATCCCCCGCTTTGTGGCGTTTGTCCTAGTCCGAACAAAGGTTTGGGGTAGTGTAACACGTTGTCGCCGTGTACACATTTTCTGCATATTTAACGACTGCTGTGGCCGCAGTCGTTTAATTTGTATTCCTGAGACTGTGCTTCACCTGTATACGAAAACGTTTTTTCGCATTTTACAGGATGGTTGATACCTGTTCAACAACCGGGCCTTGCGCGAAGGCCTTGTTTTGCCTGACCGTGATTTTAACGAGTGAAAAAAGAAGAAAGAAGCCGACGAGGACAGAAAACAGGTCAGGCTATTGCAGTGAATCGAATGGCTCGCAATCCAGAATCAATGAATGCTGATCCACTTCCGCAACAATACAATTCATGGACCCCTCTCATGTCTATTTTTTAGGATGAAGTAGGATATTCTTACGCCGTGAGTAGGGTGAGATTATATCATTTTCTGTATACGAAAATCTTCTATTATTTTGCGAAGTTCTCTTGCTGAGTTCGCATTCAGTACACGACTTTAGTTTGCGTTTAATAAAGGGTTTAAAAGCTGCTTCCACGAAGTTCCACACAGGTAAAAAATTCGCGCATCTCCACGAAGTGAACCAGGACGAGTGGGCGAAGCACTGGCGATCGTTCGTACCGTAAATCCCCCTTGAGAGTGCTTACTGCTGCTAAAACAATTTCCAATCCAATCGAATCCAATGCAATTTAATCCAATCCAATCCAATCTATTATAATCCAATCCAAATCCAAATTCAATTCAATCCAATCCTGTCCAATCCAATGGTCCTCGCGCGTGCGCAGCGCGGCTCTCCATGAGCACTCTCTCTCTCTCTCCCTCTCTCCCTCTCTCTGTCTCTCTCTCCAGCATTTTGTGAACCTTTTATGTTGTTCTTGTTAACCTTTTGTGAACCTTTTGTTGACAGATGTTTTCATTTACACAGTGCTTCGCGTCTCTCTCTCTCTCTCTCTCTCTCTCTAACCTTCAGTGAACCTCTTATTTTGTTCTTGTTAACCTTTTGTGAACCTTTTGTTCACAGATGTTTCGATTTACACGGTGATGTACCGTGAGCACGGACGCCGGGCTCCGGATAAGCCTCGGCATTAAGATGCTCCGCCCCTGAAACATCACGCGTAATTCTACGTATAGGGTTATGGCAGCAAATGAGAAGCTCATGACAGCAAAGCTGCAGCCCATCGCGAGCAACTTTTTCGCTCTAATAGCCCAGACGCTGCAGATTTTTGGAACTTCCTTATCTAAGGTATTATTTAAGATGAAAGCTTACACTAATAAAAATATGGCTGGCAATAGCCGCTTTATTGGGTTCTTAACAGTTGCACCTAGCGCGACTAAACTATAAGTGCGCATGCGTCAAAGCCAAGGCTTAGATGCAGGAAGCTCGCAAGCACAGCTCTCCCATTGAGCGCATGGTGCATGAACCCCGTTGGCGTGGCGAAGACCTTAAAGCGAAATCCATCCAACAGGCCGGCCAAAAGTGTGTAGTGTTCTGGTCGCTTCGCAAATAGTCATTACGAGGCCGAGGATTAAAATCGGTCGAAAGGTCGATGTCGTTGTTCCGCCACTGAGCCCCGAGCGGGAAGGGCGGCAAAAAAGGGCAGGGAAGCCCTTTAATTAAGTTGAGTGATGGATCTCCGGGGGCACTCCCTGACCGCCAAATATGAAAATCCATGTGTAGACAAACCACAGCACCAGCGGTTTGCGTCGCTCGAATCCGTGACGCACCGCCCGATTCCGTGTTGTATTTGAGTGAACTGCAGATTCTGGTTTGCACTAATTGGATACACTAGACTGCGGCGGACGTACGCGGGTGAATGAATGGCCAGCGGCAAAAATATAGATGCTTTAGTAACAGGTGTGCTGACAACTACCACATAACTGCGATGTGCAAAACTCATTACGCGAATTGTAAATGTTTAATCCGGTGTAACCTGTTTCATGTACCCACCTTTTTTTTGGTTCATTCGTTGGTTTCTTGTGGGGTAGCCTCTTTACTGGTCGCATGATTTGTTCTTGTCACTTTTTTATTTGTTTATTTTCATGTCCCGCTCACGCCTTATATTCTGTTTCATGCCGGTTGTCGAGAAAATTAGATTAGTTGAGCGGAGTAATACCGCTGATGATATTAGAATTCCTTGGCCTCAAATATAGCCTACCATTCATAACCAAGATATCACAGCTCCAACGACTAAAGTTATTGGCTGCTGGCGCCACATGCCATTCTAAACTCTTGAACGCCGAAGAAAAATGCTAAGTTCGCATGCCAAGGTCGAGGTCCTGACACGCCGTAAGCTTGTGCTCCGAAGAGCCTACTTAGCGGTGACGTTCAATAATGTGGGCATCTCATATCCCCTGGCGTACACTTTCGGACAAAAAAAGTTGAAGTCCCATCGAACTCCCCTGTCTATGAAGGGCCAGTGGTCGTACACCTTCCCCCCTTCTCTCTATTCTCTCTCTGTAAATCGGAAGGGAGGGCCCTACGCAAATAAAGAAAGCGTAGAAGAAACAGATACGGAACCAAAATCAAGCGTGGGAGATGGCCCGCAATCAAAAGATAAGAACACTCTAAACTCAGAAGATGGCCATAAAGAGGCCATTGGGCTTTTCTCCCTCTGTTCTCAGGGCCACAAAGAACGTGGTGACTAAGCTGGACAAATGAGGAATGTGCCCAAAAAGAAAAGGAATATGAGTGATTGGGAGGCCGGAGATTAGACTCAATCTAAGGATCGGCTGCTTCATTTAGCCATTGAGCCGAGAGCAAGATGGATAAGAGAGAAGACAGTTGGTTGCAGAGTCCGACAGAGATGGGCAGCATAATAGGAATGGGGAGCAGTACGTCCTCTCAAGCACAATTAAGAGAAAAAAAGGAATGTGGTAGAAGACATTGCGAAGGAGTGAGAAAAATTTCGTTTGACCAATTATCTCCATTTATGGTATAAAAAAAACAACAGCTGAAACTTTCGCGCAATCTGCATTATTGTGGAAATGCCATGGGTTATAGTTTTCGCCCTTTTTCGTAATTTTTGATGGTTTTCTTGCTATCTTGTTTTGGAAAATTGCCTTCGATCAATTATCTTTAGTTACGCTAGTTTAGCGATTAAAAATAGAAGTTTCGCAGAATCTGCGTTATTGCGAAAATGCGGGGCGCAACACGGTTCGCCATTTTTCGTAAATTTTCATGTTTTCTTATTTTTTTTGTTTTCCATAATTTCGGCGAAACAATTTTCTCCATAGGCGCCATTGTAGCGATTACAGGTGGAACTTTCGCGAAATCTGTATTGTTGTGGAAATTAATGGCGGTACACGTGTCGCCATTATCCGTATTTTTATATTTTTCTTATTTTTTTAGTTTTTCGAAACTTCGCGAGACCAGTTATCTCCATTTACGCTGTTATAGCGATTACATGTAAAACTTCAGCGATATCGCATTTTTGTGGAAATGTAGGGCGTTACACAGTACTGGCTGCGGGGCCACTCGGAAAAGAATGCTACGCATTAAAAAGGAATGGGGCAGAGAACATTGCAAAGGAGTGCAAGTTGGGGATGTCCTCTAGCGGCTTGAGGAGGAGGAAGAGGGCGCCTGTTTAGATCATACGGCGGAACGGACTTTTGGCAGAAGTGATGTCTAGGTGTTATGATGATTGGCGAAATAATGTCCAGAGTAGTTAAAACGCTTTTTTTGTATTTTTTAACGGAAGTGACATCAGAGTAACCGAGAATGCTGTCGATGGGCGGTGCACTTTTCTTCGACAAATACGGCGCTAAACGAATGGATAGACTTAAATAGCGAGACAACAGGGACCTCATCTGCTGGGAAATTGACATGGCCACATTTACTGGCGGTACTTCAAAGGCGGTGAGCGCCTCTGCTGCAACTGGAGGGCGCCTAAGACGCTATTGATGCTGGTTTCTAGAGAAGTTTTTACCGCCCCCGCTAAATAAGGCTGAAAATCATATGTCACTCCAGCACCAGTGCTCAGGGATAGGTAAGCCAACATTACGATGATGATGATGACGACGACGACGACGGCGACGCTGTTGACGGGGGTGATGCTAAAATTTATGTTGGCAGGGATCGTGATGTTGGTCGTTGCCATGGCGAAGACGACGGCAGCTGCTTATTTTCCACCGGCGACGCGTCATGGGCGAGTCGCCATGTATTACGAAGCTTTTACATCATAAGCTACAGCCCCTGTTTTACCTTTAGCACTACCGGCGGAGAAATTACTGTGGTTCCTGTGGCGTTTGGTGAGTACTCTGAAAACGCACGTAACGCTCTAAGATGTCAAGCGACTGCCAGAATCAGGCGCCGCAGCCAGATAACGTAGCCAAGTAGAGCCCGGCGTACCGTCGTAGCGGCGTCCCTCAGAGGCTTGGAAATCCAAGCCGTTTGTATAGTGATAACCGTTTATACAGTCGTATGGCCGAATCGTTTTGTGCTTGTTTCTGCGGGTGACTGCGGCCACTTCGCTCGCTATCCCCAGCCATGCGAAGCGAACAGAACTGTATTGTCCCTCTTGACACTAATGTTTTTGTGGCCGAAGCCGAAGGTGAAAGAACAGAATTTTACCCATTATTAAGATCCGCATTTGACTTTGGTGATAAAGAGAGAGGGGAAACGTATAGTGAAAACTCAAAAAGACAGTCCCATGAATTGCAGGCTCGCTACTGCCGGTCGGTAAGTGACAGTTAAGGAAAAAGGGGGCGACGGATGAGGACATCAAGTGTGGAGTACATCAGTAGAACGTAGGATTAAGCTTGAAGATCACAACATTGTTAAATAAAGTAGAACATAGAACTGAAAAACAGCTCTATATATATCTCAATGTCGGAGCAGACAATTCAGATCCATGCCCCGATATTTACATGTTCAAAATATGAAAATGAACCCGCATTTGTATCACAGCCACTCATCGTGCCTTGCGGCTGTATATTACCGGCTAATTACCTACATATTGCTTTTCCGTTGTGGTTGCAAACTACCGTGGCAGAAGAGCAAGCGGATCGGAGCTTGGGTAATTAGGCGCCACGATTCACATCTTGTGAAAGGCAGATATGAGAGCCAGAGGGTGGCCCAAGCAACGTGACATGTGGTAGAGGCTGGGAGGGAGCAACCGCGGTGAATACAGCGCATACGGGCGGAAAAGCATCTAGCTGCACGCAGTTCTAATCTCGGCGGTTCATTGCGAACCACCCAAAAATTCGTAGTGTTCGAGACGGCAAGATTTCTGCCATCTTTTAGCCAGCAGAATAGAATGACAGATCAAGTGTAGCAGGAAGGCTATACCACAAGATGATGCCTGAGAAGACCACCTAAGATGAAAAAGAGTGAAGACCATGCCTAACTTTAGGGGTACTGGCTTCCCAAGCACTAAGCGCCTTCATAAACCAGCCGCCCGTGAAATGAAGGGGAAGGCGTGCGGCGAGCCGTCAGATGGCACTAAATTTAGCCCTCAACTCGCTGCGTCCAACTAGCGAAGCGCAATTGATTAGGGACATCGAACGCGGTATAAAATTTAAGAGGATTTCAACGCAAAGGCGCAAACGCAGGAGGAATCTAATATAAAAATGCAAGAGAGATAAAGAGAGTGGGAGTTCATAGATACCTGCTAACGTCAATTCTCTAGATACCTGCCATGCAAATAATCAAGGCCGAGGTGCTGAAGAAAGGTGGAGGAGAACGCACAGTTGAGAGACCTACCAAAATGTGTTTAGGCCAGGACTGCTCTGGTGAGATATTTTTACAGTAACTCAGTGTAGACAATCCCGCAGTCCAGAACAGAGCACAGTATTGCTAACATCTGTACATATAAAGGGAGATTATCATTACTTTGGGACTTGGTGACACTAATTTTGAGAAAACAGCGTATTTAATAATTCAGACTTTGTGCAGACACAATCAAAAATGTGTTGACCGCCTAGCGCATCGACGACGGGTCCCCCAAATCCTCTTCAGCCGCCAGTAGCTGCAAGAGCGCTTGTCGCTTTACCAGCGATACCACAAAGATCTGCTCAAGGAAATGTATGAGGATAACAAGGTGGAAGTTGCATAGCAAGTTCACAAAGCCACAGATGATGAGTTTATTTACAGAGGCTTAACTCAAGGATGCCTTCCTTCAAAATTCTTTATGCTTCACAATAATAGAGTGAAAAGATGATTGGAAGAGAGTACAAGTAGTTCTGACTTTTCAAGCGGAAGCATTGGACGTCCTCAAGAGCAGCGTATCCCAAGAGTGTTGTGCGTAGATGGCATGGTCTTTCTAGTGGATAACACGGGCGACTTAAAGAAAATTGCTGATATCTGTAGTCAGAAGCAACATGTCTGGCCCTCGATTCTAGCTTACAAAAATGGGTAATAAAATTGTTTTACAACGAAGCTGTGCCAATAAGTATTCAATAGAAAGCCATACAATTTGTGAAACACTGCAAATACTTGGGAATACGATTGAACGAAGGTAAGGGTTATCTACATACACAATAGTAACAACATCAGAATAAATAGAGAAAAAAGCGTATGTTATGAAACAAAAAGTCCTGTTGGCGTACGATAAGTATGGTGAAGTACAACGAATTGAAACGACTATTGATGACAGCACTCATATTTTAGGATGTCCTACTCATAAGCCAGATGCCCGGTGGAGCTAGAAGTGGACCTAGAGGCAGTCGGCCGATTGGCCCCACAAACTCGAGGGCAAGCAAGGTCACGAAGGAGGCCTTGGTGGCATCTGCTGGGCCTCGTTAGAACCAGGGGATCGCAAAGTAAACACATTTGAACAGAGGCTTAGAAGCTTCGATTGTATGATATGCAAGGATTGTGCGCAGCTAACCACAATTCTAGAGTGGGGGCATCATCATCATCAACAAACACAACATCCTGCTTAGGTCGACTGCAAGACGATGGTCTCTTCGAAGGACCTCCAACGGCTACTGTCCTGCGCCGCTCGAGTGCATTAGTACCCCCGAACTTCCTTATTTCGCCCCTACATCGAGTTATTGGCCATACCTTCTCCTAGACCCGACTCTCCGTGTCCATTTGGTCACCCTGGGAATTCACCGGTTGTACTTTCGTCTCCATACATGGCCAGCCCAACTCATTTTCTTTGCTTTATTTGAACTATGATATCACTTACTAGAGTTTCTTCCCTCATCCAGGAAGCTCGTTTGCTGAACCTAAGTGTTATACCTATCATTATTTGTTCCATGGCCACTTAAGCAGACCTAAGTTTGCTTTCCAGCCGTTTTAAGTAAGCCGCCAAGTTTCCGCTCAACATGTCATCACCGGCCGGATATATTGGTTGTATTTTTGTAGTGATAGAGGCAGGATAGTTCTCACTAGTTGGGCATGTTTGCTTGAGTGCAGCTCAGCGCACAGCTCTTCCGCGCTGGCTGTCTCTCTCGTGATTGGGGTCAGCAGTGACTACCGGTTCAAGGTAGTTATATTCTTCCCTTTCAGCGTTTCGTTACATATGCTGAAGGGGGCGCTTTCGACATGTTTATTTATTCCTACTTTATGTTTATTCATATTCAAGTTAGTCCACAGCTATATTACCAAGTTTCCGCCTCCGCTCGCAACATCAGCCACAAGGAAACGTCACCGTCGTCTCGATACCCGACCACTGTACATTGGAAGTCAACAATTTTTCCCATCAGCGAGACTGCTCACTCCCTTCCCAGGCCCCTAAAAAACAGCTGGATTCCGAGCCATTGGTCACATTTCAGGACTATACACAGTATTATCGACTCAACCGACAGTACTTCCCTCAACGTCACTCCAAGCTGTCCGGAAGAAACGACTGTTCGTTGCTTCCAAGCGAATACTGTCGTTTATCCAATTCGCTTACACCGCATGTTTTACGCTCAATTTCTCGCCGAATGCACTTTTTGCTGGAACCCTGACAGACTAGCCTACATTTTATTAGAGTGTGCCCGTCACCCTGACCTCCCACGATTTCCTTCCCACCTTTCCCTCCCTGAGTCATGGGAGAACCTGATTACCAGCGGCCACCTGGGCACCCAGAAACTTCTGGCATCACTCGGTCATCACTTAGATTCCCGGACAGGCAACCACCCCTACTGTTTGGCTCATTAACGTTTCATACTATTACTGTCTGATTGTACTTCCTCAAGCATCCTTTGCAGGTGCCCTGCAGAGGATCACTTAGCAAGACAATGTCGTCTGTCGGCATCATATTGCTCAAGTATTCTCCGTTTATCCCTAATCCTGAGTTTTCCCAGTCAAGTTTATTGAATGCTCTCCCCCCCTCCCCCGAAGACATGCAGTGAACAGTTTTGGTGTGATAGTATCTCCCTGTCATACGCCTTTTGCGATCGGGAATTTCCTTGTGAAGGATTATCCTGCGCATACATTCGTTATACATTATATGTCGTTAAGGAGTCTTTTGTGGGTTTCCTCTATTTTCTGGTTCTTTGTGCTTCCAGTACTGCTGCGGTGTGTACGCAATGAAGCGTGTTTTCTTAGTCTATAAATGTCATGTAAAGGGGTTCAGTGTACACAGTGTATTTTGGTATTCCTTGATTGACGACATGAACCTGATGCATTGTTGAGTATCCTTTCGTAAAGCAAGCCCGCTCTCTGAGTTGCTGGGTATCTAGGCTGTGACTTGTGAGGTTGCCTATTACTTTGGAAAACAGCTTGTATACAACGGAGAGTAGGTTGATGGGCCTGTGATACCTAACCCTATGCTGTGGCGCTGGTAGAAAACAATAAAGCAGTTACACTCAACCTGAAAGCTGTGAAGTCCGGAGCAGTAGTTCGCCTTGGGCTGTGGATGACTAACAAGCCTCATTAAAGTTACCAAAGCAATTAAAACAGTATTCAATCCGGCCTTAAACATCATAGTTAAGGTCCCACCAATTCATCTGACGATCGAAAAAGAAATCGAAACATTTAACGTACTTTTCACCGAAAAAATGTTCACCTAGACAAACCGCGCTATTACGGGAGACTAAATAAGTAACAAAGTAGATATATGGCAGCTTCACCCAGCAGATAAGTTATCTTTTACCTATCTTACTCAACCAATTTCGCAGACAGATTTTGTAGTATTTACAGACGGCTCGCAAGATGAAACCGACATAGGAGCAGCTTTTATAATTCTAGATAAATCCGGCAAAATAGTAGAAACCAAAGAATACAAACTTTCGGAGTACAGCAATAACTTCGAGGCGGAAGGAATCGCAATTTTAAAAGCAATTGAATACCTCCAAACTAGCTTCAAAGAAGGCAACGTACAGTTGTATACTGATAGCCAATCAACCCTAAAAGCAAGTAGCAATCCAAATAATCGGAACACAAATATATTTATAAATAAAAAAATGCTAAACAAAATAGCAAAACAGGTCAAAATAACTTTTCCTTACATTGAAGGTGACAGTGGCAATGCCGTAACGAAATAGCTGGCGGAATGGCTAAACAACAGCAAAATATGGCGAAAAAATTGACTGGCCTATTTCACTAAAAAAGCTCAATATTAACCTAGGAAAACATTTGAATGTTGAGTGGCGACAAGAAGTAAATGAAAGCTACACATTCCAAAGGATAAAGAATATTCACAAAATTCCGTACAGTTTATCACTGGACACGGCAGATTTCCGTTTTATTTTCATAAGTTCGCAGTTACAAATAATAACATATGTAAATGTAGCCTACCAGCAGACAGTTTCGACCACTATTTACAGGACTGCCCAATAACAAACAAACGCAGATTACTTAATATCCATTGAAATTATCTCGTAAGAGGAAACCAGGGCTAATCAAACATACAAAAACATAAAAAATTGACAATACTAATGACAATACTAATTAACACCAATATCCAACACTACAAATGCCTCAAATATTTTGTCATAATTTCACACACACGCAGAAACAAAGTCAGCGGCAAAGAACGCGATAATACCTTTTAGATGTTTTGTATCGATCAGTGCTCTGTAGCGAGTCATTTTCTGAGTAATTGTCTTGTTTATTTACCTTTTTACATTTTTTTTTATTTTAAATCCAAACGTCAATTTTCAATGTATTGTGAGCATAGGGACGTTACTGCCGGACATTATGCCCAAACGCAGCATAACCACATCGCTTGCATTGTGGACACCAAGAGGTGTGTTTCCCGTTTAGTCATGTCTGTGCACCCATCGCCATTATCATCTGTAAATGATCATCATCATCCCCTCGCTTCGACTGCCGACGAACGTATGGGATCGGTGACCGAATAAAGGCCTTTTTGCGAAACGCCGTCTCTCAGTATTCAATTTACCCGTTATACCTCAGTGGAACGGGAAGGGTTTCCGTTCATGAGCCCGTTTAATAAAGTCTTGACTAGTTTCAGTGTCAGCCTGGCGTTTATACCGGTAGGCGTGAAGAGGGGACGCTGCAGCCCCTGAAAAGGGGTATATAGGTACACTGGTTTGATTTTTCATTATTTAGCGTACTCGATGCGTTAATTCGTGTGTAATTTTATTGTATCTTATTGTGTACCTAATTGCGGAGGAGCAACGGCAGCCTACGAGGCAACGGCGCAGCGCGAAGACTACCCCCATCACTTTGCATACATGTAGCGTGTGTCTTCGTGGCGCAATGGAATCGACATTAGCTTCGTAACGCGAGGGACCCGGGTGCGATCCCGACAAGGAAAAGCGGTGTTCTTTTCGAAACCTCTGTTTCGGTGTGTTGCACCACGTGACTACGCTGGCTGGATACCGTGACTCTGAAGAGCCACGACGACAGGCCGCTCCCCTAAAGCTCTCTGGAACTCAAGCAACCTGAAAACTACCGGTAAAATACGAAACTGGAGGGAAAACCGAACTTCCAGGGCCACCGAAAACCTAAGCGAAAGAAATGTACCTGGTTAGGCGAGTAGAAATGATGTAAAGAAAAAACTCATTCCTGATATAAAAAACAGGGCAGTTGAGGAACCGAGAAATGCTACGATAACACTAAAGGAGCAGGCTGTTTTTGAACGACCGAGCTGGTTGCTTAACGGCAAGAACTTAGAGGAGCAAATAGGTGCAAGAATGCGCGGACTCTAATGCTGTGTGAAAAGGGCTGAAACAACATAAACACAGTAACAGAGTGCCTAATCGCTCATGCTGTCTGCAATGAATGAACAGTTGCCGTCCTGGACCATTCGGTTTTATTTCAGGGTGGAAATGATAACTGGCTCGCAGTGGACATCAGCAAAAAACGACGTTACTCTTGGAAAAAAAACAAAGAAGAAACGGTTATAGGGTTGCCACAACTATATGTAGGCGCATAAAGAAGAATGTTTCCGCCTTAGATTTACGAAAAGGACAGGTAAACAAAATTACCTACAAAGCTTACATGGCCTTTCACAGGACGATTTTGGCAATAAATATACCTGTCATTACCTATGACAGGTCCAGTAGGTCTCGTCGGACATTAAAGAGCTGCCATATAACTCTCCGATACCGATGGTTCCGATTTGTACCAAAAGCGTACCGATCATTCCAGGTCCGCCTTTTAACTACAATGAAAAAATGCCCCCCAGCCACTATATTTCCCTCTTAAGGTGGCATATTTCATTTTATAACTTTGCGATTTATTTTTTAAGGTGGCATTTCTAGCCGCACTTTTCATAAGCGCCGGAAGACGGGCGAGAAAAATGCACTTGCCTGCACACACACAAACACACACACACACACACACACACACACACGCACGCACGCACGCACGCACGCACGCACGCACGCACACACACACACACACATGCACGCACGCACGCACACACACACACACACACGAACACACACCCACACACACATGCACAACACGCACGCGGACACACACACACACACACACACGCACACACACGCATACACACACACGCAGGAGCGCGCACACACGCACGGATGCTCGCACGCCCGCCCGCACGCACACACATACGCATGCACGCACCCACGCATGCGGGCACACACACACACACGCGTGCACGCGCACACACACACAACACGCGCACAGGCGCAGCACACACACATGCAAGCACGGACGCTCGCTTGCACGCCCGCACAAACACACACACCCACGCACGCACACACTCGTGCACGCACGCACGCACACGTACACACACATGCACGCACACGCACACGTACACACACATGCACGCACCCCCGCACGCGTGCACACACACACACACATGCACGCTCGCACGCAGGCACAACACACACACAACACACACACGCACACACACACGCATGAACCCACGCACGCGCACACACACACTTACGCACACTCGCACGCACGCACAAACACAAAAACACCCACACGACGCACGCACCCAAGCACGCGTGCACACACACGCATGCACGCACACACACACGTGCGCGCACACGCACACACACACGCACCCTCGTACGCACACGCACACACAACACACGCACACGCACGCAGGCACGCACGCCCACATAGACACACAAGCACACGCACACACACACGGACGCACCCACGCACGCGCGCACATATACCCACGTACGCACGCACACACTCACACGCACACCCGCACGCACCAACGCACGCGTGCGCTCACACATCACTCATGCTCCCACGCACGCGCACATACAGACACACACGCACACACACACACCCGCGCACCCACTGACGCGCGCGCACATGCACACGCACGCACGCACACACAGATGCGCGCACGTACACACACACCCACATGCACACACACGCACACACACGCACACGCACACCCAGACGCGCGCACGCACACAAATGCATGTTAGCACGTACGCACACACACAACACACACACGGACGCACACACGCACACGCAGACACACACACACGCCACCACGCACGCGCGCACACACATCCCATGGACGGTCGCACGCACGCACACCCATGCATGCACGCACAAACACGCCTGCGCGCACGCGCACACGCGCACACGTACACACGCATGCACGCACCCACGCACACACACACACACACACGCGCACGCACACACACGCACACGCACAGACACGCACACGCACCACGCATGCGTACACACATACACGGACGCACACTCACACACAGACACACACACAAGTACGCGCGCTCGCATGCGCGGACACACACACACGCGTGCACACACACACGAGTACGCGCGCACACCGACGCACGCGCAAACACACATACACTCACGTGCACACACAAACACACCCACACATACACGTACCCACGCACGCGAGCACACACACGTACGCACGCGCGCAAACGCACACATGCACGCTCGCACGGACGCGCACACGCACACACACAGGCACACTCGCACGCACGGACACACACACATGCTCACGCGCACACACACGCACGCACCCACACACACGCGCGCACGCACACACACACACATTCACGCACATACACACGCACACGCACGCACCTACGCATGCGGGTACACACACAAACTCAAACGCACGGACGCTCATACGCACGCACACACAACATACACACACGCACGCACGCACACACACGACACACAGACACGCACGCAGCCACGCACGGACGCTCGCATGCAGGCAAGCACACACAAAAGCGCGTGCGCGCACACGCACACGCACACACACATGCACGCACCTACGCACGCGCGCGCACACACACGCATGCACGCGCACACACGAACGCACACAGAGGCATGCACGCTCGCACGCAAGCACACACACGCACACGTATGCACACACGCACACACACAAGCATTCACGCACGCGCACACACACATGCACGCAAGCACACACACACACACACACGCACGCTCGCATGCATGGACACACACACACATGCACGCATGCATGCACACTCACGCACGCACATGCACACACATACACACACACGCACATGCACACGCACACACGCGCCCGCGCGCACGCACACGTACACGCATACACACACACGCACATGCACACGCACACACGCGCCCGCGCGCACGCACACGTACACGCATTTCAAGCCACAGAAACATGGCTACGTTTCTCTTACTTTCGCGTTGACAGTGCCAACTGAAAATATTACACAAGGTTTTTTTGAGCCCCGACGTCAAAGTAGCCGCGCAATGTTTCTTTTAACCATTCTTTGGTAAGAGCGCAGGTAGCTACCACCAACAAAAGTAAAAGCCTCCTAATCAGTAAAATATTCTTACGATGGCGATATCGCCCATATTATTCTTCCCAAAAAACGAGGATTTTCGCTTGAGACGAATTCAAGAAGTACCTTATTCGTCCCCGGAAGACCCTTGTCTGTGTTCTTAATTAACGAGAGCACGTCCCCGCCAATTCCTAAAGTCCTAACCACTTAATGGACAGAAAGGAGAACGGAACGTGCCAATCTTCTCGAAAAGTTAGCGTCTGTGCGCTTTTTCTCTGCCCCTTTTTGTCACTGCCGCTAGAGCGCCAGTGATAGGTAAAATCGCCAGCACCGACGGCCGTCTGGCGTAGTGCCGCAAACTGCACTCGAAAATTAGCCGCCGGTAAAGCGACAGTCGCACGATGACCAGAGCCCATTCAACAGGCATTTCTTCGCGCTGCGAGAGCACCGTCAGGGATACGGATTTTTATTTGAAGCCCGGGCGCATATAAAAGCGCACAGAAAGGAACGGTACCGCTTCGCACAAGTGGCGCGATGACTGGGTGAACGCGAAGCTGACTGCCGCACCTAGCGTTTTCTTGGTTTGGATATGTTTATACGAAGTTATGTTCGGAGACTGGGCCGTTTTCTGCGTGGTCATGTTTCGAGACTCGGTCAAGTATTCTGCGTGGTTTCGTCGTTACGTTAACCGACCAAAGAAGAACGAACGCGCGGTCATTAAAGTATGTACAATGTACGTGTGCCCGATGGCTTAGCGAACCTCTAAGAGTAGTGGAGGGCGCAGCGGGACGAGCGTTTGCCCAAAATTTTTTAAGTCGTTCTTTGGCCACCGTTCGTCTTGAGTGGTCTGCCGCGTGTGGCGCCAATTAAGCAGTTCATTAGCGTTTTGGCTTGCCGGCCTTTCGGCCTCTTTCATTTTGGAACTAATATTTCTCTTCACACCGCCAAAACGACGCCACTTATCGCATCAAGAGATAGAGCGAGCCACCCCGTGACGCGTTTCTAAAGCCGTGCTTTACCAGTTATATCGCGCATCAGGCAGGTGGCGTCACAAGTGGCGCCCTAGTGCGGCCACGTTTTCTTGCGCACATTAGCCGGCTCAATCACCAGCTTAGGCAGCATCATATGAAAAAAACGTCGCGTCGTATGGTGGGTTGTTCCTAGGCCTTATTTCTTTCGCCGTTTTTTCTCTCTGTCTTGATTAGTCACGCCGAAATTATTGGCGACCCGTCGGATGCGAGACCAGACGCACTGGTCGCTGCGGTTACTAGTTACTCCCACAGAAAAAGTCGCAGCTGCGGTGGTATTCTCTTTATTGTCCGTTTTCAATACGTATATCTTGCGTCCGTTTTATCGTCACATACTTCCGGTTAAGCATGTGCGCCTTTTGATAATACCGTTACTGTTCTTGGAAACGCATTTTAAATTACAAAAACCATGTCAGACGTTTTTCCTGTGTGTTTATTTGAACAAATTTTTAAACTACAAACCCGATGAGATTTTTTTTGTGACGACGGGGAATGTTTTCACCGCAAGGGGATGAACTTCCAAAGATGGGAGCTACAGCAAGCTGTTTCCTTTGACAGCAAAATGCAACGAATGCTATAGCTACTCATTTTTTGCAGTCGGACACCGTTTTGAGGTAGGCGACAATGACTGTGCATCAAGTTAACCCTCCCATTACGCATTTAGGCATCGACGCCCTTGCGGCATGCTCACATGAACTTTTGCAAGAGCCTCGAATGGTGCGGTACGCCGTTGGTATTTACGTTGGGCTCTACGAGTGAAAAAATGTGTAAGCGGCAGGGATTTTCGTGTGCTAACGACGTACTTGTTTCGTGTGAAGTCTACGAACGTTAAACTGGTGTGTGTAATCGGCAAGCACCAATAAAAGCTTATAAGTTTCATGCCGAGTGCTTGTGCAATTTTGGTTGTCTGCTCGACAGCTATCGAGCTCGCAGACGATTGTTTTTTTTTTCATTGCGTGATGGCCTTGGTGACAAAGTGGATACACCGGCTCACGGTGTGCTGCAAAAGCGATATAGTCAATATCGTTTCTTCATTACGGACCACTGACTGAAAGCCGTAGGTGGCGAAGAAACGAAGGGCGCAGAACACTTCGACCTTGGCACTCAGCTCGCGGGGCCACCGTCCAAGTTCGTCCCACAGCTATTCGCACAGTCATCGCACAGTCCTCTTTGATAGAGAGAAAAAACATGTTTATTGAGCTTTATGTGGCTCCAGGGGCGGTTGTGACTGCTGGCTTGTGCCGGGTGGCGCCATCGGCAGCTCTGGTGACCAAGGAGGTTTGTACGTCTAGGTCTGAGCTCACCAGCGCCTCGACCGACTGCTCATCGCAGAAAATTAGGGGAAAGGTATCTTTAGGGCACCCCCAGAAGATGTGGGGAAGGATGACGAGGGAGCCACATGCAAGACATTTTGAGGAAGGGTATAACGAAGGGTGGATTCGGTGGAGTATAGCGGGATTAGGGAACGTGTTCGTCTGAAGGAGACACCACGTGTGTTCTTCGGAATTGGTAAGTTTGACGTGAGCTGGGGGTACCTACGGTTGTAGAGGCGGTAATGAACGGTTATTTCTTTCTACGTAAGGAGTCTATCTTTGGCGGATCTGGCCCTGTCATAGGGTTCGAGGCTTGCCCCGGTTCGGATTGTGAGCCCTTGAGCCGTATTGTGGCCAGCTTCATTATCAGCGAGGCCAGCGTGTGCCGGAGTCCAGACAATTTCTACCGGGGAGTCGAGTAGGTGGCGTCAGATAATTTTGGATGCCTGTGGCGAAACATGGCCGTTGGAAAAATTGTGAATGGCCGCTTTGGAATCGGAGATGATTACTCCTTTGAGAGAGGGCTAAAGTTATTGCCGCCTCTCTCGCCGTGGCGGGATGGGAAGTACTTAAAGGTAGGAGTCAAGAGGGGGATTATCTGGGTGGTTTATAGCTGTAATGGGGAATGCGGCGCGGTGTCTGTATTCTGCAGCATCTACATAGACCACGTCTGATCAAGCGGCGAGTCGTTTTTGAAGAGCGCGTGCTCTCTGTTCCCTGCGGCTCGCGTGGTATATGGGATGCATGTCGCGGGGTATTTGTTTAATTATAAGCTGTGCATGGATTTCAGAAGACAGGGAAGTTTTAGCCTCAGGCATTCAATATGACTTGAGGGCAGTCAATATGAGGGCAGTCAATATGGGTTCCAGTTGGAGTTTTAGACAAGCGGACGACCTGATTGGAAAGGTGGGCTTCAATAAGCTCCTCTGCCGTATTGTGCACACCACGGGACCCAAGCATTGCAAAGCCAGGTTCCGAGCCAGCCACGTCACCCACACCTCCATGACAAAGCTTTCGTCGTGGCCTCTTCTGTCACTCCACAGAGTCGGCGACGAAAATGGGGTGGTTGCGATCCTCTCATAGGGCCAACAGGCTCGCAGCTAGTAACGTCCACACAATTTTGCCTTCCGACATGGGCTGGAATGTGCGCTTTTGACCTGTCTGAGCTCAGTGGCCTTAAGATTCCCGCGGGAACTACAAGGAAAATTGTTGGCGATTACGGCGTTATGAAAAAACTGACCGTTTGGCGGGCCTTAGGAAAAGAGGCCAGTTGCAAAGTTCTCCGTTCAGTTAAGATTACCTGAAACTGCATTGCTATTTTTTTTCATAATTTATTGTGCACTTGTTCGCACGCCCTTTTAAAGTCCGCGAATGAATCATCATTCAATACCCATACACAAAAGAAATACTTAACACTTTGAGCTAGAAAAACGCCGCCACTATACCCCTGTGCATAAGTGCGCATAAGAGAATAACGTATGCTGGCCCGTGTTGCATTTTTATATTGATGAATTCATAAAAATCGTAACACCTACCTTGCCGGTGAGAATCCAACGGGGACATTCATTACGCAAAATAAAAGTGAAAATTATTCTTCAATGAAGAAAAAATTGGGCCCATCTTCCCGCGAGGGGGACTCGAGTAAATGCGTCGCATAGGGGGTGGGTGTATTGCGTTAACGTTTAGTGTTTGGGGAGTAGGTGGTAGTGAATGCGTTGTATCAGCAGCTTCTTGACGTAGTTTGAATGAGTCAAGGATATAAGGCGCGTTCGTAGCCTTTGATTCTGTGTCGGCTTTGTGGCGCAGTGGGAAGAGCACCATGTACCTTGGGTTCCGCCCGCAGGGTCATGGGATCGAAACCTGGCGCCGATAAGTATTATTTTTTTATATAGTGTAGGGGGAGGGGTGCGGACCTGTTGTTGAGAACGAGGAGGGTAGCGTGATGCGGGAGAGGAGGAGTGGGGAGAGGGCGCACATGCGCGCTGAGCTGTTTCGGACGGACGTCGGACGCTACGTGTGAGTTAAAGAAATTATCTGCATTTAAACACGCGAGGAGCAGCGGAGAGCAGGCGAGGAGGAGTGGGGAGAGGGCGCACCTGGAACGGCTGTTGCGGACGCCGACGCACGCCAACGCCGACAACGCCGGGGGACATCGTGAGTTAAAGAAATGCTCTGCATTTAATATAAATCGGGTTTGCTGACTGGATGCTCAAAACAAGGGTCACACTAGATAAACGGTCCAACAAGCATGCATATCGCAGGGTGACGGGCCATATTAAAGTCATAACCACGAACGAGTTCCTGTGTCCTCTCAGATAACAGAAAAAGACAAAGCAAAGAAAAGGCCGCGAATCAGCTTCCAAAGGTTCTTGCCCGGAAATATAGGTGAGCCTAAGTGTGTTTGAGACAAAAACTCGAGTGTAACTGTTTCAATGCTGACAGATGGGCGACGTTCTGGCAGGTCGTGTTTTCGTTAGTTCCCCACGGCAGATGGAAGTCTCAGGTGCTACCAGTGAAGCGTCTGTTTAGGCTCGTCATGGCGGACAATCAGATGGGTCCTGCATGCCTCTCATCTAGCTGGCCTGCGAGGGATTGTACTGTGAGGGCGAAGCCGATGTCGAGATAGTCCTTCGTTAGTGGAGGGTGCTGAATGTGATGATGGATGTAGAAATATCCCCGTGTATGGAATCGAGTATATCTCAGAGTTATCTTTTCTACACCAAACAAGGCGCAATGATACAATCAGTGCCGGCGCTGCCGGGTTTCCTTCTGCTTGTCATTTTTGCTTTGTAGTGGCACAGGGATTCTCTAACGCAACTTCACCATGCTCACGCACACGCGCCCACTTTAGCGCAGCGCGGCGTGGTTTGGCATTGGGACAGCTTGGCCCTGGAGTTTATTTTGGTGCTTGTTTCTTGAAACTGGAATACTTGGTGTGGCCTTCGCTTTTTGATTCGCGATACAGGTTACTTACCCTGTCAATAGAGGGCGTCCACATGTTCCATCATTTGTGATAACATATAATCCAATACATTCTTTTAAATATGCTCATTAAATGTCATACCGAAAGCCTTAAAAGCGGAAGTTTGTAAAAGACTACCGATGTAGTTCTCCGGAATAGAAAACGGCACCCGCAATCTAGAGTGAAGAAATACCTCGTGGCACTAAGAACGGCATACGTACTTTGGAAGCGAAAGCCAGGCGACACTTTCTAACAACATATTTGGCTACAGAGCCATATTTGTGTCTCTGTCCCTGCTTTCGTTTTTTAGTATTTTGGAGGGAATTGTTTCGACCGGCTCCTTTTCTACTGCACCGCGTTTGGTTGCAATTCAAACCACTCTCACCATTTCGGGCTCCAAGACAACCCTGGCCTACTTCGTAGAAAGAAGGGTCTCCACCTTCACGGTCATTATCTTACCTCAAGCCTAGAACACTATCCCACGGCATGCTCGACTGGTGTGGACGCCGAGGTATTCGACCCTCCCGGGATACGAGATGACACCTGAGATGTGAAAAGGGCAGGATGGGCACATTACGCGAAATTACCCACTATTACCGTTTGAGTCACCAAAAGTGCCTGTACCCGCCGCGGTGGCTCAGTGGCTAAGACGTTGCGCTGCTGAGCACGAGGTCGCGGGTTTGATTCCCGGCCACGGCGGCCGCTTTTCTGATGGAGGCGAAAAGCAAAAACGCCCGTGTGTGCGAGATTTCGGGGCACGTTAAAGATCCCCAGGTGGTCAAAATTAATCCGGAGCCCTCCACTACGGCGCGCCTCATTGCCTGCGTTGCGTCGGCGCGTTAAACCCTACAATCAATCAACCAAAAGTGCCTGCAATGCACTACGCTCAGAAACTCCGACACTACGTGAATTGGCGGAAGATACAAAAAGCTACTTTCCCGCACTCCGTTTGGCGCGTTAAGAACTCTTAGGGAGAACAACAGGGAAATGCAAAAGATGCGGCGCTCCGGCGTCACAGCTTAACCGCATCGTATGGAGATGTCCAGAGAAGCCGTCGTCCCCTTACACTGAAATTTTGAAATGTTTTGAACAATGACTGACCGCCCTGCTTAACTCTGAACTTCAGGTTCAGGTCCAAGAAGCAGACATCCAGCTGGCGAGGCCGCCGCCGAGTCGCACGGGTTCATGACAATCATCGAACGTGGCGGGGTCGCTGTCGCTCCTAAGAAGGTTCCCCTACTTTCAGCGATGGCGATAAACGTTTTCCACTCATTCAGACACGACGTTTTCATTTTTGTTTTTGTTTCTTCGCCTTTCGACGCGAATGAGGCCAGCAAGCAGACTGGCTCATTCCAAGGCTTCCTTAAAATAGGGGTTGTGAGCGGCTGGTGTACACTCCTTCTACTCACGTGCAATCGCATTCTGTTGTCATGCGGCATGCACTGTTCTACAAATATACGTTTCCAATAAACGATGTCGTGTATATTATAAAATGGGCACATTACTCCTTCAAACCTCCGGATTCTTGGATAATCTTTTAAGGGTGAATGGGCTGCGACAAAGATAACAGCGACAACAACTTTGAAAGAATTAGAGTGAGCGAGAGAAAAAACTTTATCGAGTATGGGGGGAAGTAAAAATGTGAGACTGCTATGGCCGGGGTATCAAGCGCAGGACTCCGGTGGAGAAGACTCCGACACTCGCCCGCAATTCTTAGCAGCTTCCGATAATCCTCCAAAGTAGACCTCTCCAAGGTTACCTCTTGTGATCTGTTAATGTGTTTTGTGCCTGGAACATTATTCGAAAATTCCGGAAATAAATTGCGAACAACCATTGCGAACAACAATTCCGAACAACAAATTGCGAACAACAAAGATTGCGAACATAAATAGATTTATTTTGTCCCGGAATTTGTGGCAGTTTGATAGATTTTTGCTGAGAACACAGGTGCTTGTCTTGACTTTTGTAGATGCGTTATTCTCGATTTTCCCTAAATGAATAATGTGCTGAGTGTTCAGTCCTTTGGGCGGGGACAAGAAACTCTGGCGCTCTCGTCTTTCCCTAGTGAGACGTTCATGATGGGCTTCATAGGGTAGGAGCAAACAGGTGCGATCCAAGAACCATTCCAAAGTAAGGATGAGTTCAAAGGAGTCAGACCTTTTGCTTCCTTCCAATCAGCGTTATATTGAGTTTACTGGAGTGGTAGCGTCACACCAGGTGGATCGAGCCGGTGTGTATCATTCCCCAACTAAGGTAGCCCTTATTTAGCAACCAGTTATCCCAACGTTCAGCTTCATTTGTCTATAAAGCTCTTTTCTTCCATATAAAAACTCATTAAAAAAAGGGGAACTGAAGCCCTGTCTGTCTATATCTGATCTTGCCGTTGATAGCTTGCGTACGTTGATACGTAACACGTTTGATTGCGCGAAAAAACGGTTTCCTAACCCCTGTAGTATCCAAAAGATTGCATGAGCGTCTTCAACACCGACTCAGGGTCATATTTGAATCAGTCGCTATATGAACCCAATACATTGTTGCGATGTATTTGCGTCACCAGTGTGCACAGTCGTTTTGTTCCACAAAGGTCACGCCGGGGCTACGGCAACAGCTGCGCAATGACAGCAGTGGAACCTCACTGCACAGAGACTCTCCGACACCGTCGGTCCATTGAGCATCATTTGCGCAACTTTCTCATGCCAGCTCCCAGGGGTATCGACGAAGTCAGGCGCTGAGGCACTATGTCTTTAGTGAAGTTTGTAGGCGCAAGGCACCTAAGGCCAGTGGGGCCAGTGGTACGCATGAGTTTGTATATTGTCAAGTAGCCAAAGATGACATCAGGTTGTTGAGAGAATCGTTTGCTGGAACGAGATTGTTGCCCTCAATAAACGGGAAAATCTAAGGCATCGAGACGCAATCAGCAAAGTGGCGTGCACAGATGAACGTCGGCGTATAGAACCCCGGGACTACTGCTTTCCGCAAATTTATCTGTTCTGCTCTCACTCGTATGAAGAGCGATCGAGAAGATCGAAAAGACTAACTATTGTACACAATATTTTGCTGTTACTTCCTCTGTTATTTTTCTTGTATGATTTCTGTTGTATCACTTCACTGCGTTCTCAGAATAACACTGTTCATAGCTTTCGCCACTGCTGATATTTTTTTTCTTCTACCCGTTAAATCTCAAGGGGTCCCATTACAGTGCTAAATTCTGGGACCCCTTTCTGTATAATATTTTTTTCACACATTGTATATTTTCTTACGAAGAATAAACTGAAACTGAAACTGAAACGGTGGCAGGTGGTACTCCATTCCACTTTCGGCATGAACGACAAATTGGCCACTTTTTTCCATAATCGAAATAGGTTTTTTTTTCTAAGCTGGATCAGCGGTCCTTGTTCGTGGTGCTAAAAAAACTAGACCGCGAAGTGTGCCCTTCGTGTAAGTTTAGGCGAGAACAGGGCTGCCGTTTACACAAGAAAAAAATTTCAAAGATGCTCATTCGTGGACGTAACGCCGCGTATACATATCTACCACGAAACAGTTCTAAGTTTCACCGTAGGACAGCTGTGGAAGGAACGGAACTTTATCGTGTAACTGCGTTTACTTCTTAAAGAAACAATCTCTGAAATGGTGTGTAAATTCATTGATCCTGGCCCGAAAAGAATGCTTCGGTTTCGTATCACGTACGTCACGCCGATAGTAACAACACAGACAGAAACTCTACTTCGAAAATCATGCCTCCCGCCTCAGGCTACGTCAACGCCCTCTTGCTCCCACGTTGATGTCCCGAAGGTAGCTGAAATTCCAAACCGCGCAATTTCGTTCGGAGTTCCCGTCGAGACCGTGAGTTCACTCTAAACAGTTCTGAATTTCATCAACAGTTGTCCGACATTCACGCAGGCGTTTGTATGACGCTGCGGTTTCTCGTGTATCCAGGGCGCGCACTCTTCTGAGCTGCCTCTCCTGAGACCGAATTCCGTCAAACTCAAGAACGTGCGTTCCCCACTCGAAATAACGTTAGCATGCAGGCATCTCTGTGCCATCATTGCGTCATGCGTCTTGACAGTTTTCTTGAGACATACTGCGTCCGGCAAGAAAAAAATGAACAAACGCACAATACACTAAAACACAGCGGGTACTTTGAAGATTACATTATGAGGTAGAACGCGTCGCCGCTATAGCTCAGACGATGAGGCGGGCCGTGTGGAAGGTTCCGGAGCAGGTTTGACCACCTGGCGATCTCTAACGGGTGCTTTCAAGGCATCCTGTGGTAACGGTAACGGTGTGTCAGACGCAGTCATGAAAAGGAAACCGCATAATATAATAGCCCAGTTGTTTTATTTACCCGCATACATTGGTCCTCACGGGGTTCGAGAAACAATTCACTGGGAGCAAGGACGCCTCTGGCAGGCAACGGCTCTTCAGGACATCTTTTAGGGCGGCTTTTGCATGGTAGGAGGTTCAAATTATATGTAGTGGGCTTGGCGGTGCACCCAAATCAATTCTTCCAGGGTGTCATATGTTCCCGTTGGAAACCTTCTGTATGTGGAAGCGTTATATCAGCGCCTAGGCGATGATACATTGCTTAGTGATTTACGACATCCTTTTGTAACAATTTTGCGGTGATTTACGACATCGCTAGACGCGATTTACGACATTCCTTTCTTCTCGCCTCGGTTTTCTAATTCTGTAATGTGCACTCTGGCGCATAATGCCTCACAATGTGGAGATGCAAGGTTCTCCAAGCTGTTCATCAAATGGAAATCTTTCGTGTTATTGGCGAAGGCGAAAGCATAAAATCTCTGTTTGAAGTATGCACGTGGCGAGGTACAGAAAATAGATGGTCCAAAAAACATGAAGTTGCCCCAGTCACGAACGGTGAGCCGGGGATGGTTGGCCGGTGGCACACAGTACAAAACAGTGTCACCCGTTTCATAACATTGCAGTACTGACACGCAGTCAATGTTACGTAACTGAAGCGGACCATCAACCTACCCCTAACCACCGCGTGATCACTTGTTTGTGCCTTCTGCACGCATTCTACTGCCCGTCACAATCAAGACATCCTTTATTGACGCGACCACCCAGCGCTTATTCCAGTCGGTACCACAGAAACCCACTCGCTAGAATCAAGGGCCACATATAATCAATGAATGGATCTTTCTTTCCTCATACATAGTAATCTGGAATCACTACTAAGTGACATAGGTTCGTGCGCTAACCGCAAAATATCTTGCAAAAACCTAAACAGTGAAATTGCTGAACTTTCAGCGTTCACGAGCTAGGCCTTCCGAATTGATTTTCCTAATCCTGCAGTATTCTTTTCTTCTCTCCAGTTAATCATGTTCACAATAGTTTTTGCTATTCAATGCCCGTTTCCATTGTCTTCTTTAATTATTCGCTGTTGTTTTCACTACAGATATTGCTATACCCTGGCGCTAGCCTCCCTTCATAAAAGCCCTCGGGCCTTTAAGGCGCAGACTAATGGAAAAGGAGATGGAAATAAAAGGGAAACAGCACTGATGGAGGTATTTCGGAGGAAAGGTATGGGAAAGAGCGACGCCTCGCGCGTCGGGAAATGCCGATGTCTAGGGAGCCATCGTCCAGCCATCCTTGTCGGACAGAGCGCGTTTCTTCTTTTTCCGTAGAGCGCAGTGCCGGGCAATCTTTTTTCATGGGGAGATGGCCTATAATCACTGGCTTAGAGTGTTACTTTTCGATGGAAAATGTTCTCGGCCTAATTCCAAAATTACGGAAAAAAGAGTGTTGAAAGGTAAATGCTTCCAGGGCATTTATCTGCGCGTGTCACTGATTGAGTGCTTCCGCGGCGCCTATGTGTTCTTGCTATTGCACAAGATTTCGCACCAATAGAACATAATTTCTACTAGAAACTCACTGTGTTATCTCCAGGCAGTTTTCTTATAACAGAAAGTTTTCTTATAAGACGTAACGCATGTCATAAATTAGAAGGGACACCCTACGTACTTTGCAATAGGTATAGACCTTCATCTTGCATCATCAGCAGTGACTCATAAAACGTGAGAACACCAAAATCTGGGCCGATTTTTGCAAGACAATAGCCTTTGTTGGCTACGTAGCGTAAAAAGTTAATCTAAACTGTCTGTTTGTCGGTCACCTGATGAAACCCCACCTCCAAAAAAAGTTTAATGTTTCAACACAAACCACACACACACAACAGCGTTCGAACCTACTAGAACTGGTGCCATGACTAATCTATGTCCACATTCTTCAGCCCAAAGTAAACCTCACGCATTGTCGAGGCAAAATAAATTGCATAACCGAACACCTCAGCGTTGGTCTAAATATGTATACATGTTAAAGTGATCTGTCTCCGGCAAATAAAAAAAACACGCGTTGAAGCGATGTGGAAGCGTGGCGAAGTACAATTCTCGGTTAAAATAAAACAAGAGGTACCGGCTCGAGGTGCTTGAAGCAGAATAGAAACAAATGGTAGGCACAGGAGGTGCACGAGCGGTGGGAACACGAGAAAATAAAGTGCATTGAGTGTATTCGTCATGGGAGGAGAACTCGGGGAGGGGGAAAGTGCAGGGCGGGGGACAGGAGAATAGAGGAAAGGTGGTCACGTAGAAGGGGAGGCAGGAGAATATCACGTTTCAACGTTTTTAACCAAGCAAGTAGATATGCGGACAATCTTTCGTTGGTGTTGGTGGGCGGGTAGAGCTCGGTCATTTATTAAAAATGGGCTGTACGTATGGAACTAAAGTAAGCCAAATCGTTGACTGCAGCAGTATCAACGTGACCTTATACTGCTGCTAACCTAATTCTGGAACGAAGCAAACGTAATTTACCACACAGAACAAGAGTGACACCAGAGAGCTCATCAATAACATAACCACCAGACCACCTTCCTATTCAAGCTGTTACTAGCCTACTGGTGAACGGAACTAGGGACACCCCGGATTTACAAACCAGGAGAACACGCTGAGTGAGCTCCGAACCACTCTTTCTGCTGATAATAATGGTGTTACTCTGTTCTAACAGAGGACCAAAGGCCGAATTCCTACCGAATTCCTCCTCAAGCAGGCTTTGACAAAGAACCACGCAGAAACAGTGGAGTGTATACCTAATACAAAGATGAAGGACGTCACAAGACGGCTGAAAAACGTCCTCTCTGATTTGCCTCTTCGTTCTCGCTCAGTGTTCAGTCACCTGTCATCCCAACATGTCGTTCAGCATTTTCACTCGTTGATTAAAAAAAAAAACAAATATCACTTTATGTGGCGCCTGCGGAAAGCTGCGATAGCGGCTGATGCGGTGGCACCCTGCCGTATTTGAGTACGCAACAGCACCACTCTGTTCCGTCACCCGGAATGAATTACACACTTTTTCATTAAAAAAAAAAGTCAGAATCTGGAACTGACGTGGTGTGCAAGTCATGATCATTTGCTGGTAAGGCTTTTTTTCTGCGCTATTTTCTTTCTCGGTAGGTGGCGTAATTAATGACTCGCGGCCGCCGAATTAGCGCTGCGCAGAACGTCGCACCCATAAGCAATTTTCCGCTTTTAAGTGCGAATGCACTTTATAAGCGACCCCGAACCTTCCGCCATCCGCATAGCAACAGCTGCGGGTGCGCGCGCTTTTCGTCTTCCTTAGCAACGGGGGGAGATGGGCGCGCGCTGCCTGGCCGCTGAGATGGCACATACCCACGTGGGAGATTGGCCAGGAATAAGTGCGAATGCACTTCTTAAGCGAGCCTGAATCGTCGCGCTCGCATAGCGCCTCCTCTCCCCCCTCGCCTACTCTCCTAAAGCCCCTTTACTACTCTCCAGCTCGCAACACCCTCTCTCAGCGCGCCAGCCAGGCCACTACACTATATAAAAAAAAAACAGCATCCGGCGCCAGGTTTCGGTCTGCGGACTTTGCGGCCGCAGCGCGACGCTCTACCGACTAAGCCACGGACGCGACGTTGATATCAGTGTTAGTAACGCGCCATATATCTTTAACGCATTCAAACTACGTCGTCAGCGGCGTGCGTTGGCGACTCAGCGGCGTTATAGCGGCTTGATAACTGCGTGGTGTACACGTAATACTACAAACCCGCTAGTTCTGCATTCTCTCACGTGACTGCGCCTCCTCTCCCTTCACTCCGGTCGGCGCTTCGCAGCTGCGGTGCGCTGCGGGTTAATACACGTTAATTCACCAAGATTTCCGCAGAGGGACAAACGAGGCGTGTTAAGCCGAACGTGATCACGAGGCGGTGTTAATGTAACTAACGGGCAAAATGCCACCAAACTTCAACAAACTCCCCCTCATAGCATCACCCCGTGCTTCGCACTTCCTCACACTCCCCTTCGGAGAAATGCGGGGGAATTTTTTGACTCATAAGAGTTGATTGATTGTGGTGTTTAACGCGCCGACGCAACGCAGGCGATGAGGCGCGCCGTAGTGGAAGGCTCCGGATTAACTTTGACCACCTGGGGATCTTTAATGTGCGCCGAAATCTCGAGCACACGGGCGTTTTTGCTTTTCGCCTCCATCAGAAAAGCGGCCGCCGCGGCCGGGAATCAAACCCGCGAACTCGTGCTCAGCAGCGCAACGCCTTAGCCACTGAGCCACCGCGGCGGGTGACTCATAAGAGTTAATGGTTAGCGCGTACGCGTAGTGAGCCAGAGACGATTAATATCTCCGCCGTAATGCCAGCCCTGGACGAAGCCAAACACTTTTGTCGAGGGTGCTCTATGATTCTGAATCGCTCGGCTTGATTCACGGTTTAGGTTGGCGCTGCGGGGCATTGGTATTTTCGGTGATATTTAGGCCAAAGACGCATTATATTACGTGATCTTTGTGTTACAGCCGTTACTTTAGGGCGTGCAATTTTACGTGCAAGTAAAGGCGCTCACATTACTTCAGCGATTCATGATTGCTGAATATAACTTAGAGTGACCCTGAAGACGAAATAAAAGTTTGGTTCGTGATAAAAACATCGCTCGTCTCGATAACAGTGTTTCCAATTTTATCTCGAACTTTAGACAAGCAATCGACATATTCAAGAAAACGGATGAAGCAATGGAGACTTCCCAGCCACCTTCCGGCGATTTCTTGGTGACGTCACAGAATCTTCCTTTATGGGCGATTGGCGGCCGTTGACAAAAGTTACCACCAAGAAACATGGCTGGGCGATGGTAGCCGGGCCTCTAGTCCAATATGGTTGTATAACTTAAACGATGACGTGCGGTTAACGAAATTATAACGAAGTGTTTAGTGCTGGGCTATATCCCGTCGCTGTAGAGTGACATTTAAAAGTTTTGAAATATTTTTTTTAATATATTTTTAATAAATATTGTCTTTACACTGATAAGAACGCCTTCTTCTGCTGATATGGATTTGAGTTACCAATGACCAGTTCTTTAGAATTGAAGAAAGTTGTATTCGGTCTTCACGGTTTCTCTGAACACTGTTACCTGTTTCGGAAGCCAAGTTAAGTAAGAGCAGTACCAGTTCATAGATACACTATAATTGCTGCGGCGGCCGCTTTTCTGATGGCGGCGAAAAGCAAAACCGCCGGTGCGTTCAATATCCGGGCGCACATTAAAGCTGCCGATGTGGTCAAAATTAATCTGGAGCCATCCACTACGGCCCGCCTTATAACCAGTGTAGTTTCGTTGCGGTAAACCCGACAATCAATCAATCAATCAATCAATAAATCAATAAATCAATCAATCAATCAATCAATCAATCAATCAATCAATCAATCAATCAATCAATCAATCAATCAATCAATCAATCAATCAATCAATCAATCAATCAATTAATCAATCAATCAATTAATTAATCAATCAATCAATCAATCAATCAATCAATCAATCAGTATTACGCTATAATTGTTCGTGGTGATACTACGCATACTTGGCCTGACTGCGTAAGCCTGGCCAAGTCTCAGATGAAGAACTGCGCACAGGACGACGGGTTTACAACATGTAGTCACCGATGGATGCGCCTGAATAAACTTATGCAGCGACCAAGCGGCCCTACACTTCTGATGATTGATCACAATGCCCGGAGAGTCGGGTTAGCGTTTTAGAATCCTAACCATCACCGACTTTGTAAAGCATAACTTAAGCGAGGGTCAGCCTCATATGGCAATATTTTAAGATATCTTCATTACAGTATGTACACATGGACGTTTTCTTGGTTTGTTGTGTTATCGCTTCGCTGTGTCATGTTTTCAGCTGCGCGAGGTAGTTGCCCATCTGACAATGAGCTTTTTGTTGGGTGTTCCGACGTGTTTGGACCGGATTGATGAGGACGACGAAGTCAGATAAAATGCTTAGGACATTGAAGGCTATTGATCCATGTGCCGGTGCCATGGCAGTCGCGCTCTAAGTGCTTGCCAGGGATGAAGAAAAAGCAGGGCAGGGACTGATGCTGAAAAGGTAGAGGAAGAAAAGGTGCGCTATCGATAACAAGCCTGCTACCACTGTGATTTTCCTTGCTCAGATCCGTGGAAATAACCTGTAAATACGTCTCAATACCCCACCGCTCTTTCGCCAAACTCTTAACGCAGGGAATATTGTACTTAGAGTCTCATTACTGTTTTTCTTATGGCAAATATACGGTTATTTGTTAGATGAGCGGGAGGCTCCCATGAGAGTTTTGTCTCTTGCGGTTTTTGTCGATGTTTTCATCCGTGCTTTGAGCGCCATCCGGCTATGTTACATTCACCGTAATGTAAACTAAAGTGGTTAACGTAGATGCCTTCGTACAGGTTTGCTATTGATTATTTACACAGCACCAGGTCCCCCGTTAGAACACTATTCTCATGGTGAAGAAGTGAGCTAGCCCCGTAAAATGGTATTCACACGACGGCGGCGGATGGCGGATGTCTCCGTCTGTGAATACCACGTAATAAGGGTTCCCTGTAATCAGACCCCTGGCAGTTAATCTTTATGCCCGCCGAGAACTGGCCCATGCTCTCAAAAACAGGATCACCAGGCTGTTAGGCTGTTTTGTCCGAGCATGCGGCCCGTTCTTGACATCTGGTAATTTGACGTCGGCGTTTTTTCCTCGATTAAAACTATCTTTGGTGGAAATTTTTTTGTTAATGTTACTGCAACCGGTATCTGACATCGTGGAGGGGGAGCCCGGAATAACTAAAATGGAGAGGAAAACGTTATAGGGGAAAACAACGTAAAAGAACAAAAACAAAATGACTCAAACCAAAAAATCGGTATGCCGTTTGCGTGTCTTACATAAGTTTGCGATGCTTTTTCAAATTTTGATTCTTTTTAATAAGCAATGCAACAGGCTGATGGTAGCGAGAGAATACAGACAACCCGCGGAGACTTGCTGCATCATTTGCGAGAGAAAAAAATCAAGTTTTTCAATCACACGCTGATTCCGTATACCATTCCATTCATTATCATCACCATCACGAACATCACCATCATCAGCCTATCTACGCACACTGCAGGGCAAAGGCCCCTCCCATTATTCCCAAATTATCCCGGTCCTGTGCTAATTGCGACCAATTTATCCCCACAAAGTTCTTGATCTCATCTGCCCATCTAAATTTCTGCCACCCCCCGTCCGCTTGCCTTCTGTAGGGGTCCACTGTGTTACCCTTTATGACCAATGGGTATTTTGTCTTCGCATTACATACCCTGCCCACACCCATTTCTTCCTAATCTGCTAATATATCCTTAACACCCATTTGTTCCCTGAACCACTCCGCTCTCTTCTTGTCTCTTAATGTTACACGAATAATATTCCGTTCAATTGCTCGCTAAGTCACCCTGTATTTAATGGGACAGACAACCGATTTTTGTCGCGTATATATTCTCTAGCTCATATGAAAGCCAGCGTTTTATATAGCCCGGTAACCACAAGCAATTTCTAAACAAACTGGCGGACATAATTTTAATTTGGCAGCAAACTTCCTGAAAACGGAAGGGTGGCGGTACGTAGTGTCGAAACTTGGAACTACAATATGTGTCCCTGTCACGTGACCTGCAAACTAGCAGCTACTGTAACTGCTGAAGCGTTTATTTACGTATTGAAAACCTTTTAACACAAGTATTTGTATACGGTTAAATTGTATATGTATTTTTTAGCATTATTTTGAAATTTTTTTAGACACGCCGCCCGCCGCCGCTGGGTTGCTCTCAGTGTGGCTAACTGAGCCTCCATGCCCAGAATCAACGGCAGCGTTCAGTAAACAGACCCAGTGAAGGAGCTTTGACGATTCTGCCTGAGGCAGAGACGTTTGTTCTGCCAAAATATTTGATTTAAGTTTCCAAATACGCCAACGGCAGCTTAAAAAAAAAAAAAAAAACGTCGTGCCCAGGGAGAATCGAACTTCCCACCTCCACAACGTGAAGCCAGATTAACCTATCGTCTATCCCAACAGATGGCGCATTCGTGCAAAATAGACTGTTGCATTAAAAAAAACACCTACAGGAACAGGAAAGCCTGCGATTCAAACTTTTTTAGCTGGGAACAAGTTTTTAAATATTGTTTTTTATTTCGCATACAGACAAAAGTATGTTGCCGAGCTACTCTATGTCATGGTTGCCAGCATTAGTTTTAGGAGGGACACATATGGTTCGTAGATAAAAAAAATTGATTTAAAAAGTTCTAGGGCGTTATCAGCGCAACCGTTTCTCGTCAACGTGCTTTAAGTGATACCCTTTCATTTGGGATAGAGAATATATACTCGACAAAAATTGGTTGTCTGTCCCTTTAAGTTAAACTCTCTTAGTGAGCCAGTTTCTTCCCCGTAGGTGAGTACCGGTAAGATGCAGCAGTCACACTTTTTTTCTTCAGGGACAATGTAAGCTGCATTTCCTTATCTGAGAATGCCTGCCGAATGCACTCCACCCCATTTTTATCCTTATAATTATCTCTGCCTCATGCTTGAGATCTGGGGTCACAACTTGGCCTAAGTAGATATATTAGGTTACCACTTCCACTGTCTCGCCACCTATCTCAAGCCGCTGTGCTTTGCCGGGGTTACCGGCCATTCCTTTAGTTTTCTGCATATTAATTTTCTGGCCCACAGTTCGACTCTTCTTTTCCAGTGCGGTAAGCATGCATATATTACATCAACCCACCCCAAACAACCACCAAGATTAAAAGTAAGCGGACCTCGCTCCACCCTCTGCGTGCGTTTGCGCGGGAAAACCAAGTGACGACACAGGAAATAAAATTGTACCGATATATATTACGGCGTTTCGTGTCATACCCGGGCTGATGGTGAATTTGTATCTACATATCGCTAAGAAGCTTTAGCTTGCTTTTTTCATTCGTGAGTGATATTGCTCGTATATGTGTCGCTTTAGCCGCAATTTGTTCCACTAACAAGGTGGCAACACTAAGCACGCCCACTACGCGAAAAAGCTTTGGTCACGCGGCCTCTGGTATATAATGCCACTGCGCTCCCACACAACACGGTGTGTCTATAGTGCCAACAAAAATCTATAGAAATGTAACAAACAATGTAATAGCTTTTCTTCTGGCAAAACCTATAAAACGCGGTGGTACATTCAGTTGTTCCAAAGCACAGGGATCACTATCTACGGGCTCCGTGAACAGCCGTACGACGCTTAGGACTTTTTTATTACCAATATTTTCCGAAAAGCACAAACTTGAGCAACGTATCCCCAACCCTGCCCGCACTCCACTGAAAATATTCTCTTCCATCGAAGGATTTTTTTGCGTGCCACATTTAGTTCTTTCCTGACCGGGATAAATGTGCTACGTGCTTACAACAACACCCGTAAATAGAGGTAATATGTGGGTTTAGTAACTAACTCTGGAACACCTAATTGAGCTCTGAATTCAAAACCTTAACAGATAATGAGTGCTTAGCGCATTGCAGTGCGTGTTTTATTCTCCAATTTCCAAAATTGGTATTGGAGAAACGCGCCTTAAACTTTGCGCGCCGATTTTACAAATCGGTTCCTACATTCCCACTAAATTGGAACGCTATGTCACACTTAATGTTGGTGGGATAGGGCGACCATTCCATGGAAATTTCACAACACCTTCAAATTAGGATAACACGAGAATTGAGTAATTTCCCGCAGAGAGCACAACAAAACCCCGAATTGGACATTTACCTCACGTCAGCCCTAAACTTTCGCTCACTTTCTCGAAATTTTAATTGTGTAAAAGCAGTCAGTTCTCACTGAGTACTTAAAAACGTGGTTATGATACCTTCAAATTTCACCTAATTAACAGATACACGTTACAACTTTTACACATTATTATTATTATGGTATACGCCACCACTTTATTCTTATTTTTGGTATCAACTAGAGTGTCAGCTATACAGTCCTTCGAAGTGGTAAAAAACCGTAAGAGACTGGCCACATAATCTCAAGATAAGTACTTGCTAAACCGGCTTACGAAATAAGTACAAACAAGGCTATTAAGACGTGATAGTTGCCCAGCGATGGTTAGCTTGAAGATAGTTTAAAATATATTGCGGTTGAGAAATGGGAATGATCAGTCGGCGATTGATAACAGCATTCGATTTCAATCCCCGCTTTCAGAATCCGAAACTCACAAGCGGGCTTCTAATCGTTAACTTAACGTCAGTCAAGACATTTGAAATCAGGAGGAATAAACAATTATTCAACTGTATGGCTTCCGTTGTAGGGGAAAATAAGTTAGCAATTTCTTCCTTTTACCACAACTTCCCGTATTTATGTTGCTAAGTAACTGATAGCTATCACAGCTTCCCGTATTTATGTTGCTAAGTAACTAATAGCTGCTGGAGAAGAAAATATTTTAGCAGAATTTTGCCCACACAATAAGCGAGAAAGATGTTTTCACCCACCCTCACCCTCAGATTTTGCGCGGTTAGTCCTACGCTATTCACGAAGTCGCAAGAAAGCTGCTCTGCGGTAATCAGGTGGTGACTGAGATGGTGCAGCTTGCCAGGCATTTACCCGTTCAAACGGACTGACCATGTCGGCAGACCCCTTCGTCGTCCGCAGGGAACAACTGAAGCGGGAGATATCGCGATTGAGCCTTTTGCCGAGCTCGCTGCCACTTCTCTCACGACACCAAGTCATGGCTTCAAGGTTTGAAGGTTTGAATTTGGTATGTAATAACCCATTCTTTACACCTGATAATATAATTAGACCTTATTTAATGGTAAATGGTTATTTGGAAAATTAACAAATTGGTATTGGATAACAAATTGCAACTTAGACATACAAAGAAAACTTACATAGTATTTATGCCGCATAAAGTAGTCGAGAAAAAATTCCGATGATATCCAACAAAACCAAGTTAAACCGACTGACACAACAAAAGTTCTTAGGTGCTTGGTTTTAAGAACAACGTTTCTAGAATACACATATTGTTCACCTGTCGACCGAACTCTTTAGAAGTATAGGTATCATATATATAAAATCGGCCAGTGAATACCATTGGGGTTGAAACAAATTTTTTGCACTGCCCTCGTTTAGTCGAAACTGTGCTACAAGATTTTGGTGTGGGGGACCACAAATAATACAAATTATAACAAGCTAAGTGTATTACAAAAAAAGTATGGGTATCATATATATAATCGCCAAGTTGATAGCGCTATGGTTGAAAGAAAAGTTTTGCAATTCCGTTATTCATTCGAAACTGTTACAGGATTCTGGCGTGGGGGACCACAACTAAAAGAAATTATAACAGGCTAAGTGTATTACAAACAAGAATTTTGCGTAAATATTTTGGTCGTAATGGCTGCTACGCAATTTGGAAGACAAGTTGTTTATTTACTGACTATTCAATGCTTCGAGCTGACGATGTCTAATATGTGAAGGTTTTCCACACCACTAGAAAACAACAGACCTACAACCAAATGAACATTAAATCTTCTAGTTACCATCTCAGACTTACAATACGGCACACTCCAAATGTAAGAACGAATTACGGTGAGCAGCCTTTCCTGCACCAGTACGCTGAAATAATGAATAAATTAGGAATAAAATAAAACTTCCACTTGAGTGAACCAACGTATAAAAACAGGCAAAAGAAATGTTACTGAAGAAAAACGCCTGCCATACTTATTTATAATTAAGTGTTCGAAGTGTCTGTAGACATGTTCCCCCAAAAAAGAAGTCAAGAGCATTTACAAATCAAAACACACCATTACGTAACTGTGAAGTAGTTGTGTAATCGTTTAAACTTAATGCGTGGTAATTACTACGTTGGTGTGTACACTTTGGTCTTTTTGTGCATTTTAAACCTATGCTTTGAATAATGCCTAGGAAACGTAATGACTGTGCTATTGTGCCATTATGATTGTGCTGTTATGTTTAACTTTGTGAGCATCACTTTTATTGCTTATGCTTCGAATCGGATGGCTGAGACTTCTGTAATGCTACATCCGCCTTCAGTCTCAGCCTCCCCTTGGTATTCGCCAAGAAATGAAATGAAATGAAATCAAATCAAATCACAGGCTCTGTTGCCCCCGTTTCCGACCATTGCCTGCGGCCGCTCCAACACCGGAACCGGAAGACCACACGGCGTTCATCGGGAACGGGGTGATTTCGGAAGAGGGGAGCGCTATTGCCAGCAGAAACGACTTCCCACCGGAGATAGCCTCCAGTTAACGAAGTTGTGTCCGCCTGGAAGCTTTAGTCAGGCTTACAAAAGAAAGTATGTGCTGCCTTCCATGCTACGTAATAAGTTGCTGTTTTCGACCCTCAGCTATAGATTTATTTAAAACCTGTGAAAATCTCACAACAAGTGCCTTGTCTTCTGCACGATGTAGCCGGCTTTCTTCTCTGCAACATCCGACCAGTTTCCGGAAGATGGTTTTCCCTTCTGTGTGGCGGATGTCGGTATTGTATTCTATTGGCGGCACCGTGAACCGGTGCTATAGAGAATTTTTTTTAATATAGGTTGTGTTATACTGCACTACAAATATTAGAGCAGCCGAGAGAACCAAACAGCCCCGAAAATGACTCGCGAACAGGAAGCCTTTCCATGCCTGTTGGCTTAGCTAGGTAAGCAGCATTCATACGCATTTTCCCGGCCAGTCTGATGGGTAATTGAACGAGCTAGCGCTGGCGTGTTGAAATTCGACGCAACCTAGATCACCGTATTGAATGCTCCTTGCCGGCAATGTTGACAGAAAGTACCTCGGCGGACCAGAGCCCTTTATTAGAGCCTTTGAGAGCCCTTGCTATCCTGATCGATAGCACAAGGAAGTGAAGTAGGCAGAGACGAAGCAAAAAAGAACGAAGAGAACGCGAATGCTGGCGTGTTTAAGTTTCCGCGCTTGTACCGTGTATCTTAAGCAAGCGCAGAGTCGTAAGCTCAGTACATCCCCGGGCGCTATTGAATGTAATCAATCTGTCAGCAAATATATTCTAGGTGTTCTTCAGTATAACGCCGACATGAAGTATTCTAATCCACATATCTAATCCACAGATAAATGCCACTTACCCTAATTCCTGGTGTTGAAAAGTGCTGGCCCACTTCCGTACAGTGGGCGTTTATACGCTCACCATGCTGTGGCACCCGAAGTGCCAAATTCGAACGTGCTTGCCTCATTATTATTATCACCGCACTTACTTTGAAGGGACATTGAAGTAATTTGTAACCATTGCGGGATTACTTGCACCAATTGTAGTTTGGAGTCTCCAGACCCTATTTCGACCACTCTCTCTCCGTTCACGCGACATTATTAAGAAAAATCAATACGAAAAGGCCGTCCTCCTGTCTCCATCCTTTCTGCCGATTTCTTATGACGTTTTGTGTGGCACTTAATCGGGGCGGCTTGAATTGTCTGCGCTACTGCACGACTCACTGACCCTCGGACAGATTCAATCGGCGCAGCGTTCACTCAGCCGGCCGCCCGCCGCTCATCGCAATTCGTTGGCTCAGTTGGAAGAAACCAAAACAACGATTTGTGCCAGGAAGAATGCGTCTTTAGATTATTTGTTTGTCCACTGTATCAAGGTGTAAGTGCCTGTAAGTCAGCACAAGCGCGTATGCGACGCCTCGCTGTCTGGTACGCTAGTAAAAAAATTTAAGGCAAATTTAAGGCAAAAGAAGAGACAGCGAAGTTAATACAGGTACTTGTTAATGTCAACGGAAATTTCTACAATAAAGCGTAAAATAAAGGTGCGAGAAGCACGTTTCGCGCAGGGTGAACTAGCTTAGCGGTCAGCAGCGCGACCACACATTTGTCATCGCTTTGCTGCTTAAGGAAGGCAGTCTCTAGAGATGAGATGTTTGTGGTAATTGGACGGGCGCCTACTTCCCGAACGTTATTCAAGAAATTGTCGTCTAAGCTGCTTGGAATGCTAAAAATAAATAAAATTCACAGAGGCTGTAAATATATACTCCATATTTCCGTCCCTGATAGCGCTGGCTCATGGCCAAGTGGTCTGGAGCTTTAGCTGCATTGTTTGGCATTTCGCAAGTTCGAAGCCGCGATAGCGCATGTTTTTAGTTTGGGTTGATTTATTGGTTTCCGGGTAATGTTGTCTACACTCAATGCACAATTCTTGCGCTGTAACGTTCACTGCTCCACGAGCGAGTTCGCAGAACGTGGGAAGACTGATAATGACGCGCTGACGAGTTCTCGTTGGCGTGGTGTTGCCATAAGCACTGACTGCTTGCGGGTACAGTCCCGAATCAGCCGACCCTTGTACTTGTGCGTTCATCCACTGCGTACGCCTCGGGTAGTGGTCGTTACGATTCCAGGCCGTGCTGACAGGCTGATTTGACGCATTTTACAGCCGACAACATGACAGAAGCGCGGTATTCCGATTACTGAGATATTGAGAATGCCAAGCGTTCCAAGCACGTTGTTTCAAAGAACCGAGAACGAAACTGGTTCAAATTCAAATGTTGGATATCGTCCAATCAACATCGCATCTTGTAAACGTTGCACTGCTGTTAGTTGTTGCGTCCGCCGCAAATGTGGCATGGTGTCAGCTCTCCTTTCCGGCTTTATAAAGTATATACTGCTTTATCGACCGCGCTGAATGATGAAACGTGTGTTCATTTGAGCCAGTCCATGCAATGAAAATAATAACAGAAGTTCACTCCAGGGTCCCTTCAACTCCCTCCGCCCCCCACCCCCCCCCCCCCCCCCAGTATAAGTTAAATAGTGTGTAACTTCTATCCTTAATAATTTCAATCAAACTAACTGCCTTGTTTCGTAACCACATACGCTACCAAGACTTAGCAATGGGACGTTAGAGACGTACCCTCATTCCAATCAACAAAGCTAAACTCTAACGTTTAAAGGGCACGAGTGACGCCTCTGGTCAGATAGTCGAAAAAATTAGCTCCAATCTACGCTGTGAATGTTATTGGAAAGGAAAGCTTTAAACGACATCCACAACAACTACCCATGCGACGTCACTCAAATTCACACACGTGGCTCTACAAAGAGTGAAACCAAAGATTCCGCAAGCCGTCACATGGAATTCGCGGGGGTGGAGTCCCGAATGCAGCCGCAGCGTTGGCCGCGGCCGGGATTTTCTTTCTTCCGACGCACAGCCGGGATAGCCCGGCCGTGCGTCCGAAGAAAGAAAACGGAAGGAGCGCTTTTCGAAGGGTGAGACTGCGGAATCTAGCCATCCTCTTGTGCTAGCGCGGGGCTACACCACCGCGCGACACAAGCGCAGACACCGAAACAATTCGGCATGTGAGCTTAGTGATTCCAATTTATGCCAATTAAAACTAGTTAGTTCAGTATGTTCGAGAATTGCGATAAAGCTGAGGGAACTGTTATAATCCCCATACACCAGAACCAGTTGCTCCTTCCGCCTTTTGTAATACCTGTTAAAACACAACCGAATTGGTATTCACCAATTTAGAAAACGGAGTCCCATTTGTGGTGGCAAGGAGAGCGCAAAAGGGGGTGCTTCTCCAGCGGCCAGATGTCTGTATGTGGTCTTTACATTTTGTTTTCCCGCCCTGCAAACCAATCCTTAACATATCTTTGCCGTACGATGATTAATTTCGTCGGGTCCGGCTTACGCAGGAGGGGCTGTCGAACATGTTAATCAAGCCAGGCGATGGAAGCGCGCAGTGGATGCGAAGCCGGGCCAAAATAGGGCCAAATCAACCGTCCCTAAAGCAGACGACAAAGTTGTGCCGCCGAAGCGCCCGCTGGCGAGCAAGCACCTCAGCGCTGGGAACACTGGGTAAATTTACCGCGCCATCTACACTGTGCTCCGTGAATGAAACCCTGCCCCCGTCTTGCTCCCCCACCTCCACCGCGTTGGGAGTTTATTGTCCCGCATGCCGAGAAAGAACTGCTGGCTGGTTGAGGTAGAAAGCCTTGCTTCAAAAAGTATCTTTCTTCTCATCTCGCTGCCCAGAAGGACCGGATTCATGGGCGGAGACATGAATGGGGTTTGATGGTGGAATGGGCGCGGCCAATGTGAAAACTAAGCCTCAAGCAGAATGAAAGAAAAATGACCGCGTATCTGCTCTTTTCGTGGCATATGTAGCAGAAAGACAATAATCGACTGGTGCTCCTGCCAAGTAAAGGCCTCCCTTTCTTTTCCCGCTCACCTCTCATACTGTTCCTCTCCGGTCTCGTTCATCCCAAGATAACACGCTAGAGGTTTGCTCAAGTCAATTTAAATTTACCGCGTTCTACTGCTCCAAGTCAGTTGTATCGATGCCAGGCCGGCGGAGACGCACGTAAAATGAGGCACCCTACTTCAACATTTATAGAACCAAGATGCCCTACTGCACGAGCGTTCCAAGCGGAACGGGGATCCCATGTTGTGGAACCGTTCTTTGCTATTGCCCTTTAATTTCTTACATGCCGCCACGAGGTTGCGCTGGCAACAGCAGGCGATGGTTTTCTGCCGTTGATGTAGTATTTCATTTGCTGTCTGAAAAACCAAGCCTCCATGAATATTTTGATAACGAAACACTGCAAATATCACGTATGTATTGATTTTCGGCCTTATATTAGCGTAATGTGTTGTTCTTGTTCAACAATTTTGACAAGTATGAGCTCTGTCACCGAACTTCAACGCATAGGTTTGGCTGTGGGTATACAAGACTTTTGCGGAGATTTTATTTCAATTTGGCCGGTGGCTGAATAAAGTCACATGCAGACAGAGTGACAGACAGACACACAGAAAGACCAAAATTTCGGGGCTTAGGTAGCACAAGAAAGGCTATCGTCTTTAAAAAGTGTTAACAAGGGACAAACGCTGTTTAACACCCGGATAAGTTCAAACTTCATTCTTAGGAAAAAAAAATAAAAAACAGCCCCTTGTCGCACTTCGCGGCAAATGCCGTCAAAAGGCCCTTGTCGTCTGCCGCCCCTTAGACCTAACTGCGTCTTTTCTATTTCCGGCTCGCCCCTCACGCTCTTTCCCTCCCGTCATGCTACTTCCACGATAAACACGGCGGAGGTTCCGCCGCGTTCAACTGCTCGCGCGCACTCTACTGAAACGTTTCGTTGCTGCTGTACTACAGGAATACCGCCACGAGGGCAAGGGTCGCGCGCGAGCGCATTCGGTTTATTTGGATCAAAACAGTTTTTTCAAGACGTATTTTTATTTCCTGTCGCAAAAAGCACGCAGCCATGTATTTATAATAAACGAACACTGCAAATATTACTCCCGTATTGATTTTTTGCCTCAAGAACGCCTAATGTTTTCTTTTTGCTCAACAGTGTGTAAACTATGAACATTGCCAGCAGAAGTAGTTGTTTGGAAATATTTTGGGCATGTAAATGTCTCGTTGAAGAATTCTCTTAACTCCTGGCCTGCCGGATGTATCGACAGGCAGACAGACAGACCGACAGACAGACAGACAGACAGACAGACAGACAGACAGACAGACAGACAGACAGACAGACAGACAGACAGACAGACAGACAGACAGACAGACAGACAGACAGACAGACAGACCGACAGACAGACAGACAGACAGATAACATAAATGGCTATCAAGTAAAATAAAAGCCCAACCCGTACCACATACGTATCACGGGTGACGCCAATTAAAAATAAACAAACTGGACCGAAGTGGGCGTGGCGGTGAAATCCCATGGATGAAAGAAAAGAGAAGGAGTGGGACTATGATTTATCGAAAGACCCCTGCGTGGCTCTCGTGACCTTCTCGGACGTGCCAAGCTTTCGTCATTCTTAATGGTAGTTTAAGTAAGTAATACCAGAATCGGAATATCCCCTCAAATGGAGCAGCATACGTTTGCTTTGCATTGACCGCATTCCGAATGACTGCCTCCAAAGAAGGAAATGATGCATCACAGTTTCCCGTCCCGCTTGAATTTCTAGACTCTCTTTTTTTTTTACTAAGTATGAGAAGATTGAGGAAGTTCACCATGAGGAGCAAGAAAAAAAAGCGAGTTTATATATTATCTTAAGACGCTTCTTTAGGCCAGTAAGGAAGAGAACTAAAACAATACACACACTGGTTGGTCGCGGCTTGAAACGACGGGGAGATTTCGGCTTTGAGAGCATTATGGCAGATCGTCTCTCAGAAAGTAAATTTTGGATTGAAACAAAGAAGACAGATGGCTAATGCAGTTTGAAAGCTTCTTTGCACTTCTCAGTGGAGAACCGTCGAAACGGGAGACACTGTGGGGAGCTAGGAGTAGTCTCATTCAAGAAAAACCCTTTAGTGTCCCCTGTGTGGGGCCTCGGTGGTAGAGGACGGGAGTTTAGATTGTCTACTCCACTGGAAGAACCGTGGAGGTCGTAGGAAAAACTGAAAGAACGAGCAAAATCAATTTAAAGTTAAATCGATCGGTCGACATAAATCTGTAACCCAGCGTAGACGCACGGCTGGCGCAGACCCAACCGCACTGTTCCGGTTGATCGCCTGTGAATTTATTTAACCTTCGTTTAGCTCAGCGGCGAAGAATGGGCCCCCAGAGACGTCAAATATAGTTCTGCTTTTGCCAGATAAAAAAAATGCTTGTCACACAATTTCACACTGAGAGAAAGGAGAGCAGTATTAGCGCTTTTAATCCATAGTTTTCCGGTGACCAAAGACGCGTTTAAAACGCAAAAAACCTTTCCGGGTGCTGCTCCCAGGGCCAGGAGTAATACTAGATGCTGAATAGGCAAATTTTGTGCGGGAACACAAGTTAAGCTGTGTTGCATATCAGTAACAGTCGGCAATGAATATGCACGAAGCCGTCCTATGCCAGTGCACAAGTTTAGTTACATTGTGCTCTATATCACTCTCCAGGGAAGAACAGACAAACTTCATCGCATATTATGGAAGGATTGCTTGATTGGGATGTTTCACGCGCCGGCGCTACACAGGCGATGAGGCGCGCCTTAGTGGAGTGCTCCGGGTTATTTCTCACCACCTGACCATCTAAGTCTCCATCTGACAAGCAGCCACCATGGCCGGGATGGTGTAGCAAAATTATGGCCCTCGAATCTCTGTGAACGTTGCTCAGAAAAGCCCCTGGTCGTGGAGACGCAGTTCCTGCGGTTTTCGGAAGGTCACTCTTGATACAGGCATTGGTTAGGCATGTGCGCTTTAGGATTGTATGTAGATATGTACAGCGAAGATGAATGGCCCAAATCCGATATTCACAACTGGCGTCAGCACAAACGGGTGAGTAGTTGGATGTGAAAATGGGAATTACTTTTTCAGCACATATGCTCACATGGTCACCTAACTACGGCATAAGCCTGACGCAACTATACGATGTTTACGAGTATTTTTGGTTTAATGTTAAAATTAATGACTGAGTCTCTTTCGGGGTTTTTCTGATAATTCTTTGGAGTTTATGTTTACACGACAGCCCTAATTAAGAAAGCCGTCTTTGTTGTGTTTGTAGCTGTTGTCCTGCATAAGAAATGGCCCCCTCTGTCCAGAGTAAATAAACATTAAAGCCATTCCGCTCAATGCGAAAGCTGTCGGAAGTGCAGAGCACTGATTCGACGTTATGGGCTGTACCACCGTTATCCGCTGACCACCACCATACGCTGCACTACCACCACATGCAATTCAGATTTCCCCCTTTCGCAGTGCTCCTCCCCCCCCCCCCCCCCCAGGTCAAAAACTGCTCCAGCGGGAGTTTTATTCTTTGTGTTCTTAGTTTAATCTCGTATGCTAAAGCTGTTTTCCGTCGTTTCAAACGCGTAATTTTTTTCTTGCGCGGCCGGAGCCTTTCTGCGTCATTGTGAACGCGCAATTTTTTCTTTCCCGGCTGGATCCTTCCTGTGGCATTTCGAACGTGCCCTTCTCTTCTTGTGCGTGGAGCCTTTCTGCGTCATTTCGAACGCGCCATTTGTGTCTTGCGCGGCCGCTTTTTTTTAGCTAACTATCGCAAAAGCAGCCCAACGAGCGTTCCTAACTAAATGAATGCGTGCTCTGCCGGTTAATTACGACTATTTTGCTTCAAATCTACCTATAGTTTTCGATGCGCTAAGCAACGGGGAGATGTAGGACAAGCGCCAGTTGTTCACGAGTTTCGAACGCTTATGCCTATATAAACCGCTTGGCTTTCGAAGCCTCCGGGGTAAGCCACGACGACATTGCTACAACGGAATGCCTGTTGCTCTTTTTGGGCCCAGGGAGTGAGCTACGACGACAAGGCGGGCGCCTAAAATGCTCTGCACTAAAAACACATTTCAGTTCCTATAGAAATTGTACCCTAAAAGCCAGGGCATTACGTCTGCTCTACCCTCGCATATTTGCCAGTGGTAAAATATACGTTACTCCAGTGCAGACCGCGTGACAGTTCAACGTGACGGAACATGTGTAGAATAAGAGCACTACATCTGCGCAGAACTCTGATTATAGTCAAGATGTGGTGTCTGACCGTTGAAGTTCCCTATTTTGAAGCATTTCGCTCCCAAAGACGAAAAACCGAAAGACAAGAAAAATACGTAAACAAGGCGTAGCAAACAGAACGCTGTCGAAGTGATTCGTGCCAACACAAGTAGAAATTCATGAAAGAGACGCAGATACCATGTAGCTGTGAACAAGTCGTCCATAAGTGTCACCAGGCTTCAAAACGCATCAGCAGACTTAAGCGCCCGGGCAATGATCCTTCCGTGCCCTGTGTTCGCGCTGTTTTACGCTCCTGCTGTGTTCTCTTCTGTACCGGTAATATACGAAATTAGTTTCAGGACAGTGAAATGACACCGCTTATGCTTTTTAGAATCATACGCCTGAAAGTTAGCCCAGCCCAAAGAAGCTCCATCTAAGCGCCCTAGTGAACTATCCTTACTCATAGACACTAACTGGCGGTGCCACGGTGCATTTAACACAATAAAGTGTCAAGTTACAAAAAAGAAAACCTAAAGCACAGAGAAGAAACCTTGAAATCTTAAATGGTCCTTCCGAAGGCGCCCAATTTTATGCCAGCCTTGCACATCTGCAGGCGAATAACGGACGAGGGAGCTTTGACGCTCCATCCAGCTACCTTGTCGATAAAAGGCCATTCGTCTCACACCCTCTCTTCCGACTCTCTCCTCACGTGGAAGTGATGGCCACACTCGAAGAATGAAATAAGCAACCAAAAGCCAGCGTGAAAGATGACCTGCAATCAATGGATCTCAAGAATAAAACCATGAGGACGGCCATAAAGGGGTCGTTGGGAAGCCCTGGCCATGCAGAGTTCGGCTTTTCCTGGAGCCGAAAAAAAGAAGACACCTCGGTCAGTTCCAGACGACACCAAGAAAGTGGCAATGAAGACGGACGGGGCATACAATGAATAAATGAAAAGACGTTCGGGGACCCAAGACGACAGGGACGTACGCAGAGATAGGGACGGGAGCAATGCGACCTCACGCGTACACTGGAAGCGGAAATAATGAACAGGCCCTGGGACATGTGGGAGCGACTGCCGGCTCCCGATAAGACCCCGTATACAGCGGAGCAGCTTGAGGAAAAAGAAGATGAAGCCATGTTGACTCGGTGAAACTGAGAGTGAATGTAGCGTGAATTGGCGAAGTAAATGGCGGAATAATGTCTGGTGGAGTCATGGCGTGCTTTTCATCTTTTTTATTTTTTCAACAAAGAGAAGAGTGGTGTTACTTAGAGAATTGTCAAGCTGCGTTTCACAGGCTTTTTGTCTGCCCCCTGACAGCTGTATAAATTGCAGTCGTCATTGGTTTATTGATTGTTTGTTTGTTTGTTTGTTTGATCGATCGATTGATTGATTGATTGATTGATTGATTGATTGATTGATTGATTGATTGATTGATTGATTGATTGATTGATTGATTGATTGATTGATTGATTGACTGTACATCCAGAGGATTGTTCAACGGTAATCTACCAGGTGGACGGCATCGACTGCCTTCTTTCATTTTTGTATCCTTCTCATGTTTCGGATGTTGCTTTTCATTTCTAGTAATTCCCAAGTTTTGACTGGCCATCTTCGACACAAATGTTTCAAGCTGTTAGGTGAAACCAAGATTGTTGCAGTTGTTTCGGAGAAAAGCGTTTCCTCAATGAAAAGCTTCACCAAACGGCTAGCTTCAATCACGCAGAAAGTGCTCTGGTAGTTTGCGGCAGAGGATAATGCGGTGTCAGAAAATATCGATATAACTGGACACACAACCACCACCAAATACTCTGAATTGTGACAGCATGTTCAGTGGCGGCGTAATCCATAAATTGGCAATTCCCCGTTCCCGAGTCAGATAAAATCTCTCAAAGTTAGTCCAATGTATCCATGACTTCACGCAACTGGAGGTGGGGAAAACTGTGCTGCGTAAGGGTTGCTATTATGGCTGCAAATTTGATAATACTATATAAAGTTTAAACATTCCTGCGGCAAACAGTAGCAAGAAAAAAATTCGAAAGTACAGACAAGCAACACAGATTGTGCAGTTGTTGTGTATATTTCCTTGTAGAAATGTGATCAAACGGTGAATCTGCAGATTACATTTGCTCAAAAGCGACCTAAATAACCTAAAGTCTAAAAATGACTCTGGAACCAACAAAGACTCAAATTCGATAGAATTGACCTAGACAGCGCTCGACAAAACCGCGTTCGACGCAGCATTCGATGAAGCGAGCATCCTTTCGATACGATGGTATTCAATTACCTGCCTAAGAACCGTAGTTTTAATCTCGGTGACATTTCTTTAATTCCAGACAAAGGCAGCTATATAAACGCTTGCCTACTGAAGCGTAGTGCATATTGTGAAGCAAGCGTTAACCGAATCTTTGCCATGCGTGGTCGAGTGGCATTCCTGAAGCCTGGGTCGAATTTTCATTCAGAAGCAAGTTTTTGATTAATTTCTTAGTCTAACGTTCCTACCTTTTAGGTAATCCCTCGCGCTTAGGGCTCCTATGGAGCGATTTCGATGCTCCCGACACCTAGCGCCAACTTTCGCGCTCAAAGAGCCGCATAATGCGTTTATACTAACACATAGAAATATGCGTTTCATTTTTACGCCAGAGCTGTTTAAGCGTTGAACGCCGCTTTGGAGCATTACTAGGAAACTCCGTCCAGCCCAGCGCAGGTGAACTTAGGCCTCGCGAGAAGCGCCCTGCGTTGTCCAGGCTTAGGCGTGGGTTTCCAGAACACTCTGCCAGGGTAGGTGGAGTGATTTCCCAGGGGCTCTTCTTCTCGCCAGTTGACGTGCGTTCGCGCCTAAATTGGGGAGCACAGACGCCGAGTTCGCGAAGGCGGTTCCCACGGGTTCTAGCTTGCGCTAAAGGGGTCCACTTTGGGACAGATGTGGAGTCCTGCGGTAAAAACCAATCCGGGCCTGACAGTCACTGAGCACGTTCAGCGGCAAGTTCCAATATCCATGTGAGGTGCGACAGCCGGGTGACCGATGAGGTGAGAGGGGCGGGCATTTCTGCTGTTTCTCCAGTCTGCTTTCTCTACAGTTTTGTCCACCACCAGTTAAAGCTTCTCTATTTTTCCTTATCAATGCAACTCTTTCATGTCGCGTTTCTCGTGTACAAAAGAAATCTGTTGAAGGCGGCTTAAAAATTGTCGACGGTCTCAATTGACATAGATAATTCACACATAAAGTAAGCGGAGCTGGTAGTAGCAATGAGAAGTATTTTTCGTTGTTAGGCAAAGAAAAAAGCAAAACAAAGGAGAAGTGATTTTCTTGTACAAACTTAGCCCTGGGTTTAATGCTTGATGAGGAAAGATAATCACAAGACAATTTAACTCCAACTGTGTCAGGTCAACAAATTATGAAGCCGAACGCAGTACTTTGATTATTTTCGTCATGTTTCGTTTTGTAAAGTCTGTATACAACACTGCATTTTGTTCTCAAACACTTTGAGGTTGTTTTTGACACACGGAAGCGGGATTCTGTTTAAAATAATACATTCTCACTGACACATGATAAACGTTTCCTGTTTTTAAAGTTCCGGAAGAGCTTTAGGAAAATGACGGAAGAAAAAGCTTTGTTCGGAGCTCATTGAGAAGTGTGGCCTTAAAAAACACAATTTAATGGCGTGCCAGTTCTTTTCGATTCTTTTCGATGCTGCACTGATGCCTGGCAGGCGCGACGTCGTTCAACCAGTACACCAGCTTGTGAATGGGTAGTACTTTAAAAAAGGGTCCTAAAACAGATGCACTGAAAGACTGCTTTTTAGTGTGATGTATTTTGTTAGGATACGAACCCAACAAAACACAAAATAGAGCGTTTGTTGCTAAATCTGCGATCTATGGGGTGATGCACTTAGCAACACAGCAACCCATGCCAGATACAAAAAGATTTTGCTCATATGAGAAGTCAAGTATGTAACAAAAATAAATTAACGGATTCCATGTACGACACTCAGTGTGAAATGCGAAACTGTGCCTTAAAGGAAAGAGTCGTGGGCCTAAAAGTTGTAATTTTCTTGACGCATATACATGTTAAAAAGCTTAGTAATTACAGTGCCGAAGTGCGGACAGTTCAGTATTGCAAAGGACATTAAAAAGACCTTGTAAGTGAAAAATGCCCCATCATCTGATGTCTCGCCACATTACATTTTGCTACTCTCAATTGTATTCCACATGGCTTCTGTTCGTATACAATACCGGAGATCGGAAGGTGCTCAGTTCTGGTATTTCCTCACGCAGCTAGGGGCCGAGTTAGACCAGTGCAAATGCACTCTAATTGTGTCCTGGCGACTCCGGATGAAATCCAACAAGCACTCAAATGTGTTTTCGTCTTTTCTTTCTATTGACAGCGCTTCAAATGCAGGTACAATTCGTGTTGATGACGATGACGGTCATTTGTTGCGATTAATGAGACATCTCAGTCGTTCGCCTTAATCACACCGTAACAACTGTAGGTGTTGCAAAGGATACATCAATAAAATGTCGTCACCAGCCTATCTACGCCCACTGCAGGGCAAAGGCCTCTCCCAATAATCTCCAATTATCCCGATCCTGTGCTAACTGCGACCAATTAACCTCCGCCAACTTCTTAATCTCATCTGCCCATCTAACTTTCTTCCGCCCCCTGCCACGCTTGCCTTTTCTAGGGATCTACTCTGTTACCATAATCACCAACGATTATCTCGCCTTCGCATTACATGCCCTGCCCACGTTCATTTATTCTTCTTAATTTCTACTAATACGTCCTTAACACGCGTTTGTTCACTGACCCACTCCGCTCTCTTCTTGTCCCTAATGTTACACCTATCATTTTCGGTTACATTGCCCGCTGAGTCGTCCTGAATTTAAGTTCAACCCTCTTAGTGAGCCTCCAAGTTTCTGCCCCGTAGGTGAGTACCGGTAAGATGCAGCTGTCCTACACTTTCGTTCTCAGGGACAATGGTAGGCTTCCATTCATTATCTGATAGTGCCTGCCGAATGCACTCCACGCCATTCTAATCCTTCTGATTATCTCTGCCTCATGGAAACATAATATTAATCTGCAATAAAATGTAAGGAAACATTAAAAGCGCTCCAACCCTTGTGAGTCTGCACCTTCGTAGTAAGCCAAAGGCCACTGCAGGAGAAATACCTCGAAATAGACCTATAGCCACTGCTGTCTCGCGCCGCCCGAGTCCATTCGTTGCCCCCCTTCGGCCTCCTCCCCCCAGTTTCGTAAATATTCGCTCCTGAATTGCGTACTGGCCTTCCCATACATTTCGTCCAATCTCATGGTAGCGACAATATCACCCTATATAGGGTGTAGCGGTTGTCATTTCTTAGCAAATATACCCAGACAAATCTAATTATACCTTATCTACGAAGCCTCTAACACTTCTCAGTGCTATTCACTCCCCTTCTATATAGAAGTATATGAAAAGTAGGTGATTACAACTATACATCTCTTAACCATGGATCCAAAATGAGAATAACGAAATTAAGCGCAGGAGTAATATTGTGTAGGCCGCATTCTGTAAGTACTCCGCACCTGGTATCTCACTAAGCACGTTGGTAGTAAAATAGGACAGGCCCAACGAACTGGGCAAAGGAACACATTTGGTGTTGAACTTATACCTGTGCCACACGTACACGAAAAATGACATTAAATGCTTAATGCCTTAAGTTTTAATGCCATTAATTTGCTGCTACACGCAAAAATCTAATGCCATTCGCTTTAATGTCATTTTGGTTTAAGGAGTTGTGCACAACTCATTTACCTTCGCGAACACCTTAAATCTGCCTACTCTCGAACGCGATGAGCACCAAATGAAGCCACCGAAACTCTCAGCACCAGAGTGTTGACGCAGAAATGTAGCTAAACTTCGAAATATGACGATTTTTTGTGCACAATTGGTAGCGAAGTTTTGAAGAAGATGAAGTTCACTAGACAGAGGCAAAAGTAAGAACATCGCGTTACTCTTCGTGTTAAATTTTTCGGATTTGGCTACCGCTGGCCGGCGACGGCATGCTGAAGCCACTTTTAGAAACGGCTCTCACCATTTTTAAGAAAACACTATTTCTCATAAAATTTTCTTTCGCAAAAAGCAGTTTTAACGCTTCTAAGGCGTTTTTCTCTACATTAAAGACTTCTAAAATATGAGTGAATTTCTCTTTTTGGTCATGATCACCATCATGCCTAACACATTTAATGCCTTTGTGTTTTCGCGTGTAGCACGGCCCGCCCAATTAATGACATTTGCTATCTTAAGGCCTTAAACACTTAATGTCATTTTTTGTGTACGTGTGGCACGGGTATTAGAAATAAGATAATAACAGCGTTAATAAGGAACTAAACTCGGTTGAATACATTCGATATCAAATTAGGAGATCGGTCATTGGGTCATGTGCGCACCGAAAAGTTTCAACCTTTTCAAAGCGCAGTTTTGTATACCCGGTTTAATAAAAATCACACGGTATAAGCTTTGACGCCTGTACTATGAGCAAGCGCCCAACAAGCGACCATGAAAAATTGGCTATTTTGAAAGCGAAATGGAGAAAATAGCGACTATTACAGCCCGGAAGAAATGTGCAAGCCGGCCGAGTGAAGGCACACGCCACACGCTACCGTTGCGGGCCAGCTTCTAGGTAGACTGGAAGCCTGCGCCCATCCAAAGCGTGCGTGCGAGGCCCCTCTGGAAGCAGCGAGGAAAGCGTACCTTGAATTTTTTTCCAGCCGCGTGGCTGCCCATCGGACAGGGCCGCCTGCAAGTCACTTTTGCTAAGTGGCTGCTTGGACGCTACGCTGGCTTGTGTAACGTAGCGTGTCTCTAACGAAGCCATTGTAAGCACTTTTAATTGATTACAAGGCGTATTCCAGAGATAGTCGTCATGTACTCGTTACTTTTTTGGTACATAGTGCGCGGTCAGAGTAAACTTGGACAAGGGTTAATTTCGCTGCCGTTGAATGACAATGTATTCTGCCGCCATCACATTACAGAGGCTCAGTTTCTAGAATACGGAAGAAATTATGATCGAATTTTCTACTCTTTTTTACCTTAGAGGGCGCTCTTGTGTAATATACTGGAGTAGCAGTAGAGAACAACAAAAATGGGCTGCTCGCTCCAGTGGCGCCGAATATTGAATATCGACTGCGTGCCACGTCTGCGAAAGGAGCTTTACACGTGGAGCCAAGATGGGGGGGGGGGGGGAAAGATTACATTCTACCGCTAACACTTTTGTTGCGCTTCTTCCCGTTACCGCAGGATTTAGAAAAAACTGACTCGAAAGAAAGGCAGCAGGCTCTCCAATACTCCAAAAAGTGGAAGCAATTTTTGACCTCTGGAACTGGCCGACCCACGAGGTGAGACACGAAAGTCCCCTCCTCCACTGCCGCGTTGACTTCGTCATTCATGCAAGGACGGTCACCACCGAGGTGGGACAGGCGTTCTACAGTTGTTTGCTTGTCTTTGTTTGAGCAAACGAAATGACAAGCGGGTCAGTTGCAAGCTCGGAAGTGGTGTTTTACCTACTTTAAAGGCAGCAAGGGAATTTTCGTTTCTCGACTGAAGGATTCTGCCTTCCAAGGGGCCTTTGCCTGGGCGGTCAGCGGAAATATTCACAGGCTGTAGTTCCACTCCGGCCCCGGCACAATTTTTGCAGTTTGCAGACAGGCAACGGATGCAGTTCAATCAATGGGGTTGCCTTGTGGCAATCACAGGCGTTGCTGCTTTTTGCGCTGGCATCGCCATGGCATTGTCGTGGCAGCGCTCGAAGTAGTGCCAACTATGTGATATTGACAGCGCACTTTTGCTTTCGTGGTGGATACCAGCAAGTCAGGACAGAATCTAAAATAAAGCAAGTACGAGTATCGAAAAAGGTGACGAAAATAAACTACCCCTCTGTGAAAACGACAACGATGGGGGGACGCGAAGCTTTGTAACATTAAGTCTAACACCAAACGAAGCAACCCTTGGAGAGATTGTGCTCTCTATCGAATATAGGAGGAAACGAAAATTTATGTAATTACACCAAAATTCATTAAAAAGTAGTAGTCTGCGAATTGCATTGCGCATAGTCCTTGTTCAGTCCCTCTTTTTTTCGTTGTTTTGCTTGGTTTCAATGGTGTCACTGGAGAAAATCCAGGGTACCGTCACTGAGGCACTCAGGTGAGCAACGGCGGCCACTTTGAGGTTTATCAGTGTTGCCAGATTGCCGCTTCTGCTGCCTCAGCGCTGACCTTGACGAGGTCATTTTTAAACAACACAGCCGAAGATGCAGCGACACGGCATCTTCGGACAAAATTCTGCAGCTGAAATGCATAGAGTTTCTTAGTAAGTGTACTAGAGAGGAAAGTGCACCTGGTAATCCATGTAATCGTGGGTGTTCATGGGAAAGCCCCCGCTTTTGGCTTGGGGTTGGCATGACAATTGGATTTTTGATCGGTATTTGTGATTTGCTTTCTTCACTATGCATTAACACGTATGAAAGCTACGAGGAAGCCGAAATCCTCCCTGTTCTGTGGTTGCCGAGTTTGATAAAAAGGCAGGCACTGCGTGATCGTACTTGCGTTGGTCATGCCGCAGTTCAAGGACGTATGACTGAGCGCGTAATATGCCGCCGCGAAAGTTTTAGCAGTCGAAAAAAAGAAACAAAATGTTCTTAGACGAAGACAAGATACGACAGATAGTGGCCCCAGTATCTGTCCTATGTTCTCTTCCTCGGTGACTGTTTAACGCCCCGTTTTCTATTTTTTTCAAGTATGAACCCACTCGCTCAGCAACAAGTTTTATAAAAATGTAGCTGGCGGTCTGTGCACCGGTTCACCACAAAAACCACGTGTTTATAGGCGCGCTCAAAAACCTTTCCGAGCTATTCAAACAACTTATTATCTGAAGTAATGGTAAAAATAATAAAATAAGAGTCTCTAATGAGCGTCCCCCCAAAAATACACATTTTTTGTTGGCTAGCAGCTTGGCTAGCAGAATAGTAGGCACAACTGAACCTGAGAAAATACGCTTTGCTTCCTTTTTTAAGCTTTGAAACAGCCTGTGTTATTTTCCACTTATATAAAAACGCACAATTCTTTCGTATTTTGTGGCACTGTGTTCGAATATACGCCCACTATAGTGTTTCAATGCCGGCCAATGATGAAACCGAGGCGAGCGCATGATGTAAAGGCGGTCCATGACTACACAGACGGCCTTGATGTGAGCCGCATACACGCTAACGCCAGATTACTCTGTGGTGTATATTATAAGAAACTCTATTCTGACATGCTGCGAAGTGCGTAATCTTTGATTCGCGCTGGGAACGACGCCAGTCGCACGCCGCCGCAGACTAAGGAGCACAAGCTGAGACTACCGCAGTTGACCACCACGAAACGCTTAAACAACAAAAGGTCCCACCCATGAACCGTCACAGTGTAAACAAATGTCACGTGATGCGAACTGACCAATGATCACGGCAGCTGCACGTAAGTGCAGGAGAAAAGTGTGCGGACACTCTGTAACCCTTTCTTGTGACACTAGGTTCTACTACTTCCCCGGGGAAGCATACGTCACACGGTTTCGTGCGCTCATGATCCCACTAATAGCTTATGTCGAATACCAGGCAGTCTCTGCTGTAGATGGTATCAAAACAGGCCTACAGAAGTGCTTATGCAGCCTTCTGCAGAAATATTTTCGCTGCTCTTACAGTGCCGAGGTAGAGTGACTTCAAACTCAAAAGCTAGTTTATTGTTTTTCCTTTGCCCGGACTGGAAGAGAGTCCCAGAGGATCTCACTTGATGGGTCTAAAATTACGGAAAAAAGACTGCGCATCGTTCCAACACAAAATTTTTATCAGCATATAACGAAAGAACTGGGTGGCTTCACTAGCGAGAATGCACGTCCTTCAACCGAACGTTATCTGTAATATGGTAATAATTGAAGCTCAGTTTATTCTAGCTAACCTGACTGGCAGGCATTTTTATATTTAAGACTCTTTCTAATGGAAAGAACTATCACCCAACGCTAAGGAATGCCTCCGTTTATAAAGTTTGAAGGATTTGTTTTTACAAAGAACGATGATGAACTGTCAAATAAACCCTTTGTTGTGTAGATATTGTGGTTTTGTTTATCTTCAAGTTGCATGCCATTGACAAAGCAGAAAGAAAATGGTTCCTGAACTCCACATAGAAATACAAACGGTCGTGAAACCATTCTTCTTTTCGACCGTTGGAAATAAAAGCATACACTCTCTATATTGACCACCACAGAAAGAGGACGCTTATGACAAACAAGTACACAAAAACTCATTACCCAGGGGGCTGATAACAACGCACTCAACTTCTTATCTCGAAGGAAGCGCAATTGCACGAAAAATCGAATGTGAGAGGCTGAACTGACTAAAGCATGCTATGACGGCCATGGAAGTTTGGTTATTACACGGAGCTTTTGGCGCCGCTTACAGATTTTCCGAGGCATTTTGAAAGCCCCAAAGGATATCTCTTCAAACGGGCCATGAGATGAAGTCGGGGGCCGATGTCGGGAAGTTTGAAGGGCAGGTCATTCAATTTCGAATGGGCACGTTAGGCGCTATAAAGGGAGCATCCAACCAGCCTAGCTCCTTTATTTAATTCTCGGATATAATGACGCTCGACGAGGACGAAGCGGGAAGCGCTCCATCCCAAGTCATTAGGTTTTCTTTCAGAGTTCAAAGGTTTAATCGTAAGAATTGCTGCACGGGAACGTTTTGCTTTTGAACACATATGAATGGTGTCTGCTCTTTAGCAGTCACTGCTCTTTAAAACTCAACTCGTTCGCAGTAAACCTTTGTTCAATGTTTAGTCATACAAAACCGCACGTTAGTCAGGGAAAGGAAAAGAAATCGAAAAAAAGACGGAAACCAATCATCACTGCAGGCAATCACGAAAGAAAAGAGACGCAACTATTAGTGATTGTTCAAGACCCATACCTGTCCCCATTGTGTTAGCTGTTCATTAGAATACCGGTGTATTGAGGAGACGGCGTGGTGGCTGATAGCTAACTTATTTTGAAATATCGCACGTTTCATCTCGCCATGCTTAGATCGGCATGTTACCAGCCACTTCACGGAAGAACAGTTCGAGGAGGTGAAGTCCAACAAATAACAAGAAAGAGCACAGTGCATGATACCAAAGGCGTGACAGAAAGTGACGGATAACGGAAAGAAAAAATTTGTTTCTCGCCTTGCTGGTTCATGTTACTCCGAAAAACAAGCGCAAGTATTAGATAGCCACGAGAGAGGTGCTCATTTCGAGGGGGCAACCCTTGATCGCTGCGTAAAGTACGAAGTGTGTAATGCAACAGATGCACTCCCGGTGCTCAACTACAAAGCGGAGGCAAGCTTTGATGGTATGAAAGAAAAACAACATAAATGGGCATACCACAGTTAAATAAATATACCCGCATTGACAATCTCCACCCCAGCCGACAGAATAGAACTCGCGGAGCTTTCGAAGTTAATCAATAAGCGACATTCCGAAGTATAATATGGAGAGGATCGAATATGCTGTACAAAATGGAGGGAGCCTGACAGCAGTGAAGAGGCGTCTTGGCATGGGGAAAAGTCATATGTTTGCACTTAAAGACAAGCAAGGCCATGTCATCACAAAAAAGGATAAAATAGTCATAGTAGCCCAAGAGTTCTATGGAGATCTGTACAGTAGGCAGGACATCAAGGATAATACCGACCGAGAAAGTAGTTCAGAGGGGATAGACACCCCCCAGTAACAACAGAATAACTAAAGAAGGCTTTGAAAGAAATGAAAGAAGGCAAATCACCTGGCGGGGATCAGATAACAGCAGGTCTCTTGAAGGATGAAGGGGAAAGTGTACTTGAAAAACTGGCAAACCTGTATAGGCAATGCCTAATGACCGGGAGTGTACCGGAATCTTGGAAAAACGCTAACATCATCCTAAACCATAAGAAAGGTGATATGAAGGACTTGAAAAATTACCGGCCGATCAGCTTACTGTCAGTCGTCTGCAACGTATTTACCAAGGTAATCACTAACAGAATTTCGGCCATCTTAGATTTGAGTCAACCTAAAGAACAAGCCGTGTTTTGTAAAGGCTTTTCAACAATGGACCATATTCACACGATCAATCAGTTGATACAGAAGTGCGCTGAGTATACGGAACCCTCATATATAGCCTTCATAGAATATGAGAGAGCATTTGACCCAGTCGAAACCTCGAGCAGTCATTGAGGCATTACGGAACCAGGCTGTAGATGAGTATTAGGTAAGAATAGTAGAGGTTATTTACAATGAGTCCACAAGTACTATCATCCTCCATAAGGAGAGCAGTAAAATACCTATAAGAAAGGGCCTCAGACAAGGAGACACAATCTCTCCAATGTTATTCACGGCAAGTTTACAAGAAGTATTCAGAAATTTGGATTGGGAACAGGCGGGAGTAAGGGTTAATGGAGAATACCTGAGTAACCTCAGATTTGGTGATGACGTTGCCTTGCTAAGTAACTGGGGGGACGAATTGCAAAACATGCTTTCCGCACTGGACAAAGAGAGTAGAACCATGGGCCCGAAAATTAATATGCAGAAAACTAAAGTAATGATCAATAACCTCGGGACAGCTTAGTGGTTTGAGATAGGTGGCGGGGTAGTGGAACTGGTAAGCGAGTATATCTACTTAGGCCAAGTTGTGACCCCAGATCCCAACCATGAGGCAGAGATAATTAGAAGGATCAGAATGGGGTCGAGTGCATACGGAAGACATTCTGAGAAAATGTATGGAAGCCTACCATTCTCCTTGAAGAAGAAAGTGTATGACAGCTGCATCTTACCGGTACTCACCTACGGGGCAGAAACCTGGAGGCTCACTAAGAGGGCTCAACTTAAATTGAGCATGACTCAGCGAGCAATAGAATGGATGGTGATAGCGCAACATTAAGGGACAAGAAGAGAGCGGAGTGTGTCAGGGAACAAACACGTGTTAAATACATATTCGTTGAAAAGAAGAAGAAATGGACTTGGCAGGGCCTGTAATTCGAAGGCAAGATAACCGTTGGTCATTAAGGGTAACAGAGTGGATCCCTAGAGAAGGCAAGCGTTGCAGGGGGCGGCAGAAAGTTAGATGGGCAGAAGAGATCAAGAAGTTGGCGGGGATTAATTGGTCACAGGTGGCACAGGACCGAGGTAATTGGAGAATAATGGGAGAGGCCTTTGCCCTGCATTGGGCGTAGATAGGCCGATTATGAGCGGTATTGACATGGGAACCTCTATTTTAGAACACTACAAAGATCTTTCGGACCCGCTGCAGCTGACGAAAACAAAATTCAATATTAACTCTTCTCGAGCAGGGTGAATAATCTTTAAAAAGAAGCTCTAATTATTTTCGGGGGCAGGGTGGCAGCACATTTGTATCAAGTAGATTTCTAAGTGCCCATGTTGCAAGCATAAACAAAATATTTCAAAATAAGCACCCAGGCCGTAAGAGGGGTTTTATGAATAAGGGGCCACCCGCCGTTGTGGCTTACTGACTAAGGCGTTTCGCTGCTTAGCACGACGTCCGGGGTTCGATTCCCGGTCGCGGTGCCGCGTTCTTGATGAAGGCTAAAAGCAAAAACGCCCGTCTGCACGAGCTTTCGGGGCACGTTAATGATGCCCAGGTGGTCAAAATGAATTCGGTGCCCTGCACTACGGCGCGCCTCATCGCCTGCGCTGCGTCGGCGCGTTAAATCCTACAATCGATCGATTAATCAATCAATCAATGAAGGGCGAACGACGAAACCCTCCAAGTATATAGGATCATGGAGGCAAAGCGCTTGCTAGAAAATGTGAAATCTAAATTTGTTTCCGCTACCAAGGAAGTAGTGTACTGGCCTGATAAGGCAGGTATGGAACTGGCACATGGTGGCGGTACCCCCTTGTGAGTGGTCATGAAAGACTTTAAGGTTCGCTTAAAAAGCGCATTTACTCCTGATGAAGTTTATGGGAAGGCGCTTTAGGCAATGCATTTAGCCATTTCGTCTACCCAGTCCAGCATTAATAACAAAACTGTCCCTCGTGCACTTCATTTACCACCCAACTTCAGGAAGTCCTCGCTGGGTCAAAGCGGCTTCGATATTTCAGAAATTTAACGGTAAGCCACGCTGCAAACAGCAAGCACTGAAGCCAGGAAAGAAGTACACGGTGCTTTATTGAATTCACACACAAAAAAACAATTGCCGATAAAAATGTAAAAGTGCTGAAAAAAACAGTAATTACCACTGGCGCAAACACTTTGACGAACGTGTTCTACAGCCATGTTTCAGGCACCAAGTGATTACAAGTTAGAACCCGCGTCACAACCTTTGAAAACCGAATACGATGCCAAAAATTGCTTGATATCGCTTTTATATCAATCGGTGCGTTCCCTTTTGCTTCCGCGGAATAGCCGCCTCAGAAACTACAGCTTGGACAAGCAAAACAATCGTTCTGTGTTTGCTCTTGTTGATATTCCTTCTTAAAGAATTTACGTTTACCGAACAGAAAAAAAACTTTCATAACATGAAAGTACCCATACCTTACGGCCTAATACACTGGTATTTTAGCAGACAGCAAAAGTTTAAATTGTTTATTTTCGTTTTATTTCCTTCCTTAAGTACTTTACAAGTTTTTGCGAATCAAACTCTTAACGAATAGGCCGAAAGAACTGGAAATAAAGACGTCCGTAGTTCTCTGCATAGTTAGCCATATAAAAGGGCTCCGTTTAGGCAGTCGCGCCGCTCTGACCAAGTACCATGATCTCAAATCATGGTCGACAATATTTGCTTCTGTATTTTGTTCATTTTGCTTTTATGCTCCAAGGCCTGCCACGATAGGACTCAGAATAGATGCTTGAAACTTATGAGTAATTTTATTTTATTTTTTGTCTGATGAAGAATAAGAGAGCGTTGTCGTTTATCCCGCGCTGACATAATTATGCATACGATGTTCCGGCTCTACAACCTTTTTGGCTCCCTAGAGTGCTTCGCATGGTGTCTGCTTCATTCGGCTTTGTCTTCCGAAGGAACCTTTGGGAAACAGTGTGCTGAGCTCAGCAGGAGTTTGGCGTACCACAGGTCACTGCGCTAAACGTGCACTAAACGTAAACGTACTGGATGTCACTGCTTTTACTTCCCGTAAACAATCAGCATGAATTGCTGCATGTTGCTTTTAAGTATTCGGACAAACACCACACAGATGAATTTTTAAACAAATTGGTGACAGCGCAAGCAATATAACCTTTTATGGACGTTATGCGTATTCACAAAACGTTCCAAAAACCGAAAATTCGTAAAACCGGCTTTATAACAAACTCTTCCAATTGCCCGTGTTATCGCGGGTGCAGTTAATGCGTATAAAACGTGATTATCCCGCTCTCTCAACTTTTACATCATCAACAACTGCCTAAGTGCTTGAAATTCTAGAAGCAGTTAGGTATTTTTTTACTACATAGATATAAGAAGCTTGGCAATACACCTTTTCTTGGATTACATGCCAGTGGTACTGTTATTTTATTTTGTAATAGTCTTTGCATCGAAAGTTAGGGTAATGGGTGACTGGCACCACATTTTCATTGGCGCATTTTTGCTTCATCGTCTTTTCTGATCGATAAAACCACCGGCCACCGACCATGCTCATGGGCTTCCCATAAAGTTGAGCCTGAAGACGAAGTATGTATAGGTTTTCTAAAATACTACCACTGGTGGAGTGGTTCATACAAAAGTACATTAACATACACTGCAGCGTTCTTTAAATTCACAAAAATCTTGATTTTTAACCTGCGTCGAAGAGGACGAAATACTACCAGACGTAAAAAAATAAAAAAAATAGGGCTTTTCCGCGCGCTGTCTCGAGCGGTGCGAAACACAGCAAAAAGCAAAACAACGAAAAAGACGACGTCTAGGATGAAAGCAGCGTCAAGGACAGGCGAGGCTTAAGCGGAACAAAAATAACGACGAAGAAAACGACAGATAGTGCCTTGCGCTGTCCCAAGAGCCACTAGACACCACAAAATCAACTAACAACTAGTGTCGGCTCGTTTAAGCCGCACTGATCTGAACAGCACCGGCTGTTGCTGTTCAGTGAAAAAAGGTGCGATGAAAACATTTAATTAAGTAGGCATGTCAAATTTCCAATAAAAAGATAGGGCCTCGATTGTTTCCTCCGCATTTTCGCTAGGTTGTCCTCTGCCTGAGTTTGTCAATCTACGACAATCATTTCGTATTTCGATGCGTCACTCCCATCATGTTGAGAACTAATGTAAGGGAAGGCAGGAAGTTCGATGACGGTACGCGATCAGAAAGTTTGTAGGGAAACTGCATTCGAATAGCACAGGATATGAGCTGTTGGAGGTTGGTAGAGGTAGCCTTTGTATTGAAGTGGACATGAATATAATGATCATGAAAACGACGACAACCACGATGATAATGGTGGTCATAACACGGGTGGTAACAATGACGACAATACTGACCCTATGTCTTCAAAAATGTTTTAAAACTCTTCTTCTGTCCTACTTTCATGAAAACAACTGTGTTCTGACGCTCCCATACAGCAGACGAATTGATTTTTGAACTGCCAGCAGGTTCATTTTCAGTGGATGCCCCGTCACACGGGCACATTTTGAAACAACTCCACAAAAAACATGGCTGCTACTGCCCACACGTCGCAGTCGCAGCCGTAATTTCGTGTTCGAAGTTTGATGTCAAGCACAACCGTAATTAACAATGCCAACAAATAAGCTCGTTGGAAATGGCACGTAGTATCTTTCCGATGCACAGTCGAATAAATTTGCCAACAGGTTCGCCTCAAAAGTCTCCCGTCCGTCGCCTTCATCCGGATGGAATGTATACAGCCCGAATTCAGAAAATGAGCCCAAGCTAACTATCGTTACACTGGATGGGTGATGACACCGTTGAGCAGAGCGATATTCCATTCAAAGATAGGTACAAGACAAGCACTTCTGGTGCCCTATAGAACGTTATTAGACGTATTGTGATGCTGCGCTCCACCTCTTAAGGGACTTAAAAAATTTTAAATCACTCTCGCGTACGAGAAGGATGCGTATACCTCAACTAACAGAACATTTTACAATAAGAAAATCCGGGGACATTGCAACAATGACATTGGACTTTCGGTCCAGAACGTAGAATTCTACTTCAACAGACTACTCAGGCCGAATAGCAGAGCCCTTTTACCAGTTGCACAAAAGAATAGAAGGAGTTTTCTAAGAGAACCAGTAGACGACACTGGGCCACACTGGATGTACATTGCTTTAACCCACAAGAAGAAGAATTATCCCTTGATCACATCCAAATTCACTTCTCTGAAAATAATCTGACACGTAAACACCTTTGTCACAATTTAAACCCCATGCTATTACGCCGACTAGCAGTCGGAAAAAACAAGGTCACTGCGGGTACTGTCCTAAAGAATAAATCCGCACTTTTATTGACTTTTGAAAGCGTACGAAGTTTATAATTCATTTGGGTTTATGAAGAATTTACTAGGGAAATTCGGTGAAGCGCACAAACAAGGCCATTGGTAAATCTCGTGGGAAGCATTGGAGACATACCGAAGTCTAAAACGAGCTCGTATGAAGCGGCACGTTTAAACCACTTTCTTGAGAAACCCTCGAAGACCTTGTGGGCGCCAACAGGTCTAGATCACACAATAAGGTAAATATTAAAATTGGCGAGACGTGTTGGCACTGCAGTTCTCAAGAAAAGATGTCGGAAATAAAAACATATTATGAAACAATGTCTACCCAAAAATCCGAGAAAACCTACGTACTGCCTAGATTATGTAAGGCAAAAGCATGGACGTCCAGTTGAACGCCTGAGATGAATTACTTCCGCCTGGCATAGTGGAAAGACGTGTTATTGCCGCTTGAAAACCTTTGCTTAGTGATCCTCCTTTACGCTCCTCTAGTGGCTGTGATCCGCCCCCATGCGTATCGGGGCCGCTCTTTTCTGCCGCTGTGTAAAGGGACTGTAGACGACAATGATGAATTTCGCTGCTGGTTTTTCCGCTCCGTTCACCTCTGGTGGACTGGCGAGGGGACCACATCTCGCTGCCGAGTTTAAGCTTGCGCTGTTAAATGCTTCGGGTTATGGAACTCCTTCAAATAAGCCGTTTTTCTATTTTAACAGTGCTTAGAACCACTTAGGCTTTTAGTCCGACTTCGTGCGTTCTAGAAAAACTCAGCCCAACTGAGTGCACGTGAGCGTTCGCCTCATGCAGAGCGCTAGGCGTTGTCCAGCCTTGCGTGTGAGCTTGCACCTAGTGACGAGATCGGAACAAAATTCCAAGAAAAAATACCGAGCCTACGTTAGCGTGCACTTCGTTATGAGCGCCCGGCGTCGGCCTGCGTGGCTTTCGAAGACATTCTACCCACCATTGGTGAAGTGATCTTTCGAGTGCGGTTCTCCTCGTCGGTGACCGTGCGTTTGCGCGTGAAGTGAACAACACAGACGCCGAGTTCGCGCAGCCGGTTGCCGCTGGCTCGAGCGCGTGCTAACGCGGTCCAGTTTGGGATGAATTAAAATGCTACGGACAAAACGATCTGGGTCTGCTGGTCAGGGAGAAATTTCAGCGGTGTGATCGCAAATTCATGTGATGGGAAACAACCGGGTCTCCGACGAAGGGAGAGATGCCGCCAGCTCTGCTGTTCCTCCAGCCTTGCCCCACTACTGCAAACGGCGAATATTTTACAATGCTGTAATGCATCACACGTAACGCGCCAAAAATACCAAGGAAATGCCGAGCGCTCGTTAGCCCCTGCATCGCCAAGACGGCCGGGCTGCCCAGCACGCTCAGTGGCTTTAGCAAAAAAAAAAAAAAAAGAAACTGGCGAAAACCCCGAGAAGGAAGAAAATGCCGAGTGGTAGTGCGCGCGTGCCTTGCGGGAGGAGCCGAAAGTCCCCAGCTCGCACAGTGGCTTTAGAGAAAAAATTCACCCCACCTCCCCGAAGAGAATCATGAAGAAATGCGAATGCATTTCTTTTGCGCGAGAGTGCGCGGAATTTATAATTAATGAGGAGACGGTGATTTGTAGCGTAACCATTTATTTAACACCTGTTTGTGTTGTCGTTGTACTTGACGGCCACGATCACTGCCTTGTGGTCGGTAAAGTGCACAGTCAAAGGGTCTTTGAGAAGCATGCGGGCGTGGGAGAGTGGGGCGAGCGTCGAGAGGAGAAGCACCGAAGCATCGCGCCTACCCTCGCCTACACTCTCCCAAACACGCGGGAGCTCCGGAGAGCTCCCGCGATGCGAGCGCCCTCACACGCCCGAGCGCGCTCCTCCTCTCCACTCACTCGTCGCTGATCCGCCCGCACCACCTGCTCCGGTTGCTAGGGGAGAGGAGGAGCGCGCGCGCTCGCAGCTGTTGCTATGGGAGAGGGGGTGAGAGCGGAGAGATAACACCTGCGGGCGCGTGGACGCCGCACGGCACCTGACATGGCTCGACTAAGAAATGCATTCGCATTTAAAAAAGAAAGAAATAGCAGTGTTTTAGCTCGGAAATGCCGGTATATACGTAGCGTGAGGTTAGGTTCAGCTGGTTATTCTTAGCTTTTCTGGTTGTCTAGGATTAGCTTGATTATCATGCTTACTGCTGCTTCAATGACACACACACGGTATACGCATTATGTGACACATGTATATTTATCAAACGGCTCCGGTTCAGCGTCACCAATCGCCCCAGAGCTAAGCTGGTTCCACAGGCGCACGCCGGTGTTGCTGCGACGCACGTGCCATCGGTTCCACGCCCGGCCACCCCTCGCATGATCATCAAGTGGAACGGCCGCCGCGTGCGGAACGGAGGTCGGCGGAGACTCTGGGCACGTGGGGTGTGTGAGAGACGCCAGGCAGCGAGCAACTGTGCGCCGTGTAACGTCACTACTCCTCGCGCATGCGCAGCACAGCTCTCCATGAGCCACGCGAAACTGCTTAGCCTTACGTGACACAGTGCAAGCTTCGCCAGTATTTTGACGACCTCCTCAATGGAAAAAGTTTCATCTGTCTGTCTGTCTGTCTGTCTGTCTGTCTGTCTGTCTGTCTGTCTGTCTGTCTGTCTGTCTGTCTGTCTGTCTGTCTGTCTGTCCGTCTGTCGGTCTGTCTGTCTGTCTGTATTTAAATTCAGTCGCCCGCTGAAATACATAAGAATGGTTGAACGAGACGGTTTTACGAAGGATAACATTTCCAAACTACTAAATATGGTAGAATCCCTAATACATTTCGTAGGTACTCAGCAAAACGAAAACAATAGACGTATTTGAGACAGGAAAATAAATTCTTGAGTAATACTGGCAGTGTTCTTGATGCGTTAAAATGCATTAGAATATTTTAGCCGAAAATGCAAGAAAGGCTCGTGCACAAGCCTTGAGGTCGTGGCTCCAGCAGCAAGGCCAACAGTGGCAAAAAAATCCGAACAGATGAGGCTCCAGCAGAGCGACGCGGGGAGATCGGATTTTGCAAATTTTCCTCGCGTTTATCATGGCAGGATGGAGACAGGCGGGAAACAAAGCGAGATGTAAGCGGGGGACACAGGAGAGGCCTTTACGTGGCATTGGCGGCAGAACACTATAATCTTTTTGCGCCATTTGAAGTGGGTCATTTTCCACTTTCATCTTAAAAGAGGAACAAGACTAATTCCCCCTTACATAACCGGAGTAAAACGGGAATAAGCTCAATACAAACGAATATGCTTTCTACAGGAACACCATATGAATACCCTTTTCCGCAACAGGAGTAAAACGGGTGTAAGGTCATCTATTCCCCCTTCCACAATCGGAGTAAAACGGGCATAAGCTCAATACAATAAATAGGCTTCCTGCAGGAACTCCATACAAATACCCTGTCCCACTACAAGAGTAAAACGGTTGTAAGTTCATATAAGGACAATACTCAAACATAGGCTTACTACATCAGCACCATATAAATTCCACGAAAACCCAATGAAAGGAATGTGTTCTGAGACAAGAACATTGTAACACATATACGCCATTGAGAACACTGGTTACGGGAAAATCTTTCACGCGCGGGTTCGCGGCAAGGTACAAGAGTGCGACCTCAGCCAGTAATCGTTTGTCTGTCTGCCTTTACAGCCGGCCCAGGCTGAAGAAAGTTAACATTATAAAACCCCGTGACGAGAACGTCTAAACGCTTCTTCTCACTATGCAAATTGATTCCTGAAAAAGAGATTCGAGGGGTAGTGCCCCATTCTCAAAACCCAGAATTATATCTACCTCTTATCGAATTTGACGGTAGCTCATCAACTTGGGAAAAATTAGTGTGTAATGGCAACAACCGACTTCAAGCTTTCCTTGCCAGTGCTATAGAGAGCTACGCCATCTGCGCATGCTAGAGTTGTACCTGTAATGATGATAATGTAACACAATTGCCACTAAGCGGATTCATGTACATGATAAACAGACGCGCTGGCAAAGAACGTCCTTGATGAATCTATGACAGGTGTGCTGTCTCGGTTAACCGATAGTGAGATATTACTCTAGCGGCGCCATTTGCAAAAGAGCTGCGCATACCATCAGTTAGATAGGGCCTAACGCTCACTAGACACCCAAGACTAGACACACAACTCGTGCCCGTCGAACGATGATGTTACATTGACTACAAGAGCAGACATTCTGGGAATAAATGCGCCTAAATTGTAAGGAATGACGTCCACATTATTCCGATCTTGAGCAAAACTGCTTAGGTACGAGCACTTTAGCGAAATCCGCAACAATTCAATAAGCATTATCAAAAATACTACACTGAAACTGGCAGCTCCCAGTCTCTGCACTCTTTGTGACGTGTGCGATTACTTGAACCACGTATTGTGTGAACGTGCGCGGTATACAGCAGCTAGTACATCCCTATTAGTGTCCTTCGGTCACCCGGTTTCTACAGCACTAAGGTAAAGGACATGTTAGGTTCTTGGTCTATCTCTAAACGAGCATATCGAGCAACAAAAGCTCTATCGACTTTCCTGCGAAGTAGAGGGCTTGACCAGACTGTTTAGCGGTGAGGAGCAATAACATGTGCAGCCAATTAGAAATACACGAAGCACTTGCCGTAGTCGGCACCGAACCTAGGTTTCTCGTGTTATAAAATCGACGTCTATCCGATTGAACTACCTTCTAATTCTGGGCGCACCGCATCTCCTTCGTGTTCGTGCCACGGGCGTTGAATTTGGACTAGGGCGCGTGTTCTAGCGCGTGCTAACGCGGTCCACTTTGGAAGAAATGTGAATGTAAGCTTTCCCTCCAACTCGTCCGTTTCAAGAGAGATTCATAAACTGCTGGACACATACCCCTGCCCTCTCCGACTGTCGTGGATCCGGCGTAATACTATCACCGCGCATATTGCGGCGGATACTTCCTATCACCTCTCCTCGGTTCCACGACCGCTGCCCTTGCTGACAACGGACCCACATGAAAAATTTGTCCAACTAAAGGAAGATCTGCGTCGCGCCACACGCGCTCTCATCCCACCGTGTGGAACAGACCTTCCCAGTGGGCTCGCTCGCTGGGAGGAGGTCCTGCTGCGTAGACTTCGAGTTGGGGTGGCCCTATCTCCTGCGGTAACCCGGGCGTGGCCACCACGATACCATGCCCCGTTTACCAACACCTGCCCTTTCTGTACGGTTCCTGCCGAAGACGCCGACACCAACCACCTACTATGGACGTGCCCTTCCCTTAGTGCAGCGAGATCCAGACACCTTCGCGGCACAGGCCTGCATCCTGGGAGACCTCCTGATCTGCACCGATGGCTGTGGGGGCCCCACCACCGCTGTCTTCTGGATTTCCTCCGGGAAACGGGTGCCAACTTGTACCTCTAAGACTTTATGCCAAAGGGCATACTATCGCAAAAAAAAAAAAAATGTGAAAGTCTGCGGAAGAAATGATCCGGGTCTTCCAGTCATGGAGAACTTTCACCCGACAAATTCATAAATAGATGTGATGTGATGGCATATGGAGCGGAAACTTGGTGCTTTACTAAACAACTTGAAAGCAGGAACAGGTCGGCTCAACGGCCCATAGAACGAATAAGGATCGGAGTAACACTTAAAGAGAGGAAACGAATTTCCTGGAACAGATAATAAACTAGAGTAGTACATAATATAGTTCAAATACAGAAAAACGAATGGACTTGGGTTGCCCACGTAATTAGGTGAAATGACAATCGGTGGACTATCAGGGTGACAGATTGGGCACCCAGAGAAGGGCCTAAAAAAGAGGAATGCAGGTTACTCGGTGGATGAAGGAAAAAAGAAAATTAGGAGGCAAATAATGAACTCAGAGCGGCGCGCGACATAAGCAGTTGGAGGTCGATGAGAGAGGACTTCGCCCTGCAGTGCACCTAGTGGGCTGCTGCTGCAGATGATGATACAACAGCAAGGTCTCCGACAAAGGCAGAGGGGGTGTCAGATCTGCTGTTTCTCCACCCTTGCACAACTAGTGCAAGCTGGGCCAATTTTCTTCTTTACAATTGGCTGCCCATGTCGTTGTTCCCCACCGCTGCTAACCCGTACCCCTCGGGCTTTCGGGATGGCTCAGTGGTTTTTTACCAGATTCGCGGCGCAAAGGTATCGGGTTCGATTCCCGGGACTTTCCTACCCATATTTTTTTAGGCTTAGGGTATTTCTGCCCACGCCGGACGTACTTGCGTCAGCAAAAATAGCACTGCTGCTAAAAAAGAAAAGAGCTGTGAAGTAAACAAGAAAGTTGGTTAATTTCTAGGCATCTCACAAATATTCCAGTCACATCATATCAAACGCGTAGGCGTTACAACGAAGGGATTAGTGTAGATGATGTGAACACGATGTGCTCGAGGACCATTGTTTTTTCGCTTGTGCAGACCAATGAGTACCGGTGATTAAGGATCTGCAGAATTTATGAACGAGTACTTAATCAATTTCAGGAAATTAAAAGGAAAAAGAAGATGGGCAAACGTTTCCCATTTATGGTTTCAACGTTTTATTCTTCAATGCTTTAACCCGCCAATGGCGCCGAGTGGTGGCCAAGTGGAACTTCTCCCTAATAAATAATCTCGTACAAGGTAATATTTAGACCATGCCGGGCGTGATATCCAAAACAAGGCACGAGTGGAGAAAGCAATCCGATTATGCCAAGGTTTTCCTAAATGAGGGAAATTAGGATGCCAAGTGCCCAAGCGGGACGACTCCCGCTGATACGAAACGGCTATGGCCCCTTTTGAGGCCCCGAAAAAAAATTCACGAAAGAAAATCCAAGTCAAGCAGGCATGTGATTGCATCCACAGAGGCAGGCACTGAGCAATAGTAGGTTGAAGTGCCATTGTGGCCATTACCGCTGTAGTAATTACCCATTAGAAGTGCGCAATAATGAGGGTACTTCGGAAGGTGGTCGTGCCGCCGTTTAAGCAAATTTTGGTTCCCAGTTCTTTTTGCTTTTTTCATTCTTATGAACCACAGCCTTCCGAGCTTGGTAGGTTGAGCCTTCATGGCTAAATTATGCAGGAGGGCTTTGTGGTTACTTGGCAGAGAAATAAAGAACGACAAAGCGCAGGAGAGCGGTAAAGGAAAGAGAAGTGGTTGAGTGCATACGTAATTCCTACTCGTTGGAATTGTAAACCTTATAGTTTTTCCTACCCCCTGAGTAAAAAAACAGCCAGAAAAAACTAGGAAGGCCAAAATGAGAACATAAAGACTCAATTATTTACCTATGCTGGTAAACCTTCGTTAAGATCACACATCGTAAATGAGACAATTATAAATTAGGTTGGTAGTAGCAAACACGAAAACACGAAGCGTCATGCCAGTATTAAATACAACCACGGTACAAACACGGCGACTACTGTACAAACAGGACGACTACTGTACAAACAGCATGACTACGGCATGAACAGGTTTGAACAAGACCGCCCTTAAGGTTCTGCAGGTTAAGCTTTAAAGCACACAATCTAGCCTTCACGTATGACGGGAATTTCAGCCGGGTCGTGCTGTTTCTCAGAAGCATTGCCGACGTGACAGTTGTGTCTACGACGATGTGAGAACAACATTTTGTGTCGTTTCTCACGTGAAAATTTCAGGGTGTACATACAAACTAAGGGTTGAATTATTTTCCTGCTTTTTATACATCCCACCATATTTGTGAGCAACTTACCGTTTTTCTCTTGTTTTACAAAGTGTATCTTGTACACTGAAGCCTAACTGTTGTGTGCGCTCCGTTTTACACGTGTTGACTAAACCTTGTATGAATACTATCCCTCCTCTTTATTGACTCTCCGTGTCCTTATGGCATTAAAATAAACGAATAAATATAATAAATAAGCACCCTTAAATATATTTGCCTGTCGCTATAAACACGTTGCTATTACTCTGAAAGAAATCTGTTCAATCCTTATGTATGATGCAATTTAGGTTGCAGCAGGACGGTGCCCGACTAGCCCTGTTGCTGTGGAACCAAGAACCTCCATAACGACAGGGCTTCCTATTTGGCCAGGGTGACTTAGGTGTTAAATTTATGGCACCAAAGTTATCTACATGCGAATGGTTTTCCGTCTGATGTGCATCGCGTGTGTGGTTGCGTGAACGGGGAAGCAGAAGCATCTCTGTGGGTGCAGGACCGCGGCACAAAGGCTTACTCCAAGCAAAAACGAAGTCATCAAAATAATTCTGTTAGCCCATCGCAACAGCTGACTCGAAAGCATTGGGTCATGTTTTCTTGATACGAGCTAATTTGACCCAAGCACTTTATCAGCACGTATTTTATCAGAGATTTCAGCACTTTTGTAACAAACGTATTCACATATTTTCAAGAAACAGCAAAGCAATTCTCTTACTATTTGGCGGCAACAGAGTAACTGCACTAAAACATTACACCCATTTTGACTTATAAAAAAATTGAATGTTTCCGATCAAAACATGCTTGTAATGAAAATGTTTTGAACTCATTTCTACGACCGGATAAGGAAAGCCTAACACAACCTATGCTGTTCATTTTCAGAACGTCTCAATCCAAGGCTTCAATCACATTTGATTCTTTTTTGCGGCAAAATTAATGAAACTCTCAAAGAAGCAATAAATTTCTTGTTGGCAACTGCATCCCAATACCACAAACAAGGTGCTGCTGGTACGTTTTAGGATGCATCACTAACAAATGGACACTGCTGTATCTGGAAAAATACCATGTATTTTTCTCTAGAATGCCTCGTTTACGGTAAGTGCTGTTGGCGGTGACATGAGTATAGTTGAATTTACACATGACCTCACTTCGTTCAATATTTCTAACCTATAAACACACCCAATACAAATAAGCTGACGCAAGACTTTCGACTATGCCCTCTACAAAAAATTACGCCCATCTTCCCGCGAGGGGAATCCTGATGTGATGCGACGCATGGGGGGGGGGGGGGTTCAATTGGGTTGATTCTCCAAATCACGTGAAACGTGTTGTGAACGCGTAGGATGCATTCCATCACATGCGGGTGTTCTCATACGCCGGAAAGATGGGCGTAATTTTCATTCTTTTACTGAGAGAGAGAGAGACTGGTTGCCATTTTCAGCGGTTGCACTTTACTTTCAGCACGACGGCTTTGTGGAAACTGAAGTACACGGTCATTGAATCGCGAGCGCTGACTGAACCGCCGCAGCGCGCTACCCGCTTTATATCGCAGCGCCTGAAGGAGAGGAGACAGCGGATGAGAGTCGCGCATGCGCGCACTTGCGCGCCAGAGCAGACGGGAGCGGAGCGAAGCGGGCACGCAACTGTTATGATAATGAGTGAGAGTGTTACGCACAGCTGTCGGAGAGAAGAACGGGGGAAAGTTGCATATGTGCAGTGAGCGTGCGGACAACGCCGACGCCGGCGGCGGAGGGACATACCCCAGAGCAAGAGATGCGTCGCATCTAAAAATTAATTACCAATGCGCATGCAAACGGCAATATTTCACAAAAACTCCAATGGATATCAGCCTGCCTTCACCATACTAACCAATATGTGCCCATAAAATGATCAAGTGGCGTAAGGACGCAATCCGGAACAATACACTGAAACTAAAACTAAGCGGCTCTAGGCCATAACCTTTTTTGTATGCGGGTATTGTGGGTGGGTATTGTGACTTCGTATGGAAATGTACATTGGTCAGTCGGCCAGGAGCTTCTGCTGCAGCCGTCACCGTGATTTGGCAAAATTTGCTTGAAGAACATGTTACCAGTCCGAAGAGCACTCAGAACTCTGTACTACGAAATACGAATATCTATTGGGGTAGCTTTAAAGAATGAGTATGACACACATACGATGTAGGAGCAAAGTATCGCCAGGGGTCACACCAATGGTTTTGGGTTGAAAGCATACAAGCAGACGACGTTGAAAGCCGTCTTCTATGTGGAGTGGTTGCAGACTAGTAGCTTGCCTGTCACCACGACTTCCTGGATTCGATTTCTGTTCCTGCTACTGGCGGAAGCCATCATCGTCATTGGCCAGTCCACTTCATATAGTACTTGCAAGTCCGAAGAATTTTTGAAACCTTGTACTGAGATGCAATGAATCTCTGTTATGGTGGCTTACGGAACGTTTATTACACACGCGTGATAATTCAGTGAAGTGTCGCAAGCAAAAAAACTTGACGTTTCTCTTTTCAATACAAGTAAACAGACAAAAGTGTACCTCAACATCCACAGTTTCTTGTGGATTGGTAAAGGTCCTTGCCTTTGGAATCAGGAGCTTGCCACGAATTTTTTTTTCATCAGCTCAGGGCGAGCTGAATTGTGCGGCAATTAGCAGCGCGCAACAACGTGTTGTTCGCATAACAAAACCCATAGTATTTTCACATTAGTCAATACCTCATTGCCTATTATTTCCACTTGGTGTTCCAAATGAGGAATGCAAATTTTGCGTTATCGGGATACCTTTGTTGCTCTTTTGTCACAGCTATGGCAGCGTGGCAAAGTAGAGAGGTGGTGTTACTAACATCAAGGTGGAGCCTTTATTTGTTTTGCCGGCAATGAATTGAGAAAGAAACAGCACGTAGTGCAGTGATAACGTGCTCGACCCCCAGTCTGTGGGCCCGGATTGAAGTCACAAACTGAGATCTCCTTATTCACTCTTTACAGCAGAGGCCAATTTTTGTAGTGGACAATAACAACTACCCGGATTCTGCAAAATATGGGGTATTTTGGGCTTGCAGCTTAAATGTTACAAGGAACGGTCGACGATTTTTATTTTACTAAGTCATAAAATTGATTTATGTTACATTGTCATAAAATTCATAATATCCTCCTACCCAGAACGACATCATCCGCTTAGGCGTGGAGCCCACATATAACGATTTACAAAGTAGGCGCTGTAATGTTCTAGAAAGCGCGGTACAAAAATGAGCGGAGCTACTCACGACACTCGTAGAGCACGAAATTGGCGAAATCTTCTTGGAATGAAGTTCTAGTATTTGTAGTAATAAAAAGAACAACAGGTGGCGCGAATTCTTGGTCTTAAAGCACAGATGAGGCAAAAGTACATAAAACTGCAGGTTCCGCATGGCGCATCCGTCTCGCTTCGTGGCGGTATTTTTATGCGTAAACATTGCCGGATGGTACAGCGGAAACGGACTAAGATACGGGATTTCAGCGTGCACTGAAGCGGCGCAGTTGAGTAGCGTGGCAATCCTCTCTGCGTGCCCCTCGGTGCGCATGAGTTTGCGTGAATGCGAAGCGTCTACGATATCGGTAACGACGCAGCCATGCTGCTCGTGGAGACCACGGTATACATGTGTGTGTATGACGCCGCGTCGACTTCGTGGCGCTACCACCGTTAGTCAACCTTTTGTCACGTTGGAAAAAGGGTTGTATCTGTGCTCATGCACCTATACCAGACTCACCAAAGATTGTCCTTTAATTTTTTCTCTCCTTTCGCGCGCTTGAAACTCAAGTATTTTTGCCTTATTTGAAATGTTGAAAAGAAAGGATGTTTAGCCATCAATGAAATCTTGACCGAATGTATTTAACCCAGCTTTGAAGATAATCGTACTAAACGCCTTCTATAAAAGAATATTTGCATATAAAAAGACAAACAGGTTTGTTTAAAACAGTGACGCTGTGGTAATTTAAAGTTCTCTCCCGTTCGTTATTCCCATCTACTGCTTCCTTGTAAAATCCCATAGACGTGGTGTACCAGATGCAGGATCCATGTTCAGGCATTTCTCTTGTTGAGAGTAAGCTGCGTATAAATAAAAAAAATCACAAAAACGGGACATGGCCTGCGGTTCCTCATTGTTTTTTTTTTTTCGAGTTGAATTCCAAAGGAATTCGAGGAAATCCAAATACAAAGGAGGAAATCGAGGAAATCCAAATTTTCGAGGAAATCCAAATACAAAACATAAAGAAGTGCACCCCTAGAAATGAGCAAGATCTTATCAGTTACAGCGCGTTCGTAACGACGAGCCCCGCAGGCGAAATTCACCTTTGAAGTGCTATCAGTATTCAGCCCGCGGGCTCCCCAGTGCGTTTTTTTTTTTCATCCCATTTTAAACCCCCGTGCATTTTTGTTACTTTCAAAGGTGTGGTGGCTGTTCTTTATTATGCCCGTCTTTTATCGGCCCTTCCGCGCTCGCGGCTATAGGTCATAAATACCTCGGTATTGTCAGATTTTTTCTTGGCTTCTATCTTCTTCTGGTGTCTTAAAACGACATTAGGTACCCTTCAGCGGAGCTCCTTTATCTCTAGCCGAAATGCAATTTTTAGCGACTGGGGTGCCTTCTGTTCTACATATGCGGGTATGACGACATGCGAATCTCTAGGCTACCGTAGGCTTATCGCTAGTATCTCCTCATATGAGAGCTGCCTGCGACCAACCTGGCTCATCAGGCATTTCGGTGCTGCGTAAAAGAACAGTTTTTGGGGCATGGAAGAGCAAACCTTGTTTGCTGTTACGAGATAGCACTCGGCCGGTGGCCTTTGGGTAATTGAGTTGGGTGTTACGCTAACCCAAATATATTTTCGAGTCAGCGATTTTTCTACCGGCTTCGCATTCGTTTAGCATGTTGATATTTTTGAAAGGGGTATATGTTCTGCCATACTGGTCTCCGGAGTTTATAAGGTTATGCCTAGGTTTCACTACCTGCGAGGCTCACTTTCGTATGTTAAGCTGCTGTATAAATGAGATCATCTCTGGGCTTATGGAAGTCAAGTCTCCGTGGGCTGCGCTTGTGTTTCCTTTTTTTTCAGTGGTGCTCCGCAGCATCCCCAGTCATGCCATGGAGGAATAATTCGAGCTTTAGAGGAATGTACAGTCATGAACAAAATAAATTCCAGCATGAATTTTTTAACCATAAAATGTAAAATCAAGGAATAGGTATAGCGAAGATAAAATGACGGCGGTTGGTTGGTATATATGAAATGACATGTTCTAACTTTGTTACACTACTAAAGCAACGCCACAAGTCGACTTGCACGGACTAAATTTGCACTTTTTGTGTGTTCCGGTTCAAGTTTCATTTGTCCGTGTCTGTACGTACGTTGTACTTCATGAATTGGCTACATTTCTAGAAAGGTGGACTGCTTATGCGGCAAAAAAGGTCTCCCGTTGGGAAGCTTCTTACTATTCCCACTCTTTACTGTGGCGGTGAGTGAAGCAAGTGTAAAACTTCGTGTACTGACAACAATTCGTGATTACAATTTGTCACACCCTGCAATTGCAATTAGTCGCGAGGATACCGGACCTGACGTCAAAAAGGTGGGATCAAAAAAGACCAAACGGTGCGGTTGAAAAACGTGGCTTTGCCCACGTTTAGGCAGTGCAGGTATGTGTCTCATACCCATTTCAACAGCTGTTTCCAAGGGGTGTCTCTCCAAACACTACACAACACATGGTGTGAGTTCAAGTTCCTTGAAACGATTCTAGACCTTGGCACTAGGCAATAACGGAATCTAAAGGTGTGGTTAAAATAACACCGTTGGGGAAATACCCCTTAACCATGGAGAAAACGCGGCATCCCGAACGAAAAAAGGTATTGGAAAGTATCTCCCATGCTGAAAACAAAACAATTAAAGGTCTTAAGCGTATTTAGATGCAAGTAATCATGTGCTAATATTAGGTAACCACCGCCACGGCCTTGGCGATCAAGGCGGAAAGTTCTGTGATTACGGAAAGTGTACTTTGTGCCGCTGTGCACCAGGCTTCTGGTGATGGTATGACCTGTACAAGGCGTTCCTCAATACCGCTGTAGCTATCCCACTTTTAACGAGCTTGAAGGGAGCCGAGCAGTGCGGCTGATTACCCACCCGGCTTCACACATATTGCCCACGCGGCGTCAGTTCTACCCACACATGTGGCTCTAAAAAGAGTCGCGTGTGTGAATTCAGGTGTACTGAGCCGGAAACTTCTGCACTGTGCCATTTTTACAGCGTCGACTTTGCCAGCCGTTACCTGGGATTCACGGGGGTGGGGTGTCGAACGTAGCAGCGTCGGCCGCCGCCGCTCTAGCCCCGCCGTGCTTCGGCAGAAAGAAAGCGGAGAGGAGCGCATTTCGAAGGGTGAGAAGGAGAACAGCACAGGGGAATATGGCGTCATTTCTCTCATAGCCCGTCCTCCAGTCTCGTTCCATGTGCCGCCTCAAAAAAGCGCGCTCTTCCTCCCCAGACGCCGAATCAAAGCCACCGTCGGTCTCCATGTGTGGGCGTAGCATGTGTGGGCGTATCACAAGACGATGGGCTCTACCTCCATGTCTCTTAGTGCCCAGGTTCAATCCTTGGCAGTGCCAGTAGCTTGTTTGTGTAACCAGGATACTAGCCAGTAGTCAGTAGTACAGCCTGGGATAATTCTTTGTGTAGCCACTAGTACCCTGGGAGTTTTCTGCTCACGCGGACACGAAACGTTTCTTCGCTGGTTAGAGGTGCACTGCGTCGTAGCGAAAACAAAAAACAAGTGAATACAATGCAAAAGTTTACAAAGAACTCTGAGTCATCGATAAAAACGAATAAAAATGAATATTTGCCTACTCATAAATATACATATGCATACAGTTATACACAGAGAGTCCGCCACATAAAAAGGACGCGCTAAAACGCCAACCGCAAGAGAAGGAACGGAATTTGGAAAAATTAAAGTCTTCTCGAACATCAACATTTTACAATCTGAATCAGGGGCAGCACATGTTTTACTCAGGAATACGCGGTAATTAGAAGGATAGATAAGTATAAGATAATTATATAATTAGAAGGATAAAAATCGGGTGAAGTGCATTCGGCAGGCATTCTCAGATATCGAATGGCAGCCTACCTTTGTCCCTGAAGAAGAAAGTGTATGACAGCTGCATCTTACCGGTACTCACCTAAGCGGCAGAAACGTGGAGGCTAAGAGGGTTCAACTTAAATTGAGGACGACTCAGAGAGCAATGGAACGGAAGACGATAGGTGTAACGTTAAGGGAGAAGAAGAGAATGGAGTGGGCCAGAGAACAGACGCGTGTTGAGGGCATATCAGTACTAATGAAGGAATTGGGAAGCTCACATCTCCTAGACGTTTGCTCAACGCAATCGAGGGGCTTAGCGCAAAACAAGACTAGGGCGGTGGCAGACGAGGCAGGCGTAGTAGCGCCTGTTCGTCTGCCACTGTCCTCATCTTTTTTGTGGTAAGCCCCCCAATTCAGTGTGTACCTACTAGCCCAACAGCATGTTTTATTTCTCAACGGGAATGTTGCTGCCATAACTCAGGAATATTTGGCTAAAAGGGCAATTTGTAAACAACCTATTTACTGCACTGTTTTATAACGTTGAAGAAGCCCTATGACGTGTCTGGGGGAGCAAAAAAAACATGCAGTCAGTACACTTACAGTCTCCGTCAAAAAATCACAATCTCTCTGTGAGGAAATTTCTTAAACATAGCAAGTTATTTATCATATAAGAGCACTGTGCCGCCTAAGAGTGTGTCAACAGTGTTTGGTCTTGCTCCGGACTGTGAAAAGGATTGTAACTCTCCGAGTCTGGTGAAGAAACAACAGGCACAATTGTTTCGTAATTCCTACGACTTCGCAAGATATAACGCTGTTTCAAAGGCAACAGAAGACAATGGGTAGAATCACCGCACTTGATGGAGGCCCTCCCTGTGTCCGTCTGCAATACATGCCGTTACTTTCACGCCATTTCCTAGTAGTTATTTTAACACAGAAGTGTGTTATTCCGGAATCACAAACACTTCAGTGACGTCAAATTCGTCACGGAAGTGACGCCAGTACAACGAAGCGAGCGGCCTGCGAAGGGTGCACTCCTGCACACAGAGTCTTCTTGCGGGGAAGCGACGTTTAGCACTAGAGAGTACTTTATACTTAGGGTTGTTTGGTTTCGTGTTTTATACTTTGACACGAAAGTCTTTTATGCCGGGATGCGCCAAGATTTTACTGACGTCATATACGTCACGTAAATGACGCTAGTTCACCTTTTCCGAAGCGACCCGCCAGCATGACGTGGCATGCCAAGCACACCCACAAGACAGCCGCCGACTCGCAAATCATGCTCAGCTGCAGATTTCGCTGCACATTTCACTTTCCTGTTCTATCGATTCCTCTGACAGAGGAATAAACCACAATTTTTCGATAGCCTGGCCACCACAAATTACTGAAAGAACCATGAGCCCCAGTGGCAACGCTACAAAATCTGTTCTATAATGAGCAACTTGTTGGGCATCAGCTCAGAAAACGTATTGCGTTAAAGTTAAGTGCGAAAAAATAACCCTTGATACGCCAGATACCATCGTCGTTTTTCTGATAAATACCTCATTTGTTTCATATTCGCTTTATTTCGGCGGCGCACTTTTACGATTGCAGGAAATTTGTACGTTGTCTTCAAGGCGCCCTGAATGTCTGCGGCTTGGTCTCAGGCGTACTCGTTGATATGAGTGTGGTTTCTGCACTGCATTTTTACTTACATTACAGATCTGTGTTTCGACAGGTATTTCCCTACCCCAAATTGTCTTATTTTCAGAAAGCCGCCTGTACTTTACCAAAGTTTGGTCCAATCGTGGAACGCAGATATTAGAAGCTCATAGGCATTTTTTAGTGTAATGAAATTAAGCCTAGTACGAGAGTCTTTTTGGCATGAATCAAGGATTAACGTCTCATTTGTACAGATTTATTATATATTGATAACTGTTTTTTCATCACCCCATTATCACTGTGCATGGTATACCATAAATCGAAACTACAGGCACTTAAACCATGAAGTTTTATTGCTGCATGATCGCTGATAAACGAAGTGATGACGAATGGGAAAGAATGTTGTCGGAGACTTATTCAAGCAAAAGCGCCTTTCGAAATTACAATGGCCCAGTTAGACGGTGGCAAAAATAATCTCACCGCTTTTAATAAAATCCACCATGCCTAATCTCACCAAGCATTAAAGGAAATGTGAGCGTTGCCGCAAGCGTTTCTTCATATGAATTGCCAAAACAACTGTATCCGTTTTTTTTACCGTTCTTTTCATTTATTGTACTCAGATTTCTTCTCATTGTTTTTTTGACAACTGGTAATCACTTACGTTTAAACGGGCAGCCTCAGCTATATACTAAACAACGGAAAAAACTACATTCAGGCACCCGTGTTACATAAAAGCCGCAACAAATAGGTCATCGCTATACTCCCACTACTTGGGAAGCACGATCGTTTCTGCTCACAATTGGCTCGTAAAAGAATTACGTACACTGATAACGCTGCAATCCCCAAGGCCGAAATTTTCTGCGGCAGAACATAATGTCTTATGGCCTTTTACAACGCGCCTGTCGACCAAAAGCGGAAGGCATCTGGCTGACCATTTGACTGGTTGGTACAGCGTTTGTTCTACTGGTTTGTTTTTTCTAATCTTTAGGAACGGCCATTAACGCAAAAGGGGCTCCAGTGGAGTGTAAGCAAAGCAGGTGATGCGAACCCGCTGGACCGGTAAGATGACCTTTTGGGGTTTCCTTTGATACGTGTGCAACCACATCGATCGATCCATACTTTTCCTCTAAAGAGCCCTGACACTGTCTTGCTGCGTGGGGTCTGATACGATGATGGCACTTCTTGTGGATGTTGCCTGCACTTTAGTATTGTTGCGCCTATGCTTCAGAATTACGAAGGAGAGGACGCGTTTACAGTTGTATGCTACCGGTGGTAACCCAGTTTCACGTTTCAATCATTGTTCACCACAAAGCAGACAATGTGCACGTGTTACAGTTTTTGGTTTTTCTACTAGATGTAAAAGTTCACTGTTGGGCCTTGGCGTCAAATGTTAGGAAAAATTCTGAGTTAATCGTTGCAGTTTAAAACAAAATAGGAAAATAGGAACTGAACCCTGTGGCCTCGCAAGGAACTTGCTCCGAATGCGGGGAACGACGCATACAGTTACAACACCAAACCAGATGTGGAAATATCAATATAGCATTGACTGTTTCTCGGCCAACTTCAGTTTTACTTCACCGTTTACAGCCGAAAAAAGTGGCACTATCGAAGCAAATGGCTGCGAATTGAGGACAAACGTAACATACACGGCCAGTGTACCAGTGACCGATACTGCAGGCGATCAGAATTAGCGCATTTGTCAGCTCTGCTGCACGAGCACGTTTCAGTAACCAAAAATTGATTTTTAGTAACCAGTACGACACCTTTGAAGCACAAAATTTAATCTGAGCTTAATAAAGTAATAGGCCATTTTCCTACGTATCGGCAAATTTTTGACCTAGCGTCTCGTCCACTGATCCTTCAAAGGGAAAGAGAGAGAGGACGATTTTTGAAGAGCCTGATGATGTTAGCAGATCAACGATGTCTACCTTGCAACACCAGATGAATGTCATGACGATCATACTGAAGATGGTGATCATGTTGAAGAAGTTGAAGCGCACGAATGCGTTCAGTTATTTGCAATGTATGATGAAGACGTGTTTGACGGGTGCACAAGAGCACTTTTCACTCCTGAGGTGAGTATGGGACATGACCACCAACCTATTACGTCACTCAGATGAATAATCACATCAAGCAGCATTTAAAAAAATGTTACGAGGAACACTTTTAAGCGCTTAATCGCATTGATCTTAGTTCGCACTGAACTCGCCTAATTTAACTTGCAGAAATGTCGCGTGTCTGCCACATTCGGCCGCATGCAATATAGTATACACATTTATATAGAGTATATAAGAATCAGTAAGATGAATTTCAGTTTTAGGTATTCAATCTGTTGGTGCATGCCAATGCCATCGCTTTTTCCACGGGACTTCATCGACAATTGCTGAACTAAAAGACAACACATAAAATTGTCAGTGGTGCTTTATTCAAAAATAGACGTGTGGTTTGTTTTAGTGGCACCCAAGAAAATACGCGTTAAAACTGTTTTAATAGAAGGCGAGTTAACGTACACAAACAAAAACAATGTCGCAATGAGCTCCTCCAGGAACAATAGAGACAAACGGTCCCAAAAGATGGCACGCCCGCCATGAAACGAGGCAAAATTGAATCCAAATAAGTAAACTTCAATTTGCATTCATAATAGTAGCATGAAGAGAATAGTTGAACAGCAGGGATTGGAAGGGAGAAAAGAGAGGGTTTTATATTGTCGGATTGTTAGTGTTGTACGGGTCAACGACACTTGCAGTGAAGGAAGCAACTACACGGCTAAGATTTGCTTTTGGGCGTACGAATACAGCCTTCTACAAAATATTCCAGTGCCAATGAAACCATGTTCATTCAAAAACATGGCTACCATTTTTTGGTTTCCCGATTTCTGACAAGCATTGAAAAGGGGCGTGTAATTCGTAAATAAATTCGGCTCATCATCGTAGCAATGCCTAATGCTTTATTTATATAAGGGTGTCGAACCGGAATTTTTTCGGGTTTGGTTCGGGTTCAGGTTCAAGCCTTTCGGGTTCAGTTCCGCGTTTTGCGTCCGGAGCACTATTCTTGTCCTGTTCAAAATGGTTCGACCCGGTTCAAGCTGGTTCAAACGTGTTCGAAGAAAAAAAAAGCAGCAGTCGTTTTTTTGGTCGGTTTTTATTTCCTTGTCAAGTCTGTATAAAAACAAAGTCATAACGCAGGTTTTTTTTTTGTGCAAATGACTTTTTTTTAATGCGATAGATTGCCCTACAGCATAACAGGGAGGTTTATAGGTACAACATTGCACCAGTTGCACGCAGAAAGCCAAAAAGAGACCGGTACTGGGGCCCCATATCCAACGCTTAAGATCGGGGGGTCTCCCAGGATGGAGCCCTGTGCCTCGGAGGTGTTGGATTCTGGCGTTTCTAAGACCTGAACAAGTCCACAACATGTGTTCAACGTCAGCTTCTGGCGCAGGAGTCACACAGAAGGGGCAGGTGACCGCAAACGGGGCGTGGTATCGGGCAGGCCAAGCGTGAGTAACTGCTGGGGATAACGCCACCCCAACTCGAAGCCTCCGCAGCAAGACCTCCTCCCAGCGAGCGAGCCCACTGGGGAGGTCAGTTCCACGCGGTGGAAGTAAAGCACGCGTGGCGCGGCGGAGGTTCTCTTTTTCCACCAGCAGTTATTATAGTGTAGATACTCGAAGTAGTGGTAGTGGCCGTGGGAGGCCTCTTCGGTGGCAGGCGCGATCTGCCACAGTGTGGGCAGGACGCGTATCCCGGCGAATCCAGGAAACGTGGACAGGGCATAAATAAGTGTCCATAACCTCGTGAATGCGTGCGGCGAGGCTTGTACACCGCGCAACGCGACGCAAATCCCGAATCACTGCCGTTGAGTCTGTGTAAAGTTCCAGCTTGTCCCCAGTAGTCAAAGTCTTGGCCAAATTAAAGCGACCCTGCAACACTTATTTGCAGCGTCAACCCTGCGACCCTGAGAACCTGCAACGCCGTGTTTGTGTGATCCTCCTATCGTCCTATTTCTGCGCTGTTTGTAACTCTGTTATGTACCAACTGGACCACCTACAATCCGTGTTGCACTCACTTCTTTCAACTTTGTTCTAAATCTTGAATGCTTCCAGGCAGTAGTCAATGAACACATCCAATTCGTTGATTAGCGGGTCGCAAAGGACCGCAGCCAAAAATACTGATTAGTCCCCGTAAGATAACTTAGAAACTTGCATAAAATATTTTTCTCTCCTTCCCAGTCTTGGCGTTCTTCTGCTGCAAGAATGACCACATTACAGCTGTGTAACGGCTGTTTGCCGGCTTTCCTTGAGTTGCGTCAAAGAACGCATTTGATAGCCACCTTAAGAAAGACAGCCACAAAAGCGGAGCAGATACGGAAGACGTATCCCCAGCGAAGAACAAATCTCGCCCTGCTGCTCTGGACTGGCAATAGCTACAGCTTTCACAGTGCTTCCAGATGCGAAGAAAAGAGTGAAAGCGTTTATCGAATGTGTTGAAGACCTCTTTAACTGTACAATATACTGTAAAATGTTTTATATGGCAAATAAACGATTACAACAATAACAAAAGCGAAATGAAAGGTTCGCTGGGACACTTAAGGCTGCATATTTGTATGAATATGAAACGACTAGTCTTTATGGCGACAAGTTAATATTAAATTATTTAGTTTTGTTCATTTTGTAATATAATTTTTTTCTTTGCTCATAACACTGCATCTTAAACCCCGAAGTTGTTTTCTTGGTGAAACAAAAAATTGGCGGACTATTAAGATATTCGCTAATGCTACATTTGAGTGCAGAGCCAACTGTGGTCTTCTCGGCGACGGCGTATAGCTGCAGTGTCTCAGAAAGTGATCGCGTCATTAGCAAATGCACAACGGCGCGTGTAAGCTCTGCCATTATCTCGTAAGGCGTCTTTCCGTGGAGAACGTCTCGTGCGGTCTCGGAATTACACCCTCCCCCTCACACTTTAGTCACGCTTCCATCCTCCGTTTTCCT